>NC_134597.1:5777500-6460714 GCF_037038515.1 Microtus pennsylvanicus | reverse complement strand
TATCGCTGTATATATTGCTAGTCTACAAGTCTCGTATTTATAAAGCTTGAAGACATATCTGTCTCCAAATCAAAAATGAGTTTGCAAATAGTTGCTTGGGAAATGACCTTGACTGCCACATTGCTTTACTGGCTGTGACAATCAGAGCTAACCAGAAACAAGGGCTGGAACTTGCATGATACTCTAAGGGATCCTGAACATGAAATTTTAACAACCTACTGAGCAAATATCACTTTATGTGCATCCTCCTGAAACACTGTTATAAAATGAAAAAAATGATATGAAAATGAGACTTCAGAAAGTTTACAAGGTTAATTTTGACAATAGCAATTGTGTTCTTGTTCAAAGTAGTTACTTAGCAGCAATTGCATGCTAAAAAAAAAGTCCTTGCAATATTTCTTCAACAGTCATAACTACAAGGGTCAAGTCCACTCTCTTATTTGAACAGAAGAACCTAGAATTAGATACTAGTAACTCTTGGTCTGTTTTATGAGGCTCCAATGCAGGATCTTTAATAATAAATCAGTTTCAGCTAGGCTAAAATAAGAAAGGATATGTGGGTGAGGGGGTGGTGCATGTCTTTAATCCAAGCACACTAGAGGCAGATACAGGCAGATCTACTTGATCAAGGTTAGGTTGTACTATACAGTAAGTTTCAGGACATCCAGGGCTACACAGAGATGAAGGGATTGAGTGTGTAATCCCGGGTTAAAAAGGAAAATAGCACTAAACGTCCCCTAACAGTAGCTGCTGTACTGTAGCCACCAAGAAAAACCGTCTCAGCTCACATTCCCAGGACCTTTAGAGCCTTCCTGTAACTCATCAGTGATAAAATGCATATCCCTGCAAGTCAGAAATAGGAAAATTAAACTTCTTTTAGTCAAACTGAGGGCAATTTTCCAGAAGCGTGGCGCTCATTTTAATATCTTTTTCTCAACATTACTTAGAGAAAATCAAAATTAGAGCTCTTTATTTAAAAACTTTCATTTTTCTCCATCCCAGTAAGAAGTAAAGTTAAATTATAGATTTCTTACTTTAAATTTTTTTTTCTAATGTTTATAAAACTCAAAAAGCAGGCCCTAAGTTTTCAGTGTTTCCTAGCAACTTTGTCTGATACGCAATGTCTGAAACCTCTTCAAAAGACTGACCTGGAAACCAGTTTTTAAGGATTCTATTCAGGCTGTATGAATTGATTCAATTTCTATCACATACAAACTAAATAAATGGTGATAATATTTGGGCAATTCTGCTTTGACATTTTTTTCTAAAGGTGTCTACTGACTTACATTTAATTTGGATGGAAATAAATAAAATAGATACATAGATTGATAGTTAAATAAATTGTCCAGGGCTGATACATCAAGTATGTCTTTCAGAGTTTATAAGCAACCCACTTGTGTTTGCTTCTATTTAAAACTTGGCATTCACAGTTGATGGTGAAGAAGCAAATTACTCTTTCATAGGGCTGTTTATATTGGGTAATCTGCTTTTTCATGCAAAGCAGTGGGAAAACAGAAAGTCTCTCAGGCATCTCGGAATTGTTTTAAATCTATTGTGTTAAAAAAATATGGATTACAATTCCTTGCTGAAGTGACGACTTTTAAATTTAACAAACCTCTCAAGTACTTGCAGAATAACTCCATCATCCACATTATTCATGACTGTGCTCCTTCCGCTCAGCACAAAAGCTCTACATATAGTCTTGATCCCAAAAACTGATACTACATCATGAAAATAGTAGGGGTTTTTTAATCATAAATGGATAACTGATATTATTTTTCTTTAGCGAAACAAGAAATGACAGTAACACTTTTTTCTTAACTTCAAATTTGTTGGATCTTTTTTTTTTTTAAAGAAAACTACATGATTGACAAACCCATCTTTCATTCAGCTGCACTGTGCTTATGGAAGTTTTCTTCCGTACCTTCACAAAAGTGCAGAATGATTTCCAAAATCTGAGAGAAGGTGTTTCCTTATCACTGCTCAAAGTTCATTTTTTCCAAATCCAATGCATTTTTAGAGATAACTAGAACTTACTTAACTAGCGCACTGAAGTAGCAAGTTGGTCTAATAAAATTGTTAGTATGCATATTTGAAGCCTCCCTAGTGATGATCTTCCTCTACCTACATCCTGGCAAGCTGTGTCACCATGGTATCTCTCTCTGCAATACATAAGAAGTGTTGAAAATGATGGAGTTTGCAAAACTATTTATGGGCCTAGAAAAAGTCTAAAAGCTTGGATTTTTTTAAGTATTTGAAATCAAAGTTGGCCTATGTGTTTTTATTTTATGTTTCTTATAAATAAAATTCGATAGATCAGCAGATACATTAATCACAGTGTTCGGTGTATCCGTATGTTTATCAAGATATATGGACAGTATATTATGGAGGGGATTGTAAAACAAAGTAGAGGGGTAGAGAATGAAGGAGGGTTATTATCTCATTGCGAATTTGGAGTTAGCAAAAGACATTTGAGATTACATAATGAATGTCACAGTCCAATGGTCAAATGACCCTAAAGAAATCAACTGATTTCACCCCCTTTATCTCTCTTGTTTGCGAGGGAGTAAGTCTGCAGTGGTACAGTGCTATGAAGCACAAGTTAAGACTTGTTTGTGAAAATCATGTCCACTGGCCGGAACGCATGAAACTCTTACTGCCTGTTCTTCCAGAGGTGTTCTAATCTTTGTCTCAAAATTTCGTGGGCAAATCACTTACACACTGATGCAAATGGCTGCCTACACCTGGCAGATGGCTCTGAGAGATGAACCCTTAGCAGGTAAATGTTTGGTTGACAGATGAAGACTCTTTCATCAGAGCAATGATTGAGCTCCCACTGTAGAATTGTGAGGCTTTGTTTCTCTGTCATCCTTCTGTTTCTTTCTCTGTGAAAAAGAGGTCCACCCTAGTTAGTGTGGGAAGGGTGAGCATGGATGAGTGCTCTTCTTTGGTTAACTTTTGAGATTCTTCATATTTCAATATCAAATCTATGGTCTTAAAAATGAGTGATCTCATACATTTCTTCAGCTGTTTATTTTTCTAAGACTGTGCACATCAACTTTAAAAATAAAGCTTAGTGTCCATATAAAAAGCTACATAGATAATTTGAGCTCATCTGTTATAATCAATTTGAGACTAGGAGCCCTGCTGTCCCGATTTCTCCAGCTGGATGGTATCATCACAACAGACACAGGGAAATTCAGTTACAATCTTCAAGACACCTTGGTTTTCTTATAAAGAGAACACATGGCTTTCACTTCAATGCTCCTACTAAATAAAGACTGTACAGGGGAGAAAGCCTACTCACTATAATTAATTTAAGCAACAACAATATTCTCCCTATGTTCACTTGTAATTTTTTTCTTCCTTGGTACTCTTGAGTACTTAATATTACAATAAACCAAAAATGCATGCAGTGTTTTATGCCACAATTATTTTCTAAGCTTGAGACTGAAATTCTTAAGCTGTTTTGACTGGGTAGCTAATAACAATTTATAGAACTCTGCTCAAATTCAAAGGCATGAGATGCAAAGCCATGGCTGTATTCCAGCACATTCTTCTTGTCAGAACCATTTAAATCACCATCTTACACAAATACGTATTGAAACTCAACTTTAAGTGTTTTATTTTTATGTACATTTCTTTTTTTCCAGAAATAAAATATCTAAATACAGACAGTGTAATGTTGTATATGTATAGCTTTCAACAATACTGGAGCTGAATAAATGCTTTGTACATTAAATCTGTCTTTTTTTAATGGAATTCACAGCTACATTGAATAAATGGATTCCTCAGATCCTTTTTTGTTCTTTTTTAACCAATAACAAGCAGAGAGACAAGTACAATTTAATATTAATAAGCAGCTCAAATAACACTTGGTTAAACTATGTACAATACAAACCATTCATACAAATGAAGACTAGGATGTTGTATTTGTTACAATATGTGTAGTAAAGATAAGACAGACACTTACAACTTACACGGTGTCTGCCAGGCATTTCCCTTCTTAGAGAATGATCAGAACTTGTCTTAAGCAGTCTTAGTTGATCTCAACATTGCAATGGTCCAGTGATCGGCGAGAAAAGCTGTCATCCCAGTGTCTGCCTGCATGTAAATTCCAAATGTTTGCTCATCTTTACTGAGAATGGGCTCCTCCCTCCATAGAAAGAAAAGCCATCCTGTATCACCTTGAATGTGCCTACTGTATGCTGGGGAAAAGTTACTACACTTTGTTGTGTTCATAAAATAAAGAATACTGAGCTCTAAAGACACATTTTTTTTCCATTTAACAAGCATATAACTCCTACAGTAGTATTCACCAGCACAGCTACTCCAAGCAGTAGGAATGCATGAATGGGGACTATTGATTAGCATGGACTCAAGACCTTAAAAGGAGATTCCCATAACAGCGTGTTAGACACTTCCTCTGTCTAGTTAATTCTCTGTGTTTGATCATAGTTTATCCTGAACCATCATGAGTCAGACAATGAAAGCCCTCTCAAAGGGAACCATGAGAGATGCAAGCTGAGATGTGCGAGGGTGGTGCTCGTGTGCCTCTACATGTGATAGCATGTCTTCAGGTGAGACTTGGAGAGATCTACGATGATTTACAGGTATGCCGAGATGCAGCTGACTGGGCAGAGGTTACATCAACTGTTTTCCACTAGCATCTTTGCACCAGTCAACAAGAGCAGCAGTGTAGACACATTCCGGGCAACAGATGGGACCTTCTTCCTTGAGGTAACAGCCCTCTCCTGTGACCTCTAATTCCTCAGGCTTCAGTCTCGTGCCCTGTTCATCCTGAGGGAAAATAAGGTGTGTCACTGTGGTAGTTGTAGTCGGGGCATACTTTCTGTACTAGTTTATAGTCTGTACTATAAAAGGAAATGTAAATGCAGATCACCTTGAAGGGTTTAGAGCAGAGCCAGGACACGTGACTTTGGGTCTGCTCCTGGTAACAGGTTTTTGAAGGGTCATAGTTGCAGAGTGTGTTCTTGGTAGCCTTGTCAACCTTTTCATATTCAATGCGACAGTTGAAGGACTTGGAATCTTTGGCATCAATCACGGTTTGTTGTGCCAAGTCGAATTCCACGATTTTTGTTGGGGGCACCAAGCTGACAGATACATTCCCTTGACCAGTGGAATTATGCCTGAAATAAACACTAAACGTTCCATTGCCATGATCTACAATTTTCCCAGTTATCAACAGGTTTAGCTTCACTGTTTTGATGTTGGAATGAAAATCACCCCATCCAAACATTTTCTTAAACTTGCCGGTCTTAACAATGGGCCGTCTTTTGGCCCTGGGCCGGGGCTCCTGAAGGTCTGTGGAGTTCCTCAGCCAGTCCCAGAGGTCTTGCTCGGAATAAGGTTCTGGGGTGTCATAGCGCAGGTCCAAATCTGTGTCATTTTCTTTACCACGGAAAGTCTGTGAGAGGAGCCGACTGATGGACAAGTCTTTGCTACTTTCTGTCCATATGTGCTTTAGTGTGGATTTGCTGCTTCCCGACTTCAGAAGTTCCGCTTTTCCACCATTTGTTAAGTTGGCACACGTGACCTGAGAAGAGAATTTAAAAGACTTGTGTTTATTTACAACTCCACATCTAAGAATACACAATACATACGTTCTAACCCTTGCTGCGAGGCTCAGAATTAAATGAATTTTGTGTTGTTATTGTTCTTAAAAGCACCGCCAGTATCTGGCCACTGTTGATTAAGTGATAAAAATCCCACTTCTGCTTTTATTCAGCGGTGGGAAAGGGGACAGGTGAGTGTATAAAAACCACCAAGCATGACCTGAAGATCCATATAGAACATTGACTAAAGGAGGAAAAGACCTCCTAGCATGAGCAAGCCAAACTGAATTCAAATATAAACTAAACTAAAGTAAATAGTGTCTCATCACTAAACCCGTTTTGGAAGTAAACTTTTATAATCATTATGTACTTTTTCCAGTTCAGAATCACCATGGGCTCTAAAGCTAGATGACTCACATAAATATGTCAGCTGGTATCCTATGTGCTTTGATTACTTATGTCAATACAATATTAGAAATAAAAATAGTTTTATAAAGAGAATGTGGCATGTTTTTATCTTTCAACACACTCAAACAGAAAAAGTCCTTATTATCACCAACCATGATACAGGATAAGTTTTTTATACTTTTAAGACTTCAAATGTTGTTTAAGAAAAGAGTTTTACCATCTAGCATTCACTAGCATGTAGACATTTGAAAATATGCAAAAACAACACAAAGTTGTCAGAAGGTCACTTCAAGTGGGTTGTAAGAGACACATTTGGATGGCGTTGTTAGAGATCCCACCTCACCTCTTAGAAACAATGAGTTCCTCAACGAACCTAGGGGTTCCAAAGAACCAGTACCCCAAGGATCTCACAGAAGAAATTGGTCATTCTGGCATGGGGAACTGTAGCACGAATTAAAACAAAAATGAAACAAAACAACAACAACAACAACAAAAACCCTTCAGAGACAGAAACTGGTCTTCAACCTGAAAGCCAGAAGAGCAAGGCAGCCAAGTTACTATAGAAGTCTTACTTCAACCAAGGCTGGGTGACCACATACTAAGCAGCCTATGCTTCTCTCTCCTCTCTTTTTATGTTCCCTATAGTGCTGGGAATAAAGGCGTGTGACTCCCAAAGATTGGGATTAAAGGTGTGAGCCATCACCACCTGGATTTGTTTCAGGATTTGATTTTGTGTAGCCCAGGGTGGTCTTGAACTCACAGAATTCCATCTGCCTCTGTCTCCCAAATCCTAAGATTAAAGGTGTATGTCACCATTGCCTGACCTCTAGTGGCTTTAGCTTTGCCTGTGGTCTTCAGGCAAGAACTCGTTATCAAAATACAAAAAATATACCAGTACAGGGCATGAAGGAAACACAACCTGTTAGCACAACCAGAAATGCAAAAGGACCAACAGCGAATATAGTTCATTGACCACATGGACTGACTCTTTTGGCTGAGGTTGCTGAAGAAATTCCCCCAGATATCCATTGAAAAGCTAAGTTTCCCCCCAAAAAATTCTTTAGTCAGGTTTCTGATAAACCAATACTAAGAACCCTAAGTTCTTTCTCAAACATGAGCCCGATTATTATTTATCAACCTCGTAAGTCTCTCTAGCCTTTCTATAAAAGTTCTCTGGATAAAAGGTACTTATCAAAGAGCTCTCTTAAATGAGGCTCATTGGGAATTAGTGCCATGTTCTAGACTTTGTCCACCTATACCTGTAGATTTATCATTGTGTGCCTTTTGTTATGACCCAAATCTCCACTGAAAATATTCTTCTATAAGATGTGTATGATAAGCGTCTTTACCAACTCCTGGAGTGCATAAGCTTAGGTGCAGTCTTACTAGTATATGTTCCCAGCTCTGTCATCTCCTGAGACATTACTGATGTGGGTCCATTCTCAGAAATACCAGACAAAGTTGCCCTATTTGAAAAACTGCTGGCCTTAAGAAATACTGTACTTCTTTTCATCTAACTTTATTGCATTAAAGATGAAAATGTGGTTTTTTTCATGGGTTTATATCCCAAGACTTCACCCTACGAAACCAAAGCTAAAACACTGCAAAGGCTAACACAACTTAAAAACACATTTCAAGCTGAGAGTCCGTATCTTGTTGCATCTGCTTGCCGTCTCCAAGGCAAAAGCTACGCCAACCTGTACATATGTAAAGGATCAAAGATCATTTTACTACAGGACAGAAAACTACACAGAACCATAATCTAGAACGTAATTTGACATAGAAAGAAGAGGCAGAAAACAGTGTCTTCATGGGCACACCTAACCACAGCAAAGTCCAGGCTCATGTTCCCTCTTATTTCTTCAGACTTTTAACTTGTCATATACAAAAACAAAGCAAGAAACTCATGTTTTCAGAGAAGGTTCAAGTAGACCACTTCCATCTCAGATGGAATGCTGAGAATTAGGAGAAGGATGTCTTTGCTACCAACTTCTTTTTAAGTCTAAGTATTCTTCTTTCCTTTCTCCCTGCCCTCCCTTGATTTCTATATTCTCTCTCTCCACCCAAACTGTTTCCTGTCTACACTTTCCCATCATTATTCAAGAATGGATCGTTTTCAAGAAACATACAGCAAAGGTTTCAAGGCAAATAATGCTTTTAGCATGGACTAAATATTATAACCTAAAAAATGAAATTCAAGGGGAAATATTATTTGAGGGAGGGGGAATTAGACATAGGAATGTATATAGAATAAGTAGTAAATTAATTTCCCAGCTGTCTCCTTTGCCTGATTACAATGTCAATCTGCTATAAGCCAATTTTTGGTATCTCATATAAAGTAGAAATTATGATCGTTTCAGAGTTAATATTATCCCACATAATTACAAAATAGTAAAAGCACTGAAAGATATTTTGATAATTCCCTAGATTAAAAACATTTCAAAGAATACATTTTTTTTAGGTTGAAGATACATACTCAGTGATAGAGCAGTTGCCTGCATGTGAAGGACCCTGGATTCAGTACCCAAGAATGGGAGAAAAGGAAGAAATAAAGGTAGAAAAAAAAAAGCATTTTACTATGGTATGACTCAAGGTAGCTATTACAAGCTATATTGTATCTAAAAATTTACTAACACTACTTGGTAAGTCTAGTACTGATCCATTGGTTTTAGAATACTTTTTTAAAAATTCTTTTCATTTTATGTACTAACCCCAGTTCCTCCTCAGTCCCCATCTCGCATTTCCCCATCCCCCCACTCCACTCTCCATCTCCTCCTCTGAGGGGGTAAGGCTTTCCTTGGGTAGTCAACAAAGTCTTACATACCATGTTGAGCAGAACCAAGGCCCTCCCTCCTGTATCAAGGCTGAGCAAGGTATACCACCATAGGTAAAAGTACTATCGGAAGTAGATGCAGTGATCCACAGTCAAGCACTGGGCTGAGATCATGAAGTTCAGTTGAAGAGAGGGAGGCAGAATCATATGGGCAATAAAGGGTAAAGATAATGATTGAGAAAACCACAGAGACAGCTGACCTGGGCTAGTGGGAGCTCATGGACTCTGGACTGACAGCTAGGAACCTGTATGGGACCAAACTAGGCCCTCTGAATGTGGAATGTGAGTAACAGTTATGTGGCTACATTTGTCATTGGGGTGGGAGCTGGTAATGGGATCAGGATTTAGCCCAAGTGCATGAACTGGCTTATTAGAATACTTTTAATGAGTATTTGCTTTTTACATTTCAATAAAATCTATTTTGTGGTTAAATATCCAAATATGTACTTACCTAACTATATAAGCATCATTTTTCTACAATCCTCCGATTTATTCTTTAGGAGAAAAGACATAAGTGAATTTACTTTTCTATGATTCTTTACATTGTTTGGCTAGTGAGAATAAATTCAGGCATACACAGAATGGCTTTACAGTACTTTCCTTCAGAATCAACAAAGAGTTGTAATGGGATACTTCTGCCACGCACTTATTAACAAAGCAGTAGTAACACTGTCCCAAGATGGAAGGGGGAAAATACTTAGTATGTAATTTCTCAGCAGCAGGTGGAGAGGACAAGGGGAAAATTGTAAAAATGGGGGCATACGATTTAAAGAAGGAATAACCGCTGTATCCAGAAGATGCTATCATTCTAATAGATGAACGAACCCCTGGTTTTCAGTCAGAATGTCCATCATTTAGCTCTGAATTGTATTCTCCAATGCCCTAGTGGTTATGAGTGTGGACTTTGGAGTAGACCACCTGAATTTCAGACTAGGGTCTGATCCTTGACAACTGTGTTATGTTCAAAACTTATTTATTGTGTAGAAACTTATGGGTTTTTTGTCTAGAGATTAGGAGATATTAGCCATGTCTTTCCCAGGGATAGTGGGATTACACAGGACATTCAATTTAAAGTATCAAAGAAAGTCTCCGGAACATGTCGAGTGTTCAACACCAGTGTCACTGCCTGCAGTTATCACACTTGTACCTCTAAAATCTATCTCAGATGGCTTGTGACGATGAGAGATGATGGATGACTTGAAACGGTATTTGCAAGCAACCAAGCTTTTTTAAGAAAATCTGTCTTTAGCAGAACTGTAAATATGAACAACTAAAAATTTTCATACTAAAAGGGAGAGTGAATGAGCAAGACGTATGCCAAAAGTTTCATATAAGAAAGAATGAATTGAACTTTAGAAACCTGCTGGGCAGCACTGTACCTCTAGCCAACACAACCGTATTAAATACTCACGAATCTGTTTTTAAAAACAGCCCTTATAATAAACGTGATCACTAAAATAAAAAAAAATACTCTAAAATATATCTTAGCAAACTTGAGATCATGTATTAGATGCTAATGAAAATATCTGGTGAAATAGCTTTCAGAACAGAAAAGCGCATATACTTTTTCAAGTGCTGATGTGACAAGCTAAGAAACATGACAGTAAAACTCCATGTAACAAAGAAGAGGTGTAAGTGTAGCTATTAAACTGCTCAAGCACTAAAAGCAACAAATGCTTTTGCCCTAGGCAGTTGGGGTACAAAGCCTTGAGCAGTGCTAACAACTAAGAAAACCTGAGTGTGCTCCAAACCAAAGTATCTTCAGCTGTAATTGTCAGTAGTATCTTCATGGTAACACTCTCACTCCTTCCCCCTATTAGTGGAGGAGAACAGGACAATCTCTACAGGACCGTGTCAATAATGAAATGCCAAAAAAAGAGCCTCATCAATATGTTCCTTGATCTTTTCAGTATTAACAACCTTTATTACTTTTGTTTTATGAATTTATAAACTGTGGAATGAGGCTTTTAAAAAGACATGGAATAGAGAAAATGGTGCATTGCGTGCGGCTTTATCTCAAGGGGTTCACAGTCTAATCTGGGGGTCAGTTTAATGAATCATGCTGAAATGCTACCTGTAGCCTATGTAATGTTCTTAAAGTCACAAAGCTTAAAAGCAGTGACAGTAAAAGGTCGAAGATTTATACGATCTGAAGAGAAAGGTAGCCAGGCAGTGATGGTAAGCACCTTTAATCCCAGCACTCCGTAGGTAGAAGCAGGCAGATTTCTTTGAGTTCAAGGACAGCCATGGCTGTTACACAGAGAAGCCCTGTCTTCAAAACTCCTTTACCACCAAAAAAAAAACAGTAAGGGTGTATCAGAGGAGATGAGCCTAAAATCCGAATAAAATCATCTTGATTTTTGCCTTGTAGAGAATGGTCCAGAGAAATTCTTTCAAACATGTGGAACATAGTGGAGGAAAATCACGAAGTCGGGAAGGAATGTGTCAAAGGTAGACATGGGATATAGTTCCCTACCATGTCTATGTAATTGTGTTTCCTTTGAGAAGTATCTTCTCTCCTCACTCTTTCTATCCCCACTCCTCCAGAAACTAACATTTACTTTCTTCCTGAGTTTAAATTTTATGTTCCACACATAATGAAATAAAGAGAAATAAGACCATCATCAAAACCAAAGATGGATTAGTGAGACACTACAAGCATTAGAGAGTTAGATTTGGTCATTGCACAGTGTATGTGTGTGTGTGTGTGTGTGTGTTGTGTGTGTGTGTGTGTGCATACACATGCATCAGTACCTCTACACCAAACTATAGAATACCATAAGAGACTCACATTTTTATTTTTAACAGGAAGAAAGGAGGGGAGGGAGGGAAAAAGGAAAAAAGGGAATGAGGGAGGGAGGAAGAGAGGGGCAGAGGGATGGAGAGATGGAGGGAGGGGAGAGAGAGAAAAGAAAATTTCTTTCCCTGAAATCCAGGAACTTTGGAAGCCACATGGGTGGAACATACAGGAGAGGCAGTAGCCCATCTCCAAATTCTGAATGCCCTGCTAATGTATTTAATCGTCATTTTAAGTAATAGGGAATTATTGAGATTAGTTTAGCTCTGTTTTCATGTAGACATTACTAACTGTAAAAGAATTACCCACTAAGCATAAAAGAAAGATTGTTAGAGGAAAATCCCAAGGGAAGAGAGGCTAGTTAAATGACTAATTGCAAGATTCGTTAGGAGAACCTGTACTCAATAGTGAATGAGAAAAAAAGAGGAAAAATACATGAATTTAACAGATATTTCATAAAAAGGAATAAATCAGTTTTATTATTTTTAATTATCATTATGTTGAAATCCATCTCACTACATAGCCTTGACTGCTCTTAAACTTGTGACCAAGGTCCCTCCTCTCCCTCAAAGTGTTGAAATTACTGTGTGCCACCAAGTCTGGGACAGCAGGACTATTTATTGACTAAAGGGAAACATGAAAAGACTGAAAATTATTGAATTTTCCTAAACCTTCTAAAAAGAGACAGAGTAGCAATAGTCTCTAAAATAAAATTAATTCTCATAGAAGCATTGTGGCTGAAGCATCTACACAGAATTCTTGCCATCCAACTGGAGAGCAGAGATATGAATCTGAAGGTGTGACAACTTACTTGCCTAGTTAGTTACAAAACTCGAAGTGTTCCTGAATATTTTTTCTTGAAATAATATTTCCCATATAATATTACAAAGAAAACCAGAAATTTTTCGAATTCATTATACTATTTTAAATGATAAATGGCTATGTCATATTTCAGGGCTCACTTGTCCAATGATCCTATGTCCAGAAAGTATGCTTGCCTGTATGCCAACCATTTAATTGTTTCAAAAACAAAGCGTTGTGTGTACATTTTAAAGATTGTATTTCTTGGAGAACATAAACACTAAGACAGAGAGTCGTTCTGAAATCAAACATTTATATCTGAGGCAGGAACTATGAGTGAGACCAGGGAGGGGAAATGACCAGTGCAGATGAAGTGTGAATGTCTGAGACCAGCTCTGCCGTGGCTGCTCCACCGTTGTGTGTCTTAAGGCCAGTCTTACAATGTTTTCTCGTTTTGGACTTCACATCATGCTCAAGTGCTATTGCAGAAAAGGTTATGGAAAAGGAATGTTTGATAAAATAAACGATCCCTCAACTTGCCTCCCTCCCGAACTGTTTCTGGTCTTCTGAAAAAGCGGTGCCTACAAACATTCATATTTCCATTTTTATAAAAAAAAATCCAATGATATGTCTCTTAATTTTCATCAACCTGATCAATGTACTGTTAATATATTACTATTGAATATAAATATAAATAATCTAAGTCTACCTTGAAATTTTGGTATTTACTGCATCAAGTACATGAATACTGAAAGCCAAGCCAAAACTGAGATGACTTGATGCTTAAACAATATTGCTCATCAGTAAATAACTAATCAACAAAATGGCCTGCTTTATGATTATAACTTTATCATAGCAGCTGTATGATTAATGTGTTGAATATCTGCTCTAAAATATCAAGTAATTCTAGTTCACTTAATCCCTGGCATTTTAATCAGTATCTTACATACGGCATTTCATTGTGTTCAAGCCATATGCACACACACAGAGAAATTTGAACTTACTAATTAGGTTTTGAAGTTCATAGGGTAAAACAATTACTTGATAGTTGTCCCATAAGGTAAGTTCTTTATTTTAAAAGTTCTGACATTCTATTCTCTTCTCTCACCTGAGAATTTAATTTTTTTCTGAGTATATGCTCTGTGTGAATCTTACAGAAGAGGTTCCTGTAAGATAAACTACAAGTTTACCCATGCCTAAAAATGTTTTCATTGGCCACTGACTTGCATTTGGTATAGATATTCATTCTTGCCTCAACTTGTTTATTTAGTTTCATTATGATCTCATAAATTTGAGTTTACCTCGGTCATTCTTGAATCTCACAAGGTCTTCTATTATATTAGCAAGACTTTTGTTAACCCTTTTTTATAACTAGTCTACAGAAAAAGGTGGATATTCTTGCATATTAATATTAAACTCATATTCACCAAGTTCTCCCGAAAACTATAACATGCTTGCAGAACATGCTTTCTGCATTGCACTCATGCTTTGTGGAGATGAGAATGTTTGGGACACAAGAACCACTCAATAAGTATCTTTCATCGCTTATGTTCTTACATACATTGTTTCAGTAATAAAAGATCATTCACTTTTTAGTCACACAACAAGATACGGGGATATGTGACCCTCAAAGACTTTCTTTGGTTGTAAGTTCGGGTTCTTTTTCGGCAATATATAGTACACCTGTATTATAACTAATGAACTTGTGGAAATTGATTAGTGCCATATGTGTTAAAATATATCACTTTCTCTGAATAAAACTACAATGCAATATCACCTGGCACCTGCTAAGGTAATTCATATGAGAATGTGGAAGAAAAAACCTATTAGTTTGATTGTGAATGGAAATTGCCATTATTGAAAATAGTATTTTTAAGACAACAAATAGAGCTACTTCGTACTCCATTTGTGGGTATGTATCTAAAAGAAATAAAATGAGTATCTCAGCAAGATATCTGAGTTCTCATATTTACCCTGTCACTGATTAGTGAGACATAACATCTGTCTGCATGTTTGCTAGTGAATGAGTAGATAAAGATGTACATGCATGCAAACACACACAATGATTCTTATTCAGCTTTAAGAAAGAAAGAGACCATGACATTTGAACTCGCAAAGATATACACAGAAGACATGACATAAAGTAAAATAATCTATTCATTGACATACAATATAATATATGAAATATGAAATACAATAAACATCCGAATTCTGTACAAGTTTCAGGGATTGGGATTCTCCAAACCACTAAAGCACTCAGAGCCAAGATGTTCTGGTTGCATTGTCCAAGAGAAATAAAGTACAGCAGAAAGATGGTACCCCTCATTTTTTCCACTTAGCAAAGATTGAGAACCTGTGATTTGAGCTTTCAAAACTTTGGATATTACATAAGTGAGTATCTTTGGATCATGACTCGTTAGAGAAAGAGTGAGTTTTACAAAGCATATCCATCCAACAGGACCAGGACCCAGTAAACTTATAAACATAGCTCTGGGAAGACATGTATGGTGGATCATTTACACTTCTATGACTATACATATTACACACACATGCATATACAAGCATTCATGAATGCAGACATTTTTATCTTCGATAAATAAAAACAATATATTTCCCTAGAAAATTCTAAACTATGATTTCTAAGAAAGATTTTTTTCATTATTCTTAGTACCTATAACCACAGCCTGACCTTTGAAAACAGCTTTGGAAGCATGGACACATATGAATCTGATATTACTGTTTTTCCAGTAGTCTGAGCTAGACTCAGCTTGTATAGCTCCTTCTCATATTTCCATGTTGTTGAAAGCATAACATATGAAGCCACATAATTAAGAACCACGTGCTAAAGGGTAATGTGGGATTCCCCTCTGTGTGCTGTATTATGAAAGGATTAAACGGGCCATCAATAGAGTGGTGTGAGCAAAGCCCACAGTGAGAATACTACTGCAGGAGAGTCTAAAATACAGAGATCAGTTAGATAATAGTTTGTTGGTGGAGCTCAACAAAACTCTCGCCCTGTGTTTAATGTACCCTAAAATACAAGAAATAAAAGAAGAATAGATGTTAGGATATGTTCTTCCTCTAGTATGACCCCCACATAACTTCTTTACTCTGACAAGTCTTTAAAGAGCTGGATAAAGTTCCACTAGAGGGAGCAACTGGGACACAGGACAGCTGTCTCTGTTTATGGTGCTGGAAATCAGACAATTGAGTCACTAAGGGTCAAAGGGTTCCTAGCACAGTGATGCAGCAGGACACTTTGTGCCCTCTCCTGGTTGATACTATCTCAGAAAGATAGTCGTCAATGAGCTGAAGAGAGAAGTAAGGAAGAGGGCCGCCCAAAGATCTATTAGAAGCCATGGACACCTGAAGAAGCACTTATGTGTTTGTATTGCTTCTAAAGCATTAAAGACAAAATATTTATATTTGCTTATGTGTTGGAAATCCCTCTAGGTCAATGAAACATATATCAGTATCTAAGTAAGTTTATTTTAAATCATTTGTTTTAGTTTTTAAGATTGTAATTACAATATTTCTTCCTTCCCTTCCTCCTCACAGACCCTCCTACATAACTTTTCTTTTATCTCTTTCAATTTCCTGCCCTCTTCTTTTAATAGCTGTTCACACACACACACACACACTCCTAAATACATAAGCATGTTTTACTTCATGCAGAGAGATGAGTGAAAAGAAGCAAAAGTAACTAAATCAACATGAAACATTATTGCAACAAATGCAAGAAAGGCAGAATAAAGCAATCTGTTTTTGCCAATAAGGAAGTTGGTTCGTGCTTTGGGCTTTTCTCTTATTTGATCCAAAAATAGTAATGAAAGAAATGCAAGCAGGAGTCAAAAGGAACAGATTCTTTCAACACGAGTCTGACACTTCCTGAAGGTATTTGCTTCCCAGTATTTCAAGTGGACATTTCTATTAGTGAATAATAATTTCCTTGAAGCCAGCAGTTTGGCATATGTTAGTTTATTTTCTCTCACAAATGCTCATTTGCTTGGGAAATGCAATCAGACTTTAAAATGTGAAAGAAAAGAAATCAATTTATGAGTATGTTTCAAAATGTTTTAAATGATGCTTTAAAGTGCCCATTAACAGCATGGATTAAAATAATATTAAAATGTGAATCTTGAAGGCTTTTTTTGTCTTTATTCTGTATGGTGACAAATTGTAAATAAAGGAAGTTGTTTTGTTGTTGTTGTTTTGCTTCTTGGCTACATAGTGAAAAATCCATGACTGTTGGAATAACAAAGCATTTGAAGCTTGAAGGGACTTTTGAAAGTATTTTATAATTTGAAACGCTGAGTATTGTAGTTTTGAGCTTGTATGAGATACCACAGTGATTTAGGACAGAGTCAAAACTGTGGTAAAGGTTTCTTAGCCTCCAGCCCATTATTCATGATGCAGAGGTTTCTTTATTGAAAGCCAGGGTTTACACTCTCCTTCAGGGTTTAAATCAGTATGTCACATCAAGATAAGAAACTGGCTTCTGTTCCAGGAGTCTCTTGACTTTGGGGAAAGAGAGGATGCTGGAAATTTAGCAGCATTTGTCCATTCTGAAACAATGGGACACTAACTTAGGGATTTGCAGCATCACCTAAGGACGCCCTGGGTTTGACTGTGAAAAGTATCCGGGCCTCTCAGAACTAGGTCTAACTCTAACCCCTGACCCTTGACCCCTATGAGGGAGGAAAATCAAATGAGACTCATCATCACGGGTCTTCAGTTAAACAAACGGTTAATCCAGAGGAATTATTCTTCAAGTTGTGAGTGGAAGACTGTTTCATATCTGTTTTCAGAAGATTTCTTTTAAAAAGAGAAAGTCAAAAGAAAAGATATACTGTATTCTTCTCTCTTACACCCAAGAAAAGAATATAAATTTAAAAACTCCACTAGGGGTTTTAGATTTTTCCACTAAAAGCACTTCCATGAAGTTGTTTTTATGTCAAATCCATCTGTAACTCAATTCACTCCAGACAACCTATACACTTCCTACCTAGTCCTTGTGGAGGAAAGTCTTGTCTTTGGTTTTAATTGTATCTATAGGTATTTTTCCTGTGTGTATGTCTGTGTGTTATACGTGTGTCATGCTGAGGAGACCAAGGAAGAGCATGAGATCCCAGAGACTGGACTTAGATAGTTGTGAGCCACCATGTGGATCCAGACTCTGGAGTTAGATAGTTGTGAGCCACCATGTGAGTGCTGGTAATCTGTGTGTATGTATGTGTGCTATATGTGTGTCATGCTTCATGCTGAGAAGACCAGGGAAGGGCATCAGACCCAAGAGACTGGAGTGAGACAGCTGTGAGCCACCATGTGGACCCAGAGCCTGGAGTTAGATAGTTGGGAACCACCATGTGGGTGCTGGTGATCAAATCACAGTCCTGAAGAACAGCAAATGTTCTCATGCACTGAGCCAATTCTCCAGCTAAAGAGGTCTCACAGAACCTCCCAAACATCACGGTCCACTAGTATCCAATGCTGTTAGTTACCCTCCTTATACATCTACTAAGACTCTATTGATGAAGACATTATGTACTTAGGTCATTAAATTTGGGGAAATTGAGATAGTATTCAACAAGAAGCATTATCCTTCCAGAATGCATACTATCAGAGGAGAAAAGTGGTCATCAGCCTTGTCCAGCAATGGATCCTGCATGTAACATTATCACTGTGCTGCCAAGTGCACCTACTATGCAATTTTCCTGCTAAATGGATATAGCAATAAAACAATCCCTGAGATTGCTGTTCTAAGTTCTCCTGGGTGAAAGTCTTAATAATAAAAGAATACTTCAGATCTCCCCTTATTCTACAAGCCTCAAAAGTCATTGATTCTCACCATGGAGAATTATAGGAAATCCAGGGTTTCTTGAGCTGAGCTATATTGTGAAATTACTGTAGTATCAGCAATAAAGCGGCAAAGTATTTTCAATGCTAAGTAACACTTCCCAAATGTACCACCATTTTTAGTCAAAGTATTTATGACCCAGTCTCATCTAAAGGTGAAGGAGGGGATAAGATGCTTGTGTTTTTCCTCATGTTGAAACTTGTTTTATTTGACTAGATAAGAAAAACATTCATAAATTAAGTCATCTTTCTTTGAGTAACTTTTGATTCTTTGTACATCCTAAAAGAGTAATTTAAGTTGATCAGAATCTGCATATAAAATAATATTTGTATCTAAATTCTTGTAATATTTTATTTTTATGCAATTTAAGCTGCAAGTAAATTCCACACACCCCTTATATAAATTCACCAATTAAATTAACTTACTCGCATGTTACTTTCTTGGTCTTCTATGCTCTTACATGGATGCAAATATTCATGTATGTTTATTGCTAAGACATTTCAATAGTAAATAGAAAACATCATGTTCATTTTTCCCTATATAGATCTTGTGGCAGTCCCTAAGGGGGAAAAGTAAAACACCTTCGCGATGATTACCATAGTTGAGATTCAATAAGAATCGTGCATTTATCTGTCTCTGGGTGATATGATTCTTTGACTGCTTCTTTTGTTCCTGGTTTTTTTCCTTTACACCTGCTAGGTGATTTCTAAAATGTCCCCAAGCTTGTATTGCACTGATGTGTACTGATAATCATGTTATAACTATGCTCTACAGCTTTCAACTATCAAAGATGATTCTGGGGAGTACATCCTTTGATCTGAGAGTTTAGGAAGCAAAGCTGTGAGTAACTTGAGAGAGAATAATCTTGTACTGTGCTAAATCATAGCCTTACAAGTCATTTAGAATACTTAATATAATTTTACAGGCAATTAATCTGCATTATATACAATTGTTTTAATGTTATTGATAATAAACTCATTAAAACTTGTCATTTTGTGGTTTCCTTCAGTTCTTATTTTGCTTAAATGAGGCTAATGTTTTAAAAAATTTACTTACAGGATGCACTGAACTGATCTATCAGTCAGAAGCTGACACTAAATTCATGCATCACTTCCTGACAGAGAAACATGAAGGTGATTAGGTGATTTCATCATTGTGCAAATATCATGCGCTATGCTTAGGCAAGCCTTAATAGTATCTATTGTCTTGATCTACATAGTTTTGGATTTGACCTCACTACAGTGCTGAGGAAATGAAGAGT
Organism: Microtus pennsylvanicus; assembly: GCF_037038515.1. Taxonomy (NCBI): domain Eukaryota; kingdom Metazoa; phylum Chordata; class Mammalia; order Rodentia; family Cricetidae; genus Microtus; species Microtus pennsylvanicus. The sequence continues at coordinate 6,441,181 of NC_134597.1, read as the reverse complement.
GGAAAAACACATAGACATTCATCTGCTGAGCCGTGTACTCTATTGGATATTCACCAGTAGCCTAGAAACTCCACATTGTTATTATAAACCACTAAGTAAGGAGACAGGTTTATAGTACACAGTCAACTGAGGAAGAAGGTAGGTGAGTTAGTTAATCTTGGTAGAAAGTCTCTGTAGGAGAATGGTTTCAGATTGCACTCACTGGTGAGGAAGAAGCTGTGATGGATAGTTTCTTCTTACACTAATTTTAACTAAAGATCGATGTTTGTAAGACCAGAAGAAGATTTCACCATTCTTAGCCTGACATAAAGAAGGTCTTGTCATTCTCATGGATTTGAGGAATTGGGATCATTGCTTTGGCCATTCCCATGTCAACAACATACATTCACTCAGGACATAATTCACCCTCCACAATTTATCAGTGCTTCAATGTGGTCTTTTGAAATCAGCAAAGGTGAAATAAATGAGGTTGCTGTTAGTATAACATGATAGACTCTCTTAGGCTAAACATCTTTCTTAAGTGTAAGCAATGTACTCTGTAACAATGGTTAAATCATAGTGCAATTGTTATGGTTAATCTCGACTGTCAACTTAATTGGATTTGGAATTATCTAGAAGATATGCCTCTGAGAAGCTCTGTGGCTGTATTTCATAGAAGGATTAAGTAAGTGAAGAAGATCCTCCCTCAGATCAGGTAGCTTGTTCCAGCGGTTGACTCCACAAATAAAGATGTCTAATAGTTTTCTCTAGAAAAGCACCTCTAAGGGCTGCATTTGCCTGCCCACAGCCTCTCCCTGGTAGTCCACACATCTACCCGGTTACTGCCTCCACTTTGTTGTCATTGAAATTTAGATTATTCAGTCTTCAACATGAAAACCAGAGGATCTTCGGGAATTCTTCAGGCCTTCAACACCAGATTCAGTGTACTACATCAACCAGCCTTGTAGACTATGGCACATACCAGGTCTCAGTGTCTCCAGTATGCACATACCCAGTGTCAAACTGAGCAACCTACATTGTATAAAATATTCCAATAAACCTCTTTTGTAATACATATCCATTCTATCACCTCTGTTCCTCTGGATAGCTTATAGAAGTATATGTTTATCTGTAAAATAACAAGTAACCCAGGAAAAAATATTAAGTAATATGTATCATATGTTAATTGTGCCTACTACTCTTTCATGCCCAAGATTAAAATCAGAGTACCAACGACTAATAACAAAGAGAAAAAAGAGGCCCAAGCCTAAGAGTCTTTTTTATAAGACTTTCTTATATCAAGAAAACAGCTCTAAGATCTAAGATAAAACCTGGTCCTTCCAACCTAAAATCAGAACATAGTTTTGTGGTACCAGAGAAATCAAGAGAACTAAGAAAGAAGAAAAAGAGAAGGTAACTGTACCTCCTATTGCTGTTGCCATTTAACAATGACAAGCATGACAGTATTTTAGTCATGAATAGACATATTCACAAATGTACATTTCACCAAGAAAAGATGGCATAAGCCTTTAATCATGGATGTGGAATTCTGAGTGAATTCAAGCATGATCTGAATCGCAAATCCCCACAGGAGCTAACAAGCAGATTACACTGTTCCCGCAACACACCCAGCATGGATTTCAAAGTGGTAACCCTCTGAGGTTGAGATTTTCTCATTCTAAACAGAGATATCAACACAATCATAACTTCATGACCTGGTGAATTAGAGATAATGTGGATAAACTGGTAGAAGGTAATAATTTAACTTCCACTCTAAAGATGATCATATGGACCTGTGTAGATAACTTTGTATGAAAAAGTTTTAAATCCATACTGCAAAATAAGTCAGCAAATGTTGGTCATTATTGTATAGGCATTAGGGTAGAGTGCAGACCTTAGTTGCAGACTACAGACATGCATCCAGCACTTAAAACAGATGCTCTTGTCCCTGGGAATTGCCTAAAAGGTGAGTCATTCTGACAGGCAAATGGAGTTATCTTTTTGAAGTAGTTACCCTCCAAACAAAATTTGTATTAATAACCCTGAGTTTAGAATGTGAAATTATAACTGCCTATATAGAATTTTAGTGGTTGTTGATCCTTTTTTGATTAACAGATGAATTAAACACACTAGTGGAGCCATGACATGTTTGATCTATGTTTTACAGACCTCCCTTTAGTGTGTCAAAGAAAGCTGTACTTACTATTATGGTAACACCTTTGCTGGCCTGAAGCCATCACCAACTCTGGAGGAGTTGAACCATGAAACTACGTCTCTGGAACAAGGTCAAATAGGCTATGACCTGACAGGGTGGAAGCAGTCATTGTCTCCTATTAAACTGAAGTCTGCACTTTGCATATTTTAAAACAACTATCCCGTTGCACTATAAGGTATAGCTGCCAAATGAATAATTAGATTTTTAAGAGACTATAAAGGGAGCAACATGCTTCTCACTATGCCAAAACCAAACTCTATTCAGATTTTATTTCCTCTCCTCCCATATTTTTACCCTCATTCTTTGGCACTTAGACCAAAAATATTTCAACAACAAATAAATAGACTTCTGTTATACAAAATAGAGTATAAACCGAGTGTAGGCAGAGATTGTGTGGGAGCAAATGCACTCTGTGCTGCCTCAAATGGATAGGTAGGAAGTTGTATATGGTTGGCACCTACTATTGCTTTGATTAGTGAATGTGATTATAAAAAGACTTTCATAAAATCCAAAAATGACTGAATGAACCACTTTAAGTCAAAGCTCAGAAGAGTTTCTTTTCTGTTTAGAAATTTAAGTGCCCTCCCCCATGGTTAGTGCTCCCTGGAGATGCCTACGTAGCTCAACTCACAAAGCTTTAATGGAAGAGACACAAGGGACTTTAGAAAGATTTGGGAAGGGATTGAAATGTAGCTGTATAAAATATCCTATTAACTCTTGCCCTCCGTTTTACATTTTGAGAAAGATTTTTAACTAAACCTCTCCAAGCTCAATACCTATGATGTCACTAAACATTTTTCATTTCAGTGAATTGTAACTTGGGGACACTGGCAACTACTCTTTTCAGCAGGGGATTAAACTTTCAGGGAATAAATTAAATTGGGTTAAAATGTCTAACACAGTTTTCAGATGAGTGCTTTATTCAAGTAGCACAGAGACATGTTAACTGTGAAATGAAACTCTAGTTAGGTAAATAACGTTTGTCAAGAACCAATTGCTCAGGTGCTATACCGCTCTAAGCCTACTTTATTAATACTGGGTTGTGATCTTCAATGCGAGTGCAGGGAAGAATTTCAAATGCAATTAAAATGGAGCTGGAAGGCCACACAACTGTACTTTAATCAAAAGCTGAGTTCAAGCCTGCTTTACATATAATATTGCAAAGAAAGATACTTTTTCACATTCAGCATGACTGTGTAAATACTCTATTTTGAAAGACAGCAGATTCATTTCAAGAAGAGGCAAAGGTGAGGCAGCGGCTCTCCTTGAGGGATACTATGAGCCCCTGCAGACAGCTAATCTCGGGAATATATGAATGCATTATTACATATTCATAGTTAGGATTTCTTAAAACCTTGGTCCATCAAGTCAAAATTAAAACATATAGGTGCAAACCTGGGAATATGTGCATATGCCTTTAATTTCTACAAGAGTATATAAAAAGATAGTTATACATTTTTGAAATTTTATGGCTTACTTATTTTTTAGAAAAAAATTATAATCCTTTACTCTCAAAGTTATTTTAAATTAAACACAGGAGCTATAAAAACAAGAAGTTTCACATTATTCCATTATGAAGCCATATTCGTAGAGGGTAAGCAAAATAACAATACTGTGCAAATCAGGAAGGAACTGGCCTCCCTGGTAGGAGCATGCCGAACACAACTGTGAGTCAAATCTCAGCAACCTTCTTCCTGGCTCGTTTACCCCCCAAAACAGGGACAGCTCAGTTGGGACATTTTTTTAAGTTTAAACTAATTAATTATGCAACACCAAGTGATCAGCTCTAAAAACATGCATGCAAGAAACATTAAATGCAATCAGCAGGGTGTGTTTATACATATATGTGTTCACAGATGCATATGCATATATAAGTGCGTGTGCAGAGATGATGATGATGATAGATAGATAGATAGATAGATAGATAGATAGATAGATAGATAGATGATAGGAAGCAATAATAGATAAAAAAAAAAGAAGCCATGAACTTAAAAGGAATCAAATGGAGCACTTGGGAGGGGCCAGAAGGAGAAGAGAGAGAAGGAAAATGATGTAATTACATTTTAATTCAAAAATTGCAGATAAAAGAACTAAAGTTTAAAAGGAGGCTTTGATAGAAGTCCCTAGCTGGTGTTCAAAATTCTCATTATGCCAATGATTGAGTTTTAGGAGCCTCGTCAGGGGTGAGATGGCACAGCGGGCGAAGGCCCTTGCTTTCAAGCCTGGTGTGACCTGAATTCAATCTCATGGCCACATGTGGTAGAGAAAGAACCAACTCCTGAAAGCTGTCCTCTGACTTTCACAGACACGAAACACAGAGAATCACACGTCGGTGCATGGAGAGGCATGCACATGCACACACAAATGCACAGAAAGTAAACAAAACTGTAACAAAAATTTTACAGAGTTATATGTATCTAAAACTGTAAAGAGTGATTTTATCTGAGTCATAGGAACAATTTTTGATTCATGTTACACCAGTTATCTAATTTTGGAGCTTTTTGCATCAATGTAAGAGCAATGCTTATGTAGAGAACCACATACTAAAATTCCCACGTTCTAAGTCCAGCTCTATATATATATATATATATATATATATATATATATATATATATATATACAACGACAAACTAACCAAGCCCATTACTTTTTTTATGACATCATTTCTTTATTGATTCTTTGGGAAATTCATATCATGCCTCCCTTTTCTACCCTTTACCCTTGCAGCATCCACCAAAGGAAAATTTTTTTAAAAATTAAAAACAAACCAAAGCCAACAAACAAACAGAAACCTCTTCAACACTTTATCTTCCCCACCTTTACAACACCTTCTTACTCATCCTGGTGGCACTGGGAGCCGCAGTGTGTCACACCCATTTCCAATCAGCCTTACTTGCATGTGTTCATTGCAATGAGTCGTTTATCTGGTTCAAGGCCTCTGGTTTCTAGAACAAGCACCATAACTGCTCTCAGATATCCCATGCCCACTCCAAGTCAGGGAGATCCTACAAGCATCACTCCTCAGGACCCATCCCTTCACACACTCCAGCAGGTCATAGATGGGTAGATGGTAGGGTGGGCGAACCTAAGGCCCTGAATGTGGGAGTGGGTGGCAACTGAGCTGGTTAGTCCTGACCACTGAGTCCAGTCCAGTGGGGAAAGGATTGGAGACATGCCATCAGGGCATAGGTCAGTACTCCTAATCTTGCTCATGGTGTGGGGTGGGGGCCATCTCTCCAGAGTATGTAGAGAGTAATGGTTCTGCTGTACCTGGATGTTGCAGCCAGATCTCCAGTGAGGTTCAGGCCCTCAGCAGTAGCTCAGAGCTGGATGTCTCCATGGCCCTTGTGCTAGCTCAGGCCACCCAGATCAGTATGACCTGAGAGGCAAAATGACTCTCAAACACTAATATGGTCTCAGGTGGCTAACCAGATATCAGTCAAGCTCATTACATTTAACCAGTTTTCCAAAATAAGGTCCAGAAAACAGGTATATTAATCTCCTACATTCTAGTAATTCTAAGAAAGAATATACCTAGAAACACTGTTCATTTAAGAAAAAACATGCAGCCCCTTGGAGCTCTATATCCACACACCCTGCAAACCTACAGAGTAGAGAAGGACAGATGCAGGATGAGAGCTCTCTGAGAAAGAAAAAAAATGGTATATTTGAAATAAATCTCATTTGAAGACAACTTTGGCATGTTATCTATTGGGCCAAAATTCATAATGGTTTATAAATCAAGGAAGGGTCCTAAGGTCCTCAGAACCTTCTGTTGTACTTAGTCAACCATAGGCCCTGGACCTTAATGGGGAAGAGAAAAGGACCCTGGGGAAGATTTGGAGCAGGTGTGGGGCATGATGGCACTCCAATGCCCAGCAAACTGTGATGCCAGTCTTACACAGCATTCCAACGCTTCAATGCCAGTGCATGCCACTTGAACATCGACTATATATTATTCATTATTGTTTGCCTTTCATAAGGCAAAAACACAGATCTATAAGTTAGTGCTCATTTGATACCTAAAGCAAGGAAATGCAAAGGAGCGACGAGACTTTCAGAAGCATAGAAATACAAGTTTACACATTTGAATTTCTAAAACCACTCACAGTTATCGTTTTCCAATACATAGGTAGAATTCATCTTCACGATTGCTCTTTTAAATATTCAATTAAAATCTGCATTTAATTTTAAAATGTTAACTCTAACCAAACCAGTGAGAGACCTGTATGATGAGAACTTTAAATTTCTAAAGAAAGAAACTGAATAAATTTCCCAGAAAGAAATTGAAAATATTCACAGATAATGGAAAGATCTTCCATGCTCTAGGATAGGTAGGATAATAATAATAATGAAAATGGCAATCTATAGATTCAATGTAATCCCCATCAAAACCTCAACATAATCTTCACAGACCTTGAAAGTATAACTCTTTTTATATGAAAAAAAAAACAGAATATCTGAAACAATCCTGTACAATTAAGGAACTTCTGGGGGCATCACCATCCCTGACTTCAAACTCTGTTATAGAGCAACAGTAATAAAAACAGCTTGGTGTTGACATAAAAGCAAATGTGAGCAAATGGCACAGAATCGAAGACTCTGACATTAATCCACACACCTATGAACACCTGATTTTTGACAAAGAAGCCAAAATGCTACAAGAGAAAAAGAAAATCAGCTTTAACAAATGGTGCTGGCATAACCAAATGTCAACATGTAGAAGATTTCAAATAGATCCATATCTGTAGTCATGCACAAAACTCAAGTCCAAGAAAATCAAGACCTCAGCATAAATCCAGTTACACTGAACCAGATGGGAGAGAAAATGGGAAGTAACCTTGAATGCGTAGGCATAGGAGACCACTTCCTAAATATAACACCAGTAGCACAGACACTGAGAGAAACAATCAATAAATGGAACTGCATGAAACTGAAAAGCTTCTGTAAGACAAAGGACATGATAACTAAGACAAAACAGCAGCCTACAGAATGGGAAGATCTTCACTAACCCCACATCTGACAGGGGGCTGATCTCAAAATATATAAACAACTTAAGAAACTAGACATCAAAATGCAAAATAATCCAATTAAAAGTAAGGTACATAGCTAAACATGGAACTCTCATCAGAAGAATCTCAAATGACCAAAAGACTTTTAAGAAATGACTCAACATCCTTAATCATCAGGGAAGTATAAATCAGAATGACTCTGAGATACCATCTTACACCCACCAGAATGGTTAAGATCAAAATTACTGAGGATGTCTTATATTGGAGAGGATGTGGAGTCAGGGGAACACTCCTCCACTGCTAGTTGAAGTACAAACCTGTGCAGCAACTTTGGAAATCAATATGGTGGTTTCTCAAGAACTGAGGAATCAATCTACCTCAAGACCCAATGATACCATAAACCCAAAGGACGTTCAATCACACCACAAGGACAATTTCTCAACAATGTTCATAGCATCATTATTCGTAACAGCCAGAACCTGGAAACAACTTAGATGCCCCTCAACTGAAAAAAAAAAAAAGAAAATGTGGTATATTTACACATTGGAGCATTATTAAGGTGCAAAAGTCAATGACATCATGAAATTTGCAGGCAAATGGATGGAACTAGAAAAAAAAAACATCATGTGTGAGGTAATCCAGAAAGACAAACACGGTATGTACTCACTCATAAGTGGATATTAGATGCAAAGCAAATAATGACCAGACTGCAATTCACAGCTTCAGAGAAGCCAGGTAACAAGGAAGAAACTATGAGGGACACATGGACCACCCTGGGAAGAGGGAATTAAATGGGATCTACTGGGTAAACTAGGGGTGAGGGGGGGGGCAGTAAAGGGGAGGAGAAGGGGAATGAGAACATAAAGGAACTAGATGATTGAGTTGGGGATGAGAGAAGTGAGAGAGCTATGAGAGACATATCTTGATAGAGAGAGCCACTATAGGGTTAGGGAGAAACCTGGTGCTAGAGAAAGTCCCAAAGAATCCACAAGGATGATCCCAGCTAAGACTCCTAACAATAGTGAGATAGCCTTCTCCTGTAATCATATTGGTACATACCTTTATCCAATAACTGATGTAACCAGATGCAGAGATGCACAACCAAGCACAAGGCCAAGCTCCAAGAATTCAAAGAGTGGAAGGAGGGAATATATGAGAAAGAGAGGCCAGGGGTCTCGATGGAATAATCTACAGAGGTAGTTTATGCAAGCTTATGGAAACTCATAAACTCTAGACCCACAGCTATGGAGCTTCCATGGCACCATATTAGGCCCTCCATATGTAGGAGACAACGATGAAGCTTGGATTATTTGAGGGACAAGGATCTATCCATGGTGCATTAGTTAGCTTTTTGGAGCCCATTCCCTATGGTAGGATGCCATGCTCAGCCTTAATGTAGCGGGGAAGGGCTTGGTCCTGCCCCAAATTAATGTGCCAGACTTTGTGGACTTTGTGGACACCCTTACCCATTGGGAGGAGTGGATTGGAGATGGACTCAGTGAGAGGTAAAGTGGAGCAAGGAGGGGTGGAGAGATAACTATGATTGGAATGTAAAATGAAATTAAAAATAAATCTAAAAAAGATATTTTTATCAAATTAATCTTGACATAAAACTATGTAACAAGTTTGCCATTTAACCTACTGGATCCACTCATGGGAACACTAGACCAAGTTAACTTTAACTTTCCTCCCTCCCAAATATAGTTTAGATAATCTAGCAAGAATATAGGTATAGCAAAACTTTGGTTATTGAGAGTGAATACTGTTGAGCACGAAGGCCTTGGTCAAACACTGTAAAATCAAGTCACATATATACCACACACACACACACACAAAACACACACATATAAAAATACATGATGTGGGATTCCCCTCTGTATGCTGTGAATACCATTGGTTAATAAAGAAACTGTCTTAGGCCTGTGATAGGGTAGAGTAGAGATAGGCAGGGAAAACTAAACTGAATGCTGGAAGAAAAGAGGTAGAGTCAGGGAGAAGCCATGGAGCTACCTCCAGAGACAGACACAGAACATTCCTGTAGGCCACAAGCCTCATGGTAAAATATAAAATAATGGAAATGGGTTCAATTAAGGTATAGAAGCCAGCCAATAAGAAGTTAGGGCTAATAGGCCAAGCAGTCATTTAATTAATACAGTTTCTGTGTAGTTATTTCTGGAGTCTGGGCAGCTGGGAAATGAACAAGCAGCCTCCTAACACACACACACACACACACACACACACACACACACACACACACCCTGTCAGTGTTTTTAAATAAGTTTATTGTTTCATGCTAGGTGGCATTTATAGCTATCTTTGGCCATTTGAAGCCCACAGATTGTCAGTTAAAGAGGACTGAATAATTAAAAGTGAATTTATAGTTACTTAAAAGATGATATTATATGCATGATAAGGGACATATATGATGTGGGAAATACCTGGTGTTGTATTTTCATGTGTTAAATTCAACTTTACTTCTTTAATTATGTTTTGTTAATGTTGTTGTCTTATATTTAATTCTGAAAACTTTTTGGTGAACTGTTATTGTGCTTTAAGGTTTCCTTTAATAGTTACAGTTATAAGCACCATATTCTAATCCCTCTCTATATCTGATGTCTTTGCTACCCATGGGATCCTGATAGTATAACACCATCAGGTCAATACATGATGACAATCTGGTTTTGTATTTGGTACTAACCTTTCTCATCAGATTTTAAGTACTGGTGGTACACTCATTTTCCAGTGTATCTCCCTTCATCATTCTATCCACTGCTCATCATGCCTGTAGCCTTATGCACTATGATCTTGAGTCCATCACTTCTTTCCAAGAGCATTCTGCTGAGGATTGTTACTATGTCTGTGTTTATTTTATACAGCTCTATTTGTCCCCAAAGCATAACTCACTGTAATCATCCCAATTAACTTTATTCAGTGTTTAAAAATTAACAAGAATTTTTTGTCTTTTTTAACTGATTATAATAGTCCCCAAAGGAATTTGGATTAAAATTATGGAGTCATGAGTTCAGATGTGGGCTCTGACTTAATAGTTGTGTTACCATAAGTAAAATGGCTATTTTTTGCAAACCTGTATCCTTGTATGAAAAATCAAGGGAGTTAGGGATGTAGCCACACAGAGGGTTTACTGGAGAAATAAGTGGGATGATGCCTAAAAAGCTGGTGCAAAACAATTTAACTCAGGGCCTTTATTATTTTGGAATTTTTATTAGGATACAGCTTAATATGATTTTCTTTTTTTCTCTTGTACTGTTGCAGTTTTGCCACTGACGGAATTGGTATTCTGATTCTTTTTGTCTTCCCAAGGTATAGCTTATGAAGAAATAATTTTTATTAAATAGGCACTTTACTAATAAACAATGACTTTTAAAAAATTGTATCTAGTCTTGTCATTCTCATACAATTCAAAGCTTCTGCTTGCTCCACTCCTTCCAGTTTTCCTCTACTCTCACTCTCCCCCAGATCCTCTGCTCCTCCATTTACCTTCAGAAATGAGCAGGCCTCCTAGAGATATCAATCTAACATAGAATAAAAAGATGCAAGAAAACTAGGCACAAAACCCTCTTGTTAAGGCAGGATGAGGCAATCCAGTAGGAGGAAAAGGGTCCCAAGAGCTGGCAAAAGAGTCAGAGACACGCCCACTGTTAGGAGTCACATAAAATCCTCAAGCTAAACAACCACAAAATGTATGCAGAGAACCTAGTGCAGAATCATGCAGGCTCTGAGGCTGTGGCTTCAGAATCTGTGAGCCCTGCTTAATTGATTCTGTGGGTTGTGTTCTCCTAGTGTCCTAGATCCCTCTGGTTCCTACAATCCTTCATTCCCTTTCCTGCATGGTTGCTCTCTCTAATGTTTGTCTGTGAATCTCTGCATTTGACTGACTTTTCAATAGTTTGAACTGTTTGTTGATTTGTCAGAGAAGTTGGTTTACTTCATTGTTATCCAGCAACAGGAAAATATAGTAAAATGAAATCTAGTAAGAATGTGATAGTTGTTGTACAAAAATTTATTTTCCATATGAAGTATTTAATGTATATTAAATTGTAACGGCGTAAACGAATGCAGACAGATTGTAAAAAATATATATATATACAGCTTTAATGGCGAAATAGACTTACAGAACTACCGTTCCCGTGGAGATCAGGAAAGCAGAAGAGAGAGCTGGGAGCATGCTTGCCAAATTTATAGGCAAACATTAGCCCGAGGTGAACACGCCCCCTAAGGGGCGGGACTTATCCCTACATTAAATTAATTAATTCAGACCTATTAAAATATTGTTTGTTGATTAAAAATAAGAAAAGAATCTGATCCTGAAGTTAAACACACTGAATCCAACTTGATTTGGAGATTTTTTTCAGTAACTATTGGTTGTAGAGAGTGGGGTGGTCACATGAGCACATATCTGAAATTTCAAGCCCTACCTCTCATCTATCTATTGGTTTTTGCAGAGAATATAAGAAAACCACTAAAATGAAAATCCTGGGTATAAAACCTAAGTGAATGGCAGGTAATATTGTATGATTACCTAACAACTGGTTTCCACATGAACCAACATTTCTGACCCTGGCCAATCTCTGAAGCAGACTAGCTGGCATACAGTAACCGTGTGATTCTTCCCAAGTTTGCTTCCATAAGAACTGCACAATCCCTGTAGGATATGACGAACATAGCACTCTGTTTCTTCCAGCATAAGTCTCTGGTTAATTTACCTTAGCTCCTCTCTCTCATCCAAATACAACCCCATTGTTTCCTAAACTACCTTGCGTGCCATTATGAGATCAAATCATCGTTTATTTTGCAGTAAGCTCCATCACCACTGCTCTCCCCGTCTCTCTCTTTCCATTGGGTTATCTTTTCCAACAAATCGTGCATCCTCATCAGCCTCCACAACTGTCTTATTTCTATCATCAACAGTGCTGTCCAGCTTTGAATGCACACTTATTCAAAACACAACCTGATACTGCTAGAACATGAGTTAACTGTATTTCTAGATAAGCCCTATGTTCCCAGTTAGGCCATGAGTTTACAAAGGAAAAGGTTTTAAGTTTCTATGGCCGGTAAGAAGAATTCAGTCACCCCCTCATGAGAAAACTATGCTTGCTATCTTATATTGTTAGTAAATATGTTCGAACAACTGTTGTACCAGCTGTATAATACCATTTGATTGATCTCAAAGTAAAAACAGGAAAATGCCAAGAGAACCAGATATATAAATATCTAAAAGGCCACTGGAGTCAATGAAAAGACATGTCAATAAAGTATTTTTCTCTTTTAGAGTATTGAGTATCTAGGTCTCTTATAGGTGGTCATTATTTGAAAATAATTCATCATTTCATTTTTCCTTTTACTAAAAATCTTACTAGGAAATGACTTAAAAGTTATTCTGTTTTATCTGACATTGATAAAGCTGGGAGTACTTGGAAATACAAGTATTATCTACTTTTTGTGAAATATGGTATTTTACATTATCATAAAACCATAACATTTGATATGATCTTGTTCAATAAACACATAGGCAAACCTGGGAAGATTTATGAGTTTGGCAGTTGGTTACACTTGGCCTTGAATGCTATTTGATTAACGGGTTTCTCCTTGAGCTTGTTTTGCTGAAAAGAATTCAAGGATTAATTCACCAGTCATAGGAAAATGCGACTCTTTAAAACGCGAATTTTAGAAGACAGAGAATTAGCCTCACACCTTAGTACACTATCTTCCCTCTTCCTTAGAAGGGGACTTGATTAGAAGGCAAAAATCCACCTCAAGATTTCCAGAGAGGCAAGGAAGCCCATTGTTCCCGGCAGCCTGGAGCCATTTTAGCAGCAGGCACTTGAGCATTTAATGAAAATCAGGTTGAACAGTGTGGTATCAGGGAGCAGCCCAGCCTATCTGTCTGCCAGAGGGGAAAAAAAAACTGCTCAACTTGCTGCAGCCCTCCTGTTCTAATCAAAAACTCAAACACCCCCACAAAGTCTCAGAATTTCTCTTCAAGCCAAGGCTGACGCTGAAGAGAAAGGTTTTAAAACTATCAATATGGCCTCTGCTAATTATACAGTTCTGCTCATAGGGCAAAGGAGATTCTTTTCTGACCCCTGCGGTGATTAATTTATGCCCCGAAGCATAAGATTTGATTACCCCTCTCTTAGCATGTGTAACTTGTGAGCCTTATTACTGGTCATAAAATTATTCAGCCACCATAGTTGCTTCAATGGCCTCCTGAGGCAGTCCGTTCAGCTATTTGGCTTCCTGCTGGTAGAGATATATAGCCTGACATTGGCTCAGAATTCACCTGCTACTGGTTTCATCAGTACATATTTGACGGGAATGATCTCTAAATTTCTAGAAGATTATTGTGCCTCCCTTTTTAAAGAGCTAGGCAGTTTGTCTATAAAGGGCCAATAATCAGCAGAATTTTCACAAAACAGGATGCTTTAATTGAAGTGAACGTTCCAATTTAGTTTGAAATCTTCTCAGTTTTGCGTTCTTGTTTAAAATCCTTATAAAACACATTAGTCCATGTTTCGGGCTCAGTAAGTACAGTATCGTGTGCTGAGGATAGTCATGCTTCCCTGATAGCTCTAACTCCCAGCGTCCCTGAAGATCTCTGCACTGAGAAACCACCACCGTGGTGCCACAGAAAGGTGGGGAGCAAAGAGCACAACAGCTGAGGACTGTGAGGCTCAGATCTTGCAGCAGATTCTGAAAACATTTAGGCTGTATATTTTGCTTTCGTTTCTATATCCTTTACCTCGTCACATAGAGGATATGAGGCCCCCAAACACCTTGGGATAATTTTAAAACTTATTTGAACCAGGGCAAAGAAAGTGAATGGAGATTTGCAAACACACAAAAGGATGAAAGGGGTACTTTTAAAAAAAAGACAGTGCTCAAAAGCATGTGCCTTGAGAGGCAGCCAAAGCAGAGGGGAAAGGATCAGCCACAAAACTCACTATTGAAACGATTAAATCCTAGAACATAAAACTTGTCTTTGGAGAAATACGGTTTATTCGTGACTATGTGAGCTATTGTGATATTTTTGTAATTATTTTATTACAAGTCTCATGAAAGGATATTGCTAGGAGATGATGCCCACCACTTCTCATGGAGTATATGGTATATGTACAGATCACCTGGGGACCCGCTGAAAGATGAACTCTGGGCACAAAGCCTGTCCTGGAGTGTGATTGAGATGCCTGGGGACACTCCATTGGAAAAAACTGATTTCTCCTTTCCCAGAAAATTTCAATCACAAACGTCCAATTATTAGGGCTGAGACATGTGTCCATTTCCCCTTCTCCCTGCTGGGATTTTATCTGGCATGAACTTGTGCAGGTCTTATGCTTTTTTTTTTATTTATTTATCTACTTATTTTATTTTCTTGAGAGAAAGGAAGAAGAGAGAGAGAGAACACATGAAATTTGGTAGATAATGAGACAAGAAGAATCTGGGAGGAGTTGGGGAGTGGAAAGAATATGATCAAAATATATTATATGCAAAAATATTGATGAAAAAAGTTGAATTTTGACTCCAAAAATTCAGAGGATAAGGCCTGTGATTCTGAACTTTTCACATCTTAGATAGCATGGGAGGGGTTAGTTCGGGAATAATATGTTGAGCAGTGAGCCATGGATACTAGTGGGAAGGATCCAGCTAGAAGCCCACCAATAATCAAGTTCATCAGTTGCTTACAGCGTTCTTCATGGTATGCTGCTGACACTCATCAGGTCTGGAACTCTGGTTCTGCAAGTGCTTTCCATAGAGGAAGTAGGAAGACATTTATTCAGGCAAACATTTCCCTTAATGTCCGCTTTGTTGTGAGGTAAAAATTTAAAACACTTAGATCAGAAAAAGGAAAACAGCACATCTCCATTCATGTAAGTCAGGTGAATACATTAGTAGGCATCAATTTCCTCATATCTGATTATTTTTCTGATCAGAAAAGAATTAAGAGGACTTTACAGTCTATAATTTGGTTCTTTGTCACTATAGTGACTGTAAATGTAGGATGAAGCCTTTATAATAGCGTGTTATAAATATTTTCAGTTTCATATTAATCTAATTTAGAATTTGCATATTCATATATATGAGTGCATATTAAATTATTTAAAGATTTATGTTTTCTATCCTTACAAAATTTCAGGCATTGATCATTTTCAAAAGAAAAAAGGAAAGCTTTTATCTGCACTATTTAAGCAATTATTCTAAACTATGTGAAAATGAAGAATAAGGAAGAGAAAATTTTGAAGTTAATTGTTTCTATAATAGAATTTTCTTCTTTTGTGAAGTTATGAAACAGTAGAATTACAAAGTTAAAAGAGGCTTCCTTTTAGAAAATATAAATAAAGCTAGGGGGAAATTAAAGGGCACCCTCAAGGTCATACTACTTAGGCTTCTGACTAGTATTAACTAGTACTGACACTTATATCCCCTATGCCATGTTTCTATACAAGCTCTATTGCAGTGGATCTACAGATTCCAGAACCATCACCATTTACTGTAGTGGTAAAATAGAACATGTTTCATTAACTAACTAAGTGCATGTGGGAATCCAATGATGTCATTGTCTCTGACGAGGGTAGAAGAACAGGATGCAAGAATGCACAGCATCACTGGCTTCTCCTGGGATGCACAAGAAGAACACACATAGGAAAGAACTTGTAATACATCCAGAATAATCTGGTTAGTGTTACGTACAACATAAACATAGGATATCTTTTTCAGATACTAAAGGAAGGAAAGTTGAAGATAGGGCCTGAGTTTTAGATATCTTTTGGAAAGAAACAACAGAAAAAAACTTGTCTTTCAGAATCTAGAAGAATCCCATATATATTCCTTGCAACTACAACTGGAGAGTGGGGGTTAAAGTGAAGAACTACGAAGAGAGAAAAATAATCAAAAATGCATTTATACATTTTGGCTTCCGCTGTAACAATAATAATGAAAATAATACAACCAGGAGTCATTATAACATATTAAAACTTTCTTATATATTTGCATGTAACATAATAGAGTAAACCTTTCTCAATAAATTCCTTTCTCTTCACCTAAGTATGGTGCTATACTCACATAAAACATATAATTGACTTTTGGGGCTATCACATTAGTCACTTAATTAAGTCACGACTGATAGTGAAGGGAGCACCCATGTTTTGAGCTCTGCAGACAGACTGTACCTCTACTGTCAATCTATACTGTGGGCATGGCCCATTGAGTGAAAATAATAATGGCTGCATGAGAAAAGCAATAAGAGGATAAGTCATCTAGCTTACCTGACTATTCTGAGTTGTTCTTTAGAAGATTCCCTGTGCTAAATTTGTCATTTAACAGTTTTTACATAAATTTGTAACCCATTGCAAACCCAAATGGCTTTACATACTGACTATTCCCAATGACTATATGTATGCCACAAACAAGTCTTTGTGCTCAATGCTCAGTACTAAGCATAAAGAAATTTAAGGGTGGCAATAGAGTATGTGCTTGGAAGGCATGAGGCCCCAGGTTTATGCCTCCAGCACAAAGAAGATAATGAAAGAAATTATCCTGAGACCTTCAACATTCTTTGAAAGTAGAGGGGTAATATAAGAGAATGAATAGTAATAGTCTCACGTATCTGTTCTGCCTTCTTGAACTGCTTCAACCTGATTAATATTTCTCCCACTAATGGTTATCTGTTGCTGCACATACCCAAACAGACACGCAGTTGACGAGAACAGCTAACACTGTGTGCCACCTTAATGGCATGTTCACGGGCATCCCAACTCCATCAAGGTCAGATAGCTTTCCAGGGGCCATTTTTACAAAATGTTAATCACTATTGACAGTCAGAAATTTATTTGGCTTTGTTCTAAGTCCTAGAGATCATAACTGCCATTTTTCTTCCTTTAGGAATTTCTCAGATGTTATACAAGTTCATTTTTAGATAGTTCAAATATTATAGGAGTTTCTGGGTCATTAGTCTCAAATAGAACAATGGTTTTCACTTCAGCCTAACTAGCCTTTTCTTCTGATGATAAGCCTTGAGTTACTCAGTAAAAATGGTGAGGTAAACTCAGTATGGTATGTGCTGTCTCCAAAATCTAAATAAGTTAATATGGTAATATATAATCTTTGAAAACTATATTGAAAGAAAAAATGTCGGTGTAGTTCAAAGGAAAACCCATAAAAACTCACTACTGATTGTGCCTGGGAAAACCATTCTGTAGTTGATTTTTTTTTCAATCTTTCATAAAGACAAAAACATTCTCCTGATCAATTGATGTGCATCAGGTCGACGGGGCTTGGCCAATCTGCCTCAGTGGAGAAACAACATCTGGAACCACAGCTGCAATTGGAATCAATGCCTGATTGCATCTAAGACATCCATCTCCTTCAAAATCCAAGTGAGTTAAATGAGAACATAACAGAAATCACCACATTTGCATATTTCAAGTTTTTGATGACTCCTTTGATCTGCAGCTTATCTGGGGCTGTTGTCAGTTTCACTATCCTGGCTGGGATGGGAAGTTCTAAAAGTTTTTGAATCTCCTGCCAAGAGAGGTCTCATCATATCAGTTGGGGGTCACTATTAGAAACTCAAGTGTTGTCATATAAGCATCTTCTAATTGCATAGGAAGACATGAAAGCAATAATCACATTGTGTACTCATGACCTAGTAGGAAGATAAACTCTGCTCCAAACCACACTTGTAAACTCAGGTTTAAAATCTCAGTCAGGGTTGGCATTTACATACTATATGAGCTTATTCAAAGTTGTGTGTCATAAATGCCTAGCTCACTTCATCTTTGTCTTGCCTTATACAGTTGACAACCATAATGTCCACATTACCTGGTAATTCTGGTATCATTTTGTGTTTTGTAAGTTGAACATTTTTTTTTTAGTAATAACTAAATATATTTGGCAGATCCATGATCAAAATGTATGGTTATCCAAGTCAGTATTTGCTGATCCCTTTGAGGGAGTAGGATTGTTATAATTAGTGGCTGTAAGTTCTTTCGGGGGCTGTGCCAAGAAGAGTGAACAAATACTTAAGGTAGTGTCATAGTTCCACCTTGTGAGGCCTTGGCCTCTAAGAATGTAAGTTCGAATAAGATTCAAGGGATTATTCAAGCCACCATTAGACACAGGTTTTGTCTTTTTAGATAATAAAGCAATACTGTAGAGAGGCATATCATATTTTCTGCTGTTATGAAAGTCATAGAAATTATCTATACCAAAAAGTCTATGCAACTAATAAATGTTCAGTCTTAGTTTGTCACTGGTGATGTCCTGTCCTTTGGACTCTATAAGTTAGACAGTGACATTTGGAATTTTCTAAAACTGCAGTATCACCCATAAATCCAGGGAGGCAAACTCAGTCATAAGATTTCCACTCTCGTCTGACCTATAGAAGATAACTGGATGGTTCTACTAGACAATGCATGTCTCAAATTCTAACTTTGAGGAATATTCTATGGGGTAGCTAGGCTATGCTATGGCTACAGCTATGGTAACACTGAAGGAAGGAATTGATTGTGCCAATCACCGAAGTCCAAACTATCTAAGTATCTGGCTAACATGTTTTTAATCCCCCCCCCCAATATAATACCTCATAAGTGCCGGAAACTGAATCTTTTCCATGCAGACCATGACTCACTTGAGATTTTTGCTAAGTAACCAGCTTCGTGAACAACTTCCAGCTGCACAAACTGAAATACGAAGTCGCAACTTTAATATCAATAAACTTAACTTTATCTGGTCTTAAGTTGTTCCTTCAGTATAAAATCCCCTGACGTTTCAGTATAAATCAATACTCATTATCATTTCACAATGCCACATATCACCTTGGCTCATGTCGTAAACCTGTTGTGGAGGATTCTACATCTGATTGTAGTGATCGGCCTATAGACAAGAAGTGGCTTGACTGGAACTTGAGAAGGATGGCATCCCTTTGCAGGGCCAATACCCCAAGTAACCACAGACACATCAATCAAAGTGAGTCAAATAAATTTTTTTCATTTCAAATCTTCTATTCATAGGTTAATCTTAAAACAGGGAATAAATGAGTCTTTTATGGCTTATTTGAAATCTGATCTCATTTGAAGACTCGTAACAAAGACTTAAAGTCATGAATTTGTTTTCTTTTTTTCTTTTGTTGAAAATGGATTTTTTTTTCTTACATAATATATCCTGGTTACAGCTTCCCCTCCTTCTCCTCCTCCAGTTCCTCCCCATCACCTCTTCCTCTTTCTATCTCTCATTAGAAACGAAACAGGCATCTAAGGGATAATAATAAAACAAAACAAAACAAAAGTCAACATGACAGAGTAGGACAAAACAAAAAACAGAAGAAAAAGAGTTCAGGATATAGTACAAGAAATAGATGTAGACACACAGAGGCACCGCTTTGTCCATTCAAGAATCCCATAAAAACACAAAACCGGAAGCCAAAATGCATAAACGAAGGACTAATAGAGTAAAAAGAGAAAAACTAAACAAATAAATTATATAAACATACATATATATAAAATAAAAATAATAACAGTTTTAAAAACCTGATCCAGCACTATACATGGAACTTCCAAAGATGTTGTTGAATTCATTTTGTATTTGCCATCTACTGTTGGGTGGGTATGCAGTCTGCTTAAGAGTAGATTGTTTCTCCGGGGAGACTCCTTTGGAGAAAACCAAATTTTCATTTGCAATTGGTTATAAGTTGTAGATAGCTTCTGGATTGAGGATGGGAGCTCACTGTCCACTTCTCCTTCAGCTCTAGCCCCTGCCTCCCTGCAGAACCTTGTCCTGTTCATTGTACCTACATAGAGCCTTCATCCATACATGTTAACATGTTTGATACAAAAGGTATTCTACATACTACCAAAGGAGAAACATAAACACCAACCCAGGTACAAACCCTTTGATCTACAATGGTGTCCTGTCTGCAGCATATGTAAGTGCCAGGGTGACCCAGAGCTTGTGGGGTAACTAGCCAATATCTGGTTTGAGACAAGATGGAACCTATACCTGACAGTGCTCGAGTGACCAGGAACCTGAGACTAGCTAGCCCAGAGACCTAGTATAAAAGAAAATATTACTGTTCAACTAAAAATATACAGCAATCAAATGACTTCTAATGATATTCTGCTACTCTCATAGATCAGTGCCTTGTTCAGCTGTCATCAGAGAAGCTTCTTCCTGCAGCAGATAGAAAAAAATGGAGAGACCCACAGACAGATATTTTATGTGGAGCGAGAGACCAAGGAACATTCAGTCCTAACTGGGTTGTCTCCATCAAATCCTTCGGCTCTGGAATCAGAGATCTCTGTGGAAGTGGAGGCAGAATTTTGTCCATTTTAAAAACATTTAAGCTTATCTTCTCACCTTATGCATGAAAATGTGTAAATTTTTACATATTTGCAGGGCACCAAATGTGGTTTTATTGTATGTATACATTGAATAACACTTATTTTAATTAAATTTAAAATCTCCAGGATCAAGTATTTCATTGTAGTAACAGACAGGTGGCTGAAACAAATATGTTACAAACACGCATTCTCCAAAAGGCAGTTTGTATTGAAATCAGGTTAAATAAGTCCGTATTCCCAAGCGTTCATTATCTATGACAAAAATATTCAGAATCATTTCTTTTGGGTTCTTCAAATATATAGTACATATTGTCATCTGTAGTCAAGAGCAAATTCAAAGGCCTATTAAACCATAATAGCACCGCATGTGAATATGCTTTCCTGTTCTCTAGCTCTCTTGTTCTTTCTGTTACTCTTACTTTGCAGCTTCTGGACACCAACCGTTCTTCTATCCCTTCCATAGAACATGTAATTATCACCACTACACTAACCACCAAGATTCAACCCCCATTTAATCACTCCAATATCTTCCTTCAGCAAACACTTCATTTAAATCTACCAGAGACAAGGTTTAATTATGCAGTTTGTATCAAAATCAGGTTAAATAAGTCCATATTCTCAAGCATACTATAAGCAATGGATCAGTGCTAGCTTTCTGAAGAGATACTAACAAGCAAAATATTTCCACTACATACTATAAGCAATGGATCAGTGCTTGCAAGAAAATACCTAAGCAAACCAACCTCACACTATTAACCAAACCCAGCGTGTACACTCATGGCATTAGCCATAATGTTGCATCGAGTTTTGAGGGGGAAACTAAAACTAAATCTAGTGTTTCAACAAGTAGTATATATGGAGAATTGGTTTCACAGATGTTAAAAGCTGACCAAGAATGCAGGATCCAGTGCACAGCAAAGATAACAGTTGTACAAGTCAGCTTCCATCACTAAGGTAGAGATATAGAAGGGAGCTGTTATACTATGTAGGCTCTACAAGCTCGTAGAAGGGGTTGGGAGCCGGAGCTCCGAGGGCAGCCACTACATCCCTAGTCCTACACTCAGAGAAAGTGTGACGGGGTTTGTTTGGAGGTTCTAGTCAACTTACGTTGCTAAGGATACGCTGATAGTACAAGCAAATGAGAGAACGAAGTCCATTCTCTTCCACTGCAAAGACTCAGCCTTTTCCAGGTTCTACTTAGTGGAGGATTGTAGCCAGAGGGCTGATAAAGGGAAGTAGAAATGCAATGTCTTATTCCCACGGAAGGATGGCTTTATAGCCAAAAGATAGTAAATAGCTTGATAACCAGGACATAGGCTACAAGAACAAAACAAAAACCACAAAATACTATACAGACTTAAGAACCCAGTTTTAGTCTACATTATATGTCTAACTAACTGGAAGAATTTTAGCAGGTTATTTCATAGCTCTAAATATTCAGTTTCACTGAAAAATTGCCCTCACAATTCTATATCTGCCTTTTTCCCAAAAGACATAATGGAGGTCAAGCATTTTGAATAAGTATAGACTGATATATCTTCATAAGTGTCTCTCGCTGTTATTGTCCAGGCTTAAGGAAGGTAGGAAAATAAAAGATGAATGAAACTCAAATAATCTTAAAATCTTCTTTTAGGTGATTTTATATTCCTTCCTCTTGAATCAGTCTGTTTAAGGATCCAAAAAATAGATAACTGAGATTCGCCCTAGCTTTCTGAAGCGATACTAACAAGCAAAATATCAACCTTAGGAGGGTAGTGGGGTGATGATAGGGTACCAGGTACCTGGCTAACTCCTGTGTAGACAGAAGTGTTCATTGCCAAACCACAGCCGTGGATTAGTTATACATTAGCCTTGACAGCTACAGTAGCCTTTTGAGATGCCCCCAAAAAACCAGAAAAGGCTGGATTTGAGAATAGAACTATAACCTACAAGAATGATCAATAAATTTATTATTAAAATCAAGGATATAAAGTGAATGACAAAACTGGAATGCAGATGCACTTTTTATTTTACCTAGATATCATGAGCACTTTTGAGGATACAATAGTTAAAAGATAAACGTATGCCTTTTAGTTAATAAACTTTCCATTTAAGAACCCCCAAATAAGCAAAAAAAAATAAAGGCTACTGTACTAGTTCTCAGAGTCTGAGGTTCATTATAAATTAAGAAGAATTATAAACTTTGTCTTTATTTTCAGAACTTCAACTCTAATGAAATAAAGTGTAGGACATCTTTCAAAGTAAATGAATACTTACTCAGCCAGCAAATATTTACTGCCTTATTTGTGACAAATCCTATATTCTGAGACTATAAAAGTAAGGATCTAATATCTAGATAGGTTATACAATAGGAATGAGTCCATAAAACGCAATGGGCAAAGAATTATCCCTGGCTCAAAGTTCTAGGAAAAGATTCTCAAATGTGACATTTAAGACGAGCCTAACAATCCAAAATTGAGTTTTCTATTTAGAACATAGTGAAAGGGCTGTAAAGATTTGGCAGCTGCCTTGCTAGGGGAGACTCATGAAAGGCAGTAACATATTAGGGGAACAATCTGCAGCACTGTGCCCACAGAATTTAAGATGCAAGGGGTGGAAGCAGAGAGGACAGACAGAGACAGGACATTGAAACTGGAGAAGAAACTGAGTTCAATGAATAAAAGGATTTGTTCAGATCCTGCAAAGTACTCACTTGATTCCATGGTATACAGGATCTTAATGGAATACTTAATAAGAGAGAAGAGTGTTCTAGGTTATTAATATTCACATAACACTAATACTAGCAAAGACAAAATGTACGGTTAAAAAAAAAGAAGCTTAAGTTAAGGAAAGCGTTGAAAATGTCCAGAAAGACTCTGATCAGAATGCCCCAAAATTCTGCAAATATTAAAAAGAGGAATCTGAGCTGGGGGTAGAGTACATCGTGTCACTTCCATAGGAATATGAGTAGGGTAGCCTCCTCAAGAGCAAATATTGGCAACAATTAAAGAAAGGTGGGTGTATTCCAAGAAAGTATTATTTATTTACAGTGAAATTGCAATTTCATCTAATTTTTGCAGAGCAGAAAATGCTATTTTCTCTCTACGATTTACAGATGAAGACATTATTCTCATATCTTAGGTTGTGCAACGCTAGGGAATCAGTTGGACCAGGCCCCAACTATATTTGACCCACGTTCAAAACGGAGAAAGCATGGGAAAGAAGAGTGTGCTGTTACAGTGTGAGATGCTCTAGACACCAGGACAGGAATGTCTAGGAGCAGAAAGATTGCTGTGGAGCCCACTAAAGAGATCTCTCAAATGCTAGACAAGCACTGCTCTTCTGGTCATAAAGAATCCAAAGTACATGAAGAGACAAAGACAAGAGGGACATGATAGACCATTTTGTACTCTAATGCTGCTTTGAAAGTTCTTTTTAATTGAAGGTAAAACAACATTTGAGGTTTTATATTGTCAGACCAGGACACTTATCTCCATAATAGGCAGTTAGAAGCCAAGGCCAAAGAGATAAAGCATTTGTGACAGAACTTATAAAAGTAATGAACAATGATGGAGTACAAGAACTGTCTAAGAAGCAAGGAACATTTCATCCTTTATTGGGGACAGACAGAAATGAAGCCTGATTTAATTTCAGAGAACAAATTTCATTTGTCACCTGTCAAGCCTTGATGCAAAAGGGAAAGAGGACCAATAGGAGCCTCCCTCCTAGGAAATATGTAACACCAACATCATGCTTGTTCAGTAATCTACAGAGCACAACGACCATTCCAAATAGAGAGAGTTTATAATTCACTCTGGTGCAGAGGAGATGGCAGCTTTTCAGGTAGCTCCGTGGGAAGCTTTTCAGACATGTGTGGCCTGTCCTTTCATAGACAGTGTAATGGAAAGTAAATTTATCTTCAGGCTTCACCATTTATTTGGCTGAGGCACGGTATCTCTGGTCCACACTGGTTTTTTAACAGATGAAATATTTCCCAAACCAAGTAATTTGATTCTGTGCAGATAGTAACCACAGGCAGTGTAATTAATTTCTTTTATATCTTCAGCAAAGTAAGTGAGTGGCTCTTCTCTTTCTATTCGTAAGACAAAGCTAGACACAAATCACCATGAGAAGCAAGGTGCAGCGTGAAGATTAGTGAAATGTTAAAATTCAGTCTTTAATACCATGTCAATTTCCAATGCAAAATGGCCTAAACAGACTGAGATAGATTATTTTAACTTGTACTTTTCCCGTCAGCAGAACGCTGTCAAAAAGCATTTGATACAGCACAGAGTATGTTGATATATTTATTCTCTGGTAACTATTTTTTCGGTGTTGAAATTAAAATGCTTTGGTGAGAGTGCCTGCAACTATGCCTCACAAAACTGTCATATCCCTTCAAAATTACATTTTTTTTTAGAATTACTGCCAAATTAATTCCTCTCAGCTCTTCTTCTTCAGAATAATAATACTGTTGGTGCCTGATAAGACGAAACACTGACACTCAAAAGAATGTTTCACTGTACGAATGTGTACGCAGGAGAAGGCAGACATAAAGTTAAACAGCTTTCCTTGTGAACAACTGCCAGTTTTAAGATCAGAATGCAAGAATCTACAGGTAACAGTCATGAATCAAGTATGATGAGACAGAGCTGTAATAGGAAGGAATAATTCAAAACACTCGTAAACATGCTTCCAAGTTGAAATTTAAAAATAAAGAAAAAAGATTGTTTCTTATTATACTTCTCAATAATTGGATTGGAATGAAAATAAAGGGCCATAACTAAGACTTTTTTTTAATTTTTATATTAGCAACTAAAAAACTATTAGTCCATTCTTTCCCTCCAAACTTAACTTTTTATTAAATTGGCTAATTGATAACTTTATCTCGTTGCTAGTAGATGCACAACTTAAAATTTAAGCATATTCATTAAGAAAATTAGCAGAATACTCTACTGCAATGTGCCAGCGTCTGAAAAACAGGCTGTGGTGGCATAACTGTACGATGTGATGATTGTGATTTTTGGTGCAATTTTATCTGAGTTCAAAAGCAGCACCCATGGCAGACAAGCTGAGAGTCTTGGGAAAGTAACAACTCATTTGAGAGACTGACAGTTTACTTGTTTCTTGACTAAATCAGTCAAAGACAGAAATCCAGACACCAAAGTTTATGGGTCATCTTCCCCATCACTACCTAAAAACAGTTTTCAACTTATCACTCGTAATCCCCACATAGAACAATACTTTATTACTCAGAAATAAAATGAATGAGTATAAGATACACATACTACAAAATTTATGTGCGGTACCCACACAGGATGTATTTAGTAGGCAAATACAGATGAGAATGTTGAAGTCAGAGTCCTATTCTTATACAGAATGCCATCAATCAGATGACAGAAATCAACTAGCTAAGCGCTATGCATGTCATTGCCACCAATGGTTTGGCTTGTCCCAAATAATAAGCTAAGAATAGTATAGTTTTGAAAAATAGAACTACAAAGCTTTCTTGAATATGCATGATAATCACATTTTAGAAAATTTAGTATGCAGTATAATTATGGAGAATTGTGAATATATAACACATAATTGTAAGTATGTTTCTGCTTGCATGAATTTCCAGTTGGATAGTCAAAAATCATATGAAATGTGAGTGGAAATTTTTTTGATTATGTAAAACTCACCAACATACTGTAATAAAATGGGTATTTCTTATTCTAGTAACCTCACATGTTCCTCGTGTCCAGCTTCTACTATCATACCCTCTCCAAATCAATTCTGCATGTAAAAGCCAGAGTGATAACTTTAAAAACACTACTAATCACAACATATTTCTTAGGTAAGCCACTTAGGTATGTCACATTTGAAGTATAATCCAATTTTTTTTCATGACCATCAGCCTTTAATGACCCTTTTATGAGCATGTTTATCAGGTAATACCCACCAAGTGTGTCTTGTTTCGTGCCCCAGACACACTTTCTGTCTTGCTGGCCCTAAAATCCCCAAATCCTATTACGAATGCAAGACTTCATATAATGAGTGTGTGAGTGCTGTGGACTTTATCTCAACAGCACGTCCCAAACTGACCACAGGCACGAATGATCTTCCGTTCTCGGTCATCATTGTGTGTTCTCTCTCTCATGCCATGTAAAACCCCCTCAACTCCAGACTGCCTCTACTTGGGCTCATTCTCCATCCAGTACCAAGAGTGACATCATAAAAAGAAAGGTCGCGTTTTGTGTCTTTCAATCCCTCCATTGTTATCTTTCCCTTTTAAACTCTGACGTAAATTCTTGCGCCAAGGTCTACAAGAGTATTGATTACCTGGTTGCCTCCCCTCATTGTTTACTTTTATACTCATTTCCTACACTGATGGCCCTCTTTCTGGTATCTAAGTCATACTCATTCCCTCTGAGGACGTCAGCTGTGTCCTGGAACTGTGCCTGGAAGTGACTTGACATATTCTTATTACTGACTTCTTTTAACCAGATGTCAGCTTAAAAGGTCATGGCCCCAGAAAAATATTCCCCATTCTTTGAGTCTGCTGAAGCCTCACACCAATTCTTTTCTAATTAAATTACTTTCTTTTTATCATAGAATTGATTATTCTGTGGCATTTTTGGAGTACTTCATTCTACATTAAGTTCCCTCCCCTGAAAATAAAAATTTTTCAAATTAAGCATTAGGATATACCCAGTGTATCTACTGAGTGAATAGATGAGCAAGTGTTCGAAAAATTGAATAGGGGTCCTGATTTTCAAACTGTGTAGGCAAAGCCCTAGAAGTTATTACTTAATCAGAAGAACAATAGAACAAACCATAAGAAAATGTGATATACTTTACTAAAACACCTTCATACAAAGGCATTTTAGACAATATAATTATATAATAGATAATAATACAAAATAAACTAGAATATATCATTTGCATGATCGTGTGACATAAATCATGCTTTATGTGAATTTTTAACTTTTAGCAGCCTCTTAAAACTTTGATTCAAAATCTTTAGATATATGCTACAATCATGTTTCGTTTTGAGTATATTAATATTAAAAGAAGAAATATTCAAAGGACAGCAGTCATTCTTTGAATTTCCTGGATGAGTGAGTGGGAAACGGGTGCACTTTTAATGTTCCACTAGAGACATCACCAGAGATCATAAGCAAGTCCTCGTGGGAGGGGGAAATAATTTCCAGTGTCCAAATCTTGAAACGTGTAGGTTTTCATTCTTTATCATAAAGCTTTAAAGGTTATTTCCTGAAAGTGGTGGTAAGTTTTTGATGTGGTATAAAACACACAGTATGTTAAGATCAAATAAAAAAAAATCCATGGCCAAGAGGCAGCCAAATTCCTTAAGAAGAAAGGCCAAGGAGCTCTCAAACACACACAATCAAAAAGGCAAGAGGCATGGAGCTACTGTGTACCTGAATCTTAAAATGACAATATTGTAGGCAAAAGAATATAGAGATAGTCAACAAGCATTTAGGTCAAGAGGAAGTTATGACTAAATTTACATAGTCTAGAAATAAAATAGGATGCTAATGCTAGACACAGTACACTTCAAAGGAACATCATCAGTCAGGCTCTTAGATTGCAGCGATTACAGCCACAACATAAAGCACCTATAAAGTATCCATCCTGTCCTGATTTTAGATTTAATATAGAAGGAAGTTTGATTCAGTATTACCAATGAATATTTAATTTTTTCCAAAGGAAATGTTTTAATAAAAGTGGATTTCCTAGTTCTGCCAGACATCCAAATTCTGTCCGGTGCGTTTAAAAGTCTAAATTCTCTAACACTTGGTTTTAAAGTCATAATGTATTCAGAGATTTTCATTCTGAGGCTGACTGAATTATCACTGGAACTCCAAATCCTGCCCTGAAGTATTCATTATAAACTTAATTTCGCACTTATTTTCTTCAACTTTTCCAATGTGTCACACTTCTGGGAAGTTAGCAAGTTACCTGAAGGGAAAAATATTTCATGTAACTTTCTTGTCGTATTACAGGATGGAGGGGGTACAAAAAAAAAAGGATGAGACAGATTTTGTAGTTGATTGACATTTATTCACTAATTTCTTCCTAGAATGTACAAATATCAATTGACTTGTGAGTTAATTGTCACTCAATGAGTTTTATTATAACTTGTTTAAGGAAACATAAAATACCCACGATGTCACCACAACCCCATTTTACGCAGTCCTGGGGCAATGTACAAGCTAAAATATTCCCAAGATTTTTCTTTCTATCATATGGATATGTCAAGAAATTAAATCATCATCTCCAAATTCCAGAACCATGTAGTGAAACTTTCTGATGGAACTTAGAAAGCTAGTCCCCACTACAGAGCATAGTGATGCTCTGACAGGCATTTCAAGACAAGGAAAATTCAGTTCTTCCAATGACACACGAAGGTATTTGAATCACAGAGACATCTTTGAACTTGCACAGAGAAGGTTGGAGTAATAAAATCATCTCAATGTCTATGGAATTTCATGACATACAGTCTGAGAAAATGACCCAGAAAAATATGGCTGTTCCACCACCATTGCTACAGTAGTAACGATATAGTTACAGGCCATCAAAACTACCCCTATCAGCTGGGCAGTGGTGGTGCACACCTTTAATACCAGCACTCGGGAGGCAGAGGCAGGCAGATCTCTGTGAGTTCGAGACCAGCCTGGTCTACAAGAGCTAGCTCCAGGACAGGCTCCAAAACCACAGAGAAACCCTGTCTCGAAAAAACAAAAAACAACAAAAAAAAATAAACAACAACAAAAAAAAACTACCCCTATCATTTATGGGAAGATAGTGAGTTTTTTACTCATTTGGTAGATAAGAAACTTTTTTTTTAAACCAAAACATCATTTTTTCAAATGCAACCCTGACTTGAATCTCCCTTTATAGAGCCTTAATCCTTTCAAGGACAAATGTTTCAAACACTTCTTGGATAAGTACATGAGTAATACACAGTTTAGGCAACATGGTCATGAAACATGTCGAAGCTGAACTTTTAATGGAAATATGAGAACACATTAACAACTGTGCTAAACCAAAGGGATATATAATCATGCATTGTATTTTAGAGAAAAATAGTTTTAAACAATATGCTTGAGTAAGAAAATATGTGGAACTAAAATGTAAACATTGTGGGGAGAAAGAGTTTATCTGCATAAACTCTTATATGGATAAAGAAAAATAATTAAGAAGCAAGAAAATAAGAAAAAATATGATTATTGATTATTTTCTTTAGACCAAGCAAAACTCCAACAGTAGGATGCAAGATGATGTGAATGTGTTGGATAGCCGTCTTGGGGCATACACATCAGTTGGGTTTTAGAGCTAGGAAACGAAGTTTAGAAAGCCTAAGTCTCTTGTCAAAGATAATTAGATAACAAACGATGGAAACTGGACCAGAGCACTGAGCTCATTCAATTCTGCCCAAGATCCCTATAATTTAAACATTATATTTTCGTTTGATGCATGAATATGTGAAATTAAGGTATTGATCTCTGTTCAAGCTTACATGTTTAATTTGGAAGACAAACTCAAACTTGGGTCTACCTGACATTAATGTCGATGTTCCTTCTCCCAAACACGGGCTGGATTTTGTTTGTAGGATGAGATTTTTTCTGTTTACTTTTGCTCTGATGTTTTCGGTGGGAAGGAGTGTTTTCCATGGCATCATGCTTTGATTTTGCTTAAGCTCTATATCTGTTCTTTATTTTCCCCTCCTTAGCCTCTCACTTTTTTTTTCTCTTTGCCTTAGAGAGAGAGCCTTTTAAATATTTAATCAAGATGTCAGACCTGGACTCGTCAGAAGTCTTAGCTTACTAAGTAAAGTTCTTCAGGAATTCACCTCCCTGTATCAGTTTCAGGCTGTTTCTGTCTAGGGGTTGATTTGTTCAAACCTCTTTTTCCTTATCAAAAATGTTCATGTAGTCTACTTTATCATCTGCAACAACTTGCACACAACAGTGCTCTCAACTACACATGTACTTCTTTAAACTTTGTTTCTGAAGTGAATCTTACCTTTCCATTAACAGAATAACAATTTATAAACTGTGTTATGAACACAAAGGGTGAAAGTGATTGCTGGGTGGTGGTGGCGCACGCCTTTAATCCCAGCACTCAGGAGGCAGAGAAAGGCAGATCTCTGTGAGTTTGAGTCCAGCATGGTCTACAAGAGATAGTCCTAGAACAGGCTCCAAAGCTACACAGAAAAACTCTGCCTCAGGAAAAAAAAAAAGAAGAAAGGAAGGAAGGAAGAAAAGAAGGAACGAAGGAACGAAGGAAGGGACTGAGTTACACAAAGCATTCAGGCACATAAGCAGAGTAGGAAAAAGCAATGGGAAACTTGTCCCACAGTGTTCTCTGAGAAAATTCAGACATCACCATTTTAGATGAGACAGTCTAAGAAAATTTACCAGAGGAAAGGTAGTAACCAAGCCACATGTAAATCCCTCTTTGACCTTACCTGCATGTTCTGTTCTAATAATAATAAATGGTCTTCTGATTCTGCTCACCAGATTATACTCATGTAGATTACTACCAACACATGTCGAAGTGCTAAACCTGTATGTGGTAAACCATGCACAATTTTCACAATTAGAGTTGCCTAAGTGATGCACCCCATCACATTTGATTATATATTCAACACTTATTGTAAATAGTTATTTTTGTCTTTGAATTCATATATGCATTTCAGGATTTTATCCAATATAAATTGATTTCATTGTATCTATATTCATTGACTTTCTCTGCACTGTCACATATTGTATGTAATGGCATTGAGAATTATTCTCTGGCATTCAACATAAATACACAAATTTAAAAAAAAATAAAAGAAAAAATGCAGATTACAGGTATGTTTTAAGACAAAGCAGTCAGTATGTGAAGTAATTAGCTATAAGTTATAAGATACAAAGAACATACTTTATGGGATTCCCCTCTGCATGCTATGAATATATTTTATAGCCACTGATTAATAAAGAAGCTACTTTCAGCCAATGACTGAATAGAATATAGCCAGGCTGGAAAAAATATATATAGAGAGAGAGTAGGTAGAGTCAGAGAGAAGCCATGTAGCCCCACTGGAGACAGACGCTGGACGGAACTTTACTTGGTAAGCCACAGCCATGTGGTGATACATAGATTAATAAAAATGGGCTAATCTAAGATGGAAGAGCTAACTAGATATATGCTTAAACTATCAGTAAAACAGTATTACAAATAATATAGTTTCTGTGTGATTAGTTCAGGGTTCTGAGCAGCCTGGATTGAACAAGCTGTCTCTGCCAACAATTGGTGTGCCAACGTGGTCTGAAACGTTTGGGGATGATGTCCACCACCAACTTCAGGTCAGGATGCTTTTGAGCCCACTCAGATTAGGGAGGAAAGTAGCTGAGACCATGCCCATGGCTCAGTGCATCCCACTGGGGCAGACAGTGAAATCAGGTCTGCTGGAGTGCACAGGCAGGAGAGCATGGAGGATTCCCACTGCCACACACACAAGCTGCACAGTGCACTGCATGGCAGATTTAGCTTTTACTCAGATAAAAGGGTTTATTGCTGCACAGTGCTTCCCAGAGTTGAGGCTCTCACCCAAAGACTCATTTGCAACGTTGGAGCAACCAACTTTGGCTAAGGCCTCGAGTAACTGACAGACCATTTTCAGAGGCAGAAGAATTTTCAGAACCATTTCACCCTGTCTTGGCAAGGTTTGACAGTCTTTTTTCCTATATCCTGCTTGTCCTGTCTGGACATTTAGTCGGTGGTCAAGGCATGGGCAGTTCCTTGCCCAAAGACCAGTTTTGCCAAGAAGAAAATAAGCTCCAAGTGCAGTGTCTTCAGTGCTCAACATTCTTTTGAGAATAGATCAGTGATGCCAAGAACAGTTGTGTCTCATATCAACAGAATCCTAAGTTATTTAAATGCCATATTCTACAGCTCTTTGAAGTGGCTGAAGATTACCTATCTAACTGAAATATATCTCTGTATATCTAGAAAAAATAACTAACATGACTATAAGCTTGACTATTATAGATGACTATGTATTAAGCTATATTTCTTAATTATACTTTATATATTATGCACAAGCACAATACCTTACTCAAAAGCATAAATATACCTATAACAAAATTGATCTAAAAGTTGTATCAATAGACTAATATCCTTGCTTTAGGGATATAGAGAGTACACCATATTCCCTCAAATAAAGTCTGTGCATCCCACTTATTAACTAATCATCCTTGTTTTCTCTTCTGCTTGTAGGGTGCACAAGACAATGCTAAAGAGAGGAAACATATACAACTACATAACTGGGATGTAGGGTCAAAGAATGACCTAAACACTTCATATGCCTTTGGCAGAGTTTATCAAAGGGTTAAATCATAATTAGCAAGTATGTGTAAGCTTTCCACAAAGGGATAAGTCTAGATGGCTTCATTAAAATAATATACTTTTCTCTCAAAAATGCTCCTCCTACACTTTCACAACAGGAAAACATTGGAGGGTGGCAAAGGAAAGGAAGTACATTCTGTTCACCCAGTCTTATCCTTACCCACTAAAGTGAAAATGAGCTCAAATTTTCCTGGCATCCTTCTGTATCATGGCTCATGTCTTTGTACAATTAGGAGTAATAACACCCCTTTTCATTCTCAAAAGAGTGCAATTTAGACAGTCATATAAGGCATCTATCTCTATGCTCATGATAGAGTCATAGATGAAAATGTAACTGAAGACCAGGCAGTGGTGGTACATGCCTTTTAATTCCAGCACTAAGGAGGCAGAGGCAGGAGGATCTCTGTGAGTTCACCGCCAGTCTGGTCTATGAGAGCTAGTTCCAGGACAGGCTCCAAAGCTACAGAGAAACCCGGTCTCAGAAAAAAAAGAAAAAGAAAAAAGAAAGCATAACTGAATACATGCATTTTTTTCTTCAGTTTGCTGTTTCTTGGAAGCTATCCTATATGTCTTCTTTTAGTGGCTTCCCTCTAAGTGAATGTTCTCACTCAGAAACCCGAGTGAGGCATGAGATAACCCAGCAATGTGGAGTCTGGTTATTCATACCCTGGTTTGCTCCCTACCTAGCATCGCTCACTATCAAAAGTGGGACTTCAATGTCTAGTTGAAATTGAAGTTGAAGTACTAGTTCTGGCTTCTAAAGTCTACACTTGTCCCTCTTCTTTTGGACCAAGGCATATAAAAATTTCTCCACTGTTATTTCCCTCAGGGAGTTCATAGTACCTTGTAAATTTCTTTAATCTTGCCTGCATTTTTTATATAAAATAGTCTCACCCCCAATTGTATGCATCTTGTATTTCTTACTAGGACACTGAATGATAGAATGTTTTCTCTTTTTTTCTTTCAATTTATCTACAGTGAGTGTAAAAGCTGTATATATCCATTTTGCTTATGAGAAAGTTTAAGCTCAAAGAAGAATGAAATTCAATTTTAGATGCCCCTGACTATGAAAGCTTCAGGCTGTCATTCTATATCAAGTTAGTCAACCTAGCAGCTGCTTCCAATATAAGATAATGAAGGGAAAAGCAGGTTCTTGCAATTTTTTCTATCACAAGAGGATAAGAATTTTGGAAGTAGATGGGGGGGGGTCGGAGGAGTTGCAGGGGGAAGTGGAGAGTGGATAGAATCTAAATATATTATACACATGTAAAAACAGTAAAGAATAAAAAATAAATCTTTTGATCAAATATAAATATGTTCATTTAACAATTTCTTCTTTGTAGGTTTATTGAAAATAATTTTATGCAGCATATTCTAATCATAGTTTCCCCTCTTCCATCTCCTCCCAGATCCTTCCTACCTCCCAACTCATCCAACTTCATGCCTTCTTTCACTCTCTCTCTCTTTTGAGCAAGAGAGTTCCTTGTGAATTAACTAAACAGAACAATAGTTAGAAGAAATATAGTAAAATAATTATATAATTATAGCAAAATGAAGTTCATATAAAACAAAGACACCTGGAGACCCTCATAGGTGCCATATGCAAACTGTGTTCATACAGAATCAAAGAGTATTAGCAGGAGAGTCTTAAAAAGCCATACACCTTCTGTCTAACATTTATCAAGTGCTTTCTGAGAAACTGAAATCTGGACCATTAGCTGTGTCTTCACAAGGAAAACCTGTCTGCAGTCTCTGAGTAAGATTCCAAGTAAAACTGAAGGGTTGGGCAGGGTAAGAACAAAATATATTATTTATCCCCCCCCCTTTAACTACACACTACTTCTTAATGATTACCCATATTTTTAAAAAGATATATTTTCTAATTGAATATAATATAACAGACAAAGTTCAGCCATTACTTATTTCTTTTGCCTGTCATGCCACAAATCAGTGAAATGGTACCCTTTGCTTATGAAATTGTGAATCTTGGGGATATAAGAAATCTACATCCTTTGTAAACAGCTGTTTTACAAAAGAAATCATTTTCCAAACACGTCAGCCAAGAGATAGTTGCGTCAGTAACAATGGTAGCAGCTTCTTCTGAAAGTTTAGCAGACACTCATTCAGATAACACAGAAGTATCATCTCTGTTATTACCGGTCCTTCAATAAGAGAAAATGGGCGAACTGTGTGATTACTAGCCCAGATTTGTTTTGCTCCTCAGTAGCAATACTGCTACTTAAACCCATTTCTTTCTGTTTGAGGACCAATTTCTCTGAGAGACAGAAAAGTGCAGAAACGAGAATTTGACAGGAAAACGAACAAACAAAAAAAACAAAAATCAAAACAAATAGCAACCACAACAAAAACGTTCTTCTTCAGTAAGAAGGAAAGGGGTAAAACCAAGTTTCAATGTAGTATTTTCACGCATGAATTCCTGCATGGTCATTCTTCAGTTTCAGATGGGAAAAAAAATGAGGAACAATACCTGAAATTAGTTGTACTCAGTATTAAACACTTGATTAAATTTGAACTCCTTTTCTCTCCATTTTGGTATTCCTCATCCTTCTTGATTTCTTCCTAGCAACACAAATGCCTGCCCACTGCCATTAGTTTTCCCACACAGTGTGCTTCTTCCAAAAGGCAAAGCTAGTCTTAGGAGCTTACCCATCTGCCACAGTTTACCTGCTCATATCCTGAGGCTCAGAGCACAGCTGTGCCACATACTAAGGCTGTGGGTTATCATTTACATATAATGTATCTTTGTATCATGGGGAGCTTGTTCTGGGCCTCAGGCCTTTGAGTAATACTTTCCAAACTACATCATATTAATAGCAATTTACTTCATCCTTATAGAAAACTTTTATTCCCCCAAGTAAAACTTCCTATCTTTCCTTTCTTTGAAATAACTTAAAGATAATGTAAGTATCATAATCTATTTATTGTAATGTATAAATCAAAATAAAATGCAGAATTCTTAGCTACAAATCCTACCTGATGATGATCCTAACTGATAACAGATTCAGTTTGTCACAAAACTTAATAGTTTTGGGGAAAAAAACCAATAGTTGAGGTGCGCATGTCATTCTGGAAACAATAGTTCTCATGTTACTAGCATCCCTTCATCAGGACTGCTACCAACAGCTGGTGAAATTATCCCACTTGTCTCTTTGGCTTTAGCATGTTTGTGGAGTTAACCCCTTTTGTTTTTCCCCTTGCTTATCAGAGCAGGAATGCAATTCTGATATGAGCAATTACATAAAGAAACTATAGTTTATCTGTGTGCAGGTGACCTTCTATCCAGCCAGGCTGCTCCACTATTCCCACAAGACAGCCAGAAACTCTATTATTTCTTCAAAGGTCATATTCAAGTGGAACAAATACACCTGATATTTTCGACATTATTTGCATGTAATTTGCTTATGCCCAAACAGAATGATTTTTGAAGAGTACAAATCTAATTTAAATTTTCCTGAACTACCACAGTGAAATGATAACTGTGCTTTCTGAATTTTGACAGCAGTACAGAATTTTCATTAGATGTTAGAAGGAAACATCAAACACTGGAGGAAAGGAATATATTCTAAATGCAAAGTAGAAGCAGGAACCTTGCAGATATAAAACACCAGGCACATTTGCTAAACTTAAGGTCATACCTAACAGGGATCTTAGAAATATCCTATCAAACACTTAATTTGAAGTGACTCTTTGTTCCAGGGTTTGGAGAGGGTAAAAGATATGTTATTTATTTTAATGAACTAGGAATAGCTCTCTATACCAAACATACTCAATTAGAAAATAATTCCTTTGGCTTTGAGTTTTAAAAGTGATTTTAAAACAAATATCATAGATAAAAGACACCTCCCAGCTATCAGTTCATCAAGCCCAGAGTAATTGGATTCAAAAGCACATCACTCAACAACAGCAGATGCTTGCAGGAAGCTGGCCAAAGCTGTACTTGAGAGAGGAAGCAAATCCATGAGCAAAGGACAGAAGAGAAAGCTGGGGACCTAGAATGAAGTTCCCCAGCTTCCAATGCTGTCCACAGCATTTCCGGATACACTTGGCGGGCCCCCACCTCTTAAAACTCCGCATTCTGAACTAATTGCATTGGGGGGGAACGCCATTGTTCTTGTTGGATGATAAACAATTACTATTGTTCAAATACATGTTTTGAAATATCTAAGTGTCACCAGATGTAGAAAAAATTATCAATTTAAAAGTGGTAAACAAGGGCTGGTGAGATGGCCCCAACTGGGTTAAGGAGCTTGAGACTAGACCTGACAACCCAAGTTCAATCGCAGAACAGACACATACATGGTATAAGGACAGAACTGACTCCTTCAAACTGTCTGTGACTTCTACACGCAGACTGTGAAATGCATGTGCATACATATACAACACACAAACGCACACAAATAATAAATAAGTGGATATAACTAGATAATGAAATGGTGAGAATAAGCGGCTGCCAGAGGAATATGGTAAATGTGAGGAGACACACTAGATACTTGGAACTGTAATTTGCAATTTCATTGCCATTCTGAAAATGTTGGTTTCAGAGTTTATTTCCTATTAGGTATGGTTGGCTAAGGTAAAACCTCCTCAAACACACTCAGCCTCTCCTTGAAGTTGCTGTTCTGTACTGGGGCTGTTTTGTAAAGGTTCAGGAAGAAGTCAAGAAACTTTGAATTTCCAAGGCTTCCTTGATGTCAATAGGTTTGTTTTCGATTTTGTTTTATTCACTGGTCTCTCTTTTTTCCAACATTCATATCATCTTGAACCATCCCATAATGAAGAAATTAAGAATTAGTAAAATCAGAGACTGGCCTGAGAGAATGCAATCAAGATAGCAGGAAGGCAGAATGTAACCTTTCTTGTCATCTATAACATACCAAAGGCCAGCACAGCAGTGACGTGTCTCCTGAAAATGAGCCCTAGAGTGGTTGCTAACCACACAAAGAACAGAAATTTCCCTGGTAGAAATAAGAAATAAACAAGCCTAGCAAAGGTCAGTTCTTTTTTTTTAATATTTATTTATTTATTTTATTGTGTATATAGTATTCTGTCTGTGTGTATGCCTGCAGGCCAGAAGAGGGCACCAGACCTCATTACAGATGGTTGTGAGCCCCCACGTGGTTGCTGGGAATTGAACTCAGGACCTTTGGAAGAGCAGGCAATGCTCTTAACCGCTGAGCCATCTCTCCAGCCCCAAAAGGCCAGTTCTGAAGCAAGTTTCTTTCTGATAAACCAGAAAGTCTCCTTGCTAGTGGTGTTTTGCCACCTCTCATCAAATCCACTTTTACCTCTCCTTTCCTAGGGTTATCTTCATGGGTCCTGCACACAAAGCTACATTATTCACTGCTCTCCAAACACAGCCTAGGCCTTTCAGTTCTCTGTGCCTTCCAAGCCCTACCTGCCCACAGATACAAGCCAGATTCCTCTTTTAGCAAACCTGACTTGCACAATAGATAAGATCACCTAGCTTAAATTATTGTAAGTCACATCATTTTATAACAGATTGCTTCTTCCTCTTGGGTCACAGTATATGTCTCATCATTGTTATTAACATCTAAGTTCCATGGAGGTAGGATTTTACACTAAGTACTTCAATGTCTTGAATATAATTATGCCAACACACACACACACACACACACACACACACACACAGGTAAATAGGTCTTGGGAAATAGCTCAGTTCATGAATACTTGTCACACAAGCATGAGGAATAGATTCAATCCCATAAAACCCATGTCAAAAAACAGGGCTGGTGACACAATCCGAGTGTGCAGAAACAAGACAGGAAACACGGAGCATGCCTAGCTGCAGGTTCAGTGAAAAACTTCAAAGAATAAGGTATTTGTGGGAGTTTGTGGTCTAGAGAAATGGCCTAGTGGTTGAAAGCATTTTTTGCTCTTGCAGAGGACCAAGATTTAATTCCCAGCCTCTATATAGCGGATTACAACTGTCTGTAACTTCAGTGCAGGGATCTGATGCTCTCCTCTGGTCTCCACATGGCACTATGCACATGCATGGTGCACAGACTTGCATATAGGCCAAACACCAAGACACAAAATACAGTAACAACAGCAACAGTAATAGGAACAATAATTTTGAAATGAGTTGGGGTTGAAGAGATAGCTCAGTGGTTAGAAATGCTTGTTGCTCTTACAATGACAAATATTTCCTTTCCAGCACCCATACGGTGGCTGACAACTGTCTTCACTTCTGGCTCCATGAACTCCAACACACTCTTCATATCTCTGTGGTCACCCTCACATACCAACCCCCCCACATAACATATTATCTAAAATATGTTGAATCTTTTTAATATTTTATATAAGGTAGACAACACAAGAAAGACAGTCAATTCTGACTTCTTGTATCCACAGAATATACACACACGTGTGTATGCATATATGAGAAGATATGCACAAACATGTACAAACAGAGAACCCGAAAAATGTGTTAAATGAATGACTAAATACATGTTATGATGTCCTAAAGGGGAAAGACATTGATCAAGGAGCTAGAAACAGAAGTTAACAGTGTCTTTACAATGAAAGAGACCTAAGGTTTGCAAGGTGGCTCAGTGGGTGGAAACATGGGCTAGTTCATGATGGTTCAAATTGTAAGCCACCTGCAAAGCCAATTGCCATCACATACATCTGTATCCACAGTGCTTCTCTTGCAAGATGAGAGGCAGAAGCTTGCAGGTCAGCCTCCCCGAAGTACAGTGTGCAATGGCAGGAATCAGAAAGACCGTTTTGACAAAAGGTGGAAGGTGAAAATCAGCTTCTGAAACTTGTCTTCTCACCTCCACACACATGCCATGGCATTCATACGCATGTCATACAAACACATACGAATACATCAAACACATGTATATCTGCACCACATACATAATACACACTTATATGCATACTATACTCCCTACACATGAACATTCGTAGCACACACATATATCATACACACACATACAATCACACACATATCTATACGACACACATCACTCAGACATATATCCATACCTCTCTATGCACAGAAAGAGGAGGGAGTATATTTAAAGACAATACATTCAAATTGAAAAATTATTTTGCAAGTTTAATGTCTTCTGGAAGAACATAAACCTTACAGAAACTTTATCAGCACTGTAGCTATGTATTCATCTGGTCCATGTGAGTCGTCGTGACAAATATCATATATTGCTAGGGCCACATAGCCATGGAGATCATAGTCCTTCCTCTCCAGCATATAAAAGAACAAAGTGCAGTCTCCTCACCTAGTTAGTAGCTGAATAAGGCCCAGAACCCAGATTGCTAGACTTAAAATCTAACTTGCCATCGTTAAACTCTCACTCCCACAAACCGTCTTCTGAAAAAAAAAATGTTTTCTCTGCTCTCTTAAAATATTCAACATCACATTTTAATGACTTGAACTACAAAAAGGTTAACAATATGTTCATTCTTTTAAATGGCATGTTTTGTACTATCTTTTAGAAAAAGCATCTGTCATCTTTATTAAAACGCACAAATGATGTCTTTTGACTGATGGTCGACATTTTCAGTTATGCATTCTAAAAGACTCGTCAGTGGGTATTCCCTTCCACTAATCATTAGAGGCATGGCATTGTGCTTCAACATGGTATCTGTATGTTGACCGCCCATCTTAATTAAATGACCTTCATGTGAACCAAAAAGAAATGTGATGAAGTGGAGATGTTGCAAGCATTTTAGGACTGTGCTGAATAGTAAAATATAATTATTGATAATCATATTCACCTCTTAAAGTATTTTCAGAGTAATGTAACCCCAAACCAGATGCCTACCAGAATCCTAGAGAATTGCACTGAAGGTGTACAAAGTCAAAACGAGCATATCACTATGCTGAGAATCAGATCCGAGATTCAGAGGCATCTGACGTTTGACAGTGCTGGTGCTAAGGCCAATCTGACATTTGCTGCTGCTGGCCCTAAGACCAAGCAGTTCTTCAGGAATTCTAGATTCTCCCCCTACCCATGCAGCAGATCCACTCAGCAGATCCATTCAGGTTTTGTTTCTGGTGAGCTAACTACTCTAGGTCATTGTTCTTTTAATTTTTATTTATTTATTTATTTGGTTTTTAGATACAGGGTTTCTCTGTAGCCTTTGGACCTGTCCTAGAATGAGCTTTTATAGACCAGGCTAGCCTACCTCTGCCTCCCAAGTGCTGGGATTAAAGGCGTGTGCCATCACCACCCAGCTGGGTCATTGTTCTTAATAGTTAGCACCTAATTCATTTCAAGATCGTGCAGAGGATATTTTTCATGACTCTGTGTTTAGTTTTGTCCTTGCTCTCTGATTCCTATATCCTCTTCCCAGAGCCCAGTCAAGCGCACTCACCCTCATTCCCTGCTCTGCTAATCTAGGATTAGCCTTCTCAGAGAGACAGACATGCTGAGGCTGACCGCCGCCCCTTCCCCCATGACTCATCCAAATCTTTTCACAGGCCTGCTTACCCATCGCTTCTCTTCTTCCTGTCTCCTCTGATGATTCCTGATGTTTGTACCTAGAACAACTCTGGCTTTCAGTCTCAACTTTCAGGTTTCTAAAAATGAGACCATGTCTTTGCCAATCTCACTACGATGAGCATTATACCTATGAGCTGCATAAGTTCCAACACAGGGATTTGTGGTCTACACCGGCCTATGTTTCCGAACTTTTTCATGATGACCCACAAGCCTCCTGAGGTGATAATGGTGCTTCTCAAAGCAAGAGGTTTGCGTGCTGTAGCAATCACAAGCATCAAAATTTATTAAAATAATTACATTCCCATTTGCCGATATATCTTACGAGATCAAAATCGTTATGCAGATCTGTTAAAGTTGAAGAAATGCTCACTCTTGTCACTGCCCTCCATGTTCATGTGTCCTCTCTATAGTCATAGTCATGATCTTTCTGTTGAGTTAAAGTCATACCTATTGATGCAGCAGAGGTCAGGACATTGGGTCTATGCTATCTAATGACCTTTCTTCACTTAGAGTAGTTTTTATTAAATTTTACATTAAAACATATATACATCATACACACATAACAAATATGGTCTCTATGGTCTTGAAAATATAAAGAAACCAATATTACTGGTGAGATTGTCTCACAATAGCATGTAACCTTTAGAGAAAAGAACATAAATAAAATCCATGTGACATTAATTTGGTATTTCTGCTTAATTTGTCACTTTGTCAGGCAAAAAGTGTTTCATTGTGTGTGTCTGGTAGAAAGATCTCAAACCTAAAAGTAAAAGAATTAGATATTAAATAATAGTACATAATGTTATTACTATTATTCTATCTTTGACATAAATAATTTGGAAAGGCAGTCAAACACATATCTCTCATGAGTACATATTTATGTAACTACCTAGTATAACACAATGGGATATTCCTTTACATCTGTACTATGGCTCCTAGCCAGCTATAGATGCTGAACAACTCAA
Organism: Microtus pennsylvanicus; assembly: GCF_037038515.1. Taxonomy (NCBI): domain Eukaryota; kingdom Metazoa; phylum Chordata; class Mammalia; order Rodentia; family Cricetidae; genus Microtus; species Microtus pennsylvanicus. The sequence goes on along the minus strand of NC_134597.1, from coordinate 6,398,767 downwards.
TGTACTTGTATGAGCCTGCTTTCATATGTGTGAAATGAGAAAAATAACTAGGCATTCCCCTAAGGATGACCTAGTTGAAACATCTGTGCTTCTGTAAGCCTCAGATCATGATGGTCCTTTGCCAGTGACAACATTCTGTTAATAGAAATTTCCCTCATGGGTTGCGTGGGAGCTGTTTTAGCACTTGTGAGCTAGTAGGAGATGCTGATAGCAGGTATTTTCAGCTGAAGCTATCTCATTAGTGATGGCAGCTCCAAGTTCTGACTTCATATGAAAAACTCCTATAGTTGAACCCTTATATTATATGAATTCCCTCCTTTGATCATCTTGATGATTCTACTGTTTCCTCAATTACTACTGTCTTGACAAGATGCTTAACTTATTCAGAAAGTGTATACCTGCTTCCTAGCTACACACACACACACACACGCATGCACACACACACACACATTTCAATTCATTTTTAAATACTTATTTGTCATCAAGTGGATTGTAAATAGATATCTGTGTGTATTATCTTTTACTTTTGGATCACATAGATAATGTCTGTAAGAACAAGATTTGTCTTGCTCTGTAGACAATTTTAATTTTTGAGATTTATTTTTATTTTATGTGCATATTAATTTCTCCTACATATACATATGTACACCCCATGCATATCTGATCCCACAGAGACCAGAAGAGGTCATTAGATCACCTAGAACTGGAGTTACAGCAATGTAATCCATTGTGTGGATGCTAGGAATCCAATCCCAGTTCTCTGAAAGAGGAACATCAATCTCTCCAGTCCCTGGATTAAATGAATTTGAAGCACAAATTCTATGTCTTTGTAGCTTCAGCTATAGCTGATCATGCTGGACACAATATTCTGTGTGCACAGACTCTTCCTACCTATCTAAAAGAAAGAAACTTTCTTTCCTCCTTACATCAGGCTACAAATTAGTTGTTTAATTCACATCCATACATCTCTACATATCTGTTGCTTCATGGGCAGAAGAGAACTAAAGGAAATAAATATTCCTTGTTTTGTACAATTAAAAGTAGAAGGGAACCTACTAGCATTGAATAAAATGTTTTCAATAAAGATAGCTAATCAAACCACGGAAGAATGTCATACTACTCCTGAAAAATAGTTTACAAAAAGCTGATTTTGCTCAAACTTAATAAAGAAATGAAAACATAAGGTTTGCATGATGAAGACTACAAAGAAATGAGCCTCATCAGACCCAGACATGTTTTATACATATGTTTCCTCTTAACCAAAAGGCTTCCAATGTTGCAAAGAGCTGCTTGTTGGTTCCCAGTTGCTTAGTCCCAAAATAATCACACAGACACTATATTAATTAAATTACTGCTTGGCCCATTAGCTCCACCTTCTTATTGGCTAACTCTTACTTATTAATTTAACCTATTTCTATTAATCTGTGTATGGCCAAGTGGCTGTAGCTTACCAGCTAAAGTTCCGGCGTCTGTCTCCTGCAGGACTACATGGCGTCTCTCTGATTATGCCTCCTTTCTCTCAGAATTCCACTTAGTTCCCCACCCACCTGTTCCACTGTAGCTTGCTACAGGCCCAAAGCAGTTTCTTCATTAACCGATGATATTCATAGCAAACAGAGGGGAATCCCATATTATTTCAATTCACACCAAAATAATTTTCAAAATAGATCTGGGCCATGACTCATGGGAGTGTGTGATTTAACCAGTCATAGTGGGAGCAAGATTTAATAGAGATGTCAGTGATCCCATGCGTAAGGGCACCTCTGCACACTAACATTGCTGCCAACTGGCGGCACAGACCTCTCCCTTATGCATTATAGGAAGCAACAAAATAAACAACCAATTGGAGAAAAGTTACACTAGAGAGGTCAAGACAGTATAGGAGAAACTTCAAGATCTCAGAGACACTTTAGGATAGGGGAGGATCCATAAAAGAAGAAAAATTCAACTCTAAGCAGAATGTAGGAAAAGGAAAAATAATTATTGGTTCAGGAAAGACATATAGGCTTATATATAGGTCATTAGACTAGGTACCCAGCAATTTAGTTTATGAAGCTGATGACAGACTCACTCCCAGAATTATCATCTACAGTACTAAGACTCTTGATGGATCAACTGCTGTGGTAAGTACTTGAAATACAGACACATTCTTCCTACATCAAAAAAATATCTTCAAAAATCTCTTCTACTAGTCCCCATTTACATCATTCCAATATAAGATAAGACTCATATTTCCTGGAGATAAGGATTACTCTGAACCTAATATCATCTCTATATATTATGAAGTAATTTTTTTAACTATTTGGAGTATAATATAATCATTTTGATGACAGTTTGGTTGAGAATATTATAGCAATTTATTTTCTTTTTTAAAATATTTATTTATTTATTAAGTATATAGTATTCTGTCTGCGTGTATGCCTGAAGGCCAGAAGAGGGCACCAGACCTCATTACAGTTGGTTGTGAGCCACTATGTGGTTGCTGGGAATTGAACTCAGGACCTTTGGAAGAGCAGGCAGTGCTCTTAACCTCTGAGCCATCTCCCCAGCCCAGCAATTTACTTTCTAAGCTTCAAATTAACCTTAATTACTTCCTAATTTTAAAAATATGGCTTACAAAGGAAGTAAAAAATTTGGTGAGGTCACTCATGGTGGCCAGCACTTATAATCTCAACACTTGTAAGGCAGACGCAAGAAGGTCAGAAGTTCAAGGTCAAGATCATCTTGACTATATGTATAGTGCATTCAGCTAGCCAGAGCTACATGAAACCCTGTCTCAAAACTTAAGAACAAAAGGATGTCTCTTTTGTGGCTAGGTTCGTTTTTAGTCTTTGTGCTCTCAATTAAAAGTGTCATAATTTTCTTTCAGTAAAGGGCCCGTTCCTCAAGAAATTGAATATAAAGAAAGGTTTATCCTTTTTGTCTCACTGTTATGGAACGAGCTTTTACCAGTCCACATATCCCACTACTCAGAACATCTGATTTTGTACCGTCTTCACTCCTCCTTTGCTATCTGGGGAATTTCATGATTATTCCTGGCATCTGTCTCTGGTTTTCCCTGGTAGTGTCTTAGCAAATAACTCATCTGATAGTACTGTTCCTATTATGAAACTCTTCGTCTCTGGCCTGCCATATCTTCAGTGTAATTCTCAGCATTTTCACATTCGGAATTTAATAACCTCTACTATATTGAACTCAACAAATAAGTTACCTCCCTACCTATTCAATTTTATGTCCTCTGTGTGTGTCTCTCCCTGTCTCTGTCTCTCATTCTCATTCTCTTGCCTTTAAAATGAAACTGCAAAACCACAAAACTGAAAATCAAAATAAACGATTTTGATCTAATAATATTTGATAAATAATTATTGATAAATAATAAGTTCTGAAAAATCAATGTATAAAGCTTTCAGTCAATATATTTTCTAGCCAGGTTATCCTAAAACATGAAGTTTCAACTTTGACTCATTAAGCAATTAACTAATTTGCTTAAAACACTAGCAACCACTAAGAGGTTGCAAAGTTCTTTATGAAACTCAAATACTCATTAACATCTTAAGTCAGCAACCAGAACTTCATTGCGAGCAACATACATGCATATGTAAAAATTATATTTACATTTCTAGACAATTCTCTGTGCACTGACTTTGCTAGGCAAAATAAAATTTAAATGTATTTGTTCCAACAACGCTTAAAGAAAAGAACGATATCCTGGAGAAGGTCTTTCTTACATATTTTATCCTACCCAAAATAAAAATCACAGATGTATAGAAAAGTGTCGTATTGAGGCTCTCGGGTTCAGTGTGCAGTATGCAAGTGTCTTCAGCTCCCTGTCGCTCACTTTTGATCACAAGGTCATCTTGGTTTCACACAGCTTCAGAATTGCATTTCCCTCTGATATTTTGAACAAAATGTAAGTGCTGTGTTTAACATTATACACAATAGATGCTTAGAATCATGTACATCTAGGAAGGGGAGCTTTCATCTGTTCAACCTATAACATGGCAAGCTGCATCTTCTTTGAAATGTTCATATGCAACAAAATTGAACATCTGATTACTAGTTCACTTTCGTCAGCACTAACCATGGTCATATTGTTTAGAAAAACACCTAATATTATACCCACAATTCCAAAATCTATCCTAAGAGTTTTGTTTGCACAGCCAAGCACAAAGGAGGTATAATGATTCAACACAGGTAAAGCTCAGGCTGGAAGGCAATGTTTGGGAAGGATTAGATAGTCATGCTTGTCCATAGCTAGGGGTTGAATTCACTATTGGAAACTCTTTACATGTTTTAATGGACCGGTTCTAGTAACAATGGTGTGAATTTTATACTTAGGAGACTGAAGCCGGAAGATTGCAAGCTTGTAGGCAGACTAAGAAACTAATACTGTCTCGCGGGGCGGTGGTGGCGCACGCCTTTAATCCCAGCACTCAGGAGGCAGAAGCAGGCGGATCTCTGTGAGTCGGAGGCCAGCCTGGTATAGAAGAGCTAGTTCCAGGACAGGAACCAAAAGCTACTGAGAAACCCTGTCTCGAAAATCAAAAAAAAAAATGATACTGTCTCAAAAGGGGGCTAAGAGTATAGGTCTGTGGTAGATTATTTGATGAATATGCTTTAAGCCCTGCATTCAATTCTCAGTGTTATAATAGAAAGAGAGAGATGGTGGATGAAGAGGAGGGAGGAAGGGAGGTAGGGAGGGAGGGAGGCAAACAGTGAGTTATAAAACTCAAAAGTGAGTTTTATTTACCACACAAGACTTCCCTATCTTTGTATATATCATCACATATAAGGAATGCGACATTATGTTCAGCCTCCTTGAGATAGGCAATCCATATATTAAACACACCATAGTCATCTCTTGCTCTGTTCTAGATGTTCCCTGAGCATGTTGTCCTCATTGAATTGTGTAGATGTTTCCTTTAACTCTGAAGTGTGGATTTGGAAACAATACCACCTCCTTTATTTCTATAATCTCCGTCCCTGGCATAGTTCCCATCAACTTTGATAAGTCAGTTGGTGATTGTTGGGAGCAATGACAAATCATAACCTCCATCGGGAATGTGAAGAAGTTATAATTAATGATTAATAGGATGTATCTAGAACACTGTCTTCCAGTTCTTATCTCTAAATGAGAGATTAATACAACTGATAATAACTGAAAAAAATACGATGAGACAAAAATTTATGTAGTTATTTTAACACATTTTAGGCAGGTGTTCTCAGTCTCATTTTAGAGAATAAGAAACTAGGGCCCAGGAAAATAAATTACTCATGGAACATCAGTAATAACTGGAAGAGTTGACATTTCAGCCTAAGTCTCTCTGGCACTAGAGTTTCTGTTCTTTCCCCTAAACACAGATCCGGAAGACTTCGTCTAACTATGTCTTATCCTGTTTTATTACATAACCATGCACACTCAGTCCCAAAACTTCTGTCAGCCCTGGTAGGACAAAGTCAAGGCTGCACTGTCTCTCAATTGGCTTAGAAAATGTTAATTTTTCATCTGTAGCTCCCTTTACCAGAAGCGGCTACACTCTACGATCCCATCCACCCTACCCCACCCCTTGAAATCCTGTCTCGGTTTCTAGGTCAACTGTTCCTGATGTGTGTTCATACCTCATCTGAGTGATGTATAGACTCTCATTAGCTGCATCCCTTCTGTGATCGTCCTCCAGAGGGCACGAGTTATACTTTGGTGCATGCTGCTGACTGTCAGCTTGATTCACCCCAAAATGACAAGAACCTGCTTCATTAAGACAGGTACCATCCAGGCCTTCTGGCATCAGGCTCACTTTGTCTATTAATCAGTATCTCCATTTTTGTCTCTGTTCTGGGAATGTCTGGATCCTGCATTCCATTAGAAGAAGATTGTTTCCCTTTCTGCCTCTGACTGTCAGCCAGTCTCCATCTGAGCACAGAACGATGTCTCTATAGACAATGATTTTTAAAACAGAAATTCTCTTTAAATACTACCATACATTAACTGAATGTGGCAAAGTCCATTGAGAAGTAAAACTTGCTGCTGGGCAGTGGTGGCTCACACCTTTCATCCCAGCACTCGGGAGGTAGAAACAGGTGAATCTCTTAGAGTCTGAAGCCAGCCTAGTCTACAGAGCAAATTCCATGACAGGCTCCAAGGCTACACAGAAAAAGCCTGTCTCTAAAGACAAAACAACAACAAAAACCACTTAAAAAATCTGAACTTGTTGCAAATGTTTCCTTTTTTATTTATTATAATGTAATTGTGAATTTCCCTTTCTCTTTCCTCCCTCCAAACTCTCCCATATACCCTGCCTTGCTCTCTTTCAAGTTCATGGCCTGTTATTCATTATTATTATATGAATATAAATGATATTATACAGGGAACAGTCAAGAATTTTCCTTTTATTTAGTTTGTAACTTAAGAAAGTCTAAAATTAGAATTACAGTCTTTCAGATCTCAGTTTTTTTTTCATTTGTGATTTGCTTTTCCTTTCAGGAGTTTTTCACCATTCAATCTATGGGGCATGTTTGTGTGTATATGTGTGTGTGTTCACACGTGCATGCAATGCTGTATTTATGTATTGCAGATATAGATTAGAGATATACCTTAAAGTCACTGTGCAACTGTTTTCAGGATAGTGAAGTCTCCTAGAAATTTTTCTTAAAAACCAGATACAATCACAATACTATATCATATTAATAAATAGAATAGGAGATGGTTCCCAAGCTTGATTATAGATTTCTAAACGGTATTTCTTCTTTAGCTCTCTCTTGATGAATTAATAAAATACTCATATTATTGATCTTATGTTAGTCGCAAATAATTCACTTTTTAATGTGTAAATGTAATTATTGCTTAATATTAATGCTAAAATAATTCTGACAAGATTAACAAAAAACAATTGTTTTTATGTGACACGATGGCATTGCACAGAAGTCTACTACTGATGATGATACTAACTGCACCTAATAGAGACTGAATACTTAGTCTTTGACAAGCAAAAGCTGTGTTAATCCCATTCATTCATTCATTCATTGGTTCAGTTAATTTTGTGCATACATGGAAACAAACATGAACTCTATTGGATAAAATTATTGTCTCAAATTTTTATATAAAAGCTTGGAGCATAAAAAAAGATAGGGAATTAGTTCAAGGGAATGTAGCCACTTACTAACTGAATGAGAATAAAACCTAGAACACTTAGATCCAAAGCCCACACTTTTAGCTCTAGGGAAACAACACAAGCACATAAACAACCTAATGTGCATTTTAACTATAAAATATCATTTCTCTTTGGGGCCTCTAATTTACAAATATTAGCAGTGACATCATCCTCTAATCACATCCACAAATTAAATGTTGTTCTATTTAATGATTAATATCTTAATTGGAACCATCTATAGTAAGAGTGCTGTAAGTGTGCTTTTTTTTCTATATCTCCCAAATATCTTTAGCTTCTCATTCCTTTTTTTAATTGCTAAAGTAAATTTGTATTCCTTTACTAAACTGAAAGTAACTGTATTGAAATTGGGGAGTTACCCTTGATACAGAATTTAACTGGAACAACAATGTCTAATTTTTTTCAGAATAGAGTATGTGATCACAATTGCACTGTTTTCTACTCATCTTTTTAGATATCATTTTATGAAAGCAGATAAGTATGTAGATTCAAATCCTAATGCCCCCTAACTTTAACAACACAAAGGAAAAGAACAGAGGAGGAGGCTGTGAAAGGTAATGAGAAGAAAGCAAGAGAGGAGACTGTGGAGGAAAGACTGGGACAGGGGAAATCCTTAAGAGGGAAAGGAAGCAAGGGCACTACTGGAGACTCACATTAGTTAGTAGACAATGTCAGTATGGACCAACATCACTCCCATCATCTCCTTGCAACAGTTCTCTTCCTTAATTTCATCCCCGCTTTTCCAGTCTTCCAATCAGATGCCTTTCACATCAGCTGCTCTAACTATCATGGGACTTTTGCTACAGAAAGCTTGGGAGGCAGAAACATAGAACTGTTCCAGATTTATCTTTCATAGTTTCTTTCCTAAAGGGCATGTAGAATGCTTTCATTTTCATTTAGCATACGTTTGAACACATTGTTTCAGAAATAGTGAAAGAATTAATATTTATAATAATAACCACATAAAAGAACTGGTGTCAGGTCCCTTTTTTTTCTGATCAGCAGTGTTTTCCTGAACCAAACTTACCTCAGTCATTAAAACCATTCAAAACAAGACCTAAAATGACCTCAATACCATGATGGAATCACCCACCCACTGAAGAAAGAGCTTCATTAAGACAACTCCAGGAATATAAATAGCCATTCTGTTTTTAAAGCCCTTAATGGGAGGTAATTATACGACCTTCAGCATTAGCTCATTTCAGGACTCTAAAATGCTTCTCACACCGCAACTGAGGGAAAGTATCAGGGTTTTCCTTCTTTCTAGAAAACATGCAAAATGAAGACTATCCCCAAAACCAAGTTTCTTATTATTGATAAAAAAAAATGGTTTGGAATACTCAATGCTTTGATAGCTAATGTGCTTAATGTGGTAAAATTGTTAGTCAAATGCAGATTCTCCACGTGTGAGAATTATGTAAAATAACTATTCTGATCTTTCTATTCTCCACAAAAAAAAACCAGTTATGGTGGTATTACCAACATAAACATATAGTAGTAGTATTTATTTAAAATCGTTGCACAGAAAAATTGCTACCATTATGTGTGTTTAGGAAATAATACAGATCTTTTTAGTTAAATGCCATGAATGTTCTTTTGACCAGGTCAATGATTTAGTAAATTATGCTTAAGGATCTTGCTGATGATTCATGGAGATAGAAATATGGCAGGTAAATCAGACTGTGTCACATCTCCTACTAGATTAAGCTGTCAGCCTGTGTTCCAAACAAGACATTGCATATTTACTAACCTTAAGAATTAGAAAACAAGTTCTTGTCAAATAGATCTTTCACTTCCTTGGTCAGAGTTATCCCAAGATATTTTATGCTATTTGTGGCTATCGTGAAAGGTGATGCTTCTCTGATTTCCCTTTCCTCTTCTTTATTCTTAGTGTATAGGAAGGCAACTGATTTTTTGGAGTTGATCTTATATCCTGCCACATTACTAAAAGTGTTTATCAGCTGTAGGAGTTCTTTGGTAGAGTTTTTGGGGTTGCTTATGTATACTATCATATCATCTGCAAATAACGAACGTTTAACTTTTTCCTTTCCAGTACGAATACCCTTGATCCCCTTATGTTGTCTTATTGCTATTGCTAGAACTTCAAGCACTATATTGAAGAGGTATGGAGAGAGTGGACAGCCTTGTCGTGTTCCTGATTTTACTGGGATGGCTTTGAGTTTCTCTCCGTTTAATTTAATGTTAGCTGTCAGCTTGCTATAAATAGCTTTTATTATATTTAGGTATGACCCTTCTATCCCTAATCTCTCCAAGACCTTTATCATAAAGGGGTATTGAATTTTGTCGAATACTTTTTCAGCATCTAATGAAATGATCATATGGTTTTAATCTTTCAGTTAATTTATATGATGGATTACATTGATAGATTTTTTTCATGTTGAACCAGCCCTGCCTCTCTGGGATGAAGCCTACTTGATCATAATGGTTAATTTTTCTAATGTGTTCTTGGATTTGGTTTGCTAGTATTTTATTGAGAATTTTTGGGTCGATGTTCATGAGTGAGATTGGCCTGTAATTCTCTTTCTTGGTTGAGTTTTTGTGAGGTTTTGGTATCAGGGTAACTGTAGCTTCATAAAAGGAATTTGGCAATGACTCTTCTGTTTCTATTTTGTGAAATACACTAAGGAGTATAGGTATTAGGTCTTCTTGGAAGTTCTGGTAGAATTCTGCATTGAAACCATCTCGTCCTGGGCTTTTTTTTTTTTTGGTAGGGAGGTTTTGATAACAGCTTCTAATTATTCGCGACTAACAGGTCTATTTAGATTGTTCACCTGGTATTGGTTAAACTTTGGTATATGGTGCTTATCTTAAAAAAATGTCCATTTCTTTTGCATTTTCCAGTCTTGTTTACCTTTGCCTTTGTTAGACTTTCTATTGCTGTGATGAAATACCATGGCCATAAAGCAATTTGGGGAGGGCAGAGTTTATCCAGCTTATACTTCCACATTGCTGTTCACCATTGAAGAAAGCCAGGACAGAAACTCAAACAGGGCAGGATCCTAGCTGCAGAAGCGATGCAGAGGCCATGGAGAGGTGCTGCTTACTGGCTTGTTTCCCCTACCCTACATTCTTAGAGAACCCAGACTACCATCTCAAAGATAGCATTATGCACATGGAATGGAGCCTCAACCATTGATCACTAAATGAGAAAATATCTTATATCTGAATCTCATGAGGCATTTCTTCAACCGAGGTTCCTCCCCCTCTGATGACTCTAGCTTGTGTCAAGATTAGACACAAAACCAGTCACTACAGCCATAAAAGTTTCCCATTTTCATGATATCTCATTATGAATGGTTGATCTTGGTTTCTTTTTTAATAGTATTCGGTTTAGAAAGGCTTCTCTTGTGCCAACAATTTAAAAGCTATTCTTCACTTTCTCTTCTATCAGGTTCAGTATGTATGATTTTGTGTTAGGCCTTTGATCTATTTGGAGTTGAGTTTTGTGCAAGGTGATAAAATGGATATATTGTAGATTCTTCAAACAGCCTAGTTTTATTTTAAACTATTGGTTTTGGTTAGAGTTTTTAGCAAGAAAAGATAACAAATTTCTACAGTGAAATATAGATTTGGCAAAATAATTTTACCCTGAAAAATTCTATCAGAATGAAAACATTGCCTTTTAGGTCATCTATAATTAAAGGTGGGGGAAGAATGGGGAGTTTAGGGAAAAAAATGCGGTCAAAGCTGAAAAAGCTTCATCTCAAAATACCATCAGGTGGCCCAAATACCGGAGAATCAGGAACTAGCACAGGTTTGTACCACTGGGAATCACTACTCACCCTCAGAAGAGCAATCTCACTGTTTGTTCATAATACAAAGGATTGTTAGGTCCTCAACAACTTAAGATTAGCATCTGGTCCGGCAAGATGGCGGCAAGATATCAAAACTGCATTTTCTAACTCAAATTCTCAACACAAACATCAGTTTGAACAATTATACATGTATGAATATATCCTCACGAGGCTAAGAAAGCAAGGCAAGATAGAAAACAAACAAAGAAAACCCATGAACTGAAAAGAATTGCAAAGACAAGTTCATATTATCCATGTCACCTTCAGCGCCTACCCACGTAGAACCTGGGGAAATGAAAGGGAAGGCAGCTTCATGTTTGCCTACTGCAACACAGCTCTGTCCAAGTAAACGCAAGTGCTGGGCATGAAATTGCAGCTGACGTACTATGCCAATACTTTTGTCCTGGGATGATTATAGCTTCATGCCTCCCCTCTATAAACCCAATTATCAGGTAAACAAGGGGGAGGGAGGATGGAGCAGTGACAAGATAATTTCTAAGTCACAGGTTCACCCTCCTGCTGACTCGGGAATATCATTTGCTTGAGCATTATAGCAACTCCGCCAGTGGCTTAAATGAGACCGCCTGTTTGGAATCTCTTGATGGACATGATGCTAAAAGCATTTCTAAATAAAGACATTTTACAAAAACTGAAATAACTATTTATATTTTCAAAAGTATAAGAATAAAGGAAAAACAAACAAAAGCAATATAACATATAAAAAACTATAATGATCTGTCAGTAGATGAGGCTAGCCTCAAAAAGCAGAGGTACAGAAACTGCATGACAGCTCAAAGTTATTTTAAGTTATCTCAGAACTTCCAAAAATGCACAGAAATGATTTAAAATAATTATGGAAATAACAAACAAGAAGACTAGGAATTTGAAGGAGACTGAGGTTATTCATGTATTTAAAAATGTAAAATATAAGAAATGAATGATTTCAAATTTTCAATGAAGTCATGTTAAAACTGATCAAACAGAATTGGTGTAATCCAAGAATAATTACTGAATATGTATAATACAGAGGAAAGAACAAAAGCCAATGGTCAAATAAAGCTCAAAAGATGTATGGTGTATAAGACAAAAGAGTATTTAAATAGTAGTACTTTGAAAAGGGAAATAAAGAAGTGAAAGATACAGAGCTAATTTAAGAAACTAATAGTGAGGGCTGGAGATACAACTCATGGGCAGAGCATGAACTTTCACTGAGCACAGAGGATATGCTGAGTTCAATCCGAAGAGTCCTTCCTTACCAGAAAAGGAATAACAGAGAAACTTTCTAAATATGGGTGCACTTTTCACCTACTATAGCAATGAAGTACCTGAACAAACATGTTAAAACAAGGATATATTTTGGCTCACAATTTCTTAGGCATCGGTCCACGGTTTCTTAACCTTATTGCCATGAACTTGGGGTAAGACAGGGAACCATGGTGGAGCAAGTGGAGTAGAGCAGAGTGTCGTAACTGATGTGGGTCAGGAAGTAGAGAAAGAAAGAGCCCTTGGCCAGTGCAGCATAAACATTTGGAGGGTGTATTTTTTAACATGTTGAAATAGTAAATTACTTTTTAAACTATTGTACTTAATTTTAGGTGAGCTCCAGCACAACCATGGAGGGGGGAGAAAAACCTATAGGACACCTTTGGGGGTCAAGTGACCCTTTCACACGGGATCACCTAAGACCATTGAAAAACACAGATATTTACATTATGTTCCATAGCAGTAGGAAAATTACAGTTATGAAGTAGCAATGAAATAGTTTTGTGGCTGGAGGTCACCACATGAGGAGCTGTACTCAAGGTTCAGAGCAGTAGGATGGTTGGAATCCACTGCTAAAGAAACTAAACGAAAAGGAATCAAGCATCACTGGAGAAAGTGATCTAATCACAATGAACATATCCAGAGCAGAATAAGGAAACAAGGAATTTACAAAGAAGCCAGGAAACATTAACAAAATGACAATGTTAAGTTCTTACCTATTAGCAATTACCTTGAAAATAAGTTGATTAAATTATCCAATTGAAAGACTTAGAGTGGTTGACTGGATTTCAATAAAGAAGTTCCAACTATATACTGCCTTGAAGAGACTCAATTAACTTTTATAGACCTTCATAGACAGGCAGTGAATGGGAGGGGTTGGAAAGACATCCATGCAAATGGAAATTAAAAGGGAGCAGTGCTGTCTATATTTAAAACAGATGAAATAGACACCAAGTCAAAAGCTATTAAAAACAAAGACAACTCTTATATAATAATGAAGAGTTCATTTATCAAGAGGCTATAACAATTGTGCAATTATGCAGACATCTACACCCAATATTATAGCACCTAAATTCAAAAATAAATAAATTACCCATACTGGAAAAGAGAGTGATGAACTATAATATAATAGGAGTAAAGACTTCAGTCACTATCACAATTTCTAAAATGATCAGATTGTCCATACAGAAAATATAGGCTATATAAGAAAACAAGAATATATCAAGCTTAAGCTAGAATTTATACCAAAGAACCCTTCATATAAAAAGAACTTTTATCCAACTGCAACGGAATACACTTTCTTGTGAAATATTCAGGAACAACCAAGTAGATGTTAGGCTAAAAAGTGAGTCTTAAATTTAAATAAGAAAATCAATCATATTGAGTATTTTTCTGCCCACACAGCATGAAGCCAGACATTAACAAAAGAATGGATGCTGATAAGATTCACAGATACAGGAAGCTAAACAAAATAATTACAAACATCAGTATATAAAAGAAGAAATGAAGAGAAATTTAAAAAATATCTTGATTGAAATAAAATAAATATACCAAAGCTTACCAAATGATTTAAAGAAAAATTTCAAGCAACCTGAGAACTTGAAAAAGAAAAACCAACTCAGTTCAGTGTGAGGGGAAGGGAGAAAATAATAAAACTCAAAACAAAGTAAATGCAATCAGACAAAAAGAGGAAGAGTGTTAAAAGCAAAGGTTATATTGGCTATTAAAACAAGGAGACTGAGATAAATAAGCTCAGAAATCAAAAAGAAAATTGGAAGTAATATGATATTCATACAAAGGACTTAAAGATACTACAATGAAAAACATGAACAATGCATAAATGTTGGACACATAAAAGCCATCATGACGGCAGCATAAATAAACAGATCTGAACAGACAATGTGGAAGGAGATTGGGTCATCAATAAAGTAGCTCCTATCAGAGAGAAGTCCAGGATGTGGAGACTTCACAGTGAAATTCTGAGTTTAAAATTTTAAGATTTTAAAATTTAAAATCCTAATTTTTTAATTATCCATTAAAAATAAAATAAAAACAAAACAAAAACTTTCAAACACTTAACAAAAAATTGAAAAAGTAAAAACATCCAAATTTATTTTATGAGGCTTGAAACAATAGAACAATATCTTTAATCAAAGTAGAAGTAGAAATAATACAAAAGAAAGTAAAATTTCTAAGCATTCTAAAAGATCATGCATTATGATCAACTAAGATTTATCTCAGAGATGCAAGAATGGTTCCAACTATGCAGACCTGTAAATGCCATTAAGATAACAAAAGATCAAAACTATATGCTTATTTTCAGTAGATATAGAAAACACATTAAAAAATAATTAACATCTTTTTGTGATAAGCATTCACAGAAAATTAGATAGTAGAAGAATATACAACCCAAAAAGACGTGCATGACAAACACACAGCTAACACCACAGTCATCAGAGAACGTTTAAAGCTTTTCAAGCTTACACACGAGGCTCCTCCCATTTCTCTTCTTCATATCACTGGAAGTCCTCCCTGAGCAATCAGGTAAGAGCAAGTGAAAAGAACATCCAAGGATAGAAGTGTAACTGAAACAAATCTAAGAACTGATTTGTTCCAATAGATCCTGTATTATTCAAAGTGATAGGCAGATTCAGTTCAGTCCTGGCCTATGACAGTATTCACAGAAATGGACAAAGTATTTCTTCCTTTTAATTGAAAAAAAATTTTGTACAATATATTCTGATCATGCTTTCTCCTTCCCAAACTCCTCCTGATCTGTCTGTCTGTCTCTCTCTCTCTGTCTGTCTCTGTCTCTTTCTCACATACACACACATGCACGCTCTCGGGCTAGCACACACGCACACACACACACACACACACACACACACACAGGCAAACAACAACAACAAACCAAACTGCCAATTTGTAGGTTCTTAATTGATGACAAACCCTGGTTCTTGATTGTACTTTGCTCATTTTGTGCCTAACAAGGCACTGACATTATGCAGTCTAGTTATACGCCCCTACAAGGTAATCGGAACTGTACTTGGAAACAAAGACAATGAGACTACATATCTTCTCTTAAGACAGTGGTTCTCAACACTCCTAATGCTGTGACCCTTTAATACAGTTCCTCATGTTGTGGAGACTCCCAACCATGAAATTATTTACATTGCTACTTCGTACCTATGTTTTCAAATGGTCTTAGGCAGCCGCTGTGAAAGGGTTGTTCCACCCCAAATGAGTCATGATTCATAGGTTGAGGATCACTGTCTTAAGATGTATAAAGCTTTCAAGTTTATTTATTCATAAGCCATATTCAGAGTACATGAAATGTCTACTGAAAGTGAACAAAAACAGGAAATGGATATTTAGGAAGCCATCTCAAGACCTACGGTAAGTTAAGTTTTCCTGGTGTTAGGCTAAATAATTCCTTGATGGGTCATAATTGGTGGGGCATTATTAAAAATATGAAGAGAGGATTGTTTGAATGCAATCAAGAACCAAGACTTCTCAACAATTAGGAAACTAAAAATTAGTGATAACTTTGTAGCAACCCAAGCTGTCTACTTCTACACATTTTGGATACTTGAAATAAAATTGAACCAAGACCATCGATTTTATTTACATTTCTTTTTCCTATTTTGTAGTGCCATTTATTTGTTTGTTTGTTTGTTTATTCTCCCATACATTACAGCCCAACCACAGTTTGCCCTCCCTTCACTCTTCCCAGTCTTCTCCTGCACCTCCCCTTTCAAGTACCTCTTATTTATCATCTATTAGTTATCACTTGAAGCAGCTGTTATATCCAAATAAATTGAATTCTCATAATAAGTCTGGATTTACTCAGCAAGACTGTTATTTAAGATGGGTAGACAAGAGATAAGCACTTTGGAGTTGACTCCCTAGGCATGGAGCTATTTGGCCTGTAACTCTTGGTTGCTGTTCTCCACAAACTTTGTTTTATGTGCCGCACTTTAGAGCAACTTGAGGTTTCAAATATCTGAGGAAAAAGAGATTGACAAAATGCTTTTCAGGTTGAAAATGAAGAGACCTCAGCTTTCTGTTTGTTCCTTCTGTGACTGCTTATTATTCCGGCATGACTTTCAGAGGAATCAATCATACCACCATCCTTCTACACCAGTGAGCGCTTCTTAATCAAAAGAGATTACCAGAGGAAAAGATCATCCCACCTAAGGATATGTATAATGGTGTCAGCCATGTTTATTATTAAATGTGAGAACCATATATAAAATATGCTCTCTGATTTTCATGTAATTTCTCCATTTTTCATTATAAAATTAACTAGTCTTAATCTAAAAAGTTTTTGATAAGCATGAGACAATTTAAAGAAGCTAAAGTTTAAATGCATTTTAAAATATATTTATCTAATTCAAAACTTACTATTGGAAGAGTGATGGAATCTTTGGGAGGGTGTGTGCATGTGTGTGTGTGTGTGTGTGTGTGTGTGTGCGTGTGCGTGTAGTGCTGCATCAATCAAACACAAATATGTTTCAGCCATTCTTATACAGCTCTCAGTTTATATCATTAAAGAGGATTTCTGTTCCAGTAAATGGCTTCATGGTTGTCCAATTCAATTCAAATTTACATTTCTCGTTCTTCAGCCAATCCCCAAAGTTGACTTGCATTTTACAGTGAAGACTTGAGTCATTAAATCTCACCGCATTGGGCACTACCATTTTTTAAATTAGTAACTGTTTAAATGTTGGGAAATCTGTCCCTCGTTTGGGGCAATAGTTGTGTTAATCACACACATTCTCCAGCACTACCTAGTGTGTCTTTTTGGTGATTTTGTGCTCAGGTTTATGTTCAGGCAGATTTTTTTATTCCATCACTACCCTTAACTAATTCTTAATTGCTCAGACTGTTAGCTGACTTTCTATGCCTCACTCTCTTTATCTGCAAAATATTAACAATGACAAACAAAATAGTAGGCAAATTTTAAGATAAAATGAGATATTGATGTAAAA
This sequence comes from Microtus pennsylvanicus, assembly GCF_037038515.1. Lineage (NCBI taxonomy): Eukaryota > Metazoa > Chordata > Mammalia > Rodentia > Cricetidae > Microtus > Microtus pennsylvanicus. The sequence continues at coordinate 6,381,532 of NC_134597.1, read as the reverse complement.
CATTTTCTTGGTGTGGTTGCATAGGAAAGTTCTCGATATATATTTTATAATCATCATTATCATATTATTAGCAAATTAAGTAAACAAGCTTATATGACAGATTAAAAATGTCATGCTAAAGCAAATCTGTCCAGGATCCCTCTCCACCTGTGTTACCGAAACATGTCCCACATAGCCTGTGTCATCCTCAGTGTGGAATACCCCAGAAGTTCATATGTACAATCCTGGGGTACTGCTCCCACGAACCACAGATTGCATGAGAGCTGATTTGACTGTGTTGTCATCCTCAAATATGTGTGCTCAGTTGACAAGGTAACTCACTATATTCCCCAAGTTGTATTTATACACCCCTGTTAAAGTGTATTCCCTGGTGACAGCACTTAGTAGACAATCTTAAAAATAATCCTGTGGACTGCAGCCATTTAAAATTTTCAAATAGAATGTTTCTTGGACCTAATAAACCTCTTTAAAGTCCTCAATCTCCACAAAGGTCTTACCAGGTAACACTTTGGTAGACACCCTTTTTAACTAAACTAATTAGCTTTTATACTTTTGGTGTTTTTCTGAAGGCCTCCAGGTGACCCAACACGACAGCCAGAAGGAGGTACCTGCAATTTATCTTCTACTCATGGAACAACTCCATTTGCTGGCACAGCAGCCTAACTTGACAAAAAGGGAAATATTTCTCATGCCAGCTTCCCTTTGTCATTCTCCTGTAAACACAGCACACAAGTATTATTAATATGAATCACCCAGGTATATTATGCATAATTTAGATAATATATAGTAATATAGAGATTTTACTGCTATTGTATCATTTGTCCCCCTTCCCTCATTCTCATTCTGTATTGACCTTCTTCCTTCTCTTCCTCAGGTTAGAGCACCTTGCCATTATTCCATTTCACACTTCTTATTACTTGTATCCTGCTATTCACATCCTGAGATACACATAAACACACATACAATTTTGGTACCATAATACTTACCTTGCTCCTGTGGTTATGCTATGTTGTGCACTCACAGCTGAGGATTTAGAGATAGGGACTGCTGATATAAAGAACATCCAATATGTACCATCTATATTTCTGGGTCTGGGTTACGTAATTCAATATTCCTTTCCCTAGGAATGATATACCTGGGTTACATGGTAGATTTATCTTTACTCTTTTGAGGATTCCCCAAACTAATTTCCAGAATGACTGTGCCAGTTAGCATTTGTATTATCACCAACAGTAAATGGAATTTTCTCTTCTCCATAACCTCGCCAGCATTTATTTATTTATTTATTTATTTATTTATTTATTTATTGTGTGTGTGTGTGTGTGTGTGTGTGTGTGTGTGTGTGTGTATGTGTGTGTGTGTTAAAGGGCATTAAAGCATTTGGATTGACAATGTCTCCCTGAAGAACCACAGACTAACAAAAATTTTAGTCTCAGTCAATAAAAGCTCTCCTTTTGAATGGTTGATCAGGATAATACAGTAACATGTCTTTCTTTGGTTACTGTTCATGAGTTGATGATGGCCCGTTTTGCTAAAGACACTACACAGGTTGGACACCAGACTCCAATGGTTTAAGTACTGAATCTGACATGGAAACCCCTTTCCTGAAATCTAGCTTGCATAATTCTAAAAACTACTGCACAAACTATTAAGGGCGGGAAGTGATTAAACAGCCCTACTCAGATGCAACACCATGAACCATGATATTTATCACACAACAAGATGTGCATAAAGGTGCCCTAAATGGCACTCAAATGTCGGTGACAACCAATTGCTGTCTAATTGTATTTGACGCAAACTCAACAGGAGGAAAATCATTCCAGGTACTAAAAATCTAGAGCTTCCCAGGGCAAGTGAGGTCATGGACCTTAGAAAAGAATCTCCTACTGCTGTTTTTTTAGGCCAGCATAATTCCTTACTCCACTCTAAATCTCCTCTTTGTACCTACAGATAAGTGTAGCTACCACACCTCTTTGTAGCAGAGACTGTACCAGAAATCCACTCATGGACACAATAAAGAAATCAATAGATCGTAGGGATCCCAGGTGCATCGAATGTGTCTACATCACTTCTCCTGCACTGATGGCTCAGGGAACATAATGGAAGAGGGACCAGAAAGTTGAGAGTCAGAATTCCAGGAAGTCTGATGTAAAACACTATCCCTAGATATCCCTTGCATAAGCAAGCCTAGAACAATGGCGAAATCTTTGTTCATCTTAGCATGGAAGAGGAGAATTTTCACAGATAATTTTCTAGATAAGGAATTACAGGCAACTAATGGCTCCTGCAAGAGGGAAAACTACCCCTTCTCAAGCGTGAATCCCCTTATTCTCTTTTTAACATGGACTAGTTGACCCTGAAACCATATATACGCGAAAGCAAAATGTGTTCAGCAAGTTGTGTTTGCATGTATTTTATATATGTACACTTACATATGATTATTATTGTTATGTATATATGTGTGCATATGTAATGCAAAAAAATTTAAAAGATTATCGACTCGAGGAAGGGAGTACATGGGAGGGGGTTCAGAGGTGGGTACTGGTCAGAGGAAAGAGAGGAAGGAATGTGATGTAATTCTATTCAACTAAAAACATATTTTTAAAAGAATCTGAATCAAACTGTGACTGTTACAGTTCATTGTGACTTTCTAGATGATAGGGCCAATTTCTCCTATGATATTTTCATAAACTCTCAACAATTTTCCCTCATACTAGTTTTACATGCATTAATCTATATTTATTGTATTTTTACATATGTGACAGAAATTGGTTTACCATTATTTCTATGAAAACATAAATACTAGGGTACACGTGGGAAGCATACATGAAAGTATGATAAACTCAACTTTGTTTAGTAAAAGAACCACAAACTATAGAAAGCTATATCTTACTTTTCCAGACGTGATTGGGAAAAAGAACCCCATGTGTTGGGTAGGAAAGAAGATAAGGGCGGACAGTGTGGGCATCAGAGAAGCTCTGGTAAATATAATCAAAATGTATTCTATGAAACTGTCAAAGAATTAACACAAATATTATTATAAAAATATTTAAAATATTTATGTAAGTTATTTAACAAGTTATTACCAGCAACCATCTAGGAAAAGTGAATATGATCTCATAGAAAAAAATATTTTCTAGATAGTCTTAAAAGCCTTTCAAAACAGAGTATGACTTTATTAATCAACAGAACATTTATTAAAATTAATTAATATCAAAATTATACCTAAAAGCCTTCAAATATGATACTAAATTATATACAAAAAGATACAACATACTTTTCAAATACACACTAACAAAAAAATACAACAAAAATATAGTACAGATAGGATCAAGAGAAAGATGACAGAGATAAATGGGAAAACAACTGAATCTAAAGGCAAATGTAAACCTGTATGACTACTGATTCGTAGGGAAATGGGGGTGTTGAAAAGTACATATCGTGTACCCAACCGATAACATACTTAAAATCTAAATTCCAAATTGATCAGACACTCAAACAGGAGAAAGAAATACACTGAAGTTAAAGCATGAAGCCAAAGCAGAGAGAATACGGCTCCAGCATATGTGATAATCTTTATATATTCAGAGGAGAACTGATATCCAAAATTTATTTAACTAGACTAAATGTGACTTTAAGAGATGATGCCATGTGAAAAATATAAAAGCATTTCATGAGTATATAATTTAAATATTATAAATATATAAAAGATGCTAAGTAAACTACAAATTAAGAAATTGAACATAGAATGTAGCCTTTAATATTGCATTTATACTTATATAATAAAGCTTGAAAATATTGCTGAATAATGGAGCCTTGACAACATATGGCACTTGTAGGTTTATAATACGAAAACCTTAAGGGAAAAAAAATCAATGTAATAAAACAAGAGGTACCTCTCTCTCTCTCTCTCTCTCTCTCTCTCTCTCTCTCTCTCTGTGTGTGTGTGTGTGTGTGTGTGTGTGTGTGTGTGTGTGTGTGTGTGTCTGTGTGTGATGACCTAACCAGTCTAAACCTAAAGAATAAACAACAGGAGCTCTTTATATGTATTAAAGTTTTTCTAAGTGGGGCTGGAAATAAGGCTCAGTGGTTAATAGCATTGGCTGCTCTTACAGAGGACCTGGGCTCAGTTTGCAGAGCCTACTCGGCAGTTTACAAACATCTGTAACTCCAGTTCCAGGAGATCCAATGCCATCTTCTGGCATCAGCTGGCAGAAGATAGGCACAGGTTGCACATATATAGATGCAGAAAAAACATTTATGCATTTAATTATGCATTTATACAGTTAAAATAATAAATGCATATTTTGAAAAAGAATCATAACCATGATGTTCCAATAAATACAAATGTAGAAACCACTTGCATTTTTACCAACAAAATAATGAGACTTATCTTTATCCAATGCAATAGAATATTCCATATCAGGAAACAAGACAAATTAATTAGAACTGCATTAATAAGCATGGATAAATTCCAAAATAGTATATTAAGCAAAATAATATGTCAGAGCAGACTTTATCATTATATAAAGTCAAAACTAAACAAAAGGGGGCTGGAGAGATGGCTCAGCGGTTAAGAGCATTGCCTGCTCTTCCAAAGTTCCTGAGTTCAATTCCCAGCAACCGCATGGTGGCTCATAACCATCTGTAAGGAGATCTGGTGCCCTCTTCTGACCTTCAGGCATACACACAGAAAGAATATTGTATACATACATACATACATATTTAAAAAACTAAACAAAAGTAAATAATGTAGTGTCTACAGCTGTAAATAAGTATGGGTATAAATATAGATACAGTAAAAATTATTATTGCCAGGCGTATTAGGAGATACTCCCTTTAGTTGGGAGACTAAGACAGATTGCAATTTCAAAGCCAGCCTGAAGTACTAGCAAAATTATATCTCTGAAAAAAATTACTACAAAGAGAAAAGGAATGATTTTCATGATCTTTAAGAAACTAATTGCCACTTAGAACAAAGGGAAGAGGTATACGGGAAGTAGCACAAAGCAGAGTTAAAATCATTACTATATTCTAATTTTTTTAAAAAGTAAATCAATGTTTACTTCCTTTTTATTATTTTTTTTATTTTTTGAGATTATAATACAATTACATCATTTCTCCTGTCCCTACTATTTCCTCTCTCATATTCCTGTTCTCTTTCAAATTCATGTCTTGTATGTATGTTTTCTGGGCTGACCATTTGACACCGAATAGCCGATTAATTGATATACTTTTTCCAGTAGAAGACTATTTCTCTTAAAGTCTGCTCCAATTTCTAAAAGTTAGATATCAGACATTGGGTTGAATAAAAACGTTCTTCCATGCATATATATATGGAATTATACATGTATATTATACATATACATATGCACGTGTGCTAAAACTAAATAAGTACAGTCATCAGAAAGAAAGGGTACTGTGACCAAACCTGGAACACAGAACTTGTAGAAGAGACACTGGAAAAGAACCAAACTGACAGAAACAACTGAGGAAAAAACTTCAGCCCAAAGGAGGCCTAAGAAAAAGCTATTGCCAAGGTGAGAGCCTTTCCTCTCACAAGAGCTGCAAAGAAATCCCAAGCTCGGAGTCAGCAGATTCAAAGGGCAGACATTCATGGATACAATTAATTAAAAGACCATCAGTCAGAAAGCAAGCACTGTGCCAGGATTGGCCCTACTTCTAGCAGAGGAAGAATGCAGCCATCTCTGGCATTCGCTCCCGGGGATAATGCCTTCAGAAATACTTGCAAGAAAGGAGAATCTTTCCTGAGAGGGTTCTCAGCCTAGGTAAGCAGGTCAGAAAGAGAAACAAAGCAAACGTCCACAACGTTGGGAAAATAAATTACTACCTCAGAAGTATTTCAGACCCAGGTGTGAGATACACCGAACTGGTTTCTGTGAGGAACTGCTTGATGTTTTGGGTGCAAAAATTATGTTGTGCGGGCAAGGAATGATTAGTGAGATATTTACAGAAGAACAAGCAGAGAGAAATAAAACAATTCATATGGGCAGGGAGAGGATGTGTGCAAGTGAGGATGAGATTACAAAGCTCTGTAAGTCAAGCTCATGTGCTTCCGTAATCATAATAATGCACCTGAGAAATGAATTAACCGAAAGTAAGAAGCAGCTACGACGGGGGAGGAGTGGGAAGCAAGGGGCTGATATAAGAGAACACAACATTCATCCGTCAACGTAGGAGGCAAACACCACAGGCGATGGCTAAATATAAAAGAAAGAAATGGGAGGAAAAGAAGGGGACAGCTAATCATGGTATTTAGAGACATGTGTGCATAGCTAGGAGACTGCTGGAAGCAGGGCACACAGTCTCCGGTGGGTTAGGGAATTGGCGGATGGCCCTGTTGTTCTTGTGGTAGGCTGGTAAATGTTTAAAACGTGTTCTCTGGGGGGGGAATGCCCAGATTTGTGCTATATGTGCCAAGAGAATCATGCAAACTGGCAGTAACCCATCAGTGTTTAGATCCAAGGGTGAAGCTTTAGTTTCATTGGATGTTAAATCGCTATTCACATACTACTTTGATAAGCAAGTTTTAGCAGTTGAAAAGTTTAAAAATAATTAAAAGGACAGTTGTGTGGCTGACACATCTGTGGGGCCACTGGCAGTGGAGCCAAAATTTATCCCTACTGCTTGAACTGGTTTTAAAGAGTCCATTCTCTTTGGAGGGACACCTTGCTCAGCTTGGGTATAGTGGGGAAGAACTTGGTTCTTCCTAGGAGCAATGAGTCTTGCCCTCTCTGGAGAGTGGATGGGGGTGGGGTGAGTGCAAAATGGAGGGAGAAGGAGGAGGGGAGAAAGTGGAACTGGAATTGGTATTAAATTTGCAATTAAATAATAATAAAATGTTTTAAAATGTAGTGGCATTTCCGACGTATTTTAATAAATAAAGACTGCCTGAAGATCAGAGAGTGAAACAACCCCACTGGTCAGCCTTACCGACCAGGCAGTGGTGACACACACCTTTAATCCCAGTAGCCACACTAGTTGCCATAGAAATTGGGTGGTGCATGCCTTTAATCCCAGCCCTAGAGAGGAGTATAAGACAGGGGAGACAGCTCTCACACACAGTCTCATTCTGAGATTCCTGAAAGCTGGATCACCATTTCAGACTGAGGTCGAGGTAAGAGGTTGGCTCTTTTGCTTTTCAGATCTTCAGGTTGAACCCCAATTTCTGACCCTAAGGTTTTAATAATCGTGCTTTAAAAAAATAATGTGACAGAAGAGTTATCCAAGAACATGGTCAAGCAGTTCACAGAATCTACGTGAATAACTGATAGTGTGTTACCAATAGTTTCAACCTCATTAATAACTCACAAGCAAGAAACTAAAAAATTACTGTTTTAACTGCTATCGTAGCAAACCACAGCATATATTACTGACTTTTTTATTTTGGCACTGCAGGTAGAATGTATTGGTACAATCTTTCATAGGAAATTCGACTATGTTTATATAATGTGATATTTATGTTTTCTGGTAGTCATTATCTGAATCAGACTGTGAAAACCTATTTGACTACATAGAAGTATAAATCACCAGGAAATTCTCATTTCTCCAGTTATCTACATAGATAAGGTATAGACTATTTTTCGATATTAAAACAATTTTAATCAAGTTTGAAATTTGATAATATGATATTTGGATGGTCAGAATTCTCAAGATTATAATTGAAACAATTTGTCACTAAACTCTTCATCTTTAGCTTATATGAATTTTCATAATTATGTGATTATTGTTATGTGCTTGTAGATAAAGTTAAAAGAATGTTAGTATCAGTCACCCACTACTTGCTTCATGTTATAAACTATGAGAAGCCATTTATAGACGCTTTCTGTCAGAGCATAGATCTATTTATGATGCTAATATTGTATTCATAGTTTGGAGATGAAGATACCAATGGTTAGAGACTGAGGAATTTGTCAAAGGTCACACAGCTTGATAAAGGGTATTTCAAGCCCAGGTCTGACAGTCTCAAAGGATTCTGAACACTATAAAATATAAGCAAAAGGTGTATTGCAATGGGAAAAAATAATGCATACAAGACTGATTTAATATTAATGACACAATATAGAATTAACTAAAATGTCAAAATCATTCATCAAATAATTACATAAAATAATCATTCACTAAATTAAATGGACACAATATTGTGCAAACAAAACTATAAAAATTTTTGTCTTCTCTCTACCTTCTAAGAGTATTTATTTGTATTAAATAATATTGTAATAAATAATGTATTTATTACCTTGCCGAAAACACAAGCATTTATGAAAAACATGATACAGTAGAGCCCATGATAAACCCATTCTTCGGTAAATGTTCTCCTGCATACTACAATTTCTTCATATGACATATTCCGTAATCCCTTGCTTAACTAGAACCTTTCAGAGAGGATACACGTGGCTAGTATTCTCAGTCTCCACATCGACCACTGGGTCACAATGAACTGAAGCGTCTACAGATTGGCGATCCCTCTGTTTTTCTTCTTCTTTTTCTAATCTGCCTAAGACAATGAGCTTGCCTATGCCAATTTGAAATCCTAGCTCTTGGACATGGTTGCCGAGGTGTTTGTTCATTTTTACTAGTCCATTGGGGATGTTGGCTCTTCTCCCAGACTGGCCGCTTTGTTTTCCTAGCCTGTGATTGTTTGGACCATCTGCTTCAGTAGATCATCATTGTCCTCTTTAGGTTACCCACTGAAAGTTGCTACAAGTTGGAGTTTTTCTTTATAAAGTCATGGCCAACTGCTCCATATCCATTTTTATATCAAATTCTCTAATTTTCTGCAGCTGACTTCAGCTTTTTGAAGGAATGTCTTATCTAATATGATAGCCTGGACAAGAATTTTTAAATCCTATGCACTTTTAAATACATTCCTTTGCTGTATTGGAACTGTATCATCAAAATTACCGCTAGTAAATCACCCAGCTTGATAAATACCCTTGCCTTTGTAGCAGTAAACCTGGTGACACTCAACGGCATGTGTAATGTTCTGAGCTGGAGCTGTCAACTAACTAAAGAAGATCAGGGTATTTCAAGCTCAAATGTTGTTTCTAAACCTGAACAAACTTTAAACACATCATGTAGGTCAAAGGCAGCTGCAGATACACCTGTGTTAAAAGGAGGTTAATCAGAGAGAGATGAGTCTCCCTTATCTAGACAAGAAAATTGGAGTCAGCAGCAGCAAGATCAAGGAAAAGAGGTGGAAGTAATATGGCAACAAAAAATAGGGCTGAACAAGAGGCAAAGACCAAACACACTCATGGTTTATATGTACAACCTGGCCCCCATTTGTGGTCAGTAGCATGGGTAGAGAAGATAAGATGTTAAGAAGAACTGCCACACAAAGTAAGTTGTGTTCATAAAAATCAAAGAGCTATACCTAGTTCTGAAAGCCTACAGCCCAGTTATCAAAGCTGACCTATTAGGAAACCTTCAACCATTGCTCACATTTTAACATCTTAGCAATTAAAGAGATCCAATGGCCCTAAATGCTGATGAACTCACTCTAGTTAAGCCTTCGCAGCCTAAAGGAAATGAGCAATATACATCAGAAAGCCAAAAAAAACCCCACGAAAATGGTAGAGCTGTTGAAATCCGGGCTAAGCATCTTCAGTAGAAGCCGAATACATGGGTAGCATATGCCATCACTTGCTTGCCTACACCCACGGCAGGCATCAGCAGTCAACCACAGCATGCTTTCCCACCGAACCCAGATGCAGTCTCATCATCTCCCTTGCCTCACGCTTCATGCATGTTTACTGATTGATTAGAATTGGCATTCCATTGGAACTGAAATCAATTCGATATCCTTGAGTTGCCCTTTCTCTTTCAGTCCTTTGCTGTTAAGTTCTCATGGAAATTTTTAAAGGAATGTCATTATCTTCTGCAGGCAGATGGCTGTAGATTCCATCCCTACTACTGTGGGAAGAAGGTGCCTTGCAAACATCAGAAGCACTATGGAAATTCTGCTGACTGATGAGCACTTTCATGGGGCAAAAAAAAAAAAAAAAAAAAATGATCTTATCTAGAAGACAGTTCTCCAGATATTTTTCTTTAAATATTCCCAAAGTGTCCTGAGTTCAACTTTTGTTTAAATGGAATATGGAGACAAACACACAGCACTTTCACTTACATTCACTGAGAAATCCCGGAGGGCTGTTGCCAGAGTTTGGCTATTGAGTGGAACAGTCTCCTGAGTCTGTGAGCTCAAACACAGTCCTTTTAAGAGTGGAAATGGAACTGAGCACAATTAGGCAGAAAACGATATCTTTTAAGGAAAAAGAAGCTCTATGCAGGCTGCAGTCCAACTTCAGTTATAAAATAAAAGGAAGAAAAGCCTTTACCCTTGGACAGAGAAAGTGACCTTCATTGGGTATAGCAAAAAGTAATGCTTTTAAGAATTCTGTCTCCCCTGGATTTTTCTTTCTCTCATGGAAGAATTAAAATTAACATACATTTTAAAATCTTAGAAGTTCACTGGAGCAATTGACCAAGTATATTTTAAGCATACATATTCTAAATTTGGCTGGACCAATCCCATAGATAAAAACACTTACCAAATATTCCCACAAATCAAAGATTTTGATGTTGCTTTTTTAATATTTTGTTTTTAAATGTTTTAGACACATTTTGTCCCAGTATTACCCAAGTCATTGTTTAATCTTCGGACGGGTAATATGATGATATTTCTTCGTCTACATTCTCTCTCTGTTTAATTTTTCAATTGACCGTGGGATTACCTTTAAATTTCGACAGTTGTCTCACTAATGAGGGAAATTCCATAACAACCTACAATTTTAGAGAACTTAATGCCAATCTTACCAAAACTACTGAATGTATTTACAATATGAGAGAGAGAGAGAGAGAGAGAGAGAGAGAGAGAGAGAGAGAGAGAGAGAGAGAAGGAGGGAGGGAGGGAGGGAGGGAGGGAGGAGAGAGAGAGAGAGAGAGAGAGAGAGAGAGAGAGAGAGAGAGAGAGAGAGAGACTCACTTGAAAGAAACTCCCAAGTGTTTTTGAGTTCAATAGCCATCCAACCAAGTTGAATGGAATTGAATGTGAAGTGAGATTTGAGGCCAAAAAGCAATAAAGCCTCATGTGTGCTAGTTCTTAAGGAGTTGTACCTCCAGCCTGCTGATTGCTGTCATTCCCATAACCTCTGAAAAATGCACACCACAGACTCCAGCTCTGAGCTCACCTCTACCTCAGTGACACAGCATTTTTCCCCTATTTCCAACTCTTATTCAGCAGTTGAAGTTAATACTTGAGAAACCACCCCCTGCTTGACTGTTTCATATAGATAAGACCTCTAGCCTGCTTTGGACAAGAATGGTTTTAAAAAAATTATTTCTCAAGATTGTGATTATAGCCTTTGGAACTGTTTGCATTTCTGGTAATATGGCAATTTTGAGGAGCAAAAAGGCGTTTCTATCATTAATACAAACTTACACAGAAATTATTCATCATGTGGTACTTCAAAATTGCCCAGAAAAGAATTGAACTTGTATATTGTAGAGTTCTCCATACTTAGAACTAGTGATAAGACCAGAGATTGGTCTAGGAGGGGACGTGTCTGTGTCTGTCTGTTTTCCTGTAACATAAGCAAGCTGACAAAAGTGTGGCCGTTTCTGCATGATTTCCATCTTCACACAAAAGCACACCAAAGGGAGGCTGTTCATTTTGGAAAGAAATGCTCTGGAAAAATTTCTATAATGCAAAGAACTGTGCAAGAAAGAGTTCACTCCAAAATATTTTATTCCTATGACCTTATAATTTAATGCAGATGTGTCCGGATGATGGGAGTACAATAGCCACCAAACAAAACAAAACCAGTTTCATCGCCATCAGGCATATGAGAAAAGAAATTGAAGCTCCCATGAGACGGATTTAAACAAAACATCAGGCCTAACTTTAGACCACTAGGTTTTTCATGTGGTGAAGCAGAGGGTACCAGTATGAAGAGAAATCCACAATCACAGACGCTTTGGAGTAAAGATTTGTTTATTTATTTTTAAATTGTCCAAACATTTCTCATGCAAACTAGAAAAGGACTTAACTTTGATACAAGCAATAAAGTGCTTTCTTAAGCAAACCTCCAGATTTTATTTATCTAGAAAAGAAAGTTAACTGAAGGTAAATGACCCTGCATGTGCGTCTCCGTCAGATCACACAGGATCAGCTGGGTAAGCTGTAGTCAGCAGTCGTCTATCCTTTTTTCTGCTCCGAAGTGAAGTTGACTAGAAATTGCTTCTTACAAATAAATGAAAGCCACTAAAAATGAATTGAACAGCTTATGATGTGTTTTGAAAGTTCAAGCTTGCTTGTGCATTTTTGCATACCTCTAGAACTTGCTGAGGCTCGCATGCTGTCTGCTGGAGCCTACCATGGAACACTGGGATGGGATGTGTATGAACGTTGACATTGCTGTAATTTTAAGAATGGCAGTTGACTGTCTGAGCACCAACAGGGATGTCTGCTTTTGTCAGAAAGTTTTGATTACTGCTATCTTTTTTTTTTTTTTGATTTTCGAGACAGGGTTTCTCTGTAGTTTTTTGGTTCCTGTCCTGGAACTAGCTCTTCTAGACCAGGCTGGCCTCAAACTCACAGAGATCCGCCTGCCTCTGCCTCCCAAGTGCTGGGATTAAAGGCGTGCGCCACCACTGCCCGGCGATTACTGCTATCTTTATTTTAAAACATTATGGTCAATTGGACTTCACTGTTATTAATGAGCATATATAAGTTGCTTGGCTGTGTATAAAAGTATATAATTACAACATGAATTATTCTTTAAAATTCTAATAACTTTTTATATACTGTACACATGCATTCACTACAGTTAGAAAAAGAATTATCTACACATATGTCTGCAGCAAAAGTAATAGATATATAATATAATGAGAAGAATGAAAAGGTGTCTGCCCTGGAATATAGTTATGATGCTTCCTTTCCATTTGTCCTTCTTTGTCACAGTCTTCCTCTAAGTAAACTGTGGCTCAAAAAAAAAAAAAATCCCAGAAGGATATATGAGGAAATAGCTAACAAACTACACAACTTCTAGGAGAATTGGAAGTTCTATTTTATGACTCCAACTCCATGTCATGGGCGTCCTTCCCATCAGAGTAGAGATGAGTCAAGATGACAGTATGTGACTTTACAGGAAGATTCTTGACACTACTGTCCTCTCTTGAGAAGAGCACTTTCTGGAGTAGGTGACCCAGTTACCATGGGTAAACTGAACTAAGAGATTCTCTGCTTCCAACACTGCCCCACAGGCCCCATAAGGAAGTATGGGAGACTAGGAAGAAAGGGGGAATATGAAAGGCAAGAGAGAACTAACGTGACAGGTGCGCCACCCACTTCCGACAGCAGACAGTCCAAGTGGAAACTACTCGAGAAACGCCAGAAGGTGCTGGATTCATAGAGGCTCGGAAAGGAGAGAAGGGTGGAAGGGTTGGCCTGGACACAAAGGGGGGAAATGCAGTGCTTGGTATTTTCACAAAGTGGTGAGAGAAAAATACTCTATGGCAAACTGTGAGATATTCACCTGAAATCTTCCACGTTATCAGCAGTTCACTGATTGGGGAAAGAGTCAGCTTTCTTTAAGGTTGAGGCCCCTGGCGGGTTGACTGTGATCCAGATTATGGCTAAATATCCGAGAGTGTAAGGCCAATACTAACTGTACTTGATGGGTTTTTAAAAACGCAAACAGAAAGATGAGTCAGTGTGCAAGAAGGAATGTTCGTGGGAAGAATAGGGGAGGGGCAATGTGGTCAAAATACATACTACAAAATTCTCAAAGCACTGATAAAAATGAGAAAAATAAACAAATTTATTAATTAAAATCGATATAATTCTCCTGTAAAATGGAAATTTACCAAAAATGTTAAAAGATGGATTTTATTATGTATTTATATACTTGGAAAATATTTTTACAAAAGCCATGCCAAGCTGCATGTGTTTGTGCTTTCAATGCTTATTGCACACATTTCTTGTCTTTTTCAAGGGTTATGTTACACCGGCAATAACATCTAGTACTGGATCTAGTCCACAAAATCCTTCAGTAAGTGTTCTGACAATAGTCAGAACTTATAAAGCACAGTTTGTGGTGGCTTGAATTCCACTCTCCATAGGTGCATATATTAACTTGCTTAGTTCCCAGTTGATGAATTATTTGGGAAGGATTATGAGGTGTGGCCTTGTTGGAATAGGTGTGGCCTTATTAACTGAAAGGTGTCACTGGGGTGTCCTTTGAGATTTCAAAAGTCAGGTCCAATCTCTCTCTGTCTCTGTCTGTCTGTCTGTCTGTGTATGTGTGTGTGTGTGTGTCCTGGTCTCTCTGCCTCTGTTTCTGTGTGTCTGTGTCTCTTTGTGTATCTCTCTGCCTGCTCTGTCTCTCTCTCTTTCTTTGTAAAACTTCCAGTCCAGCTACTACTCTAGCATGCCGGGCTGCATGCCACAATGCTCTCTACCATGATGATAATGGATGAACCCTCTAAAACTGTAAGTGAGACCCAGTTAAATACTTTCTCTTATAAGAGCTGCCTTTGTCATGCTGTCTTGGCACACAAATAGAATAGAAAATGAGACACAAACATTTCATATATAGAATGCTTTTTACAATATTCTTTTCTAAAATTAGGTGTTGAGTCAAATTCAACTGAGTACTAGAAGAAAAGTTAACTGGAAAATTAAACTGGTTTATAAATTCTTCTTATTTTTAAACCACTTACTGATGGATGTTGTGACCAGTACTAGATGTTATTTGACATACAAAGTATCCCCTAGAGACGGGTAGGGAGAAGGAGTTTTGTGAAAAGGCAGTGAAATCACAAATGCAGGCAGTTTGGCATGGCATTTTCCAAAAAAAAATAAAAATAAATAAAAATAAAAAATATTTTCCAAGTGTATAAATGCATAAGGAAATCCACTCTTTAAAATACCTTGATGAGCACAAGACCCAGATCCAGAATGTCACCTGAGATAGGATCTATTATTATAATATTGCTTCATTGTGATGCTACTGAACTACCATCAGTCGGCCTTACGATATAAGTTATACTAGAAAAGTTAATAATATATTTTCTCTAAACCCTTGTGTAAGAGTCAAGGGGAGGGAAATATTTGCTAACCTACCCACCTGGGTTTCTCTGTCACTATAAACAATCTGATGAAGGTATATATAAATTTACAGCCATAATGTAAGATATCCAGGGCGAGATATCTAATTCCACAGAAGGAAAGGGTTGTAGGATCTAAATTATCCGCAGTGACTGTCTAGGCTGATAAATGCAACAGATAATTTCCAACCTCTCTAGTTCACTTTGTCAGCGTAGCTACGGCTGTGTTTGGAGAGTCCCGCCAAAGGCTTTAAATGGACTCATTTGTAATATACGGCAGATGGTTCTTCTCATTTGTTACTGGGTGTTGCTCTGTATCATCTCATAACTCTAGCCTTTGGACAGCAATATGAACATGTTTCACCACGTTGCCTCCACTTTATAGATAACACTTTGTAGTTACTGCCTACCAATATAAAGAGCAATTTCGGTCATTTTGGAGAATTATCCACGTTGCAGCTTATAATATCATTTTAACACACCAAACTCAAAATGAGTTTGAACTATTTTTAACTAGCTATGAAAACTTATCCTAAGATCTTAAAAGAAATGATACTTCCACCTAATAGCACATTGGTCATTATATTTAACGAGGACATATTTATTATGGTTCCCACAAAGTCAACTTTCTTAGCAATTATAACTTGGTTATAATTTAAAAAGTTGGTCTCAGTTAGAAATAAACTTTCTAGAGCTGAGTTTGCCTGTTTTCAATGTCTATGCATCATTATTTTCAAAACTCTTGGCTGAATACTGCAAACTTTTGTGGATAAAAAGAATTGTCAAGAAACAAGTTATGAAACTATCCCTGTATAATTATTTGGGTCTAAGCATTGGAATGTCACAAATATAGGCTTAAAATTAATTCTGTGATCAAAAAAGCAGTGACAGCAAGGTGCATAAATAATTTTAGAGTCATTTTGCATAGATGCTTCGAAAACAAAAGCCATGGACTTTTTATCTATTACTCATTTCTTTCATCTGTTCTCCAAACAACAAAGAAGGCACAAGTCTAGTAGGACAACTTTCTGGATTTACCTTCAATTTGTCAAGAATTAGAATGCATGTGGCCTTGACCAATCTCATTAGCCTAATGATAGCAAGATGTAGAAGGCTTTTGAAAGCCTAGCCCCATATGGGGTCTGGCTCCAAGGGAAATGTAGCCTTCATAAAATAACCTGAGTAGATAACAAAGGCCCCACCGTCCTCTCAGACCATGCTCAAATCTCTGCTGAACATAAGCAGTCTAGTTTGGAATCTTTATTCTTCATTTATCCAGAACACATTCATTTGCATTTCTATTCTCTCAAGTACACCAGGCTTTTTATACCACTCAAATATATAGTTGAATTATCTTGATGGACTCACTCTATGTGCTGGTTTTTGATATATGAATAGAATTATTTCCTGGCCCATTTCTTTGTACATATACAAAAGATCTCATTCAATTACAGGAAGTGGAAGTTCTAGCTTAACTACCCACTTTTTAATACTATCAACAAAAATTGTAAATTTTTTTCCTTTGATGGTTCTTTTTTAAAGAAAGAATTTGTTGTGTAGTTTGGGTTTTCATATTTCTTCTTATATTTTCAAGGAACTATACACAAATGTTCCGATGCTTTACACCTGGTTGGATTACTAAGAACCAACATTGGAGCTGATATTTTGTCTGCAGATAGTTGACATCAAAGAGAGGACCACATTAGTGATATTTGTATTTGTACTTTTCATCTCCTTTTACTGTGAAAACCCTTTGCAGAGATATTAGCAAGTCACGAAGCCATCACACACTTTGCTTTACATTTCCTTGGCTTTGATTCAGCAAAGAAACTGTAGCCGCTATGTTTAAAAATAAGACCAACTTCTGAACACCTAATGATCCTCGTTGTCATGATCTCTCATTTTGACTCTGGCAATTATTCTCGTATGTACCCGAGATAAGCTCACCAGTCTAGACGCTGTTTCTTCCTTGTCCTTCGCCTTTGCAAAAGTACTTTATGCCCATGTAGCGCCTTTCATCCACCGACCTCAAAGTGGTTCCTTTCTCTAATATGCCTTTATATTCTCTAGAGAACCAAAAAGGCTTTTTTTATTTTTTTATTGTAACTCTAGCCTTCTTTCATAGGTGAAATCTGGTCTGGTTGCTAAGAAGCATGGATTTGAATACACTCTGTAGCAGCGTCTACCTTCTGCTTTTAAAATGGTTATTCTTTTTAATCCATTGAAGTGCATTTGACTATCATTTTTAAAAATCTCCTTTAAAAGTCAAAATGCAACTCTCTGAAAACCAATGAATCTCATTGCCACGGTATGGTAGGTCTCCTGCTTCCAGATCTATAATCATTTCTTCAGTGTCAGTAATAAAATGCTTCAGTAACCTCTCCCAGCCCCTTGGCAATCTGCCTAATAGTGTCAGGCCATTCTCCCCTGAAATCCTATGACTCAAAGAGCCAAGAGTGATGGTGCTGCTGCCATGGCAACATGGAGCATTGAAGGCCTGGAAGTCTTGTCTGTTTTACATGAGATATTAGCTAAAGAATATATGCTATAGACTTGAGGTTTAATTCATTACAAACGTGCGGTGTGTATGTGTGTGTTATTTTTATTTCTGACTTAATTAGTGATTCTTTACCCTTGCTCACTTATCAAGTAAATATTATTCAAGATTACATGAGTCCCAGTTACGTAAGTAATTGAGCTTCTTAGGGCATATGGAATTCTACAGAAATATAAAACTGTATTTATCCTTTTATATCAGCCAGTTCACTCATACATACACGTATTATTAACTTACTGTATGTCGAGCACTCAAAGAATCTTGAGATCACTATCTAGGTATACCAGGTAAACAGAAGAAAAAGGTGGAACCAAAAGTCAGAAGTATGTAAATAGGATGGACCCAGAATCATTTTGATCATTTGAGAGAAAAGATCAGGAAAGATAGTTTGAAAATGGTTATATGAAGTATAAGGGAAGTTTAGTAGGCATAGTATGATGGGGAAATGGCCTTGAGAATAAGAAGATGTAAATAAAGTTTGGACATAATAAAGGAAATATTACACCTACATAATTTCTAGGTTGTTTTTATTAAAAGCATAAAATATAAACAGAACATTCCAGAAGGAGTAATGGAAGAAACTATTGGGAACTATTTCATAGAGGACCATATGCACCATGGGGCTTTCCAAGTTGGTTAAAGAATACGTCAGTTTTGTATGACCTAAAGCCTCAGACTGTGTACACCAGCGCCAAGAACTGGGACCTGTGCTATCTCTATTAGACCTTCAATGCATCACGTAAAGAAAGAGAATGGAAACTTGAGTGCTTGGCAAAGTCATGAAGCCCAAGCAGCAGCCTGGAATGTTACTTCAGCCAAAAGCAGAAAGGGTGGCATCAGGAGGTGCTAAGGTGTGGGGAGATTGGGGGGAGTACACTTTAACAATGATCAGAAGCTAGTAAAACAACAAAATTCATGTCCATTTGACTTTTTATTTCATGTTTTTGTGGCCTTCATTACAATTAGATGATTTTATTTAGCAAGAGAAGAAAGAAAAATGCTACAAAAATTAGTCTCTGAACTGAAGAGATGGATTAGCAGTTTTGAACGTTTGTTACTCTTTTTTTTATTTTTATATTATTATTACAAATTTTCACTTCCTCCCCTCCTCCCATTTCCCTCCCCCTTTCCCTCTTCCCCCTCCCCCTCCCTCTCCAGACCAAAGAGCAGTCAGGGTTCCCTGCCCTGTGGGAAGTCCAAGGTCCTTCCCCCTCCACCCAGGTCTAGGAAGGTGAGCATCCAAACAGACTAGGTTCCTACAAAGCCAGTACATGCAGTAGAATCAAAACCCAGTGCCATTGTCCTTGGCTTCTAAGTCAGCCCTCATTGTCAGCCACATTCAGAGAGTCTGGTTTGATCACATGCTCCATCAGTCCCAGTCCAGCTGGCCTTGGTGAATTCCCATTAGCTCAGCCCCACCTTCTCAGTGGGTGGGCGCATCCCTTGTGGTCCTCACTTCCTTGCTCATGTTCTCTCTCCTTCTGCTCCTCATTTGGACCTTGGGAGCTCACTCTTATAGAGGACCCAGGTTTGGTTTCCAACACTCATATGGAGGCTAATAACCATGTGTCACTCCAGGTTCAGGAGATCTAATGCTCTCTCCTGGCCTCTGTGAGCACCAATAAGGCACATGGTGCACATACATACATACACAAAGCAAAACATTCATATGTATATAAAAGGAACACAAATAAACCCTTTAAATAATCCACATGATTTTAACAAAGTTATTACTCCCAGTAAAAACAAATATTGAAAGATATGCAACCCGTCAGTCATATGGAATCAAATCCCAAGAAATTCAGCGAGGATGCCAGCACTTTTTTTCCTCTTATAGGACTGGCTTTCCTCATCAGAAACTTCTCCTTGCTACTGAAGTCTACGTGCTCAAAGGGAAAGATGTCCTCTAGCAGAGATTCAATGAAGAAAGAATCAAACATGAGAACTAACCACACCTTAAATTTTCCATGGCCCTAAATGAACCAAAGCAAAGTTTGTCTAGCACAGATTAGATAACTGATTCTCAGCCCGAAAGATGATTATGCAACTAATTGAAGGTCACAGAGAAAGTCAGTCACCTCAGGATCAGAGGCCAGGCCTCTGACTCATTGTTCTAAACCCTCATTATGTCCTTTATTTGAAGGAATGCCGTGGGTTAATCTACAAATGCACTTTCACAAAATGCTTCCCGAAACCTTCAGACTGACATTGTTCTGGACTAGCAGAAGATGCCTGAATCACAAAGAGGATTTGAGGCTTTTTGTCCTTTTTGTGATAATTGAGATCTGAAGGCTTTGCTAAGTGACTTGGTGGGGATCCAGTTTGAGCTCAAGCCTCTGGCAAATGTTCTGAGATACTGGGAAACATGGAGTTAAGAAGAATAGGTGGGTTCCTAATGGAACACCTCCCACTTCAGATCTGCAATCATGCACTTCAGTCCTCTTGGGACCGTTCCATACATGTCCTCCAGCCTCTACCAGCTCTGCCAGGAGTTGGCCAGAGAAGCATTTGCCATTCAAGAGGAGTGACTCAAACAGAATAATATCAACTGTACTTTTCTGCATATTTAGACCTAATAAAGCATAGAGAAGTTTATAATAAGGCAAAAATACAAGGTTGGACTTGGTCTTCCCCTAACTTCTTATTAGAAATATTTATAAATGCATAGCAATTTGTTATGGCAGCTTCTCATTCTTTTAAAAAAATACGGAAATAAAAATGAGAGCTTCATTTTACTCCTCAGCAAATGTATGATTTTTTTCAAAATATTGTATTTTTGTGTACTAATAGCCTAATAACTTAATTATAAATCAGTGAGACTCCAAAGCAGGAGAGAAAATATTTCTATTTCTATATAAGGTGTCGGTGATACAAACAGCAGTGCACACAAACCTTATACCCTGCATAGTAACAAAGGAACAGGAAATGACATAGCTGGGATCAGTACAGTTCTGACTACATCGATTGTTTTTAACAGCATAAAAACCAGTAAAATACATGTTGGAAGAATGTTAGCTATCCCTGTGTTAAACATGATTTTTTTTAAAAGGAGTTATGTTGAAGTTTTATGAAAGAAAAACTCTCCTGGTTTGCTTTTCGCCGGTCTGGTCTGGCATTCTTCTAGTAATATCAGAACCACCTGAGTAAATGATAGCCAGTGTGCATACTCTAGAGAAGTTTCCTCCCACCAGGGCCAACTCAATATTAGTGATGGACACTTGTTTTAGCCAATATGGCATGGTTTTTCTCCTTCAGATTTGCTCAAAGCTGGGCAGTTGGTGAGGATAATCAGTTTCACTTTGCCCTATATGATCATCTTCAAACTCAGCATTCCAGCACACACTTTTAATTTCCTTAACAAATTAGAGCCTCACACTGATCCACTCCAGCAACTTTTGCATCTTCTTTGGGACTGCCATTTTCCTGCCATAGGTGTGGGGCAGCCGCCAAACAAGAGTAGCTGTCAAGAGGGCCAGGGAGTGGGGAAAAGCTAAGCCTGGATTTTTATTAAAGCAAAAATAATTGAATCCCAGAGTTGCTTTTTCATGACACAGAAGCCATGACATGAATCTACGTCTTCCTTCCTCCTTAAATCAGGAGTCCCTCTTCTTGGTACAGCCCTGTGTCTCCTCCATAGGTCACTATGACAGCCTTTTGAACAAACCTCTCACTCAAGTTAAAAATACCCTCAGAAGTAATCTCCAAGGCCTTTTGTCTATGCTGCACGTGTTTGTCTTTTTACTTTGATGATCTCTGCTCAGCTTCAAAATGTTACTAGTCTGTCTACCATGCACAGTATATCCCCTCCATTTCTTTATATGATATAACTTCTACATTTTCCTTCTGATTTGGTCTGCTCATCTGCTTTGTTGGCATCAAGCTTTTCCTATCATCACCTGGAGGCACTCTTAATGATCATTCTCAGTTTTCCCATATTACTCTTCTACTTGTATGAATTCAGCCATCCCCCTCTATGGCTGACCACCAAAGTCGTGTCTCTAGCCTAGATCCCCGAGAGTCTTCCTCCAGTGAGTACTCTACTGGGAGCTAAACACTTCTGAAAGGGAACACATTTCTCCCCAAGCTCTTTCTCGAAAGCCTTTCCTGTCTCTGTTCTGAATGTGTCCACATTCACTCTGCGAGGCCCCAACGTTAAGGAACTCCTCTGATAGTTAAACAACTCACACAGTGATGCCAATTATCCTAGCAACAGCTGCTCCTGCTTTACCACGCTCACTGCTCTGCTTTAGGCTCCAATGCCTGACCTATTTCTTCCATTCCCTCTAGCTCAGCTGTTATAATAAAAGTGTGCAACGTAGAAAAAGATTGGAAGAGGAGCACAATGCTCTGACGAACAGTTGTCTAGGCTATGTTCAGTAATCTTTAAAATTATGTCAAATTTGTTTTTTGTGTATCCTAACGAGGCTACGGGTATAGAAGCAGATATAGGGATGAGTACAGTTAGAATTGTTCATATACACATCAACGTAGTGCTATGGTTTGGAACTCAAGACCTTCTAAAGTTTATGTGTTGTAGGCCTGGTCCCCAGTGTGGCAATACTGAGGGATGATGGTTCAACCTCTGACTGGTGAGGCTTATAGAATGTTCCTTAGGTCAGCGGAATGTATCATGAAAGGGCTTAGAGGATCCCTGTCTCTTTCTACCTCTTTTTATTCATATACAAACAAGCAAACACAAACACTTTGCAGAAGAATTTGAAGTAATGAGGTAGATATGATACTTATAGGCAAACATTCTTAAGAGAAAAACTTTGTCTTCCATTTCTCCCCAAATGTTATCATAGCTAAAAGTAATAAGAATACAACTTTTCTAATAGAATCTCAAAACTAGCCACCAGTCAAATATTCTCAGTGGTTCACAAAATGGCTCCATGGTTTTTTAAACTATGATGCAGTCACATCTTACAAATTGTGGTGATAGCTAATCATTTTATTTCTTTGACTATATTGTGTCCATCTGGCATCCCCCCCTACCCCCTGCCCTCATGCTCTATTAAAAGTCTCCACCACAACTATTCTTTTATCATGAAACTCAGTTCCCTTGATATTGCACTTAAGACCCCTACAAACTGGACCTGACCCACTGCTTGGCTTTATTCCTAAATATCCCCTGTTTAAATCTTGGCTTCAAAGAAGCTGCTCCCTAGAGTATGCCATGGTTCCTCACTTCCCCGCTTCTACTCTTTCTGATTTCAGGACATCCTCACATCTAAATCTAACCTCAGTGTAGCCGTTAAGAAAACCACTAAGAGAGCAAGCCTAACTAAATCAAGAACTTGAGTTCTCATGCTTTTCTTCCCCCTTATTTTTCTTCTTCTTTTTGTCTCCTCCAAGTCCAATGAGATAGCTTTTTTATCTTATTATACTTTGTTATATTTTATTACTATCCCCTAGAAGCTCGTTTCTTTCTAATGAGAGGCAGGAAGGTGGTAGATTCAGACGGGAGAAGATGTAGGAGAAACTGGGAGGACTAGAGAGGGAGAGGAAACAGTAATCAGGATATATTATGAAGGGGGAAAAATCTATTTTCCAAAACAGAGGGTGAAAATCATTCAATACATTTATCCAACTAACCAGTACATTAGAGAACATATAACCAGACAGCTGTGGAAATCAAACTTAAAGTTTGAACGAAAATTAATCTCTGTCAAATCATCAATATGAGAAAATTATTCTAGATGTTCGTAATTAACAACACATCCAAACAAGTTTTATCTGTATGTTTGTCCACTTGTGAGCAAAAGTCGCGGAGAAAGAGCAGGATGACACCGAATTCAAATCCCAGCTCATCTCACACCAGAAGTATGCCTTTAGACAAGCTATTTAAATGTTTTAATTTTGGGTTTCCTGTCTATAAAATGGGAATGAGAGCACATGTCTAGTGTTCTGGAGAAGTGGAGTAGTCATAAGAAGAAGGGTCCCAAAAGTCAGCCCTATGCCATTGCAGTATTCTCAATCATCACTAGATGAATCGAACCATAGAATCCATACACTTGCCCCAGGAAGAAAGAACAAATCTCATGTTAAAGAGACGGGCTTCGAATACTTGACATCAAGTCATCTGGAGAATTTGTAGAAAGAAACATTGAATGTTAAACTCTATTAACTCTGAATATTTGCTAAATCCTCAAATGCTCACTGAAGTGAAGGAAGAAATATAAAACTCACATTGCTAGGAAACTATTCCACTCATCTGAAAGGGGGGGTACTTTCACAATATCAAACCTGAGTGAATTCCCAAGGCAGGCTAGACTTACCTGGATCTGATGAACTCAAACACTTACAAGATTGGTACATGTGTATAGTTCTGTATTAGATGTAGAAAGCCATAATGACTTACCAAAATGTACTTTAGAATTGCTGAGTGAGATAATCCACACGACATCACAGCCTAATGCCAATATTCAACCAACACTAATGAATGTCACCATTACGTCATCGTGAGCTTTGTTCCAAGGGTCTTTACAGAAGAGATGAAACTTCCTGAGCTATTTCTCCCTCACTCTTCTCCTTTCCTGCAACCCTTCCTGTTCAGTCAATAACTTCCCCAAGGGCATTCTCCTTGCTCCATGTTTCCGGCTATCCTGTATAATCTTTTTCCTCATTACCTGTTCAAACATTAACAACTGAAACCATTCTGTCTCTTTCATGGAGATTGACACTTCTCAATCTATTTTGGCCTTATATGCTTTCCACATCTCCCAATAAAGACATATCACATTTACACAAATATGGCTGTAATATATATATGTGTGTGTGTTTATGTGTATGATTTTGAGTCAACACATATAAGTATATAAATATATGTCAACACACACACATATATATATATAGTCAAACAATTTTCATTCCACAATAAAATGTCTTTTCTAACAACTAAATTATTAACTTTTCAGCATGAAAATGTCTTGTGACCCAGGCTCTCCCAGTGTCACAGTGATAATTTATTTGTTGAATTAAAACAAATTATGACAAAAATATCTTTCACAACTCATAGAGTATGCAAAAGTTTATAGAGAAGCAGCTTATTATGAATCATCTTTTCAAACATGAAGCTAAAAGAAAGCAAATCCAATTGGGACATTCACTTCTAAATCTTTCCTCTTTCCACTGGGCATTTAAAGGGACAAGTCAGAATTTTTAAGTATTCGTAAGGTGATCCATTGCTATTTAACTAGAAATATATTTGGATGCTTTATCCCTTATATGATATAACATCTAAACCTAATCATCATAAAATGAAAATTTGGGTTAATGTGATCCTATCTATTTGTAAAAATTATTTTATTTTTCATTATGATTTTGTGTGTCTATCTATGCGCTTGTGTATATGGCTGCCATACTACAGAGTCCAAAAAGGCACTTGATTATCTAGAGATGGAGACTGTCTACAGGTGAAAGAAAGTGAACTTGAGTCTCCTGCAAAAACAGTAGGTGCTCCTAATCACTAATATATCCCCCCAGCTATTGGTTCGTGTACTTTTATAGTGTAGAATTAATCTCAGCATTTTTGTTGTGTGGGGAGGGGTGAGCACTCAGCCACACTCTACACTCTCCTCAGTTTTACTACTGGCTTTGGAGTTAAACTCAGTGAAGTATATAATTCTTAGACATCATTCCAAGTTCCTTGAACTCACTTTATCACTTCAGAAATAAATTGGATGGGAATATAAGATTGCTACAGTACTTTTTCATGCACAGTCTATACTATTATCTGTATCTATTTCAAAATTCAATGTGTTCAAAGAGCTTGAAGCAGTGCTCAATAATAGGTACATCTAACACTACAGATGAATGTGGATAGAAAAGGGTCAGCTAGAACATGTGTATTTGTTAGCTTTTAAATTAGTTATCCCATTACTTTGCTGATCATCTGAAAGGCCACGAAGCATGATTTGTCTTGGAAAACATAAACAGAATAAAACTAGGTTTGTCCAAAGTTAAAGTAAAGTTTTGTAATGAACACACATTATTAGTTTCATTTCCTAAGTAGAAATAACTGTTAATAAGAGAATAGGAATAAATTCCTATAAAGTAGGATGACAGAAGATTATTGGCCCATTTCAGTGAGAAAAAAAGTAAGAGAGTATGGACTACATCAATTGCCTGTCCAATAACAGCAACTGACCCTTGAAAATGCAAGCCTCTTCAGGCTCCACCATAAATACATGGTAAGGGTAAAAGCATTCAACAAAGGTAACCAAGGTAGAGAAAGGAATAAATGGATAGTAAGGAAGTCTAACAATGTGTCTTTTTTACTTACTAAACTTTTGTCCTATTTAAAAGTAGCAATATATAACTTGGCATAGTAGCACATGACTTTAATCGCAGCACTTGGAAGGCAGAAGAAGTTGGATCTCTGCAAGTTTGGGGCCAATTTGTTCTATGTAGGAAGTTCAAAAACAGCCAGGGCTATGTAGGAAGTAGAAAAACCTTTTCTCAAAAAAAAAAAAAGAAAGAAAGAAATGAAATGAAAAATAAAGAAAAGAAGAGAAAGAAAAAAGGAATAAAGGAGAGAGAAAGAAAGAAAGAAAGAGAGAGAGAGAAAGAAAGAAAGAAAGAAAGAAAGAAAGAAAGAAAGAAAGAAAAGAGAAAGATTGAATTATTTTAGGCTAACGGTATTCTCTTTCCATATTCTGGCTTGAAATATTCTGTATCAGAAGAGAAAAAACTAGGATCCTGATGACACTTTCAACTAAGGTACATACAAGTCAGCATTGCTTGAATCTGGATGATGTGTTTAGCATCACCCAGCAATAAGAAAGAAAAGAGTAACCATTCTTCAGTTCTTTTGCAGATTTGAAATATAAATGTATTGGACTGGATACCTTCTGTACTCCCAAGAGACCTTCAGAATGAAAGGATGCAGCAATCACACGTGTGGGAGAAACAATACATTTGCTGAAGGGTAAATCCTGATCCCTTGTTTTCAGCTCCTCGTTTTGCAAGTGAAATTTAAGCCTCATGAATGTCTAAGTGCCTCAAGGTTTATTCACAAACACAATACAGCTAATTTGGCTTCTTCCTGTCAACACAAGCCTATAAAGTATGAAGGGAAAAGTGATGAATGTGCTTGGGGTTCCTGTATGTGAAGCTAATAAGATAATTATTAATAATTGCTTTCAGATAGTCATTCATTAACTGATCATCCAATAATATACTGGGTGATAGTAATGCTCCCCAAAGGAAAGATATCAAGGCTATTTTTGATTAAACCTCTTCTTTTTTTTAATTTTTTTCCATTTAGTTATTTATTAAAGATTTTTGTCTCTTCCCCGCCACCGCCTCCCATTTCTCTCCCCCTCCCCCAATCAAATTCCCCTCCCTTGTCAGCCCATAGAGCTATCAGGGTTCCCTGCCCCATGGGAAGTCCAAGGACCTCCCGCCTCCATCCAGGTCTAGCAAGGTGAGCATCCAAACTGCCTAGGCTCCCACAAAGCCAGTACATGCAGTAGGATCAAAAACCCATTGCCATTGTCCTTGAGTTCTCAGTAGTCCTCATTGTCCGCCATGTTCAGCGAGTCGGGTTCTATCACATGGGATGTACTCACTCATATTTGGTTTCTAGCCATAAACAAAGGACATTGAGCCTATAATTAGTGATCCTAGTGATGTTAAATAAGGAGAACCCAAAGAAAAACATATAGGCATCCTCCTGAATATTAACCTTCATCAGGCGATGAAGGGAGACAGGGACAGAGACCCACTTTGGAGCACGGGAAATCTCAAGGTCCAAATCAGGAGCAGAAGGAGAGAGAGTACGGGCATGGAACTCAGGACCACGAGAGGTGCACCCACACACTGAGACAATGGGGATGTTCTATCGGGAACTCACCAAGGCCAGCTGGCCTTTGTCTGAAAAACCTCTTCTTAGAATCAGTATTCTATCATATCGGATGCATGCAGTCCTCTGGCTTTAATTAACTGAGTGACTCTCAAGCCAAATATGCGTTCTAACGCCTATACCACTGCCATAAAATATATGGCCAGATACTCACACTTCAATTATGAAGTACAATCCTAACCATTTCTACCCTCTCCACTGGTTTTATCTACACAAAAGGAGAGGTAAGATACAGGATAAAGAGAAGAATCGATGACTACATGTAAGCAGAATAGCTCGGCAGTGAACAAGAGCCATTTTCCAGCCATCCAACTGTGGGTAGCCACAGCTAACTGTGATTACACCAACCTTCTTAACTTCCATACACTTCAACACCAAGTGGCAAGTTTTGAACACTGAGCAATTTGTAAGGTCAGCTCTACGATAGTTTCACAACTTCAGTACCACTGATATTGGAGTTGGATAATCCTTCACGCCGAAGGATGTGCTGTGTGCTATAGGATGGCCTACAGAATCCCTGGCCTATCTTTTGTCTCTACATTGCTGTGGTTATCACTATTGTAGCTGCTGCTGCCGCTGCTGCTGTTATTAAACTAGAAGAAGTTCATGTTATGACATGCAAATGGAGTTCAAAGGTCAGCTTTGTGGAGTGGCTTCTTAAATTTTATGTCAAGGAGTAAGTACCTTTCCTCAGTGAGTACATATTAATGTCCACATCTTGTATTTTAGCTACCTAACTTATTTGTCCTTATTATTAATATGCCTCTATCCCATCAAAAAACCATCCTGAAGTCAGAATAACTAAGGTCACTGCTTCTCAGTTTATGACACAATATTGTCCATTGTATTGTAGTGGGGAGACCTTAGCAAAGGCCAAGTACAGTCCTTCCCTGCCTCTCTGCCTCATTCTCTCTGCAGTCTTTTGTTCGCCATGGGAAGAGCAGCAGTGTTCCTCTGCAGCTGGCTTACTTTCTTCCACCTGCTTTGGAGCCCTTGAGTGTGCTGCTTTTTCTGTTCTGTGCAATCTTTCTACCACGTCTACCCTTCACAGGCACCTTCAAGGAACTGCTCTGAGAGCTAGAACTTCAGGGGTAAGCATCGTCTGATCCATGAAGATTTTAATAAACTGGGTAGGTCTGGACAAGGCAGGGAGGAGTATATAAGCTACTAAATGCATAAAATGTTGGGTTGTGGTAACCGCAGAGTAAGGATAATGGGGTGCTGATAGAGACTGAGTTAATGTTTTATACAAGGTCATCAGGGAAGAGCTTACTGTTACGTCAATGGGGTTATCGGAAAAGTCTGTTTTGAGCTGAGAACAGCAAGATCAAAGGTTCTAACATGAGTTTATCTGAATGCTGCCTGAACACAGGAAGATAATTGTAAAAAAAGAGTATAGAAAAATGAGGTCAGAAATGAAGCTGGAGACAAAGACATAAGATATAGTAGGGACTAGAAGATTTACTCTGAGGTGAGTGTCATATTAAGAGGGATTTGAGCAGAAGTCTAGTGTAATCTGACTTTCCTTTTAATGCAATCACACTGACCACAATTTAGAAAATAAACTTTATAATCACTTAGTCAAAGAGGATAACTAATTAGGATTCCATTGTTTTATCTACTTGGCACCTTGTAATTTTTTGTTCAAAATGTGTCTTGTTTCCATAAGAGACTTAGCTACTCATGTTTTTATTATCTGTGTAACACTTGGTATTCCTACAACTTTAGATTAATTTGTATAACTATTTGATTAATATTTGTCTCTTTTGTTGGTCCATGAAGGGATATGATATGTTTTTCCTTCTCTAATGCCAAGTGAGCATATAACACCACTGGTTCTCAGTCATTACTAAAGAGGGGAAGAAACCCAGAGAGTGGAGGAAAGGGATAAGAGTAAGCGCAGTATTGACATGTATTATTTGTAAAAGTATATTTGTTGTGAGTATTCAAAAAATTTCAACACTCTTGAGAAAGCAGTGACAGATTTTTTTTTTCCTAAGGCACATAGGAAAGATTATTTCCTACCTTCCATGGAAGTCTGATCACCAGGACATAAAAACTATTTGTTGGGAGCCCACTACATCCCAAGTGTTAATTGTCTCATTAAGTCCTATCCACAACCATAAGAGATTAATATCATTGTATTTTTCAGATAAGTAAATGAACTTAGAGATGCTAGTTACACAGGCAGTAAGCAATGGAACTTGGGGGGGGGGTCCAACTCATGTTTAGCCAGCATGCACACTGCCTCCTACAGGAACAATCAATGGCAATTTTATTGAAGATTTAGCTCCTGCAAGCTGTCCTAAAACACAGCATCCTTGTGTTGAACAAAGAGCAGTGTTTATTACAGATGTATTTCTGGGCAGATCTAATGTGCAAATTTTCCCTCACAGGAACAATTCCAATCAGTGTCATACAATTTCATTTGAAATTTTAATGAGACACAACATGCAAAATGTAAGAAAAGATGAGAAATTAAAAAAAAAGACTGAGCACAGATAGGAATGGAAGTTACGAAACTGTGTGTACTGCAGCATTAAAATACAAGGCAGAATCCTCAAACACCATTTAAAAGGCTTTAGTTGGTATAACACATAAAAAATAATTAAATATCACTTTGGGGCATAAAATAATCCTTATTTCAGTATGTTCAGTAAGAACAATAACTATCACAAAATGAATCTTGATTTTGGATAAATCTTTGGAACGAGACAGAAGAAAGTCAATTTAAGGCTATACTTTGGAAGTTTTTCATCACAGTTGCATAATAAAACATGGACTTCTAAAATATTTACGACAACTTTCATTACTTAAATCTTTTCAGTGAATTCCATTTTCCCTGAGAAGAAACTTTCCATTTTGTGTATAAAAGATATTTATCTACCTAGAGTTGGGTTTGGTATAAATGTGTATAGACATGAGCACATGCAAGCATATATATATATGTGTGTGTGTATGTGTGTGTGTGTTTGATTTCCTCTTAGAAACAGACAGAAAAAATGTAAACATGTTCAATATTTAAAACAAAATTAGAAAGAACATATAAAATTCTTACCATGCTCATATTTTGGCACAATAATACAATGTTAGGTATTTGTCTTATGATAAATATTCATGTATCATTCATGATAAGATAAAAAGATCTAGTCTATCTAATAAAGGATAAATCATTAATCCATAAACATCAAGACTATGCTAATATTATACTAATAATTAAAAACAGGTAAACTTTCAGGCAATTATGGTATATTTCAGCTTTTGCAAAAGCTTACATATCAATGATAAAAATATGTAGAGACAAGAGACCTCTTTGGTCTGAGGATTCCGTAGAAGTAAAACTAGTTGCTTGCTGTTCTGCTTCTATGATCTTTCAGCTTTCATCCCATAATATCTGACTCCGGGTTTTTATTATTAAAACAAATTAAAAATCGTGCAACGAAAATAAAAATTATCAAAAAATTAATTCAATATGGAAAGCGGGAATATTGGTTATACTTTGGAATATATCCATCTTTATATGTGTTTAGAATATATGCATGTAATTTCTATGTTTAAGTTTTGTAGTTTTCTAATATAAAGATAACCAGGATATGTTTCTTTCTGGATAGAAAATGACTGAGGTTATTGTATTTTGTGTGTATGTCTGTATTCATTATAAATAGCACTGCTACAGAAGAACATTTTTATACATCCACATATTGTGCATTAAAAAGATCCCCTAGGCCCTGCTCTCCCCTTTGTCACCTCCTGCTCCTCTCTCTTCTCTTTGTTCCCCTTCACTTCTATTTCCCTGTTGTGTTACATACATGATTTTATAAATTCATATGAAATTTGGGAAGCACTTAAGAGAGAAAACATATGACAGTTGTCTTTCTGAAACCAGCTTAATCCACTTAATATTACAATCTGCTTTGGACTGAAGAATTCTAATATATATCCCTTCAGTGTTACTTTTTAAAAACTAAATTGCCATTAGTCAATAAACTATCTTTTATTATTGTGGAAAATAAAAATACTTATAACCAAATTCAAAAGTTTGAGATATTTAATAGTCATACAATGAATAAAATAGAATTTACCACAGCCTCTTATATTCCGAACCACAGGTAGATAATGGTCCCTCGCTCATTTCCACATTAGCCAGGCATTTTCCCTAATCTGCATTTCCTTTGCCTTTCAAGATATTAAGAGGCTATATCAAGTATCTTACTATAATAAAAATACCCACTGTGTTCCCACTCAGGTTGTTAAGAAATCAAAGGGAGAAATTAGGTTAGTTTGGCATGATTTGTTTTTGATGAACCCATGTTGCCTTCTAATTAGCACATTATTTTCCTCCAGATGTTTGCAAATTGAGAGAGTGCAGATTTTCTTTGTTGAGATGCACTCTGAAAGCCCTGGACAATAGCCTGTGTTTGAAAGCCTTTCCTTTCTTTATTTCTTTTTTTTTTTTATAAACTGGTTTGCTAGCATTTAAAATGGATGAAAGAAAATTCACACGTGCCTTAAACTATGGCGATAATCACTAAAAGGAGACAATTAATGGAGCCAATGACTGAGGGAACACCGGATTCTGTAAAAGAAACACCGAGATGACAGCAGAATGAAAGCTCAAGCCTAGTCACACAAATGCAGAAACAGATGTAGAGAACCACGGGAAACTGAGCAAAGCATCAATCATCTTTCTGCAATTCATTAGGGTGAAAATCAAAATGAGATTATTCTTAGATAACCCACTGCCTAAGCAGATTCACAGTAGCTCATCTCCGGGCTGATGGCTGAGACCTAACTTCAAGTAAGATAAATAAAGCAATGAGACTGCATTTTTTTTCAAGACTTCTATCTCCAATCGGCAGTGGCAGTGGGTGGACAAAACGTTTGCCAGGATTATTGACCTCCGAGCGTGTCTCTTCATCTACAAAGGAAGGTTAATGATGTCAGCCTGGGAAAGAGTCTAATGAATGAGTGTAGCGTGCCGGGGACACAAACAGATAGCATGAGACTACTCAAATGTTTTGGTTTCTGCTTTATTTTGTTTTTAGTCTGAATCTTCAAAGTTTTCTCTTTGCTTCACAACGGGAGTTGATGCCAAATTCACTATGGTGCTGCAAAATTCATGGAGTCTCTTAGAACCTGAGAGGACAAATGTTTAATTAATTTCTGATAAAAGTAGAAGAAGTCAATCAATCCTTTTATAAAGTCTTGATAGCTTTACAATGCTCATAAAATTTAGCTACACTGAGTTTTTCTTTAGTTTTATATCATGTCTCTGGGAATGTTTACATAATAAATCAATTGTCTAAAATTGCTCTAGTGGAACTCTTCTTTAAAAAAAAAATAGCCCTCCACGGTATTCTAGAGTAAGATTACTAGAAACCAATAACAAAGCTCTGATAAGAAGCATCTCATGTGGCAGTTGGATGTACTTCATGCCCAAGCAAGACGGCCAGTACCTTGTCACTACAAACTTCACGAAAATTCAGAAAAATTATAAATCACAACATTCCAAAAAATAGCTTGGCATTCTTTTAAACAAACTTGTGTGAGGCACTCATTTGGATTTCTTCACCTAACTGCTGTTACGGAAATCCACAGCCCCATCAGTTCTCCAGCTCCTTTGCTCTATCAAGACTCTTTTATGCTAATGGTTTCTCAGCATTTTGGTGTCTGGCAGGTCATCTATAGAATGGTTTCCCTCCGAAGGAGCCCTTTATTTTCAAAGGAACTTCCTGAAGACACAGCGATCTCCTCTAAAGGACTTGGGCCATGGAGAGAGAGCCCAAGAGCCTGCTGGTAGTAAGAGCTCTAAGGTGAGAAACTCTCACAGATCCCATCACACAACTACCTACCTGCCCTTCCATCAAAATGTACAAGCTACCAACAGTACGTCAAGAGTGCTGTGACAGCCTCGTTATACATGATGTGGAAATGTAAATTTGCAGCTGATTCAGCGTCATGTCATGGAGCATGCTTGGATTTCCATAGGAAAGATACAGTTGGGCTCCGCGAAAGTCTCCCAGGTCTCCTAAGGAAGTTCCTACCTTGTTTAATTAAATTTCTCTTTCTTGGTGCTGTTAAACAACATGAAATTGCAACCAGTGTTGTCCCAAAAAGATTATAAGGTAATGTCAATTCTGTTAGCAACTTTCCACTTAAAATAAAATGTATGAATTCTTCAAAACTTTCATTCTAGCAAGCAAATAAGTCAAAAAATAAAAGTTTATAACTCTTCCCATGTCTGCTAGCAGTACCTCTAAATCAATAAACAAAGTTATAATAATGTAATACCGTCTCCACCAAGGAATCTGAATGTCTAAATTGCAAAGATAATTGCCCTCAACTATTTTAACAGCAAAACGCTCTTCTGTATCATAAAAAATATAGGAAGAATTTCTCTCTTAGAGAGATAAAAATAAGAAATTGATAGTCTATTGTGTTGTATTTAATAGAAAATAGATTCAAAAACTTGGAAAAAATCTAAAATTGTATCATGGTAAGTATTCCACCTTCAAAATGGCAGTCATTGCCCAGATCCCCATCCCCATCCTGGGTCTTCCACATAGCCACTCAGGTTAAAAAATAGTCAAAGCAGGTCTTAGAACTGACTAACGCTTGTATTTCTCTCTTTTCTTCCTTCTGCTATCAATCTTTTATCTATTTAATTGGCCCGGGTTCAGTCCCACCACCAAGAGCACTGACAGTCCAGCCTCGGTGTTCATGCCCTAACAGCTGCTTCACCCCTACCTCTGCTCCGGCCACCCCATGCCGTTCTCCCTATGTCTGTTTGTACACATTCTAAAAATTCCCATTTAGGTTCAGGCCTATCCTGCTCCAGCATAACCTCATCTTAGCTTATATTTCAAAATAAAATGTGCTTCCAAATCAAATCATATCTATGGATACCAAGAGTCAGGATCTCTTTGGAGAAAACTATGTAAGAAACAGCGTGGGAACCATCACAAATGAACACATAGGATTTTCTGTCTTTTTTAAAGAGGTGTAACAGAGAGTGTGGAAAAAACGGAAGTAAAGTTCTTTTCCAGAGCTGGACTGAGTTCTCCTCTCAGGCAATGCTTTTGTAATGCAAAAGTCTGTTTCATTAATAACCAAGGGCAAAATGTGGTCTGTAGTAATTATACTGATAACATGATCAACTAATGAAGTTCATTAGTCTAGTTGATGGGAACAGGAATTTATTGACTTCTTTATTTGTCGCTGGTAAATGAGCACTGTATGAAGTAGCACTGCTCAGACAAAGTATAAAGCCAAATGCATTCTTCCTGCATCTCATCAGTCTTAATTAAACTGTGCTTTTAACTAATTTAAGCTGAAATCATCCAGAGCATATAAAATTTAAGCACCTATTTAAGCAATAATCCATATAAATACTATATTAATTGTAGATGGGCCAATTATTTTCATTTAATTTAAAAGGTCCCGATGTGATTTCTCACTGCTCAGGTTCAAAGTTCCTTGAGTTATTTCTAATAGCTTTACTAAGTGTTCAAATTTCTTAGTCCCAAGACAAGTCAGATTCAGTCCCTAGTAAAGTAAATATTTGCACTATGAAATTTACTAAGAATAAAATAATTTATCAACAGAATCTATAATAAAAACATTAAAAAATAATATAGTCAGTAAACTTAGTGTTCCACTTCTTGAAATTGAAAAAATAAATCTGGTGAAAAGGAATGAACCTTTACAACGTCCCAGGAAATCGCACATCCTCATTATTGGATCGCAGCTTCCCACTGACTAGCCCCTCTTTTGTAGTTTTAATGGTATCATCAACATTTCTTGATTTACATGCATTATTCCATACATAATCATTGACCTAAAAGAAACACACTTAGATTTGAACCAAAGACCCTGTGGACATATTTCAAATTTACAATATGGCCAAGCTAATTCATTTAAGAAGCTTTTAAAGGGCAGAGAACAGCATTCCTATATCCTGACCCACTGCACAAAGAGGGCGGAACACCGTGTCTCTGCTGCCAAAGCCTGGCAGGAATTTTATGCTGTATTTGTTCCAGACTGCTTTCTTGATCCCCATTATGTTGTTAGCTCAGCAGAGGAAAGAGACGGTTTAAAAAATGTCACAGTGGGAAGTGCTTTAATATTGAGTGGTAAATCCCCAGAGGCAAATGCAAAATATATCCACATTGTTAGCCAAGCCTTCCAAGCAGACACAGGACTGTTAAAATAAGTGACTTGAGTTTCTTTCCTTTGGTGGATGCTGTTTGTGGTTTGAGGTGGCTTGGCTGGGGACAGGGGAAAGTGTTTTCCATGAACCATAATGGTTTTTTATTCTTAGGTATTTTATAAGGTGCCACAAAATAAAAATTCCTTTTTTTCATCTTGCATACACCATTACTACACTAAGTAGAGCAACAAATATATATATATATATATACATATATATATATACACATATATGTGTGACTATTATTAAATTATTCATCAAATCAAAAGGGAAATTTGTCTATTATACCATGTTTAATAGTGTCATTGTAGGTCATTGTTACCCACCCACCTCCCCCTGCTATAATCACCAAGTACTATTTTTACATATTAGACACAGGACAAATTATGAATATTCAAATGTGATCTAATTAATTCTCTAGAATGACAGATTCTGTCTTTCAGGGAAAAAAAAAAAAGCAGCCTCCATTTTTTTTTTCATCGTGTTTTCTGGTTCTGGAAATTAAGACCAAGAATTGTGTTTTAACAAAGCTGAAAATAGCAAATAGCAAGGTCTTCTGGAAAGCCACACCACCCTTTTGATGCCTTTTGATGCTGGCTCTTTCTGATAGCATTTGATTTTTACTGTCCCCACTCTTAAAGATTTAACTTATCTATTTTCAGAAGTGCTTAGGTTTCGAGATCTACTGCAATTCCTTTGTAGGCAAAATTGGCATTTTGATCTCTGATGTTGAACATCTGCAAACTACATTTATATGCACGGTAAGGACACCCAATCATAAAGGATGTGGAATAATCTGTCTGTGTTACAAAAGATGTCAATTTTTGTTGCTTGTTATTATAAGAGGACGTGGCGCTCCTCTCTGTGACAAGCAATGTTGCTTCTAATCCCTAGCAATAAATGTACCTAGAATATGTACAGAAATGGCATTCAGCCTGAATATCCATCACTGTTCTGATTGTTTGAAATGCATCTGGACCCTTTGAGTGTATTGACTGTGATTACCCAGTTCAAGCCTTTTCACACTATTGTGTGTGTCATCAAATGGCAGTAATGAGAGTAACCGCATCTATTATTATAGGTTTTAGGACTCTGCCATCTGTTGAGCATTAGCCTTTGCCATTCCCCAACTGGCATTCCAGTGATCCCAAATTACACAGAAGCCACCCCACAATAATGCATTTTTATATCACCTTTCATTCCCTCTCAACAAAGAGAAGCCCTTCCTTAAGATTTCCTATTAGGAATATAGTGATTAAGAATGAATCTCGGTGAATTGATTTGATGTTGTCTTAACACTTAACACCAAAGCTTCAAAAGTAATGAACATACGGTACGTAATTCACCACTGAGGAGTGGTGGTTTGTGAAGTTGTAATGTCTTGACAACCATCTAAATTGACAAAAATCAACAAGTACATTTCTATTCCGTAAACTATGTGGCAATACTCTCTGAATCCCTTCTATGAGGTGAGTAAGTGGATCATGTTTATTTAAGGAGATATACTGCCAATTAGAATGTCAACATTTTTGCAGGCACATGGTTGGCAGCAATTTATAGTCGCAAATCAAAAGACTAATGTTTGACTATACTAGTACCACTAGGAATTTGCAGCCATACTAAAGCCTACATATAACAATTAATAAATAAAAGTTTCCAATGTAAATGAAATTATAAATACAGCGTAAATATTATGTGGTAATACATTAGATATTCTAAAATGCAATGAAAAGATATAAATGTGAGGTCTGAAATTAGTGAATTTTTTATTTTCAAAAGAGTTCAATTAAAAATTTCTTTTGCTCAATTCAGTTTCAACCAAAAGTCTCTGTGAGAGCAAAGCTATATTGATAGTGTAATGAAAATAAGAAATATTACAGTACAAATGCAGGAACACTACAGCTGCAGAGAAAATACAACCAAAACCCATTTAGTCCATTTTCTAATTACACTTTATCCTTTATTTCTACTCTTCAAAAAAGTCCAGTTCATTGTTAACCACAGGTTCTCAAGAATATTATAGAAAATAACTTGGGGTTAAATGACCAGGAAATATTAAAAATGACTACAAGAATCTTAAATCAGAAGATATTTTTAAAAGTGTTTATGTTGCTGGACAGATAACTAAATAATTAAGAGATGTTCTTCTCTAGAGGACCTAGATTTCATTCCTAGCACCCACATAGTAGTTCACAACCTTCCATAACTACATATCAGATCATCTGATACCTTCTTCTGGCCATGGTGGGCACCAGACAAAGCACTCACACACATAAAACAAAAATAAATAAAATCTTTAAAAAGTGTTTGTAATAGTTGAATGGTGTAGATGTAATTAAGGAAATCCACCAGAGCCAAGAATAAAAGATAACTAGTATTTATTTGGGGGAAAATCTCACAGTAAGGGTAGAGAGCCACTGCAGTTTTCTGCTCTGTGGGTCCTGGAAGTGCCAAGAGAACTCCAACTACCCAAGAGAGCAGGCACACTTCTCATCTGCACTTAGGTCTTAGTGCCTCAGACCACACCCTAATGGGCCAATACCCAAAAGGCTATTGGCTGAAAGAACTCCCAAAACAAAATTCCCTTTTGCCTAAACAAGAGGGTTCTAAACCTAATACAAAACTAAATAAAATGAGAGCAAATATCAAGTATTGCCCAGGAGAAAGTAAGGGCAAAAGCATACACAGAAATAGAACTACAACCAATATGAACAACATCAAGCAAGAAACACATATCAAATGTCCAGTCTAAGGTGATTAGAAAATAACAGTGATTATTTCAATAATTGTCCTATTCTGAAGAGTCTAAGTTTTATTCTAAAAATGTCTTAGCTAAGTTATGAGAGGAAAGTAGCTATGACCAGCTAGTCTTAACCCCATCAAAGACTTGAGAAGGAAATAAATAATACCTGAATAAGCTGGAGGGGCAAGCAAGTAAATTCCAAAAGGAGCAAGAAATGACAGAGACAGCCGGCTACGTGAAATCACTCAAGTCTTTTTTGTAGCACTGGCAGGAAAACTTGACTGTCCTACCTTGTCTTGGCAAGGTTCGCAATCATTTTTGCTTATATGCTGCTTGTCTAGTTCAGACAGCATACATGTTGTCAGTAGGCAAGGCAAGAGCAGCCCTTTACCCAAAGGTCAGTTTTTCCAAGAAGACAAACTCCAAGCGAACTGTCTTCAGTGTCCAACATTCTCTCAGGAATGGCTTGATTCTGCCAGAAGCAATTGTGCCTCATATCAACAGACTCCTGAATTATTTAAATGCCATATTTTAACATTCGTTGAAGTGTTTGCAGATTACCTATCTATGAAGAATACATCTCTATACATTTAGAGAACCTGACTAACATAACTAAAAACATGACAAACATGTGTGACTATTAACCTATAATTCTTAATGTCTATATAACTTAAAGACTAAAGCTTTACATTATAAAAAATAGACAATCTTTAAGTGAATATGTAGAAATGAGGAAAATAACCTTGAGTTGTATATATATATATCTTGATCAGAGATAGACATATATAAAGCAATATGATAAAATATCCTAAAAATGCATCAATATACAAAATGTCTTAAGCAAAGGTAGAAACATACATACACAGAATATGACAAAATAACTTTATGTTTTTGTACAAATATTGTAAAAAGAAATAGAAGCTTACTCAATATAACAAATATAATTTGAATTTATATCAATATACAAATTATCTTAGACAGGAGTACAAAGATAATTTTACATATGTACCAATATACAAGAATCTATACCAATGTAAATTTTCTTTAACTAATAGCTTACAAATGTATACAGTAATCTGCCTATTATCCCATCCTATTCATCCCCCTTTTCTTTTCCAAAAAAGAGATTCCTCATCCTACTTCACATTTTACCTCTAACCCTATACAACTTATAATCCACCCCTAACAGATGACTATTATCCATAACCCTGAGAAGACAAAATCTGTTGTGGGAGCATCATTTTCTAGAATTACTTCTAGTTGTCATGGGGGTGGCAGTATATCTATGGTATCCTATAAAAACCTCAAACAATGATTAAGTTTCAAGAGTACTTTCTATAACAATTGTTTTTTTATATTTAACTTTACTATGCTACAGCTAAACCCTTCTTTTTATTTAGACAGAAACGGAGAGATGACGATCCATCTGTGTATATGTTGTTTTTATCAGTTGATGAATAAAGCTGTTTCAGCCAAAGGTTTAGTAGAGTAATGCCAGGTGGGAAATCCAAACAGAGACAGAGAGAGCATAGGGAGAGTCAAAGAGAAGCGAAGTAGCTGCTGAAGTAGTAACAGGGCACACCAGTTAGCCATAGCCTTGAGGCAATACACAGATTAATAGAAATGGGTTAATTTAATAGTTAGAGCTAGCCAGCAAGAAGCCCAATACCCTGGCCAAACAATTGGAACTGATAATAAGCCTCAGAGTGGTCATTTCATAAGCAGCTGAAGGAACTAGCGAGTAGGACTTGGTGGGTGGGGAGAAACCAGTCCAGTGGGATCAGATGAGACCATCTGTCTACAGAACAGATCATTTCTTAACTACATAAAAT
Organism: Microtus pennsylvanicus; assembly: GCF_037038515.1. Lineage (NCBI taxonomy): Eukaryota > Metazoa > Chordata > Mammalia > Rodentia > Cricetidae > Microtus > Microtus pennsylvanicus. The sequence goes on along the minus strand of NC_134597.1, from coordinate 6,341,194 downwards.
TCAGAATTTAAGTATCATAAGATTCTGATCTGTAAAACACCACCAACAATACCAAATGCAACAGCTAGCTCCATCCTAAATGTGGGGGCTAGAGGCAAAAAACCTCTAAAGCCATATAAGTATTTAACTTTCAGTATTGATTAAAGCCAAATGTGGCCATTGGCCTTTAGTCAGGACACTTACAGATATTGATTAAAAGCCAAATATTTCCAGCAGCCAGCAAATGATGATGGCATTTTCCCAAACAACCTGCAGTCTGCTCCTAGAATAGCATTGTGACTGGGTGTTACAGGAAGGGGATTCAGTTGTGTCTGGGAAGTCAAGGTGTTTCCCATCACAGAACAGGACAGTGAGAAACAGGCACAAGGACAGACAAATTCCCTGATAGGATGTACTGCAAGGTGACTATAAGTCCTTGTTAGGTACTCAGTACCCATCCTTAATAAAAAAAAAAAAAAAAAAAAGACAGTTGAGTCCTAACACTGATGAGAAAAGGGATCAGACACTTGACCTCTGTGGAGAAGCAGCTCCCTTTGCCACATGGGGAAGTGGAGAAACTGGCCAGAGCTAATCTGAAGTAGCAGTAATGCAGAACGAAGCCCAGGAAAATTCCTACAAACACCAAATTAGAGACATTGTTTGACCCAATAGGTTTTCTTTGATGCATCAAGGGTGATTTGGCGGAAAAATCAATTCTAACTCACATCTCCTTAGTCTTGATTACCCTGGAACTTTTTTTTTTTTTTTTTTTTTTTTTGGTTTTTCGAGACAGGGTTTCTCTGTAGCTTTGGTGCCTATGATTACTCTGGAACATAACACCAAAGCAGATAAAGTTTTATCTACTTAAAAAAATACATTTTGAATAATTTCTTAAAGATTTATTTATTTATTTCATGTGTGTGGATGTTTTGTCTTCATGAATGTATGTACATCACACATATGCTTGGTGCCCATGGAGGTCAAAAGAAAGTACCAGGTCCCCTGGAACTGGAGTTACAGATAGTTTTAAGCCACCAGAGAGGTGCTGAGAACTGAATCTGGATCTTTTCCAAAAGCAACAAGTGCCCTTACCAGCTGAGTGCTCTAGCCCCTGAAATGGGATTTCCGAAAAATATTCAGAGGGTATGATATGACCATGACTAATTTCATAAGTTTCAGTAAGGAAGACAATAATCCTCACTGAAGTCAGAATTGACATAGTTATACACTTTTCCTTCATAAAAAGAATATTTGAAGACTATGTTGAAATCAATGGTGTCTGTTTAAATATGTCTCTCAAACCACAGCCTAAACATGAACAGTAGGGAAGAGAGAAGGCTCGATGAAGGCAAAAAAAAAAAAAAATGACGGATACAAATAATGGGTCATTTAATTTGATGTTAGCTGTCGGCTTGCTGTATATAGCTTTTATTATATTTAGGTATGACCCTTGTATCCCTAATCTCTCCAATACTTTTATCATAAAGGGATGTTGAATTTTGTCAAATGCTTTTTCAGCATCTAATGAGATGATCATATGGCTTTTTTCTTTCAGTTTATTTATATGATGGATTACATTGATAGATTTTCGTATGTTGAACCAGTCCTGCATCCCTGGGATGAAGCCTACTTGATCATAATGGATAATTTTTCTAATGTGTTCTTGGATTCGGTTTGCCAGTATTTTGCTGAGGATTTTTGCATCGATGTTCATGAGTGAGATTGGTCTATAATTCTCTTTCTTGGTTGAGTCTTTGTGCGGTTTTGGTATCAGAGTAACTGTAGCTTCATAAAAGGAAATTGGCAGTGCCTCTTCTGTTTCTATATTGTGAAATACATTAAGGAGTATAGGTATTAGGTCTTCTTGGAAGTTTTGGTAGAATTCCGCATTGAAACCATCTGTTCCTGGGCTTTTTTTGGTAGGGAGGTTTTTGATAACCTCTTCTAATTCTTCGCGACTAACAAGTCTATTTAGATTGTTCACCTGGTCCTGATTTAACTTTGGTATATGATATTTATCTAAAAAAGTATCCATTTCCTTTACATTTTCCAGTTTTGTGGCATATAGGCTTTTGTAGTAAGCTCTAATGATTCTCTGAATTTCCTCTGTGTCTGTGGTTATGTCCCCCTTTTCATTTCTGATCTTATTAATTTGCAAATTCTCTCTCTGCCGTTTGATTAGTTTGGATAGGGGTTTGTCAATCTTGTTGATTTTCTCCAGGAACCAGCTTTTTGTTTCATTGATTTTTGTATTGTTTTCTGTGTTTCTATTTTGTTGATTTCAGCCCTCAGTTTGATTATTTCCAGTCTTCTACTCCTCCTAGGTGAGTCTGCTTCTTTTTTTCTAGAGCTTTCAGGTGGGCTGTTAAGTCTCCAATGTGAGCTTTCTCTGTTTTCTTTAAGTGGGCACTTAGTGCTATGAACTTTCCTCTTAGGACTGCTTTCATAGTGTCCCATAAGTTTGAGTATGTTGTTTCTTTATTTTCATTGACGCCAAGGACAATGGCAAGGGGTTTTGATCCTACATAATGTGCTGGCTTTGTGGGAGCCTAGCCAGTTTGGATGTTCACCTTCCTAGATATGGACGGAGGGGGGAGGACCTAGGACTTACCACAGGGCAGGGAACCCTGACTGCTCTTTGGACTGGAGAGGGAGGGGGAAAGGAGTGGAGGGAGGGGGAGAAGGGTGGGAGGGGGGGAAATGGGAGGCTGGGAGGAGGTGGAAACTTGTTTTTTTTTTCTCATTTTCTCAATAAATAAAAAAGATTAAAAAAAAACAAATAATGGGTCACACCACATAGCCCACAAACTTCCTATGGATAACTGAGTCTGGATAACTGTGCCCACCCTGGGCACACAGAGTTAAGCAGCTTCTGCTGCTCCAGCAGCACAGTTCTCAAGGCATGCCTTCCAGAAGATTGGCGGCTCACGGTTCTGCTGCTTGGAAGTCTGTCTAGCTAGTGGCGTAGGCATACACTCTAGAGCCACTAACCAAGTCTAAATAGATCAGAAAGAAGAGGAACGGGGTCTCTGCTGCCATCTCTGTGTGAGAGAGGAGGGCAGCTGATAGAGGAACGGGGTCTCTGCTGCCATCTCTGTGTGAGAGAGGAGGGCACCTGATAGAGGAACGGGGTCTCTGCTGCCATCTCTGTGTGAGAGAGGAGGGCAGCCGATAGAGGAACGGGGTCTCTGCTGCCATCTCTGTGTGAGAGAACTTCAAAGTATATTAGCACATAGCCCAAGCTACATAAACGTGTCATGAAATTTTACAGGCTAAAAAAGTTTAGGACATCTGGTCTAGGAGCTTTGTGTAGCTATGCTACCAAATGTACACATATCTAGTCTACTGTGCAGAAAGAGGCCACCATGCAAAGACAACAGGGGCTCAGTTCCCTATTTCCCCCGGCACTAGAGCCCCTCTGACCCCGTCCTTCCCTGCTGCTGACTTTAAAAAGTCCTGTAAATTCCATCCTCTGGTTCAAGAACTTTCTGTCTCTCAAACACGGAAGTAGCCATCCATAAAATAGATTAAACTTAAAAAGAAAACTCCACTTCTGAAAAATGTAACATTGTGAATAAGAATTAGAAATATATACACGAACCCAGGAAATTCAAATGAAGAGTCCCATAGTAAGTATTCTCAAATAAATGTCACAAATATATTAAGGTTATGGAAACACCGTGCCTGAGATATGATTAGACAGTGGAGAGAAATGTCACTTGAAATTTCTGGCATGTACATTTCAACCTATATGTTGAAATTAGTGATTGCTAAAAATAATAAAGGATGAAACTTTCAGCCATGTACATTATGATCCAGTTTTATGAAGTTATTTTTGATTGTCTAGTGGATGCATATTTGTGTGTGAGAAAGTGTAACGTATGTGTGCATGTGTGTACGTGTGTGTGTGTATACAAAATACATACAATTACTTCATATACTTAACTAATATTGATAATAGACATTTTCCAAGAACTGGAATGCATTGTGTTATAATTTTTTCTTCACGGTTTTGTGGTTAAGACTTAAAATACCTTATTCCACACCCAACAAATATATACCTCTTCTCAGAAACAAATGCAAATGGTTAAATAAAATGTTTTTGAAAAAATCATTAATTTCATTTTAAAACAAAATTTATAATTTGTTTTATGGTGTTTGGTTTCTATTAGATGTATTTTTTGTTCAGTATTCCGTGAGCGAACGATTCCTCTCCCTGGAGTGTAGGACCATGGCTTCCTCTCACTTGCCTTCATTTTATTGCTCACTATCTATTCTTCAGCACTAAAGAAAGCCCACTCTTCTCTGCCATCTTCTCTGACCATCCAGTACTTTGAGTTCTCGTTTCCTTGTGTTCTTGAGTCCTCATTCATAAAACAGTAACACAATTTGGCCCATGAAAATATGACATGTGATTTTGCTGATTAATTTTTAATGAATCAATCATGAGTTCCATACAAAGCATCCTTTCAGGTACAGAAACAACCTTAAGCCCTTGTGAGAAAGCCCTCCCCCCACAAAGTTCTCCCCTTGCAGCCTGACTACAGTTTAGTGTCATTTCCTAAGAAAAACATTATCGGGTTAGAATTTTCAGTTTGAGAGCCCCCCAGATTTTTGAATCATAATATTTAGTCATCTGTTTCTGCCATTATATAACCAACAAAGATAAGCTCTACCTTTGATAAAAATCATTCATACTTTCTCCATCCCTATGGCAAACTCTATGTAAGAACATCAATGTCTGCCCCGTATTGAGTTTCGCAAGACATTATTCTCAGCATTTCCGTGGAAATATATTTTAAGAAGAAGTCATGTAATTAACTCTAGTCAAGAATCCACCTTAGTCACTTGAAGACGCAGTCATCTCCAAAGCTCAGTGAAACTCTCCTGATGAAAATGTAGCTCCATCACAAATTGCAAATTGGCATGAGAAGGAAGCTGAAAAGATTGCCAAGACTGGCAGCCTGCCTTCCCTGCCCAGTCACTTAAGAGAGTAATACCAACGAATTGCAAATGTTCCAACATATGTGTGTACACACATCCTTTTATTTAATACACAAAAGAAGATCCTTGAAATATAAGCAGTCCAGCCAAAACATGCCATATTGCCAGATGGAAGATGAGTCTGAGAACAGATTCAGACACAGATTAAAATGCAGCAGAATGGGGGTAATTATAGCAATAAGATAGTAAACTTGTATCGAAGGCTTGGAATTGCTTAAGATGCTGTGATGTCAGACTGGGGGAAGTGGGGCAAGGCCTCCTTGTCCCTTGGATTCCTTTGACTAAGCCTGGCTGTTCCATTGGTAAGTTTAATGAAGGTTTACCCAGGAATTACCATATTAAGAAGTACCCAAAGAACTGACCCACTCTCTAAGTATCAGGTCACCATGCCTAACTGCTTACAGCAGAAACCCTAAAACTCAACCGAACTCCCAAGCAGAAAAAAAAGTGTCCCCATTTGAATGTCACAGGTAGACATGATCACTTACAGGCAGATTGCATTATTTATATGGTGATACTGAACTGTATAGAAAGGAATTGATCTGATTGTATTTTTTAAATATAAAAGAAAGAGGTATAGAAATGTATAAGCTGTTGAGAGGAATGACTTAATGTTATCAGACACTGAAGGAACAACATGATTTCAAACAAACAAACAAACCTGAGACCCCTCTCAAGGACAGCTATGTGAAAACATTGCATAGACCTGTTTTCCAGGGTTTGAACACTACTGGCCTTTCAAAATAAAAAAATAATAATCACAATGAAAACAGTGTCCTTTCTGAAAGGATAGAGACCCGCTTCTTCATTCAAGCGATGTAAAAAATGCTGGCTCGCTAAAACTTTTCTATGAAGTCAGTCTGAAGGGATAAAAATGAGACACAGGAATGTTTTAAGATATATTGTAATGAAATGCAGTGTCCTGAAAAACGAGGACACTGAAATAGACAAGTTGAGACAGTCTGCCTCTCTTCAAGAACACCGAAAGCAACTAGACAACTAAAGGTGGACATTGACAGTGTCGATCTTTAAGAGAGTCTCCATGCTGACCCCACAGATTCCATCTGGAATTGATGGTTAGGCATCTAAAAGTTGTGAATGCCTCTTGTACAAATCAGAATCCACAACACTAATGACATGCCCATGCGGTTGCTCCTCTGTGGTGGCATTAAATACTTTGTCTCATGGTGGACACCTGGCGTATGTCCGTCTCTCTACAAGTGTGTTTAATTCACTGGCTCTTAACCTCTTGTAAACTTTTTACTCATCTTTAATTCCAGGATGAAGATCAATCCAATCACTTCCCTATACAAATATTAACACAATCTTTCCTTAAAAATAAAAAAAATAATATTCTAATGAAAAAAGGAGTTGAACTCACCAAGGCCAGCTGGCCTGGGTCTGGAAAAGCCTGGGATAAAACCGGACTCTCTGAACATAGCGGACAATGAGGACTACTGACAACTCAAGAACAATGGCAATGGGTTTCTGATCCTACTGCACGCACTGGCTTTGTGGGAGCCTAGGCAGGTTGGATGCTCAACTTACTAGACCTGAATGGAGGTGGGGGTTCCTTGGACTTCCCACAGGACAGGGAACCCTGATTGCTTTTCGGGCTGGGGGGAGACTTAATTGGGGGAGGGGGAGGGAAATGGGAGGCGGCGGCGGGGAAGAGACAGAAATCTTAAATAAATAAATAAATAAAAAAGGAGTTGTAAGGGAAGAAAAAAACGTGACTTATTCTGATCTCTAATCTCCAATGGTTATTTTGGTCACAATGTTACTGGTTCCTTAGTAATAAACTACTGTTTATAACCAAAACTCTCTTAAGTGTGGTAGGTAAGAACATAGGACTGGGACTCCCACTGTCTAGGGCCAAACAATATGAGGCTGTGCATGCTAATCCCTAAATGCTTTGATTGATGATTTACAAAATAGGACAGTGAGTCCCAACCTTACCAACCTGTTATGATTATCCACTGAAGTAATATCTACCTATGAAGCACATTTCAGAGCAAAAGTGCAGAACTAACCAAACAATCGCTTATTAACTTAGTAAGGACAGAATTGAGTCTCAGGTTTGCTAAATATCCTGTCGAAGACTGCACAGATAGCTGCTCTGCTGCTAGCTACTACAAGTTTGAACACTTCTTTGTTTTTGTATCTTCTCATCACTGTATAGGAGCGCTATGGCAAAACTACAGAGTGTTCAAAAATAATTTTCTTGCCCCACCCCTACCACCTCTCAAAGGAGTTACAGGAGATGAAGAGAAGTCGGGACACATCTTTGCAGGCCTTCTTTATCAGGTCACACATCAAGACCATGAAAAATTCTGGGCAACACTCTGCCTCTAGGCTCCTTTAGGGCTTGCGCTCTACTCCTGGGCTCAAGGCCAGCTCCATCTGCAAGCAAAGACTAGCATATCTTTTACCAGAGTATTGCAAACTCCGATGCTATCATTTAGTGATGTGTGCCATGTTGTCAGGCCTTTGTAACCCAGTCTCTCCAACTAGAAAATATGTTTAAAAGTAACAATAATACTGTTAGCAAGTATGCGGCAAATACGTGGAATCTGCCAAATACTGACTTTATTTCATTTAAACACTGACTTAACTTTATTCCTCCAACCGTAAGATAAAGTATCATTACTATACATAATTTGACTATGACAGACAGAGCCGAAGAAATCATTGCTCAAGGCCACTTGATAAATAATTGATAACACCAGTATTCAAAGGCCAGTGTTGCTCACAAAACCTAGAGATACAGCAGGTGCTCCGTAAACATCGGTATGCTTTACCACCTCCGTGATGATTGACACAACTTTTAGGAGGGAAGTAGGACTCCCCATTATATTCCTGTGGGTAAAAGGCCCACTAACTTATACTTAACTATCAGAATATGGTCATCACAGTTCTAATACGTTGTTCCCCATTTATCTCCCTGACTATTTCTCACGTCTACCACCACCGTTAGTAATAAATAACCTTCCCCAACCTACTAAACTTTATACTATCCATGTGGTACTGTGATGCCATCATATCTCTGTAGTAAATTTTTAATTTTTTTCCTTTTTTGTAGGGGGAAGGGTTGTGTCACAACATACCTATGGAGATCAGGGAACAGCTGTGGCAATTGGCTCTCCCCTTTAATCAAGTTAATTTCATCGGAGTTCTCCCAGGCTTGGTGGCAGGCCACTGAACCATCTCACTAGCTAAGTACTGAATCTTCTCCAGGCCTCACTCTACTGAAGATACTCTGTCTCCCTCTATGTTACCGAGATTTCTATTAGTTGGTTTACACAGAAAGTTCTTGGTGGTCTTCTTTGACATCTTCTTCTCATCACATCTCCCTCCCAAATAAGTTGGCTGTCACTGCTTTGTCCTTTACTTTTCATATCCTGCTTCTTATTGTTTTCCCAATATTATATATATATATATATATATATATATATCCCTAATTAACATAAAGATATAGCCTTAATTATAATATATGAATATATAGTGTTAATTATCCTATATTAGTATATATGATATATATCCTTAATTAGTATCTATTATAGATTATGGAAAAAGGAAAAGAAACCATGAAAATTATACTCTCTCTTCTATACTTAATCACCTGAAGAACATTTCAATAAACCTAGAGCTTCTGAGGCCAAAGACTGTAGGTGTATGGTGAGGTAATTAATATCCATTTGAACTTTGGATATGACTCCTTTTGCCACCTAGGGGTTTAGCCATTTTTTTAAATGAAAATCCATTCAAAACAAGAAGAGGATTATATAAATTGATGGTCAGATTTATGTTAGAATAAAATCTCCACATATAGAGGCAAATGTTAAGAAAACATTTAATAAATAGACAATAAATCTATCTCCACAGGCAAAATATTCAAAGACTTCACTGAAGGCAAGGCTGAACCCAGAAAGATGTGTCCCAAATGCTCTGAAAGGATTTTGATTCATCCTGACACCTCACAAGTCCAATATCACATATGCTTTTCTCCCTCCCGGCAAGAAGTAAAAAAGTGGCCAATGCGAGTCAGCCTTCATGAGCAGAGCAGATTCTCTTGGATGTCAGGGAACTTCAGTCAAATGCCAATCAACAGAATTCTAAACTATCCAGAGATTTAGCTGGATCACTGCCAGTCAGCACTATGTCTGATATCTTTTTCTTCAGACATCGAAACATTGAAAAATAAAAGGAAAATATGTTCAGCTACTGCCTCTTCAGCAGCTTTGCAATTTTCCTAGGATCAGCCTTTCTTCTCCTCTTAGCCCTCTAATCTCCAAGCAAAGCAATAGCTTCTCCTTGCCTAAGGAACACGGGCTCTGGTTACTAATTCAAGAATCCTTGATTCCTTAATCTTTTGCTGCCAGAAATAAGTCAGTAGATACGTAAGTTAAGTATGAGACCCAATATGAAATCCTGTCTCTCTCCTTCTTTCTTTTCAAACTTTCTAGGTGCAAGTATATGCTACTAATAATAGAAGTCTGTGAAGGTCTCCTATAGACTCTATAAGTAATCGGTATCATCTTTCACCTAGATTCAGAGTCCTACTTAGCTTTAATTGTCAATTTGACACAGAAAAGAATCACCTAAGAGAGTCTCAGTAAGGGACTGCTCAGATAATGGCCTGCGGACATGTCTGTGGGTGAATGTCTTGATTGTTAATTGGTTTAGGAGAACCCAGCCCACTCTAGGAGGCACCATTCCCTGGGCAGGTGATCCTGACTGAATAAGAAAGCTATTAAGCTTGAGTGTGTAAACCAGCTAGCAAACAGCATCCTTCATGTTTCCTGCCATTGTTCTTTGGTTGTAAAGTGAGTTCCTTAGTCAGAGGTAATGATCAAGGAATAGGAAAAAAAAAAGGATGGAGGTGGGTCTTGTATATATCTGTTGCTGTTATTGGTTAATTAATAAAGAAACTGCTTGGTTTTTGATAGGACAGAAAATTAGGTAGGTGGAGTAAACAGAACAGAATTCTGGGAGAAAGAAGCCGAGTCAGGCAGTCGCCATGATTCTCCCACTCCAAACAGACACAGGTTAAGATCTTTCCTGGTAAGCCAGCTCGTGGTGCTACACAGAATATTAGAAATGGGTTAGATCAATAGGTAAGAGCTAGCCAATAAGAGGTTAAAACTAATGGGCCAAGCAGTGTTTAAAAGAATACAGCTTCCGTGTAATTATTTCGGGTAAAGCTAGTCAGGTGGCGGGACACAGCCCCGCTCCTCATACAACAAAAAAGAAAAAGTTTGCCTTCAGATACCTGCCTTGACTCCTTCGATGACAGAATATAATCTGTAAACCAAAATCAAGTCGAAATAATTTCCCTATGTTCCTTTTTTTTCTTTTTTTTTATTAATTTATTTATTTATTAAGGATTTCTGCCTCCTCCCCGCAACCGCCTCCCATTTCCCTCCCCCTCCCCCAATCAAGTCACCCTCCCTCATCTGCTCTAAGAGCAATAAGGGTTCCCTGACCTGTGGGAAGCCCAAGGACCGCCCACCTCTATCCAGGTCTCCTAAGGTGAGCATCCAAACTGCCTAGGCTCCCCCAAAGCCAGTACGTGCAGTAGGATCAAAAACCCACCCCTATGTTCCTTTTGATTAGAGCGTTTTACCACAGCAACAAAGATGAAACCAAAACATCCAGCCCTTAAAAGAACTTGGACTTCTTGATAAATACACACATCATTCTTTATGTAAAGACTTTACACCTACTGTCTGAAAGTATTAAATCCAGGGTCATATAAAGCTGGCACATGCCTCTTTCCCTCATACACACACACACACACACACACACACACATATATATCATCCTAATATCTCCCAAGGGACCTGTCAGCGCTGGCTAAAGCTAAACAATTTTCTGGGCTTTCTTGCTGTCAGTATGCAATCTGTTCTCTGAAACACTCACTAACCATGCTTGTGGAAAGCAGCTAGAACAGGCATGTGGATCAAGTGAAACCCAACAGATAAAATGAGTTACAGTCTCATTTTGACTCTAAAAGGCAATCAATGAGCAGCAAGCCAATAACCAAATTCTTGACCTCTGCTGCGGATGAGTTAATCATCTTTGCTAAGTCTTGTCCTTGCCCTCAAGTCTTAGTCTTGAGGTTCTTTCTCTCTTTCAAAGCAGGCATTTTCATGTAGTCCAACTGTCAAGGACAGGATAACAAGAAATACTAAGTTATATGTAATGAAAGGTATAAAAAGAGAAAATCTGAGTTCAAGTACTGGTTGACTTCACTTTCAGCTCTTCCCCTTGACTCATAGGCAGTACTGAATGCTGGCCTCTGATTATAATTCAGCATTGTGCCACAACATTCTCCTCTTACACACTCTTGTCCTTTCATAGCGGACTTCCTCTTCACCTCTTCACACACACCATGCACTGCCCTAACTCAAGGCCTTGATAGACATAGACTAGTCTGCCTCTCCTTCACCTGTCACTCTTTCCTCTCAAATTGGTCCTTGAGTCTTGTAAACCTCAACTGAACTATAACATTTTCAGAGAAGCCATTCTGACCCTCAGGTTAGTCTGATTTCCTTCATTTTATATTTAAGAGCAACCTGTACTTGAGCTCTAGCAGTTAAAATGACTCTTGTGACCATTTGAGTGTTTATCCATTCTTCAGAGAAAATAGACTTCATTCTTCTTCAACTGGGTATGACCCCAATACATACCTCACTGACAGAAACGTGGTATCACTTGGTACATATTTATTAACTCTCTCTCCTTGTCTATAACATCTACTATATTGCCTTAAAGAAATATGCAAACTGCAAAAATAAATTACAAATTGTGATAAAAGTCCAAATGACTACTATTATCTATGTCTATTTGGATTTTTAAAAAAAGCATAAATTGTGGTAATGTCTCTATTTGCTGAAATTGATTTTGCTTTCTTTATTATTGTGAAGCACATAGCTGAGATGTGAATATAACCCTTCCTTGATATATATGTGAGGATAAAAGAAGGCATAGATCAACACTAGCGCCTGTGATAGTTTAGCAAGTTATTTCAAAAATTAATGACTTAAAGTGATAAAAAATACTTATTTTTTGCTAAAAAAAGGAAGGACTTTTTAATAAGGAAAATTATTTAATATAGCTTATTTGTGTCTCAGAATCTCTCATGAAGTTTTTGTCAAACCCATGAAAGGACTAAATTAGTTAAATATAAATCCAATGAACTCAAGCTAAAGAAGGAGACCTCCTTCCAAGGTGGCTCTCATAATCAGCAGAAGCCTCAGCCATTGTCTACAAGGGGCTCACCATGAAGACAGCCTGGGGCTGTTAACATGCACAGTGTGGTAGTTGGCTTCTGTCAAAACAAGTCGCTCAGAGAAAACAAAGTGGAGAACACGATGCTTTGGAAATGAAGTCTTGATAACTTGGTAGTATTATCCCTGCCATGTTACATGTCTTGATTCACCGTGGAAGGTGACATCGCAAAAATCCCGCACCAGGAAAGCAAAGAAGCCTGAGTGCCTTGAACCTCCAAAGACTTTCTCTCTGCCCCAGTTCTCCTGCACATGACATGCTAACACCGCCGACCAAAGGGATCCATGGTTGGACCATGGTTGGCCAACAGATGAAAGAATGGGTTTGTGAATGGCTGCTATAGAGTTTCTGAAGCCAGTTAAAGAAAAGCCTGAGAAATGCCGGATTAGTTAACGAGACCACATATGCAAATTCTATAGTCACCTTAGCAGAAAGGAGAGTTGAACGCTACAGATTTAAGGAAAGGGAATTATTGATAGCGGGGGGGAAAAATGTGTGTCCCTGAAGCAGATCCAAATTTTCCAAACCCAGCCTTCCTCTTCTTAAACCACTACAATAGTTGGTAATTAGATATATAAACGAAAAGGCTATGCCTTTTATGTAAGAAAGTGATGATGATTAAAGATTTAGATGCTATCAAAAACTTACCTTTTTGCATCATTCTTGTAATGGAAATTTATAACTTAGCTACCGTCTTGAATACATTAAATACATACATAAATACATTAAACAGTACAGGGGGTCTGAGCACTCAGAACACCAGACTAATACAAGCCTTTCTGTAATTACCATTTCAGAGTTCTAATAATAACATTATTTGCATTTTCTTTGACACTTTTTTTTTAGGACAATTTCTAATACATGAGAAAATGTTTGTAAATTTTGACTACAAAACAGCAAGGGCATTCAGAATAAGAAAGAAGTGTTACATACTAAAATTGATTGTACTAATAGTCAAACTTGCAAAATCACTCCAGAAACATAGTTTAGTATTGTGTTTATGAGCTAATGAGCTAAAATATGACTCAGTATTACAATAATGAACAGCCCTCCACTCAAGAACAAATCAGAAAGCCAGGCATCCCTCTCCCTTGTGTTCCTTAGTAGATCAACTATTTGCTGGATTCTTTGTCTCTGGTTCACAGTCGGGTATGGACATGGCCATGCATAGCACCAATATGAGGGCTTTCTTTCTTCTCCTTCATAAGAACACTGTTGCAAGCTAAGTTCAGTCTTCTCCAGTCACACAGTGCAGTCTTTTGCCACTTTCTTTTCTAGACTACCCTGGCAACAATGTCCTTCATTGCATCCATTCCTGCTTAAAGAAAGCTTTCGCTGGTCTTCAACGGGAATTTGTTTGTTGTATTATATACATTATAAGCTCTTACCACAACTACAAGCTTTAGCACCTGTAGAACGGAAAAGATAATCTCCACATTACACTCACTATCATTTTAAGAGTACAAATGGTGACAAGTTTGCCCTTCATTGTATTCCTAGTGCTTGATATGCAGTTGATATTCACCAAATATTGATGGGCTGAATTTATGGGGTTTTCAAATGCTTACATGAAATATAGCTTAGCCTATGTGTGACATTGGCACACAATTAAGGAAAAGAAGGCACAATACCAAAATCATAGCATCCCTCTCTATGAGTTCTTTTATAGCTATGATCAGATGGAATAAAAAGAAACAGATGCTGTTTTGGTAATCTTGAAAATGGCTGTCCCTAGTGTACTTGGAAATATAAGATAGTGAAGTCTTTCTGGTTGAGCTTGGAATGTGTCTTGATGGCAGATCTTCCCTTTGCAGTGGCTTTCAAGAATCTTATAGAATAAAGAGAGGAAGAAGTGAGCAAGGGAAACTGTGATTAAGGAAGAGAATAAAGAAGATATTTCCAGGATCCATAAGACATTCTTTATAGATGAGCCATGGCTAGTTAATATATATATATATCCATCCAAGCCAGTACTTCTTTTCAAAAAAGAAAGCATAATAAAAAATTATAAATTGTAGTGTATCTACCCAGATGTGTCTGCAGAACTCCATTCTTTTGAAAAATTACCAGCCAACACTTGAAAAAAAGAGCGACACATTTCCTATAGGTAGGAGTAGTTTTTACATAGCTCAACTCATTAAATGCATGACTATGCTTTCTATTCATTTTAACAAATTCTAAACATGAACTCCAAATTTATATTAGGACAGTCATATATAAAACAAAAGAATCTTAATGAGTTTTCTACTCCAAATACCCAGAGGTGGAAATCCACATTAAGGATTAATGACCTGTCATTGTGGACTTAAAGAAAAGACATTTTAGTTGCAGAAATTTAAAAATAAAAGAGTCCAAAGTGAGAAAATATCATTTTTCCTTTTATGTCATAAAACTGACCTGACCTGATTTATTTGCTGTAAATTGACCAAAAGAAAAAAAAATGTGTTAAATGGCTTGCTTTATGAGCAAAAATTCATTCTTTAGAAACTTTCAGGACAAATTTAGAAAGCCTCGTCAGAAATACTTGCACTCTCAATGGTGCAGCAGGCCCGTCAGAGTCAAAAGGCGTAGAAGCAGAGGCTCTTCGCATTTTAGGCTTAACACAATGTCAGCAATGACGGCTGTAAAGCAGAAGAAGTGCCTCCGACTCCCAGCCAAGCACGTCTGGTTGCAGGTGCCATAAAAACACTTCAATAGCTGTTTCAGACCATCAATGAGATTCTGGCCCTATTTTTTAACGTCTTATCTATTTCAAGTAAGCGTTAATGCTCGGTTTTCCGATTCATTTTTACTTGATGTCAGACAAGCTCTGTTTGAGGTGCTGTGGATCTCCTTTCCCCTTTTGAATCGAGAAGCGATGTTATGACAGCAGGTGACAGAATCCACAGGCTGAAAAGATCAGGTTGAATTTGAAACTCAGAACCTTCAGCATTTAAAAAGATTTCAAATTGAGAAGCTTGCCTTCTCCCAGCACCAGAGTGTTCACAATAAAGAGACACAAGGAAATACAATATACCTGTAATTGTTCCATCTTCCCTCTCTTCACGGCGTATTCCACCTTCCTTTGGTGGCAGATGTTTGTGCGAAAGAAGCAACAGATTCGATCTTTTTTTCCTTCAGAAACTGACAATGTCCAGACTGAACAACATTAACCTGGTTGTATTCTCGTTTCCCTGAAAATGTCTGTGTAGTAGCAGGGTGGGGAGGGGGCGAAAATGAAATAAAAGTAGCTTGGGTCCGAGGTCAAGAAGGTGTGTTGCAAAGTGACGTCTCCTCAACATGACAAGGCCATCACACTCATGAAATTGCAGTAGCTGTGGCTGCCTAGACAAGATCAAGCCCTTCAATAACCCAACAGGGTGGGGAGAGAGTCACACTGCTCCACTGCTATCTAAGGAGCTGTTATGAGTTGATGTCTACTGCAAGAGGCAGGGTTAGCTTCCCTTTGGGGATATGGTCATGGGCAGGCTGACTAAGCTCTGGTAGAGAGTGCCCCATACCTATGCACATAGACTCAGTAGGTTATAAGACAAGAAAAGAAGAAAATACAAACAGAACAGGGATGTGAGGGGCTTTAGGAAGAGGGGTAGGAAGACTGGTAGGAGATTGAGGGGGAGTGGGAGTGGATATGTACATAGTACACTGCACACAAAAACATAAATTAATTTAAAAAGCAGCTCTGTCTAGAGAAATATAAAAGAGCTGGGTATGGGAGAAATTTATTTCTTTATACTTTCATAGAATATTTTTATATAGAAGGATGAAGCATGAAAATGACATACTATGTGCTGAGTTTAAAATCAATGTATCTGAACAGTCTTTTTAAATAGTGTTTGTGCTTTTCTAGCCTTTATCAAAGCCAGGAACAACTTTGGAGTACATCAATACACAAAAATGTCCTAGAAACACGTTGAATCCTCAGTAAATCTCTATTCCCCCTGCAGCCCCACAACCACCATAGTATACATTTAAAGGTCTCCATGTCACAGAATGGCCTGGCCTCTTTCCGTCCTCTGACACATGCAGTCACTGACAGGAGTGTATAAAAATCAATTTATGTTCAATAAAGTAAATGTCAATGGTATCTTTAAACATGATGTGCCCATGGAATAGTTTATTTCCAGACATTCAAATTTTGATAGCTGATGACCTTAAATATTATTTGAGCATGATCAAAGAGTTCAGAAACATTTAATAACCTATAATTAACTGAAGGAAAGTTCTAATGTCACGGCGTTGTTCGGCTCAGAAACTCTCCATGGTTCTCCTCCACTCCCTAGTATAGAAAGAGAAACTCACTACATTAGTGTGGCATTTAAGATGTCCGCAATCCAATACTGATGCAATCTCTCTTAGCTTGGTTTTACCCATCCACCACCCATAGCATATGTCCCCAGCACATTCTTTGATTTCTTGGGATTGATTATATGTGACATTTTTCTACCTCTGACTATCAGTGGTGACCATTCACCAA
Organism: Microtus pennsylvanicus; assembly: GCF_037038515.1. Taxonomy (NCBI): domain Eukaryota; kingdom Metazoa; phylum Chordata; class Mammalia; order Rodentia; family Cricetidae; genus Microtus; species Microtus pennsylvanicus. The sequence goes on along the minus strand of NC_134597.1, from coordinate 6,324,444 downwards.
CTCTGTGAACAAGTAAGCCTAAATAGGACAGTCTATTTAGAAGACAATTTGATGGTATATATGGTAAAACCATTAATGTTGTCTTATACTCTTAGCCCAGGAATTCTACTTCATAGCATCAGAAATAATCAGTGTTATATAATTCTTTGAATATACAATGATGCCTCTTATAATAGATAAAAATCCATAGATACCAAAAGCCCAATGTTAAAGCATTATTTAAAAAAAAACAATATTCATCCACACAATGTATTGCTGGTTGCCTGTATAGTGATATTAAACGGAGAGTTTTTAATTTTGAAAAAGGACATTCATTGAGTGAAGTAGGAGGTAGAAAATTTCATGTATACAAAACAATCTCTACATTAAAAAGAAAGAAACACTACAAGGCAATGTATCAAAATTATCAGTGTTTCTATGTGTTCAGATCTAAGGTAAGGGTTTCTGGTTGCTTCATCATCTACTCTATTACCCACAACCTCTGCATCTATGACCTTAGTCATTAAAAATGCACTAAAGAATATTTCTATCATATATTATAAAGATCTTTGCATGCTGCCATCTGGAAAAACCTCTCCATGACCCTTAATGGAATTAAACCTTAACTTTTCTATGTTCCCACATCATACTTCCAGATACTTTAAATTGCATTTTCCCTTTGATGTAGCTGTTTAATTTGATTGGAAAAAAAAAGATGTAATATATATCCAGGCCGAAGAAATTCTAAAAACGGATCTAATTAAAGAAACGTTTTCTCTCTATGTTAACCGCTACCTGTAACAGAGTCATTTCCCACACTGCCTTCCTTGTTTGGAAGGAGCACATCTGCTGAACGCTAGAACTGCCGGCAGCCGCCAAGCTTCCTTCCCATTGCAGTTCTACATCTGCAGTCTGTTTGATAACTTATGCCTTAATTATAGGCTGTCTTCCCACTTTCTGTTGTATGAAGATTATAGAAGAGGATGATAAAATGTATGGAAGATTTAAAAAATAAATCAGTAGTTTTATCTCAAGCACAGGAAGGAAAAATCATGGTATAATTTTTCCCCAAAAAAGCCCGTTTTGTTTCTTCTTCCAAAATGGATATATAGATGCTTTTTAAATTGATGCTATAAATTTTTACTTGACACTTCATTAATTTCTCAGTTTTGTCCTTAAACATTAATAGTTGTGGTATTTTATAGATGTAAATATATTTACAATCTTCACTTAGGCCACTCCAAAAGATTGTGATTTAAAGCAAATAATATACAGGTCAAGTTGGTTTCAGAAAAGTATTATATATTTTTCCTTATGTGTATATTTTTTGAAATATTTGGGACAAACCAACTTGAGAAATTATTAATATTTATCTGAGATTCAAATTTATCAGGGTGCTCTCCACTCTTATTTCCTAAATCAGGCAACTCTAGGCTGGAGAGTAATTGGTTGTCCAGAAATTCCACAATCTGGCTAGATAACCTTTCAAGCTCACCCCTGAGGAAGATTTCCTTTCAACTCAGCAAGTAGTAGTCTCAAATACCTAAGTTCTCTACATCTTTCTAAAGAAAGCTTGAAAAAAATCCCCCAGTGCTGATGCCAAGCCTCACCAGGATCCCTAACCTAACCCAATTCCAGAGCCTGAAACCCTGCCAAGTCTACACAGAAGAATTACACACAAATTACCAAGCTCTGCTGTGCTTTGTGGTTTTATTTTCATGCATTTATACTTCACAGAAGAGTCAGAGATCTCTGACTTCATGAACTCAATTTTTCTCAAAGTATTTAATGCGTACTCGAAAGCCAATTTTAACATGCCCTTGTTCTCTTATAGAAGGACAGTGGAGAAGGGTCATCTGGGGAACTCTTCCACGACATTAAGAGAATGACCAGATTTTCTCCTTAATAACATGACTCCATATTGACCCACACATTTTTAGTGGATCCTCTGCATGCAGCATGGGCTACTTAAAAATACCATGCAATAAAGAGAATTATTTTCTTATCTTCACTCCCCAAAACTTCCTAGTTTGTAATCGCATCATCTTCCACCTAGAAATGCTAATAAGGAAACAAATTCTCCAGGCACTCTCTCTACCACCCTACTCCTCCCCATTTTACCTTTTAGAAGTTTCTGAAAGTGACTCTCATTCTCTCTCCCTGCATTAAATTATATCTGCCTGTGCTAACTTCAGACCAGTGTTTCTCAAATTTTAGTGTGCTTATAAGTCACCTGGGCATCTTGGAAAGATGTACATCCTAAATCTCTGTGTAAAATTTCAAACAGGTCCCATAGAGATAACTGACTCTACTGGTCAAGGAACACGCCCCCCTCCCCCCCCCACACACACAGTGAAACTAAGTTCTGATTATTTTTGTAGATACTCAAGAAGATATCCTTCTGCTGCAGTTAATCAGTGTATTGTTGTTGATCTTCTGAGTAAGATTCCTGATGACTCCCTTTGTCTACTGAATTACTAGGATAAACCATCTCTTGTGACAACTTCATGTCCATTCCCATCTCCACATCCTATACCTTCAAACTCTAACTTTCCTCCCCTTCTCATTGCAACTCAAACTCATATTCTCTCTAGGCTTCTGTGCATTCTGAGCTCTCTGCCAAAAATGACCATCCAAACCGTGTCACTTTTCTGGCAACTCAGAGATGTCACACTTTTTCTGTGGAACTTCCTATTCTCCAGCTCAGGAACAATGCACGGCGCCCGATGTGGTGGGTCAACTGCACCTTCTGCAATTGGGTGTTTTGAGCACCAGTTTACAGGTGCACTAGTTTCTATCATATGTGGAATTTACTGTGTACAAAGTATTGTTCTGCACATTGTGTATAGAGATTTTATGACATCCTAAAAGCTAAGTACTTAATGAAAAGGTGAGTTTGTAAAACTTATTTGTAATTTTGTTCTAGAAGCTTAACTGGATTCATTCTAAACTATCTTAAGAAAAACTTGCAATAGTGGTCATGTGCAGGTCTTATATCATGATAATGTCTGACAATCCCAAATTTAGCAGAGTGGAGATAAATTGAAGCATCTTTTATCATGGCCAGACATGCTAGTGCACATATATAATACCAATCTTCAGAGAAGCTGAAGGAGAATGACAAGGTCAAGGCCAGCCGCATCTATGGAGATAGCAAGACCTTAAATGGAACCTCCTGAAACTGAAAAGTTTTCTCTGTAAGGCAAAGGGCATAGTAAATAAGACTCAATGATAGCTTACAGAAAGGGAAAGGATCTTCACCAACCCCCACATCTGTCAGAGAGCTGATCTCCAAAATATATATAAAGAACTCAAGAAATTAGACATCAAAAGAACAAATAATCCAATAAAAAATGGGGTGCAGATCTAAACAGAAAATTATCAACAGAAGAATCTCAAATGGCCAAAAGATATATAAAGGATTATTCAACACCCTTAATCATCAGGGAAATACAAATCAAAATGACTTTGAGATGCCATCTTACACCAGTCAGAATGGCTAAGATCAAAATCACTGAGAACAGCTTATGTTGAAGAAGATTAGAGGAAGAGGAACACTCCTCCACTTCTGGTGGGAGTGCCCACCTATACAGTCACTTTGGAAATCAGTATGGTGACTTCTCAAAAAAATTGGGAATCAATCTACCTCAAGACCCAGGGATATCACTCTTGGGCATATACCCAAAGGATGCTCAATCACACCAGAAGGACCCTTGTTCTAAAATGTTCATAGCAACATTATTTGTAATAGTCAGAACCTGGAAAAAACCTAGATGCCCCTCAACCAGAGAATGTATTTAAAGACAGTGGTACATTTACACAATGGACTATCACTCAGCTGAAAAAAAAAAATGAAATCACGAAATTTTTAGACAAATCGATGGAGCTAGAAAAAAAATCATCCTGAGTGAGGTAACCCAGACTCAGAAAGACAAACATGAATGTAGTAACTTGTAAATGGATACTAGCTGTAAATCAAAGGATACCCAGACTACAATCCACAACTGCAGAGAAGCTGAGCAACAAGGAGGAGCCTATGAGGGACACATGGATCGCCCTGGGAAGGATAATTAGATGAGATCTCCTGGGTAAACTGGGGGCAAGGAGGGTGGTAGAGGGAGAGGGAATGGGGGATGAGAACATGCAGGAATGGGATGGTCAAGTTGGGGAAGGAACAAAGTGAGAGAGTCCATTTATCTTCATAAAGGGAACCATTATGGGATTAGGGAGAAACCTGGTGCTAGGGAAGTTCCCAGTAAGCCACAAGGATGACCCCAGCTAAGACTCCTAGGAATGGAGTAGTGGAAAGGGTGTCTGAACTAACTTTCCTTTGTAATCTGCTTGGTGAATACCCCAACTGTCATCATAGATCCTTCATCTAGCAACTGATGGAATCAGATGCAGAGACCCACAGCCAAGCACCAGGCTGAGCTCCAGGAATTCAGTGGAAAAAGGGAGGAGGGATTGTATGAACATGGGAGGTTAAGATCATGACAGGAAATCTACAGAGACAGCTGAATCAAGTTTGTGGGAATTCATGAACCCTAAACCTACAACTGTGGAGCCTGCATGGGCCCACTGCATGTGGAAGACAGTTGTTTAACTTGGACTATTTGAGGGGTCCCTGGCAGTAGGACGAGGATCTATCCCTGGGGCATAAACCAGCTTTTTGGAGCCCATTTCCTAAGGTGGGATGGCTTGCTCAACCTTGGTGCAGGGGGGAGGGGCTTGATCCTGCCTCAATTTAATGTGTCAGGCTTTGTTGACTCCCATGGGAGGCCTTACCATTTGGGAGATCTGAATAGGGGGGTGGGCTGGAGAGGGAGGTGAAGGTAGGCAAGAAGAGGGATGGAAAGGAGAACTGTGGTTGGAATGTAAAATGAATAAAAATAAATAAATAACTGGAAAGATATAATAAACATGGAAAAAAAACAAAACAAAATAAGCAACACCCAAACCAAAGCCCTCCACAACTGTTGAGGGGATCTATCCATTTGTGTTTTTAACAGAAATTGTTCCAAAAGTCACCAGCTTTTATGGTCATGTGTCAGTATGTCAAGGATTTTCAAAGCTAGCATACTCTTATAATTGAATGATCCCTTATTATTTGTAAGATGGACATTTTTTATTGGTTTGTATTACCAACCATCCCCTACCATGGTATCCAGTAAACAAGGCAGGCACAAATATAAATAAATAAAATATTGCCTTCTGGATTTTAGGCAGTTATAAGTCTTCAGCCTTAAAACGTATTATGTACATCAGAACCATAGAAAATTTCCTCTTTTCAAAACGTAGCTGACATAGGCTTCAAGTATCAACAAGGTACTTGGCTCTGTGCAGAGTATTTTGACACAGATTCAACAATCATCATCCTATTAAAATGGGAAGCCTCTGCTACAGACATGAGTTTTTCCCGAATTACAGAAAGGAGATATCTGATGACCTGTTGTTTGACAAAAATATCAAATTTAAAGATCTACACAAAGAAAATACAGCTCCAATTAGGAGGTCATAATGCGCAGAGAGAAATTTAAATAAGAAAAATTCTCCCCGGAGCTTTAGCAAGGCTTGCACTACTGAATACAGCCTTTTCTTTTCTAAAATCTGCATGATAAGCTGCTGTGCAAGGCATTGTGTAAAAAGTCGTCATTTATAACATTTGCATTGCACATCAGATAGAGGAAATCATGGCATCAGGAGAAGAATGAAGCTAATGAAAGTCCATTATTAGTTCTTGTTTGCCTCTTCGTTGCCAAAGGAAATTGGGTCCCAAAGAGAAACATGCAAGAAAGTCTTTAAATATAGAAGCGTTTGAGGAAATTAAATGCCAACACCTTGGTTAAGAGAAGTAAGAGGAGACAAAAGTTTTTAAAGTCAGGTCATTGCAAGTTAGCATGAAGTAAGTTTCCCTGTGTTACTCACCTGTTTCTTACACCTGTCAGAATGTACTAAATGTGAATTTTAAAAGCTCTATGTTTTACCCATCTTTGGAAGTAACACAAAACATGCAGAAAAGCTTGACTCCACACTTCAGCTGGTTTCTACAACCACATCAGTTGTCTGTATTTCAACAGATTCTTTCCTATAATTTTGGCAAAATTGGACTTGATTTGGATTGTATGATATAAGACCACTCCCAGGTCAAATGGGTTATGATTTTATTAAGTTCTAGGACAGAAAAATAAATGTTCACACTTGAAAGTATGCCAATGAAATCACGCAGAACAATACCCCTCCCAAAAGATAGCATGTGTTCTTTAAATAACCTACGCATACATCCCTTGAAAACTTCACACTCTGTGCTGTCTCAGAAAATAAGCTTCAAAGAGATACAACGTGGTTCACCTCAGAAATACATGCAGATTTGAGTCAGGTGTCTTCTAAAACTCGAGAGACAAGGACTAGACAGCAGGAAGTCTTTATGTCAGTCAGAACATTTCATAATTTCAAGAGCAGTGCTTTGAGTCATTCATTCAAAGCATAACAGGAATGAAATGCTCCCGTTTAGAGTAAAATATTGAAACGTGTGCCTGCCTCAGAGTGATCCTACCAAGGTGATGCATCCAGAGCCCCTGAGTGCACAGTCGCTGCCCACAGATAAAAGTCCTCTTACCTTTCTAGGCAGAGTATTTACCACAGAATCTCTGTTGGAAGCAGAAACATAAACCAAAACCAAAATATCCAAATGAGGCAATCACTAGGATGTTAACTTAATGTTTACTACATAAATCCTTCCTCTCATTTTCTCCCATTAATCTTTTTTTCTTGAATGAGGACTGTATTTCTACCGGCGAAGTTCAAGGGAAGAAGCAGTTTGAGCTCCAGGCCTGCCCTATGGACAAATAAACGATGGCATCGCCGTGTGGTCACGAAGAGAATCGTCCAAAGATCGTTCCATTTGGGAAGGGAAGGTCTCTCGGTCCTCAGAAAGACAGTGTCCGAGACAGAGGGGCGGGGCGGGGGGATGTTAAAACCCCTTTGCTACAGAGACTCGGGAAGTACGAGGTGTGTTTCCTTGGAAACTGGAATGGACAGGAGGAAGCAATATGGAACTTAATTTTCTTGATAGTGCAGGCTCTATCTGGAATCAAACTGCAATGGCCTCTAAAAGGCTTTCATATATACCCCAAGGAAAAGGGTTAGCTACAATAAAGCTTCTGGAAGAAGACTAAACCAAAAGAGTTTTTCTTATTTTGTGACCCCACAATTCCCCAATCTATGACCTTACAAAACCAAAGCAGTATAAAAGTACATTTCCTAAAGCTTTGGTGAGATGCAACAATTACCTGAAAGACTGGCAGAGTGTTCTGTGCAACGGGACCTTGGGGCTCTGAAGCACGAACACAAACCCAGAACTCTGTGAGCAGATAGAAGCAGCAAATATGGATTCTTAGTGCCCATTTTTCATTTGGCTTATGCCCTTAGGAATGGATTTGACTTTAGAAATGCCCATGTCCTTTTGCATGGGGGCATAAGAGCTTCCTTGTGCCTTCCTGGGAAATCCTCTTTAGAGGAGAGGAGTGGACACTTTCATGACAGCCAAAGCACATACACTTGGCCTGAAAGGGACATCCATCGTGACAGTGGCTAGGAGCCTATCTATCTTTACCCTCTCTATATTTCTGAGAATGAGCCTAAAAGCTGCCAGTATAATCTTGGGAAATAATTCAGTAGCTCTCCTTTGCTCTGAGGTGGCCATTTCCAATTGTGACTCCACGTGCTTCTCTGACCCAATGTGGAATGGACTTTTGAAGTTCCATTCCTGAGAGAAAACCATTCAGCACAAGAGGACACTCGCTGAGATGGTTTCATGCTAGCAACTGACGAGTCAACTAAACAGGGCACAAAATTATCCAGTGCCTCTTGTTCCTTCATTTGTTTCCAAAAAACAGAGAAATAAAAATAAATAAATAAGAGAGCTTTCAACCTATGTACTCCTTCTCCTATGCCTAAACAGCTAGTGACTAAGAAGATTTTATAGCAGAAATGGGCCACACGTCACCTGGAAAGAGTTCTGAAATAACAGAAAAGCATGCAGTCTTAATGAATTGCCTATCTGTAGCACATTCAAGTGACACGTATCATTTCTCTTGCTTGATCTTCCCTTCCCATCAGGAACTTGGAGTAGACATCTGATCCTATGGGAAAGCTACAGTGCTTACTGACTGAGATGCCAGCCAGGATTCCTCAGCTTGAGATATGCCTTCAGCGAGGTGTTGCCAACTTTCCTTGCAGTCGGCTGTTGTGCACCCTCAGCCAGCAACTGACACAGCTCCTGTCGGCGTTTTGGAAAGAAAGAGCTGTGAGCAACGGCAAAGGCGGAGGAGCGAGCCAGCATCTCCTGTACAGTCATTCTCAGGCGCCACACGAGTTCTATTTTTATTAACAGCACCGTTTAGACTAGGCATGAAATTAATTTATTGCTACACTGATTTAAAGTACTTGTTTTTAAAAATTAGTTTTGCAGTTTGGCTTGAGCCTGTTTTGCAGCGGGAAAGTTGGGTGGCCCACACACAATAAACAGAAGGCTGCACAGCCACCCAGAGTGGCTCAAAAGGCTCGTGGCATTCGTGTCTGTGGAATAAGCAGTTAATAAGATGTGGAATAAACTTATAATTTAAGTGGCCTGGAAGCAAAAGAAAAGGTGGAATGGGGTATCTTTCGTTCTATGCCAAGAGCTAGGGATGACATTTGCCATGGCCTTTTGCACATAACCTACTCTGTTCTGATCCCATCTGGCAGGAACACTTCTGGCCTTGATGAACTGAAGAAGTACCACTTATTCATTTGGTTTGCAGCCGTTTGTTTTCCTCTTTAATCTCAACTGCCCATCAATTCTTAACTGAACTCTCCCCAGGGTTTATAATTCTGGCAAGCCAGTTAACTAGTATAACTGACTCTCCGGAAGAATTCCTCAGTACGTTACCACCGAGCACAGTAGGCACTGTAGACTCTGGAGAAGGAGGGAAGGCATCTTGTGATGAAAGTGAGTAGCCCTCCCCTACGAAAATCTCACTCCAATGTAGTTTTATATCTTTTGAGATTATGTCCATTTATAATGTCTCATACTACATGTTGGCATTATATTTTTTCCTTATTGACCAGAGTCATGAAGTGCTTCCTAAAGTCTCATTTGCTTTTTCACTTGTAAAAATAGTAACATTGACATATGAGCATTTTAAAAATGACTTTATGCTTTAAAGATATGTATTATTTTTATTGTACATTTAGGAGTGTAAAAGGAGTATAAACATCTTGCTAGCTAGTGAGTGGATATTACCAAAGAGCTACGAAGATTCATCTGTGATGACTGGACTCAATTTCATAAAATAAGACTGATTTTTGCCTATAGAGGCACTCTCCCTCACATAGAGTTAACGCTTGGCAGTCTTTCATTCTCCTAACTAAATAATGTGGCAGACTGAGAAAGGAGAGAGAGGGCAGAGAACCGAAAGTTTAGAATGGGAGCTGACAGGTTTTCTTGTAATATTTGATAGAAATGTAGTTACCTCTAGATAATCCCAGACTTGACTTATCCTGTTATAGGTGGGGAGGACACTTCTATCTTCAAAAGTGAGACTCAATTCAAATAAAAATCTAAACAAATCATTATTATCAGGATTCATAACTTGGTTAAATGCTCAATAAATGCATTTATTAGTATCTGTAAGTTGGATGTATGTACATGTATATATATCAAAATAGTGTCGTATACTTTTACTATAAATAACTACTAATTATTTTATTTCTTGACAATTATCAAGAAATTACTGAATCATCATCTAGGTTTCTTGACTTAACAGAACTCTTTTTATACAATTTTTTCCTTTTATTAGTTCTCCACATTTTTTCTTTCTGTGTGAGCTCATATGGATCTTTACAAACCTGTATCATTCCTTCTAATAAAGTCTTTTAGTCAGCCTGGAGTTAGGGGATCTAAGAGAAATGTCAGTCACAAAAGATTCAGTCAGGGAATCTGTGTCTGCCAGCAGGATCCCTGGTCCATATGACACATAACCAATTCTATAATGTCTACTCATTTGTTTTCACCCTTAGGCTGAACATCTCCGAGTAGAGAGCCTGTCTCTCAGGTGGCAGTGGAGTCAAAAATAAAACCTACCACTCTTCCCTGGTACACCATTCTAATTACTGCAAACAGCCCAGGGGAATGAGAGAAATTGTGAGGGAGACGGAATGAAGTGCGCAGGCTTCCCTAGTCTCCCAAAGGGAACATTGTAAGAAGTAAGGAAACCCCCGTCAGCCCATGCACCCACAGGCAATTTGCATTCACAGCTTGTTCAGCAGTTGTGAAACTCTCCTTCACCAACCAAATACCCTTCTTAGAGTCATGTTAGGGCATCAAAACAGCCAAGCACAAGGAAGCATTCCATTACGAGTATCAGAGTCCAGCTGAGTGTCCCTGGGTGTGCATCTGTGTATCTTACTGAGACAATACATAGGAGTCCCATAGCTATAACTGATGTTGCCCTTCAGCTTAAAATTCCATTACTTGCAAAGCAGAGGGGATGCTGTTGTACTTATGATTACTAATATTTCAATCCAGAGGGTCTTGCCTAAATACTACAGAACTAACAGAGGTGAGTGTGGTAAATACTACAGAACTAACAGAGGTGAGCGTGGTAAATACTAGCCAAAATGCCATAATCTGCAGCCACAGGTGTTGTAAATACCACCAAGGGAGTTGGTGCTAAAAATGGATAAAGAGAATGGGCATCAGGTGTTAAAAACCTTAGCAAATTGAGTTTTTGCTTAAGTATGTGAGAACTAGATGACCAAGAAAAAGGCCCTTACCTAAACCACTTACTGAGAATGGTTGCATGGTTGCTCAGCATCCAACAACTGTGCTAGGGAATTGCACACAAAAGGTTGAGAAAAACCAATGCCATAGCCTGACGGTGGCGTGGATGGAGGTAGAGAAACAGATATCTCCTCATCTCATACTCCTCTCCTGCTCACCTTTCCCTGACATTCCGGCGGGGCCTCTCGCCTCCCAAAAGGAGTTTTCCTTGCACTCTGCCAAAGAGTTGTGAATACTTATCTATAGTCTGGCATCCAAGGATGCGCTCAAATTAACGTGGATTCTACTTAAGTGGCTACTACTGAGATGAGAGGAACTGTGTGACCAAGGGTATGGTACACTCCATTACAATATGTGACACCAAGTACAATGGCAAAGATTAGAGCAGTGCTTTCCCTCACTAACAGTATTTATTATTCAGAAAGTCATTGTTCAGATGCTCTGGATGTCAGTAATCTGAAGATACTACTGCAAAGAGAATGCTAGTCTCCGACTACCTTTTGTTTCAGAAAATGAGAAGGCTGGGTCTAAAAACATGAAAACATCACAACGGGCAGTCTTTTGATAATTCTAACCTTCTCGATGTTGTTTCCTTTTTAGGTGACCCAACTCTGCCATATAAATTCAAGTAGATGTTCAAAATGTTTGGATGTGTATTCTGTCACCTAGGAGCCTGTTCTGTACATAAAGCATCAAATCGCCCTGGAAAGAGGTTCTCTTTTCAAAGAGTAACCGCTGGAACACTGAAGGGGATGCAAGCTCTCTCATCATTTTCCCCCTGCCACTCCACAACAGATATCTGTAATCAATTCTGGCCATCTTTCATGTCAACCTCATTGTGATTTCGGAAAAACAGTGCTCCCGGGAGTCACTACAAGTCTACAGGTAATTCAGAGCTAGCAAACAAATTGAGAACCGGCCTGGTATGCCCTGTTCACTTCAAATGGTGATACTGCATGGCTCATTCTGTGGTCAACATTGTGTTCTAATTTGTCTGACTAAACTCCATGTCTTTGTAACAGTGCCCTGAAGGGGAAAATATGAGATAAAAATTACAGAACTAAATCTGTAGAGATTTAGTTGGTTCCACTAACTGAAGAAAAAGCTAGAAATTAGACCTGGTCCATGTTTTCTAACCACCTGGATGCCTTAGTGATGTCTAAATGTACCAAAAAACTTAAATGCTAAAAATTTTAGGGTTCTCAACTAAGATATATATATATATGTGTGTGTGTGTGTATATATATATATATATATATATATATATATATATATATATATATGGTATGTTTCAGGGGAAGCTAATCGTGAAATCTGACCAAAAAATCAGGGAACAAAGAAAATTCAAATGGGGCTATAGTTTTTATTAAAATTAGGAATACAAACAATAATGATCCACAACTTTATCCAGCATATACGAATGTTAGTAAAAAACACTTAAAACAAAAGGAACACTTCCTAACCTAAGAGAAACTGTAAACTCATACCTATAAAACCTCAAAGGATGTAATTGGAGAAAGAAAATAATGCTTTCTAATCACATACACCTTGTTTAGTGAGGGCAGGTATTCTACAGTTAGATCCCTAATATTTTAGGATATGATCAATTTTCTGATATTCTTTCCTTGTAGTTTGCTAAATACCTGCAAAACCAGAGAAAGAATGATAGAAGACTTAGCAGAATAATGAACAAAAGGGACGGCAGCCATCTGTCTTCAAAATAATGAAGTGAGAAGCATGGTAAAAAGCTCAGCAATTGACTCTAACTAAAAATACTTTGAAATCTGTTTTGGACTGATGCACTTTTTAGAAAATTATTTAAACATCACAATAAAAAGGAAAGGTTGGCCCATAACTGACATGGGCCTATGAGATGTCAGAATTCAGCAGAGGATGAAGTCACATTCAAAGTTTTAAGGTAGATTTCTTCTTCCGATCTCCTTAGCCATAGAATTTTTAAATGTTATTTGTTTGCTTGCTTGTTTATGGTGCTGGGAATCAAACTTGAACTTCATGAGTTCTGATTCACGATTCTACCTCTGAGCACATCCCTAACTGTCATCCACAGGGTTTATTTGCTGTGACTACAACACCAGGCATGTATTTCATTCCTTGCAAAAGTTTTTAATTCCAGTAAAACGTACTAAACTACCCACACACAGACATGCCAGTATTGTTCCATTAGTTCTATCTTGCCTAACAGGTTGGTATTGTAGCTCACAGCTCCACAGCTGGATAAGGCCATTAAGGATCTTTCTCTTCCAGCAGGTCTGCATAACATCTTTCAATACTGTGAGCACTAGCTAGCAAGGATGAAACCAGAATACCAGCTCAGGTATTCTGTGTCATAAATTCGGAGTTTCAAAATAAGACTGCTGGGACAACAAGGGCTCAAGAAAAAGGGAAATCGTCAGGCATGGTAGCACACGCCTTTAGTCCCAGCACTCAGGAGGCAAAGGCAGGTAGATCTCTGTGAGTTTGAGACCAGCCTGGTCTACAAGACAGCCAGTGTGATTACGGAGAAACCCTGTCTTAAAGGGGAAAAAAGAAAGAAACAGAGAGAAAGAGAGAGAGAGAGAGAGAGAGAGAGAGAGAGAGAGAATTCTAAACCTTTTGTTAATATTATCAATCATAGTCAATTTAATTGATCCTTGTATGTACCAGATAAGTAAGGCAAAATCAATAACTAGCTTCACTTTTAACCCTCTATTAACCTTCTTCGTTGGAGCCTAAATTCTCTGATATGTCAGGTCTAGAAGGGTTTCCAACAACTATGTCTCATAAGGACTTGAAAATGATTATTCTTATGATCATACATAGATAAAAGCTGGGAGAATAGTTTGGTGGTAGCACACTTGAGTAGTAGTTGAAAGATCCCAGGTTCAATAACAAAAGCAGCCCCCTATTGAAATCCATACACTAAATCACAATAATAAGAAAACCCATCAAAAATTTAAATAATTACCTGAATTGAAAGGGTTGTTGTCCTGTTTCTGTGACAGAATTGTGGGGAGGAAGGATGGGTTCTTGGTCTACAAACAAGACATCAAATACATCCAAAGCTGGGAATAAACTGGGAAGAATGATCAGAAAATTAAGAAGCTACCTAGATTTATTTCCTCATACTAAAGTTTAAGAAAGGTTTTGTACAAGAGGGGGTCCAAAACACCACTAAATACTAAAAAGTGAGCTGGGCAGGGCAGCACGGAGAACCATACCTACGTGATTTAGTGTATGGATTTCAATAGGGGGCTGCCCTGCTTTTAGAGGGTAGCAACTGCTTGAGAGGGAAGAAAATGTTCCTACTGAATCAGTTTTGTGCAACACTTGAAACACCATTAAAGAAAACAGCATTGGATAAGAACCTATTACTGCCAGGGACTCTGTTAAACACGGTGTATTATTTTGTCCTCAAAGCCATTAAAGGTGATTTTCAGAAGTTCTATTCCACCAGCCAGGAAAATCAGGTCCTGAGGGGGAGGGGTCAGGAATTTACCTAAGATTATAAGAATTACAAAGGATTTTGACAAAATCCATTAGGCCCTAAAGCAAGTATGCCCCCGGATATCATGCAACCTTTCTTGTGAAGATTTTAAAGAAAAATGTTAAATGATCTTGTAAGGCATTTGAAGCTAAACTGGCATTAGGAAGAGAGAGACTACCAATTCTTTTATAGTTAAGCATTTATAATACATATCCTTCTTAGAGTATGATAAAAGTCACACTAAAACACACATGCATGCATGCACACACAAATTATGCTCTATAATAATAACATGCCCTTCTAACTCCAGTTCGTAACTCATGAAGGAAAGGCTTTTTGTCCACTTTTGATGCTTCAAGGAGACAGGAAGGTGAAGACAGCAGAATCCCAAACACTAGCCAACTTGGGGTTACCGTCTACCTTTGGCATTTGACTGTTAATAAGTGAGCATCCATATTACTCCCTTGCATCTCTGTCTATTCCTCTGTAAATGAGCAAAAATCAATCATCAATTCATAAGTTCTGAGAATCAACTAAGAAATAATATCAGCACTAAATAAAAGTTAATCACCATCATTTTCACTAAACAGGCTTTCTTTACTTACGTAAGGAGACTTGGTGTAGTTTCATTATAAAGTAATATGCAATAATCTATATTTTCCAAATATGTTCAAAATACTTCTGCAATGTGACTGTGCCCCAAACACACACAGACACACAATTTATTTCTTATGAAGTGGTGTTATGCGTGCTTCATACATCACCTTTAATTTGCGTTTTAAATATGACCACCTGCCTTCGTTACCCTGGTTCCTCTAAACTGAGTTGAGAAGTACCAGGGCCACAGCTACCTCCACATTGAACAGAGCTGAGCAGTCATACGTAAATCCTGCTTACTGATTGATTGCTGTGTTGAGCCATACTCCTATGGTAGTTTGTTATGCAGTAGAGACTCTCAAAACACAGGACTCCGCAGCCTTTCTTCTCCACATTTCTGCTCTGCCCTGAGTGGATCCATTGTAAAAGCACTTTCGATTGGGCGATAACTGGCCATAGCAGAAGTATCTGCATCTACGCAGCCAAGCCTTACGCTGAACGGAGGGGCAGGGGAAGACAGTACACCGCAAGAGTAAACACAGTCTTATACACACGGGTATCAAGCAGACCTGGGGAGAAAGACTATACCTATGCAGCAATAACTTTAACCCTGGTGGAAATTACAGCACATGAAACTAGGTCCTTTGGTTCCCAACTACGATAAAAAGATGATCATAGCTAGGCTGTTATATTTTTAAAAATCTGTCCCAAGTGTTTTATTTAAACCAGAGTTTTAAAGGAGATCAAACAGAGTGGAGACACGCAGATTGCAAACAGAATGGGTTAGTAACGAAAAGTGAGAAGGCTGGAAACCAGGAATGAACACGTCGGAGACAAGATCTGTAAAGAAGACAGTCTGAACTCTAACAGAGGGTCCTTGCCAAGAACAAAGAAGTGAGGTTGGAGAGAGCGGAACCTGGGGTCAACAAACGTCGCCTCTAACTTTAACGTCCTGGTGCGCTTCAGCCTTCGTGAGGTTTTCTTCTCTCCTTTCAGACAAACGCCTTCTTTCCAGCCCTCAAAGGCTCACAGCCTGAACGGGGACTTAGGTGTTTCTGTCACACAATGCTTGGTCTCTTTTACAAACCAGCTGGCTGCGTGCAACTCAGCAGTCTACGTCATTGCTTTTGTAGCATCGGGGTTGCTTAAAATCCAGTCCTATCTTCTGTCTGGTATGTCCTGTCAGAGGTATCTAAGTGGATTCCTTACACATCCATCAAAGAGTCACACTTCAAAACGGGAAATAAAAGCAAAGCGACCACAGCAGAAAAGGCTGTTCTTGGTGGATGCACAAACACAGTCACCATTAGAGAACTGAGCAGTGAAGAAACCCACAGGACGTCAGTGCATCCGCTGTGTTTATTTCCCAAAAGCCGGTGGACCAAATTCACTCTCAGCGATGGGAACCACAGGTTGTTGACATCCGCATAACTGAGTTGCAGGCAATCATTTCATCTTGTGACTTTTCCGATGACATACCCTTTATCAGGGATAAAACGAAACTGCAGGGCACTACCACCCTGTCTGATGAGAACTGACCCGAACTGTTGTCAAGTTCTAGTGGAAGAATCTAGATGTGTCTTGATCCAAAAAATCCCAGGGGTTCCCATATGCCCCATCATGGCAATATATCATCAGCTTGAACACTAATTGGACTAAGTCAAATTTTAAAACGAAATTCAAAACCCTCTCTTCTGACCAAAAAAGATTTTATTTTTTCTTTTCCAGAATTGGGAGCATAAGAAAAACAATGAGAGAGTATGAGAAATACCATGCATTAGCAGAAAAAAAAAAACCTTCTATTGTAGATGGGTATGTGTTTCTTAGTGCAGGGAGCTGAGGAGACTGATCCACGCATCCCTGAAAACCCATAAATGACCTCAGAAGCATGGTATTCTCAGTACCAAATCCAAAGATCCCTAAGGGCTCATCCTGATGAATGTGAGGTGACCTCACACCGTATGGTCCACATCTCTTCTCCTCTGATGAGCATATCATCCCCGGGTTCACATCGCATCTGTCTCATTAGACTGAAGAACTGACCCTGGCTATGACGGCTTTTCTAGTCAACTTCAGTCCATCCTAGAGGACTGAAGTCTAACACTGAAGCAATATTAAGCATTTGTACATCACTGTTCCATTTCTTTTCTTTGATCATTTTAAGTGTTCCATTAATTTGTGTGTCTTGTGGGGACTATTACTGTACACCTCAACAAACACAGTGCCCACCTTGACCTCCTTACATACCCCCATACCTCCTTGAGGTCAATCACACCCTACTTGCTGATATAGCAATTTTGGCTCCTTAATATTAATATCTTGATATTCAATTCCACTGTTAAAGTTTTGTTAAAGAAATCTGCTCAAAAACAAGTACTGAAAGTTTTCTGAGGACACAGGAAGCCCCCATACTCATCAAAAAGCTTGTGACTCTTGAAATAGATCTCAATTTCAAACAACCTAGAGACTGTGGTATTAATCAGGACGTCTTCAAGTTGATCCAGACTTTCACATTGACTTGGTAATTCATTAAATCCATGGAGTTAGAAGGCTTAAAGAGAAAAATAGTGCTGAATGTGTAGATAAATCTAACATTATATTGCTACATATGCTCTAACTCAGAGCCCTGGGAAAGTTTTGTAACAACCCCTCCATCCCAGTAAAACATAAAACCATCCTAATTATAATCAAAATGTGAGAATATTCCCAGTAGACCAAATATTTATGGTTCTTGCTCGGGTTTCAGGCAAAATTATCAACAATATTTAATCAAGCAAGCACTTATTTATATGGGTGGTTTCTTCTTCAGGATTTAAATATGGGAAATTATACAATTACATTGCTTATGACATTTTAATAGAAATAATAAGCAAATTATGAGTACCACCTCTCAGGAAAATAATATGAGATATGTTGTTAGAGGGTATTAGGTGTCTTTGGACTGGAGAGATGAGTCAGCACTAAGAGGGCTTCTTGTTCTTCCAGAGGACTTGAGTTCAGTTTTCAGCACCCATAATCACCTGTAACTATAGCTTCAAATCACTCATTTTTGTCTACAAACCTTCACAGGCAAATAAAGTCATTTGGCATAGACACAAACACAAATAATAACAGTAATAATTTTAAATGTCTAAAAGAGTCACCAAATTTCCAATCTTTTGGAATATCAATTCTTTCATCCTCAAGAAGACATAGTCATTTGCACACTAAAATCTGTTTTCCATTCTACAGATTAAATATTCAAAAAAATGAGTTTTTGTCATATTCTATTCTTGTTTTTCTTTTAAAACAAATAAAACCTACACAACTCCAGAAAACAGCTTAACCAAAACTATGTTTTACTTTCCCTTTATCTCCAGTTTTATTTTGTTTTATTTTATATAAAAGGGGTCATTGTGGAAGACTGAGGCTACACATGAGGCTATTTTCCTCATTCTTCAGTTTTGTGGTTATACTTAGCTTTTTAAAAATAGATTTCTAAGTTAGTAATAGCCCGTAAATTGTCATTTTAAAATAATTCATATGTGACCATTGTACCTGAATTTTAAAAAAAAACAGAGAGAGAGAGAGAAGAAAAGAGAAGAGAAGTAAAGAAAAAAGAAAGAAAGAAAGAAAGAAAGAAAGAAAGAAAGAAAGAAAGAAAGAAAGGGGGAGAGAGAGAGAAAAGAAAGAAGGAAGGAGGAAGAGAGGAAGGAAGGAAGGAAGGAAGGAAGGAAGGAAGGAAGGAAGGAAGGAAGGAGGGAGGGAGGGAGGGAGGGAGGGAAGGAGGAAGGGAGGGAAGAAAAAAATAAAGAAGGAAGGAAGGAAGGAAGGAAGGAAGGAAGGAAGGAAGGAAGGAAGGAGAAAAGATCTTCTAATCTGACTTGCTTAAACTATATTATATGTACAATTTCCTCTCCTTGGCTAAAGGGTAAACACAAGCAGTTTTGAATGCAGGGAGTTAAATGGTGACATTGAAGGAAACGTGGAAATATTCCAAAAAGTAATCATGAAAAATGAAAAAACAAATCATTCCTTTTTTCATAACTGTGCCCTCATATTTAAGAGAAAAACAGGACAGCCCAGACCATATTTTTAAACTGCAGTACTGATTGGCCACTGTAGAGAGAAAACAGTTTAAGAAATCATAACTCTACACCACACAAGGTTAATGCTGTTTAAAATGCAAAGCCAGAGTGATAGCACCCATATTACCTGGTGTTTTAGCCATTTATGCACTAGGAACAGACATGTTTATTTTTCACCTTGACATCTGATTGCTAGGCTAATGCCATTTAAAACTGGATGGAAGAAAATTATATTCTCCTAAGGAGTCAGTTGATTCTTTTCTTGAAAACCAAGAAAAAAATAAAGATAGCCATTTTGATTCAAACAAAGTGCTACGCAGAAACCTGTGGGCATAAATCGCATCAGGGCTCTGTAATTTTTGCTTGCCATTGGTTATTGCTGAGATAATTGCATAGGAACACGATTTGTGTAATTGTCAGCAGTAGTACTCCTGGACCAAGGACCAAGACCTCCTGCAGATTTCTACAAATCATTACTCGCCTAGCAGTTTTTGTACAGTTTTTTTTTCCACACAGAACACTGGAGTTAAGCCAAGTAGAATTATTATTCTCAGACTTGGGAAGAGTCTAGACAAATTTTGCAGTTAAGTAAATCTGTGCCCTTTGTTTAAGCGGGTGGGACGGGGAGGAGAAAAACCAAAATACTAGAGAAGGGGAAGAAGGGAAGAAACCGTACAAAGACAACATATGTCTTCAAAGGTACAGATCTATGAGAGCAAACTAAAAATTAATTTGATGAATGTGTTCAAAGCACAAACCTAAGGACCTGAGATTGATCCCTGGGACCAACAGGTGAAAGAAGAGAACTAAAACCCATAAACTGTCTTCTGACTTCATTCTGCTCTAACCTGAAATATGTCACACACCACACACATACACACACACACACATGTAAGAAAAGAATATTTAAATTACAAATGCATGTGCCTCCCAGAGTTGGTATGACCAAAAATATAACTCTAAAAGTTATATGTTAGTTTCTGAATGATAAAATTATATTTATTTTCCCTTTGACTCATTTCCATATGAAATGTCTATTCTAGAAGCCATTATTTTAAGTTTAAATTGATCTTATTGTTGAAGTCAATAAAACACAAAGATACTAGGCTTCCCAAGCCATCTAGGGAGGAATTTATAAAAGTGCTGGTGCTTGCTTTACTTATTTATTTATTTTGAGACTTCAGAGATAAAAACGTGGATGAGTATTCAGGGGATGGTCCTTGAAACTCAGCATAGAGTAGCAAATTCCTCTTGAAATGCATCTAAAGCTGACCTTAATTTTGCTGTTGCTTTGGGTTTTGAAGACAGGGTTTCTCTGTGTAGTTCTGGCTATCCTAGACCGCATCCTGTAGGCCAGGCTGGCCTCAGACTCACAGAGATCCATCTGCCTCTGCCTCCCACGTGCTGGGATTAAAGGTGTGAGCAACCACCGCCAGTTAAAACTCAGGTTTATTTTGTGTTGAGTTAAGGTTGTTGGTAAAGTCATTACCGTGATCCACAGCCCTGAAACCCGACTTTCATACAGCCGTATTCCGTGTCCTGTCACTTCCCTCTGGAATCACTAATTGCCTCCTAGATATTTCTATCCCCTGCAGCCATTGACGGCTGTCACCGGGAAGACACTTTCTCTAGCAGTGTTAGCCAAGACACAGTCTGTCGGGAGCTTGTACCTGTCGCTACTTTCTCTACTGACTCCAGAGCACTGCAGGCAAATCTTATAAACCATTTATTAGCTGCTTCTCCTATTTTAAAACAGAGTTGCATTTGATATCATATTCGATCTCACTGGGAGACAAAATAAGATATAATATCACCAGAAATAGCTTGCATTCTGCAGTTCCTATTCTCACTGTTTCCATGAGCAGTTTGTTCCTTTTGCCTAAGGAACCTGAAACAATGCAGAGGAGAGTTGGAGACTCTGCTGTATTCGAGTCATTACAACCACAGACACAATCCAGTCTGTCTGGTGATAAGCCTGGGCCTGTCACTCAGTAACGGGATAAATCTCTCTGCTTCTTTTTCTTTCCCTACAAAAGCATTAAGTGAGTTACTCAACATGTAACACATATACTTAACCTACACAGTATTTATAATCATTTCTAGCATCGAAAAACTGTTAAATATCATTAGCAAGATTTCGCCTTCATTTTATAGGCTATAGATCTGTTTTTTTGCTACTTATTTGCTTATTTGCTACTCAAAAAAGAGCACATTAAACTGAGGGAGTTTATGTTTATGAAAGTTTCATTTTCAAGAGAGGAAGAAAAAACGATGTATTGTTTATTCTTAGCAATAACTTAGTCTGAGCAGGAACCCACACATTGTTTTATATTTAGATTTGATTATTGACCAAAGCTTCATTAAGCAGCTTTGGTACCCAGCATACGCACTCAGGATAAAGTCTAGGTAAGTAAGGTTTCACAGCAGTGTTGCCTGTGTTAATGTCTATTTGTGAGGGGTAACTACAGTCCAATAGGAACAGATTTAAAATAATTACATTTCATTTGGGCTCATGTCAGCCGCGAGTTAGCTCAGCACAATTTAATGGAAAAGTGCATTGCTTCTTGCACTTAATGAGGCTACATTTGATCAGGGACTCTAGTGGGATCTGGAATCATAACAGTAATGAAATCCAAGGTTTGGGTTCTTGGTTCATTAGGCAACAAACCTCTTCAGTGTACTCGTTCCCTAAGAGAAAGAAAGAAGCCAACTAGTTGCAGTTTTTAAAATATGCATTTAAATCTAGGGAATGAGTGGACTCCTGTCTTTCAAATATTAAATGAAAGAGTTTCACAATAGTTATGGGTTCAATTTTTTAACGAATTCCTGTGTAGTGATGAAAGCTCCCCTTCCTATAGCAGTGGCTCTTAACTGTCATTTAACTGCTCCATTCACTGCTGAGGAAGCAAAGGACAAGGCAATGTGCTTGCCAAAATGAAGAATTTACAAGAACCAAAGTCAAAACTAACTACACTATTACAATTACCTCTCACTTCCTTGTTGAGATGTTTATGCTGGTGAAAATGCAATGATGATATGATAGGACTAAATATTAGCCCAAGTTGCAAAGGAAGCAACTGAACTAGGAAGAATTCAGGAATATCAGCTCCCAAACCTGTTAGTGCTTGAGGACACTAACTCTAGCCTAGCGAACCTGAAATCCATTCCCCCAGCATTTGCTCAAATGCTTTGTACACATCTGAGTAATCACAAGTTAATTGGGTCAAGAGTTTTGGTATCCGAAAAAAATAACTTGCCAAAAGTCACCAAATTAACTTAATTTACTACAGAAAGGACCTGTTCAATGGGCATTTCCTTCCAGGACTAGTAGAGCTCCACAGATAACTGTTTAAAATGAATGCAATGCCATGGATAGACCCCAGCCAACACGGCCTATACTGGCATTCCTAGCCCCTGAGAACACAGTAAAGACCCTTGCTTGTTTCTTTTTAATAAATTATTGTTTGATGTGTGACTTCATAAAAGTCAACTTCAAATTCTTATCTAAACAGCTGAAAGGACAGTAACCATGCCTTTCCTATAGATCCATCCATTTATGGTCTGTATGTTTGCAAGATATTCATTTCTAAATGAGATATGCAGGCAGACATGAACTAATGAAGCTTCAGGACTCGTGGCTTAGAGGGAAGGCTTAGTGTGAGGCACAAGACTCCTGGCTTAGAGGGAAGGCTTAGTGTGAGACACAAGAACTATCATGTTTATATTTTTTGGTAATTTGATAAAGAAAATACTTTAAGGACATCCATCAAGCCTACTTTGTCTTTCTTCTGTTTGACTATCTATTTAGGCATCCATTGTGTTAATTATATTGATTAGACTTTAAAAACACCTATTAGTTGTTTCGCTGTAAACACAGGTCACCATTAAACATTTAGGTTTAGTGTCCAGGAATATTCCGCTTTCTAATGTCCCAGCGCATCCGAGGGCAAATTTACTTTGGGTTACGAGATTCCTTAGACTCTGGTAGCAGAGGAGTGGAGAAGAAATGCAAGGTTTCATTTGGAGTCAGATGTCCTCACCACTATGTTCATCGCTGTCATTGTCACTTTCGTAGCCGTATTGTCACCACTGACGTTATTCTGCCATCACTATGGAAACAGAAATGCTAATAGTCTAAGTCCTAGTCAAAAGATTTTGCTTACTGAAGAAGAGATAACCATATAGGGACAGGGAAGGAAATGATGGGTTCATGTGAGATTAATGAGCGGAAAAGCGGACAAGCAGAAGATAAAATGTTTGACTTACTTAGCCCAGGTTTCTATTACCTATTTGGGTTCGGAGAAAGCTGCATAAGTTTCAGAATCACGTGGAATTTTTGTAGGAAGCCTCATATCGTCGAGTTTAATCAAGAACCTCAGGTGATTCTAAAATTGGTAATAAGGATACCACACTTACATGTTAAGATCTGATGTTTGTGTTTACGTTTTTTTTAGACCCGGTCTTGTTTCATAGCCCAGGCTCGCCTGGGGCTCAAGTCGTCACCTTGCTCTTTCTATAGAATTACAGGATTACAGAATTACAGAGAATTTCGTATCTGGAAGAAATAACCTGATAACAGTAACCAAACTAATTCCTTTTAATACAGAAACAACCTTACAGTGGACATTTCCTCACAGCTCCACAAACAGCCTTTTGAAAGGAATGCAAAGCCATTCATTTCAAAAGGATTACAGGTGTAAGCTACAATTCATAGCCTTTAAGACACTGACTTTTGTGAACAATAGCACAATTGATTCCACTGAGGTGCCCACGCATGTACAAGAGGCTCCAGAAACACCAGGAAAGGATGGCCCCATTGGGTTTCAATAAGATTTCATAAAACATACCTTTCCTTGTGTTTGCAATTATCTTCAGGTTTCTGAATGTTTCCCAGACTCAATTCACCTTTGTCACAAACGGGAATAGCACATGTTAATGTGCTCGGTTTTGTAAAGGAAGAAAACGCAGGGCCAGGCATATTTATATGAATATTCTTTGAAAGGCTAGAATGTCAATCTTCTTGGCACTTACATCTTTAATTAATTACACCAAAGTGCAGACTCCCGATGAACACAAAATGAAGTTTTGGCTTCATACACCAAACCTAAAACAAGTTTACAAGCTACCTAATTATTGATATTTTCATTAGCTAGGATCAAAAAATTCATGACCTTTTGTTGCAATCTTTAGGGCAAATCAAAAGTGCAACAGCTGCTCTCCCAACCTTCTGTACATGTTTTTCCTATGCAGAAAAAGTGACTTTTTATTCATCAACATGATTAAGCCCTGATACTGACTTCCTGTGCCAGACTGTGGCCAGGAGCTAACTTGAAGGAGACTTTGATGTAATTGTGTTAAGGGCTGACAGTGCTCAGTACCATGGAATGAGTGAGGAAAAAAAGAATGATACACATGTATTCTCCACTGAATATTAATATGCTAATTGGAACCCATGCAATTAATATTCATTACTTCTATATTTTAATTATTACAATCATCAGTATTATAACAATCAAATATTTCCTGAAAATATTAAACCACTGGTTGACCTCTCGGAGCAGAGTATTGCTAAGGGGAATGCAGCATGTGTTTAAGCCGTCAGGAAGAAAATCATCTGGAAGCTTGTAGTTTGCTTTATTTTAATTAGAACCATGGTGTACCAAGTTTTCCCTCTCTCTAAGTCCTTCCAGTAAAATCCCAAATTCAAGTATCTGATGAAGCTTACATTATTATTTGAAGCTCGCTTTTAAAAATATTTTGTCTTTAGTGTAAGATGATTTGAATATTGGTAGTATAAACAGCTAGAATTTGTACTGGAGATATGAAGCATAAATATGTCCAAGAGCAGGTACTTGCTCAACACTTTTCTTACTTAATCAGCAAAAGTGATGCAAAAATGGCAATATGCTCCAGGGAAAAACCTAGGGTTACAACTCAAAGCTTCAACCTTCCGATGCCCCCTTCTGCCTGTTAGACAAGCTGCTCACTGTGGTGAAGAAAGAGTCCTCTTTTGTCATTGTAGAACCATAATTGCACTAAAGAGATGTTTCTCTAGTTGCTGCTTGATAATGTGATGCTCATCTTTTAAATCTCCATGCATATTTCCCACTCTATAAAAACAAAAGATGTTTTTTCTTCAACACAGCAGCAAAGATGGTCAGCTACCCATTGAGCAATGACTCCGTTTTGGTCAGGTTCAACTGACGTGATGCAATGAACACCCATCATCTTCTACATTCAAAACAAAGAAATAAGCGAGGATAAAGTCTTCCATCAACATGGCATTATTTATGCTTATGGTTCACAGCTTCTCTTGACTTTTGGAAAATTCACAAGATTAATTTTTCATGTTGAGAATACATACACTCTGCTTTGTAAGAGCTAAAAAGACACTCGTTATACTTTGGCAGTATAACTCTCCACTTAGAGTATCCCTAAGAAATAACATTTTCAAAGAGTATAATAAAATTCATATAAATAAAAAACCATAAAAATCTAAATCACGCCATCCTGTGCTTGAGTACATTCTACTTTAAGGCACTAAGCTGCATTCTTAGCTATGCCCCTCCTCTGTTTACAGGGTATCCGTGTGAGGTCCCGGTGTTAGTTAGGGTTTCTATTGCTGTGACAAAACACCATGCCCAAAAGGAAGACAAAAAGGAACAGACTTATTTGGCTTACACTGCAGCATTGCTGTTCATCACTGAAGGAAGTCAGGACAGGAACTCAGACAGAATCCTGGAGACAGGAGCTGATGCCAAGACCAGAAGGGGTACTGCTTACTGGTTTGCTTCTTATGGCCTGCTCTGCCAAACTTCTTATAGAACCCAGGACCGGTGCCTTCCAGGAGCAGGCAAAAGAGTCAGAGGCACACCTGTACCCACTCTTAGACCACAAAACCAACAAGCTAGCAGTCATAACGCACAGAGGACCTGCCGCACACCCATGCAGATCTCACGCTTGCAGCTTTAGTCTCTGTGAGCCCAGACGAGCCCTGCTTAGCTGATTCAGTGGGCCATGTTCTCCTCCTGTCCTCCATCCCGTCTGACTCCTACAGTCTTTCCTCCTCCTCTTCTGAGGGCTTCCCAGATCTCAGAGGGGAAGGCCCCAATGCGGACCTTCAATTTGGATTCTCTCTGCATAATATCTAGCTACGGGTCTTGCACCCAGTCCCATCTACTGCTGGAGGAATCCTCTCTAATGACAATTGGACAAAATACCAATTTTAAAAGAATAAATTAAAATGTTATTTTAATTTATTGTGCTTCATTTAAGGAAATTGATGAAATGTTTCAGTATTTTTGAGATTGTATAAGCAAAATAAAAGGAAAATGAGGGTCAGCAAGATGCATGCGATGGCTAATCTTCATGGTTAACTTTGAAAAATAAACTTTATTATTAGAAAACTTGCAAATAAGTAAAAGTCTATACAACCTATTGAATGAATATAGAGTCAAAATTAGCTTTCAAGCTGGGCAATGGTGGTTTACAACTTTAATCTCAGCACTTGGGAGGCAGGGGCAGAAGGATCTCTGTGAATTCAAAGTCATCCTGGTCTACAGAGTGAGTTCCAGAACAGTCAGGGCTACACAGAAAAACCCTATCTAGGGGAAAAATTCCCTCTCAAAAGAAAGCTGTGAAGCTTGAATTTTATACTTTCAGAATCAAATATATTTTATGCACTTAAGGCAAAACCAAAACCCTGGGAAGAAGGAACTTAATTGGGGAAATTGCCTCCAGCACACTGATCTTTGGACTTATCTGTGAAGTCTTTTCTTTATTACCAGTTGACACAGAGGGCCCAGCACACTGTGAATGCTGTCATCCCTGGGCAGGAAGAACTGGGCTGTGTGAGGGAAGCTGAACATGATGTATCCGGGAACAAGCCAGCAGGCAGTGTTCCTCTCTGATCTCTGCTTCAGTTCCTGTACCCAGCTTCTTGCTTGAGTTCTGCCCAGGCCTTAACTTGTAAACAGAAATAAACGCTTTCCTCCCCAGGTTGGTTCTGGTAAGTGTTTTATCCCAACAACAAAAAGTAGCTAGAACAACGGGTCACCAAACTTGACTTCCTAGAAGCAGCATGGGGAAGGGTTGCTGCAAGTACTCTTTAGTTCTATCCTTTACACGCATGCTGTAGCTGGCACACAAACACACACATGTGAATGCACGCATTTGTATGCACACACACAAACATGCTGTAGCATACACACACACAGGCTATGGCACACACACACATATGTACACACAAGCTCAGGCACACACACATGCACATACACATGTGCACACATACACAAATACACACATGCTATGATATACACACACAGACACATACACACACATTCACAAACACATACACATACATGCATGCACAGATGCACACACACACACAAACTAAACGTAATAAGAACAATGAAATCTTGCTGTAATTCTACAGTCGGTCTCCTAATTGATTTATCAAAACCATGTGTTTCTTTGCTGAATGCATCTTATCTCCTTCTAGTACCCATACAGCTTTTTCTGAATAAGATCATACATAAAAGTATGTTATTGTATTAGTCATTTTTATATACTTTGCAATCATAATATTTCCTTCTGAGATAGAAATAATTTCCTCCTAAATTCAGAGGACAGTTTTACTGTAATTGTATGAACTTTAATTTATTTGTAATTTATTTATGGAGTACTTCCTTGATTTTTTGACTTATTTTCATCATTAAAGGTTAATGCAGTTGTCAGCGAGATGGCTTAGCAGGTAAAATCGCTAGTCACAAAAGCCTGATGGCCGGAGTTCAATGCCTGGAATCCAAGGTAGGAGGAAAGAACTGGCTTCAAACTGTTGTCCTCTGACGTCTACAAGTTTCTGACGTAAACACACAAACACACCACAAATAAATAAAAATATTTAGAGAAAATCAATTTGACAGGATATGGACTCTTAGAGAAATTCTCTGAGCACATCTGCAGGGGATTACTTGGTTAGGTTAATTAGGGTGTGAAGAATCACTCTAAAAGTAGGCAGCCCTGTTACCTGGGTTGGTTCTTCAACTGGAAAAAAAAAAAAGAGGATTCATATCCTTATTTTACTCTACTCCAAATCAATGTGACCAGCTGTTTCCAACTCCTCCTGCCTGTCCTCAACCGACTCTCGGCTCCAGCTCCTCACACTGAAATCCACCGGGCCTTTCCTTGTACAGGAGCCTAGAAATTCTCTCAATGCAATAAGCTGGGAGAGCTGCGGTACTAACCTTGTTTCCCTGTTCCCTAGAATCCTGGAGACTACTATCGACTATGCCCTCTGGGGTCTGTCTACTGTCCTATATCTTCACACTTGGGGCACACTTTGTTGCGGTTTCACTTGGCCACTATGATTCTGCGTTTATCCGATGAAGTAGTTCTAGTTTAAGTGGATTACTTTATAATAAGAGTTTACTTGCATGATGCCTTGTGTGGGAATTTCAGCTTTCATTACAATAATTAAAATAATGCATTGGCTTTACAATCCAGTTCTCATTAAAATCTTTAAAAAAAAAAAACACAACCTCACTGAGGAATAGTTCTGCATTCTTGTGCTCCTTCCCTTGGATGTTGAAAGGAAGTACTGCTGACTCCCCTGGGACTGGAAAGGTGTTTTGAAAATCTGAACCTGTAGTCAGTTTCTTTCTCCATGAGTTCCCAGACTTTCGAATGATTGCTCCTTGACACCGCTCATTTCCTTCCCCAAATTGCTAACATATTGTGTTTTAAGATTACAGAATCTGCTAATGAATACAAAATTAATATGTGACAGGATAATATATTTTCCTAAATGGCATAAAATAGAAACCAAGTAAACTTTTGAAAATAGCCTTTGCAGTGAAAAAAATCTAAAATGAAATATGAAGATTTTCTACATTACATTTGCATAAGCAGAAATGACATTGAAGTTATTCACGAAAGGAACTTTTATAATGCATATATTCAGTGTCATTTTCCAAGAATTACTAAAGATAAGTATGCCCTCCATAAACTAAAAGTAAAGCAGAAGAATGTTTTCTTGGGTTGCAATGGCATCTACTTGCAAAAATTTGTAATTGATATTTTTATTGGAGACGTTCAGTGATTTTACAAATGCAAATTTGTTGATGATTTATTCAACATATGCTTTATTTCCAACACTAATGACGTCTTAAGTTTATATCTAAATACCATGAAAATTACATTGCCCAATTCTGCATTTTATAGGCAGCCTATCCACACTACAGGGATGTGTAGTTCTGTAACCATTATCAATATGTGATAAGCACTCTGACGAGAAACTCTTCAGACAAATTTTACTGGTACTCATATTTACCTCATTTAGAAAAGATTAAATATATGTATATTTAATCTTTATATATATATAAAGATTATCTTTTTTCCTATTTTTGTAATCAAAGTGACTGGTATTTTCTGCCAGTCTCTAAGTTCACAGAAGAGAAGACAGCGGTCTCGACATGGCAGCCATCACACCCAAGCCCTCTTCTCCAACTCAGCACCTTAATGCAGCTGCTTTTGCTACTTACTTAACATGTTTCTAAATCTACGCTTTGCTCTTCAGCATCAAGCGCAGATAAGATGAGCAATTTAGCTAGGATGCATCTTCTCTCTTGTTACCATTTTTCTAACCACACCTTTTGTCCCCGTAGAGTTAAGTTACATAGATGACTTGTTTGTAGATTTTGCTTTAATATTGTTCACTGTTGCGACAAAAGTTTTGTGCTATGATAACATTTCTTTTATTTGTACATTTTCTTTCAATAGTTCCACTTGTTCTCTTAGATTTACTTGAGTTGTAGTTAATGTTTTTAAATACTCCCATATTTCACTTTTCAGATCTTCAAACACCTTGGGAAATGCACCAGTTTCCTCTTGTTCCCACAGACCTCCCTCCAATCGCCTTCTACCTCTCCTGGAAGGTTGCTGGTTGGGCCACCAGCATTGCTGTTGTCTGTGACACTAAACTAGAGAGGTTGACAGGTTGGCCAGGGAAGCATTTGAATCGATACCTTTGACTGCCAAGAATGGTGGGTGGCATTCCGACCATCTTCCAAAAATACAGATAACTTTGGTGTGATCAGTGACCCAGTAACATTAAGAACATTTTTCACCGGAGAATGAGGGAGATCCATTTTCTTTCTTGACTTTATTCATGCCATGAACAGGGCCAAGCACGTGGCATGCAAAACATCTACTATCCTCACTATACCTCATTGAAGTTGATACATGTTATTATTAGTCCTGCTTACAAGTGATGAAACAAGGGTTGCAGAAATAATGAGTAATATCCCATGTCCTACAGGTAGAGATTAACCAAACCTAGTTTCAATCCCAGGATGACTCCTAACCCTAGGATACATTCATCACTCTTCATGCATTTTCTTCACATATTAAGAAGTATGTATGGTTCAGCTCAGTTTGCTGGAAAGAAAGTCAGAAGCAAAACTGAAAAAGAAATGGAAGTCTTGCAGTGTTTGCAAAAACAATTTAGTACCAGTTCCAGCACTTCCTGTTCAGGCAATCATATTATATGTCAGATGATAATTATTGTGAGCCAATGGTTACTGGACATGTATTCCTAACAAGGCATATTGCATTAGTTAATTTTTCACTGCTGTAAAATGAAATGTCTACGAAAGCATCTTCGTGGAGAAAAGATTTGTTCCGGCTCATTATTTGAAGGTGTAACACCTATCCTGAGAGCGAAGACATAATGGCAGGAGCGTGGGGTCACTGGTTGTACTCTGTCTAGTTCGAAAGAAGAGAGAAATAAATACTGATGCTAACTTCACTCTCTCCTTTCCCCTGTTAAATCTGTCTGAGGCCCTCAGAGCAAGGTGGAGTGCCACCTACATCCACGGTTTAGTCTGTCCTCATTTAAGCCTTTAACAACTCCCTCAAGGTCATACACCCAAACCTGAGACCCCCTAGTTGATGCCAAATCCAGTCCCAGTGTAAGTGAAGGTTAATTGTTACAGCATGCTTACAGGTTTTATGTAATTTTATTCGGCAAGAATCTTTAGAATTACAAGTTATTGTTATTTCTGCTCTTGTTGCTATTACTACTTGTCTTATTTTACAATGAGATGCATATCATAGGATTTTATTTCCCTCACCTTTTACAAAAAAAGAGTTGAACTCATTACAGCTAAATGTTTTTTTTCTAAAATTACATTATTTTGAAAATACTTACAAGACAAAATAAACACATATTATATTTAAACATTTCAATCAAAAATAAATACCATTTACATAATTTTAACCTATAAGAAAATTCTTACTTTCTAGATTAAGAAACATGGGCTCCAAAAAAAAAAATACAAGTTGGGCTACTTTAGCAACATATAGCTAGCACCCAATGCAGTGATTCTTGCTTTAAAGCTTTTTCTTATATTGTAAGCTATTTTAAAAAGCACAGAGAAAGCTCATAGAGCTTCTGAAGGAAAGAGACAAAATAGAGAAAGAATAAACAGTGTGGAAGTCCAGACTACCATCCGTCCATCCTTTCATCCTTTTCATTGAAAGATACCAGAAGAATAAAGAGCAAAATCAATGCAAAAAAAAAAAAGGGCATTCCAGTATTGGAAGTACACAATGTAAAAATAAAACAGATTCAGAAATCATTTTTAAAACCTCCCAATGAAAGCCACACTTTGCAGTCATAGCTTAAAAAATATGCTTTTATTATAATTTGACATCTTGTAGTTCAAATTCCCATAATGGAACTCTTAACTGACCCACATTCTAGCCTTTCCATCAACTAACTACTTGTGGAAGATGTCAGCAAACATCCTTAACTTTTTTCAGTCTATGTTTAATCCATTAAAGAGATCCTTTGGAATCTGCGTTAGAGATATGTTCACCTGGGTGTTCCCATGTCAACTACCTGCACTAAGTCAACCTGCTTTCTTCTCCGTGATATTATTATAACTTCCTGCATAGTTCCTCTTCTTCCACACTACACTGGAAGCCCTACAATACATTTTCTATCTTACCTTATAATGTACTTTTAAAAAAAAAAACACAAGGATGGGACTATATCACTCTCTTTCTTGAATTTACAGAAGGTCCTAATAGCCCCCTTCCATATTTTTTTAAGCAGGGCAAATTGAGAGCTTCCATAAATAGACACAATAAATCACAATTTGCACTTTGGTCAACCAGTAATTGACTAGGCAACAGACTAACAAAAGGACCATTCATGACCTCAGTGACCATACTATATCTTATCACAATTTCACTAGAATGATAAAAAACAGCAGAAAGTGTTACTAGTCCACTCCTTATGATACAATCACTAAAGGAGAAATCTTCTAAAATCAATTTTATAACACCAAATCTAGCTACTATCAACTATCACTGATTCTTTAAATATGTGATCATAACTGAACTCCAAATATTCTATATCATTATGTTAATTTACACACGTGAGTTTTATCCTCCAATTGGAAGATAAACTCTACTTATCTTTAAGCTCCATATTACCAGTATCTTAAAAAAACAAAATATAAAGTTAAACGAGAGCATGAATTTATCACTCTCCAAACGAGCTTGAGAAGGTGGCTGATACTGACACCCGACCACTAGAGAGATGGCTCTTTTCAAAGTGAGCCTGGGGCCTTAGGAAGAACCGGAGAGGCAACACCTGCCTGCGCAGAGGATCCTTTAAATTTGGACCTAATTAAATAGAAATTAGGAGAGTCTTGCAGGCAAAGGGAGAGTTGAGTGGGGCATGGGAACAAAGGAGCAGCTTGCAGTAGATAAAGCAGCCTGATGGGTGGAAGATGAATGTAGCGTAGTTCTGTCAAACACCACCTCAGTGCTTCATACCCCACTGTCTATAGCCCACTTTTGCCAATCCGAGCCCATTCCCATAATGACAAAGTGACTGAGAGTATTAAAATTTATCCACGTAAAGACCTTTACTAACTTCTCTGAAAGAGCTCCCCAGTCACTTGTTGCCTGCGTCATGCCCTTCACTTCCTTCCAGGACTTACCTCCAGCATAGAGGTTTACTTTGTTCTCATGTTTTATTTCTTCCGTCTTCCCCTCGACACTAAGGACTGAGAGATTAGAACCGATTCTTGGGATATCACTGGGTTGTTTCGTCTGCAAGGATTTTTTTCTTTTTCTAGTGTGCGTTCCAATCAATGCCAGTGTCAGCACACAATAAGAACCCAGATGACTTAATGTCAGTCTCTGTTCTGCTGATAGGCAAGGATAGTCAGTACATCATCAAGAGCAAGAATTAGGTTGTCCTTGTACTAATCTTTTACCAAAAAAACAAAAAACAAAAAAAACACAAAAAACCTGAGGCATGAGATTCTACAATGTATCTCTTTATTTTGTCTTCATTGTTTTTATTGTTTGTTTTTGACAAAAATATAACCTAAATCAAACATACAACTTCTACTATTTACATAATTTGATCAAATAATCATTAATGTTTTGTCTCTTATCTATCCATATTCTAATTTACGATTTATCTAAACTATACCAAACAATCTAACCAAAAAGAAAAGCATTTGTGAATTATCCAGCTTTGGAAGATTGTCTTTCTTTTCTTTTGGGATCCTCTAAGTACTAAATATTATGTAAACAACACAAGCCAGGTCACCCCCCCCACACACACACACACAAACACAACCTGTTTGGATTATTTTCTTGTCTTCATTTGTTTTTCATAGACATATTTGTGCCATAACGGCAAATACCCCATGTACACAAAAGAATAAATAAGCCCAATTTAGAGGGTCAAAGGCCTATGTTGTACTGTTCATTCTACTAGTAATGTTAAGCAAATGCTTAGTTTTCTCATCAATAAAAGTTTAAAATGCTACCTAGCATAATTCTGCAGCTAGAGTAGACTCCTAAAGTAGATTAGAAAAAACATCTCAAATATTTGAGAGGATTACACTTCACAAGATATCATTATTACAAGGTATTTCTGCTTTGGCTCACACAGATAAATAGGATTTTCTTCTCAAATTTCTCAGAAAATGACAATAACATCTCTCTCCATTTTAGACACTCTGCTTTTATAAGAAAGATTATGAAATGCCTTAGTTCCAGAGCCCTCTATCCCATTAGCTACCAAGCAACTCAGTACAAAGTAGCTTAATGCATCCCTTTTCCTGGGAGGGGATTACCGCTGAGCAGGATTGTTCTACCCAGTCCACAATAGTTTATCCCTGAAGGTTTCCAGCCTGGTGGTAAATGGCTTCACTACACCACTTTACAGCAATCACTTTGTCGAAACAAAATGTTTCCAGAGGGTTTTTTTTTCGACCCCCAAAAATGCTAGAATCTTTTTTACTATGTTTCCTTTCACAACATGTTATTTTCATAATAATTGCCTTTGAGGTGCTAGTATTTGTTCAGAATTCAGGACGACCTCTGCATATACCCAGTGATAACTAAACAAACACATAATCAGCAGGGAAACGCCATCTATCAAGTGATAGTTTGATCTATAAAATAACACCCATATTGATTTTATGTGTTTCCGATGACTTGATTGATGTTGTTTTCATGAAACCTAGTAAGTTTGGGCATCATGCATCAGAATGTGTTGTTAACATTCTGGTCAAAATTAGAAATGAATTATCTCTCGTGTTTGTTTATTCCAGGGCTTAGTCCTGCGGACACCCCAGGTTAATTTTCAAGGTCAGTGAACTGAGGCATACTAACAGAACTCACTGAGAGTTTAAAGCATCCCTTCACACCATCCCTCCTTCTTCCTCTTGGCCTCGAGATAGTGACAGCTTTTAGTTTTCTCTCTGTGTCTTATGGAGGTGACCAGGATGTATACTTGTGAGTGAACAGCAGGCTGGGGAAGCGGGGGACTAGCAATATGAGGGCCGACTTTCAATTAATTTGCTCTTCAAAGTAATAGAAGTATTAGTATACAAGTAACAGATGCTCTTTGTAGCACATTTTCTAAAGGCACAAAATCCGATGGCATCGGTTAGGACAATGCCACTAGCCATGGGAAGCCATAAACAAGAGCAAACTTCGTCTGGCTTTCAGATCTTTCCTTTATTGTTCTCTTTGTGCACACATCTTTTAATCAAACCTATTTTAAACCTTTGCACGTGTCACTTAGTGTTGATCTGGGGTGCCAGGGAGAAGGAAACATAGCCAATCCGCACATCTCAAGAACCATGGAGTAGGTTCTTACATTTGAATGTATATGTTGACTGGTGACCTGCAGAATCCACAAAAGAACAACAGGTTACCCAGGAGGATTCTGTCAGTGTTAGATATGGCTGTAATCCCAGTACTTGCTCCTAACACAGGAAGACCAGGAAGGATTTAACGACACCTCAACTATGTACTACATCTGAATCCAGCCTGGGCTATATGATGCCCGGTCACAACAACAACAAAAAGAACAAAAAGTTGGGCAGATGAAAATCAGATATATGCAAGAATAAAAATAAACGAAGGAAAGCTGTGTGGTGGTATTACATGCCTTTAATTCTAACACTAAGGAGACATAGGCAGGCAGAACTCTTTGAGCCTGAGCCCAGCCTGGGCTACAAGAGTAGTTTCAGGACAGCTAGGACTGTTACACAGAAAAACCCTACCTCAAAAATAAATAAATAAATAAATAAACAAATAACAAAAGAAAAAAGGGATGGAATGATTATATTATAATCTCAAAAGATAAAATAAAATATTTTAAAGCAATAGGCAAGCTCCAGTTGAAAAACCGGTCATAGTGAAATTTCATGTGTGTGGTATCTGAGATTACATAAACCTGGAATCTTGACTTCATTTAACCACTTCACAATTACGTGACGAAAAACAGGTCACACTATTTCTCTATGCCGCTGTGTTCTTAACTGTGTAAAATAAGTAAAAGTGAAGTAATGAGATTTTAGAGGTGGAAGAACACATAAGGGAACTAATGGCACTGTCCTCGGAGAGTAAGCTCTCAAGAAGAATTAGTCGCTGGCCATAACAATGGCACCGTGTTCACCCGACTCCAAATTTGACATTGTGAGCATTACCTCGGTTATCCCTGCACTTGCCTGGAGAACAGGGCTGGTTGAGCCTGGAAGGAGAGTGGAAGGAATTCCATCTCTAAGCTGGAACTACAGATGAAAAGATGCATCACGTTTCCTAAAGCCATGGGTTTGTTAAGTTATGGATGCTGATTCTCATGCGGGACCAATGGCTGCTTTGTAAAGTACGATCTGAGTGCTTCCACAAGCGTAATCTACATCAAAATAGAACAGAGATCAATGACTCTCTAAGTTAGTGAAATCCCCAGTCGATCTCTGAACAGGATTCATTCAGAGACAGCTAACCTCCATTTAAACTCAGACGCTTGTATTCAGGGCACTGTGCAAAGAAGGACCCCGGAAAAAAATACTAAAAGATAATCCTGTGACAGGTGAGAAAATTGCTCCAGTAAGAGACGGATGTGTAACGGCACAGTGTGGGGACACGGCTGCCGCGAAACACTACTCTCCTTTCCTGCCTGGACGTGTCTGCTTGTGTGTGATTGATTTTTATCTTACACTTGATGGATTGATACATAGATTTAATTATATTATGTGTTATCCCATCAATACTGCTTTAGTTATTTTACATTCAGCCTGGGTACCAGATTGAATTAAATGGTTTTTTTAAAGCCTATAAAGCAGGAAAATATCTTTCCCTGGTTGGTTTTTTTTTTTTTTAACGTGTTGGTTGCGAAGAGTCTGTAAACTAAAGCGGGTTGTAAAGTTCATTTGCTAGTGAGTAAGCCGATTTGACTTTTATGGCTATTAATTTTTTATGGAGCACAGGGCAGAATTACTGGCGTTGCTCCTAATTTAGACCCCCTCGGTAGCTGCTGCGAATAAAAGAACCTGCATTTGGAAAGCCATTAAATTGACCAGATCCAAGAAGACAAAAAGCTCCTACACAAAGTGTCTCCAAGACCTGGTAATATTGTCCAACCACATGTATGAATCCCTAAAAGGAGCCACAAAGGAAACGTTACCGCTCTTGTTTTTATAACAGGTTCTTTAAATTTTAAGATTCAAGTAAGGCTGGCTGAAAGGGGCTTAATCATAATACCCAAGTCATTACCACAGCCAAGGCATCCCCAAGAGATCTGACTCATCTTCTTTTGTGCACCTA
Source organism: Microtus pennsylvanicus (assembly GCF_037038515.1). Taxonomy (NCBI): domain Eukaryota; kingdom Metazoa; phylum Chordata; class Mammalia; order Rodentia; family Cricetidae; genus Microtus; species Microtus pennsylvanicus. The sequence goes on along the minus strand of NC_134597.1, from coordinate 6,287,345 downwards.
CTATATCTTGTGCATGGTAATGCCTGTGTGAAGACTACAGCAATGAGGATAAGATAAATTTTTTAAAAAGTACCTTCTTTCATGGATCTCAGTCTTTCATGGATCTCAGTCTTTCGTGGATCTCAGTCTTTCATGGATCTCAGTGGTTGGAGTGACACAATAAGTAACCTTAGGCAAAGGTGCCAAGATGGAAATACGGACAAGATAAAGCAAGGACTACAGCTGTAGACTGGGCAGTCTTGGGTGCTGTCTCTGATATGAGGTGAGAAGCTAGCACTTATACCTTCTTCCACATTGGGGGAGAGTGGGATGTTTCAGGTTCGAGGTGTTTTGTGGGAAGCTCCTTGTCTGAAAGCTGCTGCTTCACTCAACAAGTCGAGTATAACTTGCTTTATAAGGCGTACCATTTGTTAGCACATTTTGAAATTCACTGCATCTTTTATTTCCTGTGTTCATTCAATAGCTCTTTATTGACTCTTTCATATCAGGGCTGGGAGAACAACAGCTCACATTTATGACACAGTTGGTGAGGGAAACATTGTACACAACATTTTGCATAGCTTAATAGACGGTTGGGCAGAAATCATTATCTCCACATCACCAAAAAGGAGTGACACCGAATGGGTTACAAAATGTCCAGAGTCCCATCTCTGCTCCGGGACAGACCTGGGATAAAGAATATGTTTCGTCACCCTTCATTTGAGTTCTTCATACGTACAAACCTCAAGGAAATTCTTTATCTTTTTTTGGAAACCAAACAGACCCTCTATGTACCAGGATAAACAGAGCTCTACCTCATTACTAAACAGATCTCAAAAAGCAATATAACTTAACCCCCTGGGTTCTGACAAATAAATTAGTATTAGCCTCGTGTATAAATGACGCTCTCACCAAGAGAGTTCAATCAGTCTAGGGAACAGGCTGCTAACTTTATTGTACAAAGCAGATGTCTGAATAGATGCTCCCTGTAATCAGAGACTGTCAGCAGGGCTAGGGAGGCTGGCAAGACCCTGCATGACATCGTTTATGTTCACCTCTCCATGAGACCATCTGCTCTGTTGACTCGCCTCCGCCCCTCATGCCCTCTCTGGCCTCATCCAGTCACATTTCCACCATCACTTTCAGAGTCCCCGCAGCCGCCCTCTTTACAGCCCGCTTTCTCACAGTAAGCCTCCGGGCACATCTGCTGCCTGCCAAAATGGCTGTCCGATTTTTATAAAATAGATCAAAAGCCCAGCAGTCTGGATCATGGGATGTTTTGTTCTTCAAAGGCAAGTTCTCATGGTGTAGTAGGGGCTTGTCTCAGGCTCAAAATCCTCCCGCCTCAGCCTCCTAAATACTGGGATGAAAATTCACACCACCCTGGAGGGTCTTAACAGAAGAGAGATGCTCAGGTTAGGCTGACCTTCCTTGCTCACAAATAAAACCAGAAGGCACGTGAAACTTACAGCTAATTAGTCTTCGAGTCAAACTAGAGTCCAGGCATTGTGTTCTCTGCAAGTTCCCTTTGTCATCTATCATGTCTCTTTCCCATGCAAACATTTGTACTAGCCATATGGCTGTGAAGTAAAAGTGTTTCCCACCAGGCTGGTCAGAGTTGCGCCTCCCAAACTTATCTGGAAGAAGGAGAGAACTAACTCCTGTAAGTTGTCTGCTGAAGTCATGTGCACATACACACACGCACACACGCACACACACACACAAATACAATGAATAAAGTAACACATCTTAATGTTAGGAAAGACAATCTCGCCAAGGTACAGCAGGAAAGAAGGCGCACTCCAGTGCGCACAGGGCTGGCTTTTTGACTCAGCGTCACACAGCCGGCCTCTCCTCACCATACTCCTCTGTCCTTCTGTGATAAGGTAGCCCTCGACATATCTTCATGGAGCCGAGTGCTATCTGCCTGCAGCCGAGTCTGAATGGCGGGCCAAGAGGAATTTCCTGGGCTTCTGTTGTGGGGGGACGTAAAAAGATGTGGCTGCCCTGTGACTCAGATCAAGAATAAACTCAGAAAGATCCGGAATATTTTCTATATATCATCAGCTCCATTTCAAAGAATAACAAGTGATAATTTCAAAGTGCTCTAAGATCACCGATCTGTTTCGACACATTTAGCATGATTGAGATCATTTTCATTTTAAAAATGGCAAACCTGTGATACAAAGTGAAGAGGATCCCACTACCTGGTAGAGAAATAGGAAAGGTATTAGACCCAAGCTGTTCTCATCCTGATACGCATTAATCCAAGCTTTTTGTTCCAGATGGGGGCAAAGATTTCAGTTTTTAAGATTACCATATTTATTGAGCACTGACTATAATACAAGCTACGCCTTGCTAATTTAATCCTCACAATACTCCTCTGAGTTAAATTTGTTGTTGTTATCCTCATTCTATGCAGGAGATTGGAACACAAATCACCTCGCGTTTTCGTTCACACTTAACTACTGTAGTGGGCTGTAAAGCAGACTTCTCCTGAGAGCATGAACTAGAGATAACAAGCACGGATCTCCATCCTAACTCCTAACCTATCTTCTTAACCAAATTGTCCTTCCTAAAATATAAACTTAATCACAACTTCCTTTACCGTCTCATGTACATCACACCCACACCTCGGCTCTTGTCATGTTTTCTGCTTCATTCTCTTCCTCTCTTTTCTTTCAGGCAGAATTTTGGGCTCCTGGGGTCTCCACTTATCAGTATGTTACCCTCACTTGGAAAAAGAGACCTTTCCTATGTAATAATTATTTCTAGGAAGATTATCCTGAAATATTTCCTTGAGCCCAGGGTGGTCAAATGAACTCTCTAAGCAAAAGGCGTAAGAAGAAGTTAGAGCGGTTATGACAGAGAAGAAAACAATGAGAATTGTATGAGAACAAGGTAAAGCACCACCACTGGCTTGAAAACAGGAAGCCATGTGCCAAGGAGAAAAGACATACAAGGACCAGGTTAAGGAAGTAAATTCAGAGAGATTAAAATTTCATTATTTTGTGTTTGATGATGTCAAAATCTTCTCTTTCCGTTATTCATAAAACATGCAATAGTCTGTTAGGTGCAGATGCACACGGCTGTAATCCCAGCAGTCAAGAGGCAGAGGAATGAGAATTGTTGATCTGAGGCTAGCTTGGGGGACAGTGTGAGACCTTTGACTACAAAAGGAAATCATATGTACGTACACAAATATGTGTGACAATTTATTTTGAACTACAGGGATCCTCTTATTCTACACACCACTAGAGGTGGTTGTTTCTGTTACCTGGTTTTGGCTGCCCTTTTATGCTGGTTAGGTTTTGTTTGTTTGATTGATTTTTAGTGTGGGTGTGTGTCAATGTAACACAGGCCAGAGTCTTGGGTGGGGAGAACCTCACTGAGACAATACAATCCTACAGATTGGCCTGTAGGAAAACCTATGGGTATAATCTTGATTGGCGATTGATGTGAGAGGACCCAGCCTACTCTGCAAGGTGCCACCATAACAGGACAGGCAGTCCTGGATGGTATAAGAAAGCGGGGTAGTCAAGCTATGGCAACAAGCCAGTAAGCACCATCCCCACAAGGCTGGAAACTTCAGTTCCTGCCTCCAGGTTCCTGTCTTGAGTTCTTGTCTTTATATCCATCATTAGTGAATTCTGCCCTGTAAAACGTAATGAGTCTTTTCTTCCCCAAGTCACTTACAGCGAGTGTTTTAGCACAGCAATGAAAAGCAAACCAAGACACCTTAACCTGCAGCCTCTAGTTGTTACAGCTGCTATAGTAACCTATTAACTTTTGTACCTTACTTCTGCTTCAGTTAGCACACTCCCCTTGAACTCTACCCATTCTGTAGAAAATTATAGGCTATATTCTTTATACAGCTCAATAATATGTATTGCACATGTATAGTACATTTCCTTATCAAATAATACATTTATTGGCATATAGAAGGATTCCATGTTTCATTGTGTATACTGAGGAACTAAGCCTGAACATGATATCTCTGATCTATGCACACTATGTACATGTGGTGAAATATATCTCAGAAATGTATACAATTGCTGTTAGTTAAAATATCATAAATGCTTAAAGAGATGGAAATATTTACCCTGATTTGATCAGTATTCACTGTATATACTTTAAACTGTCATACACCTTGAGTGTTCAACAATACACAGTACAGGCATATGACCTCCCAGACTCAAGGAACATCGTGGAAGAGGGGGAATGACGTGTAAGAGTTTAATGCTGGGGACACCAGCAGTAAAATGCTGTCTTATGTGCACGGCAAAGTTACAACCCTCGTGAACTCAGACAAGGCACACTTGCCTACAAAGTACCTACACAAGACTGGACCGAGAATCATCAGTCATCGAGAGGGAGGGGCTCGTGGGCCCCCCAAGATGAGGTACAGGTAGTCAGAAAAGTCATTTTCTTCACTGCCACAGCCACTGGTGAGTTAGGCATGCTCCAGTAGATAGCTCCACACCCAAAAACTCTTGAGTGACACTGGTTAAACCCAGTCGGTCACAGTATAAAAACAAGAAGGAAGCAGAAAGGCAATAAGGAAGGAACTTACCGGGAGAAGGATAAGATGGGGGAAGGAGTGAGTGTGTCTGAGGATATCTTAAAATTAACAATGAAACATTTTCTTGATTTTCAGCTGGGATGTAGACTATGAAAGACAAATAAATAAAAAGACATGAAAAATTAAAAGTACATTCTTTCAGGATCTAGTAAATTTTAAAGAAGATCTGGGAGAGGGCTCATGGGTGTGAAACTAAAAGCCTGAATGGAAGATCGTCACATCATGCTAAAGTCGGAACGTCAGTCCCATGGGGATAATGAATGGGTGCTGTTTTAAACCACTGAGTTTCCTGTTTGTTACCTCAGCAACAGAAAACCAGCAAGCTCTCTTCTAGGAAGCTCTCCTCCTCTTCCAAGGTCTACCTGACATGCAGAAGCAGATGTCTCAGTTTCAAAGCAAGAGTTAAAATTTTAGGCAGCTATGTGTAACTTTCTTGAGGTCTTTCTCTACTGTCTAGTTAATGTGTGTGTGTGTGTGTGTGTGTGTAGTAAATCCTTGATCATAACAGAAAACTGTTCCTTGAAAAAAAAACTGAGAGAAACATCCATACTGTGAAGAAACATACTTTTCACATGCAAATTAAGCATTTCTGAGATAAAGAGTTTTAAAACAAAGAAAATCCAATATGGTTCATGCCCTGCTTTTCATCTCTGGGTTCAAACAAACCCTGTGTCTGTACTGTTTACTTGTGTGATACAAGCTGCTAGAAAAACAAAAGCAGTTCTGCAGTTCCAAATCCTATAAATCCCACCACAGCCTCTTGAAAAATGTCCAGCTTGGAGCACTCGAATGCATGGGCACTCCTGCCTGCTCAGACTCCTCCCAGATCTGTCATTGGCAAGCAGCCAGGGACTGTGGAGGACACAGTCTGTGCCACTGGAGCTGGCCAGCGCCAGGTACCCACACTCTTCAGAGGAAAAAGGGAGACTTACAAGCATAGCCTTTGCTTCCTTCCTCTCTCTGCTGTCTGTTCCTAACAAAGAAAATTGCTGCTGTACTCCACAGCCCTCCCTCATCCAATGACTGTGCTCTGGGAGCTAAGAAAAGAGACTCTCTTGTGAGTTCTGTCAGCTACAAGACACAACAAAAGCTGAAAAACTAATCCACAGAAGAAGGTCTCTTCCTCAAGGGGGTGTTCTCACCAAATCATCTCTTAGAAAGATAGTTGGTCATTAGCAGGGAGCCCAAGACAATCTGGTTAATTCTCACAGCACCCCAGGAAGCAGATCAAGTTGAGGGTATCATTCCTTTGCTGTTTTCAGTCACAGTAGACAGGTTTCTTCAACAGGGAAAACGTCATTCAGTTTCAGGTGGGATGCTGGATGAACGAGCTATTTGAAGACTCTACCTCTGTCAATTCATTCAACACACCTGTTTCTTTCCTGTCTGGCGTTATAGAAATACGCCATTGAAAAGGTTTTATAGAATTCTCATTCAAAAGCACAAATTTCTCATAGAATTATAAAACGTGAAGCCCTGGTACAGATCCCACTTTGAGTGAGCAGGCCTGTCAGGTCCTCTCTATGCCAAAGTCACATTCGCTGTCACCTTTTCAAGAGAATATGTGTTACTCCCAAATAAAAGGTAAAGGATTGCCATTGGGATATCAATAATTGTGCTGAAGACAAGATGTTGATGGTAACGCTGTACCACCTGAACTTCTCCAAGCTTTCTCCTGCTTCTTCCGCCTGTTGTCCAGCAGTGTGCTTCCTGGAGGCGTGCTGGTCCCAAACACATTCAAGAAAATCAAAGCCAAGGCTGGTGCACATGGGGTGGTCCTATCCTTGTGAAAACGACCTCAACTGAAACCCTTACAGAGTAAGAAGCTACCACTCCAAACAGCCTCCCGTTCTACCCAACAGAAGTAGTTTCTCTATTCCCTAATGAGAGAGGTGTGGGTTTTAGGACTGATTTTGCTGGATTTCAATTAGTAGAAAATTTCTGTGTAGTCTCATTTGGGAAATTACTGTGGAGAAAATCCTGATGAGCTATAACCACAGTAGTTCAGAACCGTATTAGACAAAGAAGAGAAATTAAAGGCTGGGGTTGCTCACATAGCCAAAGAAAAGCAACACTTTTCCCTCTGTCTTCCTTACCTTTGCTCAAACACTGTGGCTTTGTCTCTGGAACATCAGTACCTTATTTATACAAAGAGTAGAAAGACATACTATACTGTGATCTCTAGAGGAAGTTGTCCAATCCTTGTGAGATGAGAGCAGGGAACGTGTTTGGCTCTGAAGAAGCCCCTTGCAGATACAACACTGCAAGTCCTTGAAGATGCTTCATTCAAGACCTTAGCCTCTCCAAAGGAAAGATCGAGGCTGAGATTTACTGGAATTATCACACCCATGCTATAAGGATTCATGAGAATGTGAATCGCTTTGCTGTATCTTTAGTAGCTCCCAAACATCACTTTCTTCCACACTTGACATTCTAACCAAAGGCTCACAGGTCTTCAAAATCACATGGGTCATGGAGAAGGAGAGCCATTCAGAGCTATGGGAAGGAATGTGGGGGACATAGAGCAAGAAAAGCTGGCACGGCTCCAAAAATGGATGCAGAAAATTAGTCTACATTTAACTCAGACACTCAGTTATTTGTCTAATCATGGAATATCAGTCAGTTGCCAACTCTCATTATTTCCTTACTCATAGTGCCGCTTACTACAAATCAGTATACAAACTATCTGAGAAATATGGAACTTCAGAAAAAGGTGGTTAATTGACACTCCCTCACGTATATGTAGTGTTTAGAATCCTACTTTGAGAGTCCGGTTTCCTGAGAACTCAAGAACAATGGCAATGGGTTTCTGATCCTACTGCACGCACTGGCTTTGTGGGAGCCTAGGCAAGTTGGATGCTCAACTTACGAGACCTGGATGGAGGTGGGGGTTCCCTGGACTTCCCACAGGACAGGGAACCCTGATTGCTTTTCGGGCTGGGGGGAGACTTAATTGGGGGAGGGGGAGGGAAATGGGAGGCGGTGGCGGGGAAGAGACAGAAATCTTTAATAAATAAATAAATTAAAAAAAATCAAAAAAAATCAAAAAAAAAATCAAAAAAAAAAGAAAAAAGAATCCTACTTTGATTTTCTTCTAAAACCTTAAATATATCAAATTATTACTTTTGCTGGAACATGAGTCTTGAAATGCTTGTACAAACAAAACTGTACTTGACTATCACAACTGAACAATGATATTTATTAGACTCCCCTATAGTTCTCATAGTTTCTGAGAGAAAAAACACTTCAGAATTGTCAAATAGGGAAGGCATGGTTGGGAGGATTCTGGCTTCAAGTTGCAGGTGGCAGCAGATGTCTTAATAGCAACAGGATAGAATGAAGAGAATTCCGGCTATGTCTGTTGTAAGACACCATGTGGAAGAGGCAGCAATAGGCTCGCTGCTACCCCTCTGGAAAATTGCAACTCTGTATGGACCTTAAATCAGATTTAGTGCAGTCAAATGAAGTCCTAGGGGAGAGTTTGCCAGTATTGATAGTTATATCTATTTATCCATCAATCACATCAAGTGCCTGTTATCATCAATAATAAATAGCATCATTGTTTGTGATTCTTACAGTTACCATTCTTGCATATTTATTTTGTAGATAAGGAAATTCAAGCTCATGCTGATTTGCCTAAATTGTGTAATCAATACATGCCGGAATTAAAGTCCTGGTCCATCTCCCACCAATGACAATGTCTATGCACACTGCAATTCTTGCCTAGGGCTGTACAGGGCCCCAAAAATCTCTGTGCCCAGAGGCTGGTATAATCACCACCTTCAACAGAGGTATGAAATTCATATGGAGTTTGAAGAAAGCAGCAACAGACCCAGCTATGGCACAGCAGGCTAAGAAAGTCAAGTTTGAGGTAGCAATTCAGACTTTTCATAGAAAAATAGTTGTCTATAACCTAGGAAGAAATTAATCTAAATGGCAATGGATTAAAATTAACAATCTCAAGATGAAAACTTGAATTTTGAGTTTCTCACTAACACCCCATGTCCTTTATAAATAAAAATGTGGCAGTTAATACAAATCCATAAATATATCTCTCAATGAATTGTCTGCTCTATAAAATCAATAATGCATACTCAATAAAATAACATTAACTACATAAAACAAATTAGATATTTCCCTGTGGGACTTTTAGCAATATTGAGAATAATTAATTGTCATATTGACTTCTACGAACTGATTCATAGGCCCCTACACCATACAATGAGTATTTTCTGTGAATCCTACACAGCTCTGAAGAGCTACTTCAGCAGGAGGAAGGAAACAATAGAGCTATATTCATCCAAAATTCACACAGATATCATGTACTCCACTTGATCCCCTCGTGTTGCCCAAAAAGCATTACTGCCTTTGTTCCATTACATGTTTTGCTCTCTTCCAAACGAACGATGTTGCTCTTTATCCTGAATGCTACTAATGGATTCCAGCTCTTAATTTAAAAAAAAAATGCTGCCCCTTAATAACAAAATCAAGTCATAGGCTTGCAGATTTCAGTATTTTAATAAGAAATTCCTGATCCTTCTCCCCACACCCTTCTCTCCTTTCTCAAATTATCAGCTCTGCTCCCTGAGCCTCCCAAGTGAGAGAATACAGGCACAGGCTGCCATGCTTGGCATCACGACTCTTCTGCAAGGCAGACCTTCACTCTTCACCAAAGCTGCTCTACACCACCTTGAAAGCCTTGGTTCTCATCATCTCCCAAGGTTCCTCCCAGCACCTCTCTTCCTCTCCCTGTCCTCTGTCCACTTGGTTTCATTTTTTTCCTTTAAAGCATTTCCAATCTTTTATTTATTATTTTTTTTTGAGAATGGTTTCTCAGTGTAACAGTCCTGGTTGTCTTGGAACTTGCTCAGTAGACCAGGCCGGCCTCAAACCCACAGAGATCCACCTGCCTCTGCCTCACAAATGCTGGGATTAAAGGCATGTGTCAGCACACCCTAACTTTCCTTTTCATTATTTTCTTAACATTCCATTCATGAAGAAAATGCTAGACTAGGGTGTGACTTTCAAAAACAAAGTTAACTATATCTCAAATGTATGGCTATTTAGAAATTTTATGTGAGTGAGGTTCTCACTCACAGGAAATATAGTAAGATCATTAGGCTATCTATCTTTGAATACTCAATGACCGACACCCACTCCATCTTTAGATGAAATTATTTCAAACGGTAATGCTTAAGTGTGTCATGGAGGAACAAAGAGAAAGCCAGAAAATGTTCTCTCAAATTTTCAGTGCCTTTCCCTCCCTGTACAGCAAGCATCCTAAACAGCAAATAATCAACCAGCCCACCTGACAGGGGCCTGGGAAGTAGAACGTTCCCAAATGTTCCTGGAAACACAAAACCCAAATACAAGAGATTCCACAGTGAGATCACATCTTGTCCTAGTAGATAGGGACATGAAATGTGCTAAAATGAAAGTGAGCCTTATTTTCCTGATTCTCCAGGTTCTTTCTATTTTTTTTTTCAAATTTTTAGGTAAATTTTATTTTTCAGGGCAAAAACAAAAGCTCATAATTTTTTATAGTCTCTTTCTTGTAGGTTATCAATTTAAAGAAATTTTGTTGAAAACAAACAACAAGGAGAAAATAAATACCTTCTAAAGTCATTGTTTTTAATTGTTTGTTGAAAATGTTTTCTTCAATTTATTTTATTTTTTTCTTTTTGTAGGTTTTTATTTATATATTAAGAGTTTTATATATTTTGATCAGATTCTTTCCCATCCCCCAAGTCCTACCAGATCCTTCCCCCACCCACCCATCCAACATCATCTTTATCTCTCTTTAAAACACAAGAACAAGAAAGCACAAAAGGATCTGGAGTCTGATTTGTGTTGGCCAAGTGCTCCTTAGGCTGGGGCCTGCCCTGGAGTTGACTCCCCAGAGTTCTTAAACAGAGGGCACCCGTCACACCTATCTTCGGGCTTGTATTGGCGTTCCCAGAACGATGTCTCACATGCTCTACACTAGAATCAGCCACGGAAGGATTATTGACAGACTTAATCTGAAACCGACAAGGAAACGTTCTATCTGACCAAGTTTGGGCCTCTACCATATGCTTTGGCTGCATGGTGCAACAGCAGAGGAGGCGTGACTTCCCAGACCAGCAGACAGAACAGGAGAAACAGAATGGCCCATGACTGTCTCACTCAACTAGGTGTAAATACCACAACATTAAAACTTTCCTCTCTGCTCTTTGCACTCTGGGACAAAAAGGAACTGGCAGTGGTCGGCAAGGTCCTACTGAGAAGAAAAATAAAAAAAAACCATGATAAAACCTGACAAGAAATAGGTTTATAGTACAAAGCGCCCTGGCATCCTATTCCTCCCTAACTGCCTCCCACAGGAAGGCTCCAAGCTAAGGCTGTTGTGCCCATTAACAGATGAAGAGGGTGATGCCTAAAAAGGTCGAGCTTCTCGTGTACAGTGTTGCACAACCGTGCAAGGAATGGCAGGCAGGGTGAGCACCTGCAAGGTTGCCAGCTTGGAGCCGCTCCTATTAAATGAGAGGATGTTCATTCGTCACTGACAGCTTTGGGGGGTAATGGATCAATAAACACTTCCTTTGGGTCACTTTCCTACTGTGTCGGATTTATATCTGCAAATGTTTAAAGAGTTCCCATTTACCTGGGGTTTTATGACTGTTATAATTGCCAGAGCTGAGAGAGAGCTGCCTTCCGTCTGGCTTCTCCTCCTGCAGGGAGCAGTCCAGAAACCATGTCATCTCAGTCACAGAACAGAAACTCTTTGAAGGAAAACAAATCTGCTTTTTTTTTTCTCTCTCTCTCTCTCTCTCAAAAAGAAATTGTTGAATTGCCTGAAAAAGTCAGACAGTGACTTGCAAAAATCCTTTCTTTTAGTTTGTCTAGGAGAACAGATTCCTATAATGGAATGTCTGAGGGGCTCATCCAGATAAGCATGAAAGACTGGAAGATTAACCGATTCTCTCCTAACGTCGTGGTCAAGGAGCTTTTTCAGTGCCAATTTCTCATTCTAAAGGTGCGGTCTAGACCCCCATTCTCTCGGTTTCATGAAGAATATCTATGTTACACGCCATCGCCACATCCTAATGTGCACAAGCATGAAGAAACGGAACAACACTGATGCACTTGTTAGAGTAGCTTCTCCCTTTGTCCCTGGGAATTCTCAGATATCATCAGTCTGTACTTAATCCACCAGCAATTGCATAACCTCCAATATACACATGTGTTTACATATGTGAGTGGATGCTCCAATATCTACATGCATGTAGTTATTCTTTCATGGTAACAAATAGTGAAAATCAATACGATTTTCTCTTTTTTTTTCTCCTCACTAATAATAGTATCTGACTATGCAGACTTTCAAGCAGCACATATACATATGGAAAGATAAAGGAAAAAGGAAAAAAAAAAGTAAAGGAATCCTGAGCTTCAAATTATCAAGATAGGAATATTGACAAGTAAAATGGTGCATGTACTTGTTCCAAATTATACATGCAGGTATGTGTGTACATGTGCAATGGAGCTTGTGCATGTGTGCATGTGTGTGAGTGCATGTATGTGTGTCTATATTTTCTGCCTTCAGAATCCCTTAGTTTAGGTGTGTTTATAGTCTAGATGGGTTCGTTGAAAAAAAACAAAACAGTATTTGTAACGTTGAGAAAGGTTGTGGGACATGTTACTAAACTGAGAAAGGCAAAGGCACTCTGAAATTGAACAAATGAATACAGTGTGTTACTTAATCAACTCTTGAGAGCTCTCTACATTGGAAGCAGTTGCTTTAATTAATGGCTGACGTTCATTTGCTTCAATATTTTTAAAAGCATGGATATTGAGTAAATTTAAATTTAACTGTTAACTTCCTTTGCATTATTAACTTAAGAAAGTTTTCTTTTATAGAGCAAATATAAGAAAATTCCTTGCCCCTACCAAAGAAAATAAAATTCAGAAGGTGAAAAGAACTAATAAGACAATGCTTAAGAAGTGATGAAAAGACAAATAGCAAATACATATTCTATATAGGTATTCTAAATATTGTCTGTAAAACCAGTGTTCGTCACACCTTCCTCAAAAACCCATGATGCTATCTTCACTGTTGGAATTTAAAAAAAAAAAGGCAGGGCATGGAGAGAGCCGTAGAAGGAGACACAATGACTTTGACAACCTGTCCTAACAGTTAGGCTGAATCACGACTGTTCTGTTTCCAATCATACTCCATGTTTCAGAGAGCTGGGAACAAATGCAGCCTCTGCATGTTTCTATGTTTCTGCTATCCCTATTCCTTCTTCCATCTTTGCAAATTTTTATGAGATAGGACAGGTACCTACAAATACACCCTAGAAAACGTGAGGCACTGTAACTGCATTGCTGACAATGAAGACTTGTATTGATGTTTCTCTTAAGTCTCTTCAATATGACATTTAATACCACATACCCAGCCCAGTAAGTGGGCATAATAATGTAATACATAGATGTTGAAAAAAAGTAGTCTAGATACTCCTTTTAATCCCATATTGCTCACAGTCTTTATTAATGTGCTAAAAACCATCCTTAATCCAATAACCTTTTGCACGTTTATTATGTACAAAGCACTGTATCATAACCTAGAACAACTACTCCAAGTATCACAGACAAACTAAATTCAGCTCCTAAGCACTGTGCTTGCTACCTCCCATTCATCTGCCTATTTGATAAATATTGCACGTGTGAAAAATAAAGCTACTTCAGAGGATTAAACATATGAAAACATTCCAATATTTTATTATTCTATCCAAACATAGTGCCTGGCAGCCCAGTCCTCTCTGGCATTTCTTCAGATGTCAGCCCTCATCTCTGCAGCCGTCTCTTCAGCATGTGTTTTATATTATCCCAGAGAACCGCCGAGAGCGGCACCCATACAAACGTCCCATGATAAGGAAGTTAAACGCCATTTCCTGTCTCCCCTCTGTGAGTCCCACTCTACCATTCCACCAACAAGATCACAAACACAAACATGGGTGGAGACGGCTTTGGCAGGGACTCGATGTTTCGATGCCGCATTTTTATTGCAGAGGAACAATCCAAGTATATTTCTGATCTTTAGGCAGAAAGACGCCTGACTATTCCAAACTCAGAACAAACTATCAGATAGCACAGGTGAAGGCTGGAATAAAACAATGACTTCAGTCTCGCTCGCTGCTCACCAGGAGAGAGGGTAGGCTCCTCGTGACAAATGTCACGTGTCCGTCTCTGTGCCTTAGTGACAGTGACCTTCAGAAATGTCATGTTCCTGCCCTTCATATATGTCTATCCTTCTATTTACAACTCCCTTTCCTTTATTCTGGCCATTAATTTTATCTATACTTCACTCTCCAATTAAAGATGAGCCTTCCCATGAGCCCTTAAGTACGGCTTAGGTCCCTCTGTGGCCCATAGCACCCTGTCGTTCCCCTATATCAGCATTTCTGTGTGCCAGTTCATCTCATTGCTGACCTGCTGTTATGCACTATAGTAAGGTCACTGAGAATAAGCAGTGAATCTCTCTTCTTCCCTATTGGATGCTTAGTGCCTCATTACTCCTACATATAGTAGTGATCAGTAAATACTTGTGACTTGAGTGAATTAATCAACCAATACCTTTGTATCATAGCACATAGTAATTAATATACTTTCACTTATTAAGTGATTTATTGTATCAAATTTAACCTTAAAGGACAAACATAAATATGTCTTCATGCAGACTCCCCTGGATAGTAAAGGGAAACATTGAGTAGTCTCTCTATATTTATCCTTTTTTTTTCTTTACAAAATTTAAATTTTTATTTGAGTTGAGATAAATTGCATGAGAATTATTCACTTCCTCTCCTTTCTGCTTCTTACTGACGTTTTAACCTTAAAAAGATATCTACTTCCTCTCGGCGACTGAGCAAGTATACAAAAAAGGGCAAAAATGAATTGTTAAAGTAATTTTTCACTCAGGCATAGGCCTTGGGCAGTGTTTTCCTTAAAGGTAAAAATTACTTTTATTGATCTACTTAGAAACCTCTGCAAGATCAAAGTATCTCTGAGCCCTAGGTAATATCTGAAGAATCTCAAGTGATATTTCATAGAAAACTCTTTTATTTGCAATTAGCAACTATATTGGTGAGTAAGTCCTTGATGCTCACTGTCACTTCACAGTGGACAACGAAGCAAAGGCTCTGGATTTTCTGGCGTTTTGAACGACAACATAAATGTCTTGAAGTCAAAGACGGCAGCCAGCCAGCGACAGCAGATATGCAGCTGCTAATAAGCAAAGATTAAGCACAAAACATGAGGAATGGGGAAGAGAGAGGGAAGTTAAAACAGGTACCTGAGAGATAGGCGATGGAAAAAGAAAGGGGAAAGAGCTTTCTAGTCATGCAAGGAGGGAGCTTGTTGGAGAATTTTAGCAGCAGCATAGTGATGCTCAAGACTGAAACCTAGCTTGGACAACAGAAAATGGTGTTACAGGTGAAAACCAATCAATTCAAAGGTACGGGGGTAGTGAAACATGACGAGCACACAGTTCTGTGAATGATCTCCTATGACTAGAGCACCAAACATGTACTTGAAGAAGTAAGTGACTGGGGAAGGAAGCAGGGAGGCAGCAGAGGGAAATGCCAATGCAGAGTAACAACTCAGGAGTCATCCTAAAGGGAAATGTGTGCTTTACTCAGTTTGCCTCGTCCTAGAGGGCGACATCTACGTCGCATACGCAAGCTTGCCGATGTCATTAAAATGGCGAACTCAAGGTTGTGTCAACTGCTAAATGAGAATATGAAAATTCAGACCAGGAGGATTTCCCAACAGTGATTTCCAGTATGGGTTGGGCCTTGTTTCTGCTTTGTTTGTTGAAATGGGATCATTCTGAGCCGTCAAGTCAGGCTGGACTTGCTGACAAGTCGAACCTGGTCTTAATCTCAGGTTACACCTGCTTCAGTCTCCCAAGAGCTGTAATTACAGATGTACCTCACCATGCCTGATGTGGATCAGCTCTTACCCACAGCCCCTTAGAACATTCTGGTAAAAAATAATGTGAATGTCAGCAGCTGAATCACTGTATACTCTCAAGGGAGAAAGATGATTTTAGTGTGGCAGATGCATTCCCTTCCTCTTTAGAAAAGAGGGGGACCAGGGGAAGTAAGAAGTGACAAGGGACAGTGGATTGACACCCACTGAGTTCCATACTTTCAGAAGATTTCTCTCAATTCCAAAAACACTGCAAAGCAGTTTTATAAACAAGATATGAAGGATCCCCTTTAACCAACTGTTCCAACATCCACCATTTAGCTGTGAAATGTAGCGACTCTCCGGGATTCTCGTGGCAGGAAATAAAATATTGCCATTTGGAGCAGCACAGAATGCCACAGGCCCCATGATCTATCACTCAATAAACAGCAATTGATGATGATGATGCAGAATCCCACAGACCAGGGCGAGTTCTGCAGAACTGCTCTTGTGTTTATCCCACCTCCCACTTGGACACACATCTGGCCAGAAATGCAGACTTCTTGACTCACTCAAAACCAGCCCCCATGGGGAATATTTTTAGCCCAGCTACATTAAAAATTGCTTCAAGGGGTCATTTTACCTAAAATGTTTCTCTAAAGTACCAAATATCTATTAGCTATTTATTCATCTGTCCCTGTGCCTACTAGTTACATAAATACACATACATACATACATACATACATACATACACACACACATACACACACACACACACACACTCACATACACACTCACATACACATACCTTTTAGACAGGAAAAAAATGACCCTAAGAATGCAGTTGTTTTGGTACAAAACAGAAGCGATGTGGGTCATTAATATGAGTTAAACTGGCCACAAAATGTTTAGGAAACAAGATAATAAATGATTTTCTTTTACAGTGTATAATGTTTCTTGATCTCACTCGAGCCACTGACTTAGAGCACGGATGATAAGTGGGTAAGAAGCTGCTGGAGTCTGGTGGATCTCTACCTCATATGAAAAGTTAGCATGCTTTTGGAGACTGCCATAGGCCATACTGCCTTTGTCGCTGTTCAGATGGGAGATAGACACAGGGCTCGCATCATCTAGACCACCAGATGCCTACCTGCTGGAAGCATACATTCTGCAACGTTCTGCACAACACGTGGAAGAAGTTAAGTTTTACCTGCCACCCCAAGATATGGCCAAGAGATAGATCTCTCATTTTTACCGTTTTTCAGTTCACTGAACAAAAAAGCCCAAGATTGAATCCCAAGACTGTTGTGTACTGTGTGGCCTTGAGGATGTCATTGAACTTCTCTGAGTCATCCTTAGAAATAAGGGTAACATTCTGGATGTAAATATAATGAATAACTTGCAGGTTTCTTGAATATTAAAACCATAATTAATGTGGGGAAAAGAAATGTTCCACACCTTCCGTTACTAATATACAAAGAGACTGAAGTGCATCTGTTGACATTCTGACCTTCAGTACAACAGAATATAAATGTATTTGTAAATGTAATTAAGATGATGTCATTAGAATGAGTACAATTCTAATGAGACATACAGCTTTAAAGGAAGAGGAAGTTTGAAGCCAGATGTATCTCACTGAGGAAAAATAATATGAGGGAGGAGACAATGGTCATTGAAAAATCTCAGGAGAAAAGCCTTCAGCAAACCTGCCCTCATGGCCCTTGGAAGGAAGTTTTGTTCCTCAAAATCTCAAGCAGTAAATGGTGGTTGTTCAAGCACTCCCACACGCCCCAGTTCGCAGGGCCTTGCTTGAGCAGCACTAGGAAACAAAGGCGTGGAGCAAGGCACGGGTGTGAACTCCGAATTCCCCTCATTGCCAAACCATAGGAGAAATTTCTAGAGGATCCCAAAGGCACGCAATCACCTGATACGCTGGAGCCTACTGTGTTTTAGGATTCACAACCTCTCGCATTTGAAAAGGGGCGTTAGTGCACACAGCATCCATTACACAAAAGCCCTCGTGAAGCATAGGAGTGGACCTTGTGACCAACACATTAATAATTCTGTAAGAAAATATGTGGATATTAACACTAGCGAAATAAATGTGAACACATGATCCCACATTACTGCAAGTCAGCTTTTCCCCAAATGAGTTGGGTGGGGGGCGTGGACATGGACAGGCTGTAAAGCTTTGGAGAATTCAGTGTTACTAACAATGGGCTTAGAGTCCCCAAGTCATTCTACTTCTCCTTATTCCTGTTGGCTCAGCTACCTCCACCTGAACAACTCCTCCCATAAGAGGTTCCCAGACTCACTCTGAGAATAGCAACACCAAGAAAACGTCCCTGGTGCTCACGAATAAGAGATCCCTGCCCTCCTTCCTCCTTCCGGGATATCATCTGCCTGCACATCTCTGCTTCAGAACTCCCAGGTTCGCCATGGTGCTCACGCATAAGGGATCCCCGCCCTCCTTCCTCCTTCCGGGATATCATCTGCCTGCACATCTCTGCTTCAGAGCTCTCAGGTTCGCCATGTTCGCTTGCACTCACGATCAGTATAAAACATCCACTTTCTCACGGAGCATGAAAGGTTATTTCCTGTCAGAGTATGCCAGACGTTTCTAACATTTAGTATACATAAATGAAACCTAGTCTTCTTAAGAATGCAAAGAAGAGTCTAAGCTAGTGCTGTGATTTGAAATTTCCCTCTCTACCCACATTAAAGTCAAGGTTCCCAGAATATCTAGATTGGGAGCAGTGGAAATCTTTAAGAGGGGGAGTCTATCCAGAGGTTTTAGAGCACTGAAGACATTCCCTTAAAATGCTGTGGGAGAAGACATTCCCTTAAAATGCTGTGAGGGCCTCTATGTTCCTCTTCCTCCCTTCCCCCACCCCTCTCGGTGTGTGTGTGTGTGTGTGTGTGTGTGTGTGTGTGTGTGTGTGTGTGTGTGTGTGTGTGTGTCTCCTGCTCCTGACAAGAGGTATTCAGTATCTCCTGACATCATGTATGGACAAGTCAAAGTCTAAAATATAAAGGTCCTAATGACCATAAACTGAAACTACAAAGCCAGTAAGCCAAATAGACTTTTTCGATTTGTACATCCGTGATTCCTCTGGATGCTTTGGTACAATAACAGAAGGCTGACTAATACGCTCAACTTTCTACTAAAAAATCCTCTACATGTACACAAAGAGATAACATACAGTTTTGCATGCGAAAGGAAATACTTTCTCAGCAGCATGTTATGAGCCACATGATAGATAGAACTTACA
This sequence comes from Microtus pennsylvanicus, assembly GCF_037038515.1. Taxonomy (NCBI): domain Eukaryota; kingdom Metazoa; phylum Chordata; class Mammalia; order Rodentia; family Cricetidae; genus Microtus; species Microtus pennsylvanicus. The sequence goes on along the minus strand of NC_134597.1, from coordinate 6,268,568 downwards.
TTTGTTACAATCCCCAACTAAGAAATAGTATTCATTTGTGTTACTACTTTACTTGGGGTTACTTGGATAACTGCACAGGGTCAAAACTGTGCGTTTCTATTAAAATCAGTCAGCTCATAGTTTTCAAACATCAGAGTAAGCCTTACCATCCAAGAATAAGCCAAGGTGTTTTGCCAATCCTGAGGTAACAACATCATTATCGCTCTTTCTAATTTGTTACTACTGAAAGGGGGAAGAGGATGGAATTGGTGAGTCATAATGTCTTTAGCCCCTCCTGACCATACTATTCAAATGCATTCAGAACCTCTCATTGGTGGAGATGGCTGCACCTTTATCCATCTCTATATTCTCATTGCTTGATGTATAAAGGGCATTTAATAAATTTCCATCGATTACCTGAATGAAGAATTTCTGTAAAAGTCAAAAAGAGAAACAGGAGTATAAAGATCAAGTTCACAACCCTTCTGTCCATTGCAATGATATGCTAAATTAACATTATTGTGCGACTCTTTGTGTTCTTTAAACTTAAAGCAAAAAAATTGCAGTGTTCTCTTTGCTTCCCTTTAATGCTGCACTTGGAAGGATGCCACGACAATCCCTCTGGTTCCTTCCTGTCATCTCCTTCAGAAGAGCCAACTCATTTGGACACTCTGGGGGCTAGTTTGGCAGCTGTTGAGCTCAGGATTATGAATCTTGAGCTCTGGCATCTGCAGCTGTAGTGAGCCGCATCTCCTGTATCTGTCCTGGCTGAACTCCAAGGGCCAGTGCTGCCAGCAGAGGGTCGCCCATTCCTGGGCTGTCAGAACCTCCTGGTGGCTACTTTCCTTCAGTCAACCTTGATAAAAGAAAATCTGCCTTCACTTTGAGTCTTCAGCCCAGGCCACATGGAAACTGCCTGCACCAGGGCCGACTCGGAAGATCTAGTGGGGGTGACAAATCTCGATGAGATTAAAGCTAAGACTGACAGAGTCAGGGCAGAAACAACTGTTACTACCTGTGTTACGTTGTTGCCAACATGTTAGTTCCTGGCAACAACTTTTCAGGAGTCAAGGAATGGAGTGAAGAAAGCTCTTCAGCAAATTATTTAGGGACAGCATTTGGCTCCCCTTTATTCCACTGCTAGTCTTTTCGTTTCTATTGCTTAAAAAGTGAAGGAGACATTTCAAGGTCTCTGGGTAAAGGAATGATCAATCTGCACTGGGCATAATGGCCTCACACCTGAACGAAGGGGCATAGTGCCAGATTACCTTGGAGCCAAGGCCGCTTGCAGCAGAAACTTGAAATCAAAATCCAGAACAATAGTCACAGGCAGAACAAGTTTCACACTCAGTAAGAAACTGAAACTGTATCCAGTAGTTAGTTTCAACAGTTGTGACCTCTATAGATGAGGGGGGAAAAACTTTCCAGCCATTAACTCAGAAACTGTTGCAAACACAAGACCAGAGCAAGTTTTCCACAAACAAGGTACTGAAAATGCCCCATAAGACTCCTTATCATTAACTGTAAAAAGGATTCTTAAATGTTACAGGTAATGTGCACTCTCACTTAGCATATTTCTTCAGAATACTTCCTTATGCTTGCAATCCAAGCCATACCATTTTCAGATTCTAGTTTAAGCCAAGCTTTACTGCACTGCTTAAAGTAAGGTTTGTTTGCAAAACTACAAACAGCCTCTTCAGTCTCTCCTTTATTGATCCAAGGTCAAGGAAGGAAAGACGATCAAGCTAGTATCAGTGAACTCCAGGTATTTGTATCCCAAGAATCTGGGACAAAATAAATGGACTCTTCCTACAGAAGGGCTCAGAAGTTGAAACTTCTGTGAATTGGAATCAAAAGTAGGAGTTGACTGAGAGAACCTATATATCTTTAGCAAAAAATAACAAACACTTGAAACCTATCCCTGCAATGTGACCAATAGAATAAATATTAATATTATTTATAAATTCATACACAGTTGTCTATTTACTTCCAAGACCTATAAATCCTTGCACATATATTTATGTAATTCTCCAAAAAGGAATTTTTGTCTTTGCTTCCATACTTCTCATTCCACTAAAATCAAAACATATTTATTTAATCATAGAACTTCAAAAGTTTAATAACTCTCCCTTATGACCCTGTATCTCACTGAGAACCAATAAATGTCTCAACTGCTCTGAGCTTCTATTTTGCCATTCGTGAATTGGGGAGAGCTTCTTCAGACAGCACTTCTTAGACAGTATGTTAAATAATTGAGGTTCATAAAATAGTGAGAAATATTGGGAATTATTAATATAACTACACCCATCAATAACTTACAAATAATCATTTCAGGACCATAAACTGGTTAAAAGTTGAGGCTGTCTCAGCTCCCTCCCTAGCATAGTCCCATGCCACACCTGGATTTTGGCCCCACTCGGAGGTCTGTTCTATAAAGGCCTTTCCCAGCTGTGTTAATAGAGCCCCACTTCCATGACCTGTATAGCAGGATAAAAAGTACACAACCTAAAATCAGGGCTTAGCTCAGAGACCCTGAAACATGAAACAACTAACTGGGTCCCTTCACTCTAGGAATTATAACCAAGAATTTTCACCAATTTTTTTCATGTGGTTCGTGGAAATTGTAATTATGCAAATGCTTGATGAAGAAATAATCACTTTTAATTCTCATCTACATGACAAAAATGCCACTACCCTCCTTCCTGTTCCTCATCACAGGAGCACTGATGAGCAGGCCCTCCAGGGGTTTTTGCCTTTGTCAGAACACATGATAACTCTGGGATTAGTGAAGTCTTGCTGGTGAAGTCATGGCAAAGAATGTGATAAGAAAGTCAGGTCACCATAGATTGCCACGTCACCTCACTCTCCCAGTCCCCTTAGCCACTCTCCTCTTTCTCAAATAAAGCACACAGGTTTCTGCACTCCTTCCCAGGTCTCTCTGTAGCACACGCAGGAGAAGCGTAGAGAACACAGAGGGAAAGGGGAGCCATATGCAGCTCCAGTTTCCCTAGGGTTGATTCACATCACAGTAAACACTGGCAAACAGGGATGTGAGACTTCAGGGATATTGAGAGGGAGGCAAGATGTAGGAAGGAAGGAGAAATGGGAAAAAAAGGGCAAGGTAGGGGTAAGAAAAGGAGAGCCAGCGACTCTAACTAGGAGGTCCATACCTGGAATCCCAGCACTGAGTCTGAGGAAGTAGCTTTATATGGGCTGCAAAATAAGAGCATGCCTCAGAAAATGCTGTGATGTTACTCTCTATGACACAGCACAAGTAACCACTGTCTTTAAAACTGAATGTGTTGCTACAAAGTAAGAAGCTTATTCCAGAAACTTCCACTTGTTCATTAATGTGGACTTAAGCCAATTTGTTATATGAAACGCCTTTCAAAATTAATTTCATCTACATAATTGACTGTAAAAAATCAGAATAATAGATTTTTCAGTAACTGTGACATTTTTCTTTTTTTATTTTTTATTGATTTTTATTGAGCTCTACGTTTTTCTCTGCTCCCCTTCCCAGCTCTCCCCTCCCCTTCAACCCTCTCCCAAGGTCCCAATTTACTCAGAAGATCTTGTCTTTTTCTACTTCCCATGTAGATTAGATTTATGTATGTCTCTCTTAGGGTCCTCATTGTTGTCGTTCTCTGTGATTGTGATTTGTAGGTTGGTTTTCTTGCTTTGTGTTTAAAAATCACTTATGAGTGAGTACATGTGATAATTGTCTTTCTGGGTCTGGGTTACCTCACTCAAAATGATGTTTTCTAGCTCCATCCATTTGCCTGCAAATTTCAAGATGTCACTATTTTTTATGCTGTGTAGTACTCCATTGTATAAATTAAATTTTCCTTATCCATTCTTCAGTTGAGGGGCATTTAGGTTGTTTCCAGGTTCTGGCTATGACAAACAATGCTGCCACAAGGATATGAACATTTTAATTACTAAATAATGTATGTGAGTTTTACTGTAGATCTCAAGCAGTTAAACACTGGACTAGGTAGTCACAAATTAATTTATAAAGCTTTATCTCATGGTGCTTCCTGTCCCGCTCAGGCAAATGCAGTTGTGGAAGACAAGGAGGAATGCGGAAATGTGGCATTGCGTTTACAAATACCCACTTGGGATTTGCTGCAATATGTCATCAGATCTCTTTTTATCATGGATCTATTTCTATCTTTTTAGTAATATGCCCTCCCCACAACACATACATACACACAGAGAGAGAGAGAGAGAGAGAGAGAGAGAGAGAGAGAGAGAGAGAGAGAGAGACATGTTGTCAGATCAACACCTCTTTCAAGACTCCACTTTCTTTCACAAGGACTTGAAAAGAAAAGTCTTCATGCCACTAAACCTTGTGCTTCCCTGTACAATACAAAGGCATAGATGGTGGTTCTAGGAAAAACAGCTGCATCTGGGCCTCAGGGAACCCCATTCTACACAATTGAGAGGAAAGCGTGCTGGCAAGACACAAGCTGGAGTAATGAAGGCTAAGTCCTCTGGACCTGGCTCATCCACAGCTGGTCGGCTCACACGTGTGGAGGAGAACTGTTTCCACCACCATCTCCTCCAGGTAGCCAGAAAGTGACTCTTTATCGACAGTTTTCAGTGTAGCAGGCAATGCTCAAGTTCCAGCAACTGCCTTCTGAACGGGGAATATTAATACGACTTCTGTCTTTAAAATGAGAACAAAGCAAGGCAGAGAGACAAATGCCACATAACCAAACACTAACTCGATGTGCCCTTGGCATTTTACGGTTTTTTTTTTCCCCCTGCTCTGAGAAACCAACGAGTTTATTGTTATTGTGCTTCCTTACAGATTGTCATTTAAAATACGAATTACAAATATATGTAAATGTGGGAAAAACAGAAAAAGAATAAAGATTCTTTTTTATAAAGATTATAGGTGATAGGAATAAAGCAAATTTGATCCCATAAAAGGAGGAAGAGAGGGCTGGAAAACAGAGAAAGTTCCAGTCACTGCTCCCTGTCTGCTGTGAGATGGAGCAGCCTTCTCCTGCCACATTCTTGCAGTCATTACATTCTGCCCTAATGCATGAAGTCTCGTGAGTCTTCTGAAGCGGATAGTGAGAATAAGCTGGCCTGGAAAAACAGACTTCTACCTGATGAGCTCGCCTCTGTGTTCCTCATGACTGCCCTGGTGCTCTCTACTGCCTTTGGCGTCATTGAATATCAGATCAGAACTGTGGCTCAGTGTGCTCCAGTGTGGGGGTAACAGGGAGTATCCACACTTACCATTAACTTTGTGGTCATCTGCTTGAGTTTCTATATATATGGAAAGGGTGTGGCCCAATCAGAGGAAGTATGTCACTGAGGGTGGGCTCATGACAGGTCCAGTCTCTCTCTGTCTCTCTCTCTGTCTCTCTCTCTCTGTCTCTCTCTCTCTCTCTCTCTCTCTCTCTCTCTCTCTCTCTGTCTCTCTCTCTGTCTCTCTCTCTCTGTCTCTGTCTCTGTCTGTCTCTCTCTCTCTCTCTCTCTCTCTCTCTCTCTCAGCTTATGGTCAGTTACTGCTCCAGCATCTGCCTGTGTACCACCAAGCTCCCCACCATGATGACACATGATGATAATGGACTGAAACTCGGAAACTGTAACCAAGTCTGCAATTAAATACTTTCCCTTACAACAGTTGTCTTGGTCAATAATATAAGAACTAAGGCATTTTAAGCTTTAATCTAAAAGCCTAAGTGGTTTTTGTGTTGTTTTTGTTGTTGTTTTAAATACAGATGCAAGTGTGCAAGTGTTTATCTAATTGCAAGTTTGTTGCACAGGTAAAGTGACAGCAAAATCGATACTATAAAGAAACTAAGTCACAATTATGTAAGAACTGTTCTCCTGAAGGAAGCTCGGTCATGATTTAATAGTGGTTTCCAGGGAAGTATCTATGGCCAAAATCAGAAACAGTGGAAGGGCAGTAGGTGACCATCAAAATGAGACCACATAAAGCAGCTTGACAAAACGCGAGGATCCTTTTCAGAGTGTATTCATGATGCAGTCGTAATTCACCTTATCTCCCCTTCCCTATTGATGGACTGTCCACTTCGATAGAGCACTCTCGCTCCACTCAGAGCTCTCCCAGTCCACCTTTAAATTAGCTAACTGCCTAGTCACAAGGCAGGTAGCAATTTATGCCAAACAAATCAGGAGGCAGGAGGCAGCGAGGAAAGACTGCTTGCTCCCCTTCTGCGGGCCTCTGCGGAGAGAGGGTGACAAATGTCTGTGGGTTTGTAAACTGTACTAATTTACAAGTCTGCTGTTATTTTTCTGGTGTAACATTCCCTGGAGGAGTGCTGCGGAATGATCTAGGAACAGCTGTCAGCTCCAATCAATAGCCAGAAGATTATAGAACATGGGCACCTATTGAATACAGCGCTAGAGTGCTTTTGTGTCATTTGAAGAGCTACTCCAAGGGTCCACGGTATAAATGATTTTGATGTTAAGATAAAGAAAATAACCATGAATTAATAAGTTGCTTCCCAAGCTTTACTGTGAAAATGACAGTGTGATCAAAATCAGCATGAATCAGACTGGTACAGTTCAAGGGATGCATCAGGATGATTTAAAACTCCTAAAGTCCACAATCCTAATGGCAGCTGCCAGTTATCAAGCAGAAAGTTCTGGTCAATGCACAATAGTCTTCTTCTCACTCTCAAACTCTTGGTCCTTAAACAATGTTTCACATGCAAGTCAAAACATCTACGGTGTCCCCTCCATGTAGTCCACAGCTGAACTCGGTTTTTGCTCACCTGAACTGCTACAGAAACATCCCAGTAGCCTGCTGAAATCTTCTGCCTTCATCCCACTTCTACGTGGATTTTCCAGATGGGTATTTACATCTGTTCATTGTTTGTGTGTATGTCCATGAGATATACATTTAAGCTTTAGGAGACAGAGACCCACATTGGAACACCGGACAGAAATCTTAAGGTCCAAATCAGGAGCAGAAGGAGAGGGAGCACGAGCAAGGAACTCAGGACCGAGAGAGGTGCACCCGCACACTGAGACAATGGGGATGTTCTATCGGGAACTCACCAAGGTCAGCTGGCCTGGGTCTGAAAAAGCCTGGGATAAAACCGGACTAGCTGAACATAGCGGACAATGACGACTACTTAGAACTCAAGAACAATGGCAATGGGCTTTTGATCCTACTGCACGTACTGGCTTTGTGGGAGCCTAGGCAGTTTGGATGCTCACCTTACTAGACCTGGATGGAGGTGGGTGGTCCTTGGACTTCCCACAGGGCAGGGAACCCTGATTGCTCTTTGGGCTGATAAGGGAGGGGGACTTGATTGGGGGAGGGGGAGGGAAATGGGAGGCGGTGGCGGGGAAGAGACAGAAATCTTTAATAAATAAATAAATTTTTTTAAAAAAATAAAATGTACCTTCTAGAGTGTTAAAATGGGAATACAGAGCAGAAAGTTAAAAATATAAAAAAGAAGAAGATGAGCCCAAACCTTTATTGGCTACAAGTGACACAGCCCGTGCTAACCCTCACCCCTTTCTCCCTAACTTTTACCGACCACCTCCATAGCCTCTCTAGCATTTGTTTAGACCTCTCGAATGTCCTATGTACCCTGTGGTAAATGACCCCCACTCTTCCCAGATGGCTGTACTTGCCACCATTTCCTTCACTACTAATGCCAATTACTCTGCTATCTCTATCTCAAACGTTATTTTTGTTTCCTTAGGGAAACAATGCTTGATTCCTTTGACCAGTCCTTTTTTTCCCATTCAAATCAAATGTATTGATGTCAAATGTATATATGCTATAGGTCCTCATAAAATGATGCATACTTCCTCACTGTCCCTGCATTTGGGGGAAATCAGCAACACTGTCTACCAACTCATGATGTATCTTCCACTCTGAGACCAGAAAGTATGTATAGAAAAGGAGGTATCTTAACTAAACAGCTGAGAAAAATCCAAAATTCACGCCAAACAAACACCTTTTTGTCCCCATTTAACCTTCACAGATGTCACTTAAAGGAAACAGGATCCTTGCTTGTGAACAAGATGGGTAAAAAGATCATGTCGCCTACTCTTTGGTGGCATGCCACCAGGTGGGTGGAAGAGCAAATGCTCAAACAGGTCTGCACACTTTTAGTCAAAACACTTCGCTGCCTTCCATATTACGTTGCCGCCTGATGCTGTGAGGAATTCTTTCAACCAAGCCAAAGCAGAGGAGGTAAAAATCTTAAAGCTATAGTTGTAGAACTCAGAAACTGCCTAAGAGTATTGTATGCACACTAAAGTATGTGATTTTGTAGCAAGAAAATTATATTTTAGCAATATTACTTTTCAAAATTATCAGAACTTTCTCAGTGATGTTATACTACAAAAGCCAGAAAGCACATCTAAAATACAAACTATTTGAACATTTTCCATTGTGATTAACAATTACTCTTTTTTCATTTTTTGAGAAAGTCATACATGAATATTTTATCATTCCTACCACTGCCCCTCCAATTCCTCACATATTTCCCACCTCCAAATTCATGATTTCTTCTTAAATTCTTTTTGTACAAAAATACATATTTATACACATGTGCACACATGTATGTAGAACCTATTTAGCATATCTTGTACATGCATGCATTCGTGTCTAATTACTTGGATTGGGTGACCTTTTCAAGAGCTTATCCTTTCTCACCCTCTCAGCAGCCATTGACTTCTTGAAACCATTCATCTAATGGTGGAGAAAAGTGAAATTTCTCCTGTCTGTGCTGGCAGGTCAATTGTATCCCTGCTCTTAAATAATGTTTCCTAGACATGACAGAGAAAATACACACGTGGAGTCTCAACAATATGGTTACCTGAATAAGAACAACCATGACAACACAAAGTCTCACTATGTAACTCTTGGCTGGGCTAAAACTCACTTTGTAAACATGTTGGCCTCAGATGGACAGAGATCCGCCTGCCTCTAATTCCCAAGTGCTGGGATGAAAGGTGTCTGCCACCACATTACCAGTTAGTCTTAAAATATATCCTCAGACTATATGCATCAAAGCCACCATTGATGCTGTTGATAATAAGAGAATTCAGATGCCAGAGCTGAGGGGGTAACAGCACTTACTCTGTAAGCATGAGAATTTGAGTTCAAACTTCCTGTTCCCATGTAAAAAGCATGTTTAATTCCTGCGACCTGACAATAGGGAACAGAGACAGCAGATCATGATAGCTCAGTGACAAGCCAGCCTAGCCAAAAAGTAGTGAGCTTCTGGTTCAGTGAGTGACCCTGTCCTGAGGCAAATAGGAAGAGAGACACTGGAGAAGATACCCTGTATTCTGCTCTGGTCTTGGCATGTGTTCACCAGACACTAGCACAAAAACACGTGCACACATGCACAGGTACATGCACACACACACACACACACACACACACACACACATGCAATGTAGATGCCCAAGCCTATTTTTGTATCTACTTAATCAAAAGATTGGAGTGAGTTTCCACAAATCTACATTTTTTTATTTGAAAAGGAATATACAATGCTTGGGATTCAGAGAAACCTACATGCTTTCCAAAGTTAATTTTCTAACAAACAGAAAGTCTTGTGGTAATTGAGAGCAAACCAGCCCTGAGCAGTCAGCTTACAGCTATTGAAAGTTCAGTGTATGTAAAGCCTTAATGCAAACTTAATGGGCATAAGCTTTGTAAAACTGTGTGAAATCTCGGGCATCTCCCTGACTTCCTATAATGGAAATGTGATTTTAAAATAGTTTTTTTTTTCTTCTGAGAACCCCTGATTAATGATTGGAGAATCTATAGGCATCATAGTGCTTCATGGTTCACAAGCAGCTGTCTTGCCCACTTGGGTTACTCTGAGGCAAATTACAGATAAACACTTAGGACCTAGCACTGGAGAGGAGAGTAAGAGAAGCCTTCAAAGATCAAGAAGGTTGTTATTACTGAAAATGAGGTGAAGTCATTAAGGAAGTTTTAAAGGCCAAGCAATTACTGGAGGTCTGAACAAGGGTGGGAATTAGAATCGGCAGGTAAGGATACATATAGAAAGAACCAGCACCAAACGGGTCCTGGCCCTCACATTTACTTGATAGCAGGAAATGATGATCCTTTGGCACAAAGTGAAGTCAGAAATGTAACCTAAAATTTTGTGAAGTGAAATTTCCTTAATCTATTATGTGCCTAGAACTGCATTAGGAATTCTCCCTTTATCTTTCAAGGCAATTCTGCAGCGGGGCATTTAGATAGTGTTCTAATTTGGCAAGCTAAAATAGAATACAATAGACTGAGCAGTTTAAACAGGAGGTGTGTATTGCTTACAGGTCTGGAGGCTAAGCATTCCAAAGTCTGGTCACCAGCAGATCTTCTGGGTGAGAATCTATGTCTTGGTTTCTTGGTCGTCACCTCACAGACTCTCGTGCAGCCGAGAACAGGTCCTGTGTACTAATTCCATTTATTAAACCTCCACCCTCTTGACTTAACTGCCTCCCAAATGCTCCGAATCTTACTAGCACACTGGGGTTTTAACATGTTAAATCTAGGATAGAAGACAACAAACATTCTGCATATAGCAGTGAAGGGTCACAAGTCCCAGCAACGACTAACAGACAGGAACTAGCTGCAGCTTCTAACTGAGTCTTGTAGGGTTACCTAAAAACAAAATCACTTTAGTGGCCTTTGGATAAAAGAAAATACAATAATAAATATACAAATGAATGAATAAATGAATCAAAACAAAATAAAATATTATCCTGTCTTCAAGGAAATGTACTAATAGGATGAAAATTGATGTGAATATTACTGTCCTAAAAAGCAAAATATGTTATGAGAAATATGTAGCACTCCAGAGCTCCAAAAGAGAAAATGATTGCTTGAATATAATAAAGGCCTTGTGTTAGATGAGGCATCTGGGATGAACTCATGCACTTTGCATAAAAATTAGCAAAATGTACGTTTGAGACAAAGTTGAAGGAGCACCAAATGCTCGCCTCAAGCAAGGAAACAGGAAAGCTCAAAGTTGAGTTCAGAATTCCAAGCCTTTCCACCCACATGGATGAGATAGCCTTAACAGAGCACAGCTGAGCAACCACGAGAGCATATGGAGGTCAGTGGTGATGTGTGATGGTGTTCAGCTGACTTAGACCAGCAGAATGACAACCAGGCTTTCTGTGGTAAGAGGTTCATGGGTCTGAGTTTGTGTGGTAAGGTAGGAAATGGAAATCTGAAAGGAGGTAGTCTCCTTTCCTTTCCCTCCCTCTGGGAAAGAGTGAATGGGCAGAGAAGTAGGTTTGGTTTGGATACATGGTTTGAGCAAAAACAGAAGAAACAGAAACCAAGTCAGGGATTCGTTATGAAGAAAATGAAGCAACACTTTAAGAAAGCTCAATTGTTTTACAATATTTATAATATCAGAAGCCAGCTCACACTACTGTGGAACGTGTACAACAGGACGTGAGATAACAGTGAGCATGCATCATATGTGGGAGGTAGAGAGGCTGTGGGGCCTCGTGCATGTACATTTATCTTTCTGCATCTCTGTTTCATTAACTTTAAGGGGGCAAATACTACTGTATTAGAACTCTTGGGGCACGTTCCAGTTACCAAGTGACTCAAAGCCACACCTTTCCTCCTTGTCACTCTCTACAGACAGAGCTGGGCCTTATAAATCATTGTGCTTTTCCAGGTGGCATAAGCTAAATCTCATCACTAAAGGGACCAAGAACACTAAAGGAAGAAAAGACTGTCAGCCTAGATTCAACTGTGGGGCTCAGTGGTCCTCTCTTTTCAATATCCAGTTTCTGTGGGAATAGCTGTTCTCTCTTTTTTTTTTCACAAGCATGTAATTTATTTTTCCCCTGTACACAGCTTTATTCTCCCTACCCACAGCCCTTTACCTTTTTTTATTTTTTTATTTTTCCATTCAAAAATTTACACTTCCTCCTCTCCTCCCACTTCCCTCCTGCTTCCTCACTCACCCTCCTCCCTCTCCCTCCCTCCTTAAAAGAGGGCAGGGAACCCTGCCCTGTGGGAAGTCCAAGGCCTGCCCCCCCCCAACAACCAGGCCTAAGAAGATTTGCATCCAAATAGACTAGGGTCCCAAAAAGCCAGTACTTACAGTAAAAACAAGTCCCAGTGCCTTTATCAATGGCTTCTCAGTCAGCCCCCATTGTCGGCCACATTCAGAGAGTCCAGTTTGATCACATGCTGGGGAATGGCTATTCTCATACCTAGCTTCCTTATACTGGCAATACCCTTCACCCAGGAAGTCTCCCAGCACTTTTCAGACAGTAACACAGCCAGCTCTGAGGCACAACACCTTCTGTGAAAAGTCCCCTGGCACCCAGAAGGATGAATTTCACCTGTGAACTCCCTGGCATTTCTTCCCCTAAGCAGTGGGTCATGGTTATTCCAATCTCCAATGAAGTTTCAGGTCTTAAGCCCGAGTTAGAAGAACACATTTCCTAATTTATTTCTTTTTTGAAACCTCTGTCTCAACTTGAGGGTGAATTGCTATTCTTACATATTTTATTGTTCTCTTCATTTCTTACTAGCTAGCCCTGCACTTGCTCTAATACAATTCTATAATTATTAATTCTTTATACTATATTTTCCCTATTCAAATTACTTTGTGATTTTTGGCTCATGGTTAGACCTTGTCTATTGTAGAAAGACCAATAAAGTTCTACTCTTTAGTTGCAAAACAGGGTCAGGTATAGAAGAAGCATTTTTATAGATGTATGGTAATCTTTAGAAGGGCCAGAGGAAAACAAACATATGATCCAATATCATATGGAAAAATGCCTTATTCTGGTAGCCTTAGGAAAAGAAAACTTTACATTTTATAAAATTTTGTTTACATTTAGCCATTAACTATGTTCTCCAACAATAAAAATAGTTGTACATCATACTTGGGAAGGCCCAAGATTTTATAAATATTTTTAAATGAATACACAGGAGGCTGGAGAGATGGCTCAGTGGTTAAGAGCATTGCCTGCTCTTCCAAAGGTCCTGAGTTCAATTCCCAGCAACCACCTGGTGGCTCACAACCATCTGTAATGAGGTCTGGTGCCCTCTTCTGGCCTGCAGGCATACACACAAACTGAATATTGTATACATATTAAGTAAATAAATAAATATTTTTTAAAAAATTTTATCAATAAAATTTAAATGAATACACAGTAAAAACTTGTGTGGTTTTAATTCATGGCTAAATGATAGATGAAACTTAAGCTCATGGATATCTTCTCATTCCCAAATCAGACATTTCTACTTAAATAGGAAGATTAAAATATGTAAGTTGTTCCTTTCAGGACTCTTTCCTGCAGGCCTTTCAGTTTGATACCCATGATGACTTATTGGGTTCTTGGGGAAATTTCCTTCACTGTCCTCTCTGAGGTGCAGAAATGCAGGTCAGAGGCTGCGTGACTGGCACATTTCCACAGTGGTGATTTATGGGTACAAGAACAGATCTGAGCCCTCCAAACTCTTCATTAAAGCTTTTCCTCTTCACTCCATTCGAGCCCCAGCTGTCATGGACAAAACTGTCCCCAGATAAAGTGAACCTTGAATTAACTATTTTTCTTTCCACTGTGTAAATATTCAAAAAACTTTAAAACATCCATGCCTATCGCTGTGGATGCACAGACCCTGAGCCTTCCCTGACGCCATCACATCTCTGGGACAGGATCTTTGTTCTGTCACTGTTAAGGCTGTCCCATTTCTGCAATGGGGACGATGATGGGTCTTCTCTGCTTACTGTGCTGACTATAACTGGGCAGCCACACAGCGCTCATGGCCTCCATTTATTCATTTGTAGAAGGTCAACAACATATCCGAAATCAAAGAGTTAACTATCTTCCTCCTCTAAACATCTGAGTGGCCAAATCACCCCAACCTTGACTTTTCACTCGCCAAGGACTGTATTGCACTGAATACTATACTAAATTCCTACCAGTCTCTAAGTCCTAACATTTGGAATGACTCCAAAGTTTTGACATCATCTTAAGATTATTTGAAAACACAGCTCATTAAAATCACAACTGAACTTCTGAAATTATATCCTATTTAGTAGAAACCTGGATGTAGGTTGTAGATTGGTCAAAGAATGTATGTTTCTGAAGGGGCTCATGCCCAGGATACTTGGCCAGGTGTGGTCAGCACTGCACAAGGCATTTCGGCATGCTATTCTATAGCCATATCTTGTATGCACGACACAACTCCTAAAAGCTTTCAGGAACCAGTTATTTGTCCTTTTATTACTCAATAACAAACTGCAGCTTTTCAGCTTCACATTTTGCACATGAAAACCCTAACTTCAGCTCCACATTGAGAACTGATAGCCACATTATATTATGAAATTTACAAGTGACAGATTCTTAGTGCTTGAAAGAGCCAGATGACAGGGACCATATCTGTGACAGCTGACAGACTTTTCAAAAGCTTGAAAAGCAAAGCCAGAAACATATGCTGAAAATCCCAACTCATAAACAAACACTGCAGAAAGATTTAACAGGAAACCGTCTATTGCTACAGACCCAACTTTGCAAGATTTGAGCTTCACAGATTTCATCTGTGCTTCATATCAGCAGACCCTGGACTGCTTAATTAATCTTCGGCCATATGTCTGAGCAAGATGGCCAGCTAAAGAATATATGATCTGAAATTATGTAAGTTTATGTAAAATCGAGAAAGTAAAAGATCATTGGATCTGTATTTTTGTTATCAGAGCTTACAGATAATGGAGCCAATGAGTGACTGACCACAGTATTATCACCATTCTACTTAAAAAAAATTCTTTCAAAATTTGGTGTTCTAGTAACAGACAAAACCCTGAACAATCTATGTACTAGAGTGCTATTCAGAAAATAGGAGAAAAATACATCACATTATGTTAATGATGCTCAAAAGTTGGCTCTTCACTTAATGTTTACAGCAAACAACATAGACAGAGAGGACAGTGCTCTTGCCGTGACCACCAAATAGAGTGAATTCTGCCTGGACACCACTTCCTTGAACCCAGCTCCTGTTGTTCTGATTCACACCAGGCTTCGGTGTGGGCTACGGAACATGGCTGATGCTGTGTGTTTCCACTGGACTGCTTCTACCTGGACCGTTCCACTGCTGATGTTAGCTCAACAGTGAATCAAGCTGCAACAAATTTAAGCAAACCCAACTCTCTGCTAACCTTCAAATCTACATGTGCCACACAGGTAGGAAACTCAGTCCTCGGATTCCAAATGGCAGCAGCCAGACCCCAAGCTTATGTTCTCCGTGGTCACAATAGCCTGCATCTACGCAAATGAAAGGAATTCAAAAACTCTCTACCAGGAAGGGTTTCCACAAAGCAGTGAGTCCTCAGTTTTCCAGAGAAACTACAAGAAAGGACACTCGCTTGCCCAGGACTGCTGGTGAGTGCGTGGTGGACATCAGGGGATAACAGACAGAAGGTTCCAGTGCTGTCAAGGGAAACTGGGAGACTCAGAATGTAAAAGTGACTCCACATAAGCTCATGCTGAACATCAGCGAAAGCCCTGCTTCTTGGTCCTCTTGAAGTTCTGGAGTCCAGATCTCAAACTTCTGCCAGCACAAGTCTACCTAAGTGGGTAAGGATAAGTTTACAAAATCACATTTAAAAAAGGAAGGAAGGAAGAAGGGAAGGAAGGAAGGAAGGAAGGAAGGAAGGAAGGAAGGAAGGAAGGAAGGAAGGAAGGAAGGAAGGAAGGAAAAGAAGATCTCTTTGCTGAGAATGTTGGTGCCTGCATTACATTATAAAAACATTATCGACTTTATAGTTCACTAAATTGATATGAAGCTATAAAAGATATGGAGAGCCTGTTCTGTCCACGATTCTTCCCCATGAGAGAAGCAGTCATCAGTTTTGATTAATGTGGCTGTGTAAAGAGGCTCTCTGTCCAGATCTTCTCCCTTTCTAAGTGAGGTCTGGGACACAGGAGGATGCTCAAAAGTGTACAACAAGAACATGAAGCAAAAGCTCCCAGAATAGAGTAAAGTCCATGTTAAGCTTCCTTGCCCTGAGTCCAACATCCGCTCCTCTGATTTTACGAGGCTTCAATATTAACTGCAGGAGTTGTGTGTAATCCACTCACTTACTTTTACGCTTATCATTGCACAGTTGGTTTTAGAAGCTTAATAGTGAAACTCTCATGGCGAAATACAGAAACTTAATAGTGAAAAAGCTAAATCCAAGTCTCCTTGCTAATCTTTAGATCCACACCGGCCTTTGTGGACTGCTTCAACTCAGTTCAGCTAACCACTGTTTGTATCAAGTTTCTTATTACCAGGGTCCTTGCTTGGGCATTTGATGAAAGTAATGTGGTCAGCTGGATGTTCACCAGTGAACCCCCTGGTGGCTGTTTAGCTGGTGGTTACTGGATTATTCCTTCCCAGTTATCTCAGAAGAGAAAACTGTTATGTCCAAGAACTTAATGTCACTTGCATTAAGAGGTGGGAGGGGGCTTTAAAGTTTCTTTATTAAGATTGTTTTTCCCTATCTTATATCACCAAATAAAGCTTCCAGTTCCAGGAATAGGCGACATCTTGTTGATTCATTAGCCCAAGAGTTCCCATAGACATCCCAAACACCACAGGAGATTGCCAAGGCCACTGATTGCTATTCACAACATGATATTCTCCACTGCTCACCTAGTCATGTCATAGAATATGGAGCCATCAAACTACTACCCAACTATAAGCTTCAACCCTTCTGACTAGCATTCACGATACTGGGAGGTACGTGGCATGATACTGGAGGAGAAAAATAATTATCATCATCAACTGATGGGGGAGAGTCTTCTGTCTTGTGTTAATTTCATTGGTTAAATAAAGAGACTGCCTTGGCACTTTAATAGGACATAAAATCAGGTAGGCGGAGGAAACAGAACAGAATGCTGGGAGAAAGAAGCTGAGTCAAGGAGTCGCCATGATTCTCCTACCGGACACAGACGCAGGTTAAGATCTTCCCTGGTAAGACCTCATAGTGTCACAGGGATATTAAAAATGGGTTAGATCGATATGTAAGAGCTAGCCAATAAGAGGCTGGAACTAATGGACAAGAGCTAGCCATGCGGGCGGCCGGGTGGCCACTGCTCCTATTACTGCAGAGTAGCACCCAACGTGGGGCTAAATCCACTTAAAAACCTGAGAGAGCTTAATTTTAAACAGAAAAAAAAACAGAGTTTAACACAGCGTTTGGCTGTTAGTTGGTGGCGTGCTATAGAGAGATTTCCTGATTCAGAATCTGGGTGGCCACTGCTCCTATTACTACAATCGCCCGGCTACAAATCCTGTAACCTGCCAGCAATACACACCAGTACAACTATTATGAGAGTAGCCAGCCCCTTCTTGACTGGATTTAAGGACCCCTCTGTGACTTGGAATCCATATCTGACAGTGCTAAAATGAATAATAACCTGAGATTAAGACCCTAGGATAAAGCTACTACTATTATTTTGCTCAAGAAACATAGCAATAAAAGGACTCCTAATGACATATTGCTATACCAAAGATAAGAGCGTCTCTAAACCCTCACCCGAGAAGCTCTTTTCTTGCAGCAGTTAACCAGAAACCCACAGCTGGACAGTGTGAGGGTAGTGAGAGACATTGGAGCACTCAGTCCTAAAGGGAATGTCTTTATCAAACCCTTCCCTTCAAGGTTCAGGGATGTATGCAGAAGAGGAGGCAGAAAGACTGTAGGAACCAGTGGTGGTGGCTGATTCTGAGAAAACAGCATCCTCTAGACACAGCAGGATAGATGCGAACATGAACACACGGAGACAATGACAACACACACAAGACCTGCCCAGTTTCAAACCAAGAAAGATCCCAGCACGGGGAAGGAGAAGTGGACCCACGTTTCTACTCCTAACCAAGCAGTTGTTTGCAATTGATACCAACCCACGGAGAAAGGGGAAACCAGTTTTCTACCACGAAGTAGTACTAGGTATAGCTTTCTGCGTTGTTTATTTTGTATTGTTATGTTATTTTTTGCTATTGTTTGTTTTGATTTGGGGGGTCTCTTTGGCTTTTTCTTGGTCTTTTTTTTCAGAGAGAGGAGAAAGAAAGAATTGAAGCTGGGAGGGTGGACAGGAACTGGGAGAAGATAAGGGAGGGAGAAAGATATGATCAAAATTTGTTGAACAAAAATGTTTCTAATAAAAAATCAGTTATAATGAATGATATTTCCTGCCTTATGAACAAAAAGAATACTTTGGTACAGCGCAGGGCGCTGCCTGTTGAATAGCAGTAATTCATCTTCCAAGCATGATGGAGGTGGGTCTTGTATCTTATCTGTTGCTTTCATTGGTTAACTAATAAAGAAAACTGCTTGGCCTGATAGGACAGAAAATTAGGTAGGCGGAGTAGACAGAACAGAATGCTGGGGAAAAAAAGCCGAGTCAGGAAGTTGCCATGATTCTCCCACTCCAGACAGACACAGGTTAAGATCTTTCCTGGTAAGCCAGCTTGTGGTGCTACACAGAATATTGCAAATGGGTTAGATCAATATGTAAGAGCTAGCCAATAAGAGGTTAAAACTAAGGAGCCAAACAGTATTTAAAAGAATGCAGCTTCCATGTAATTATTTCCAGTAAAGCTAGCCGTGCGGGTGGCCAGGTGCCAGAAACATGGCCCGCCGCTCCAATTACAACACAGGCATCCGTAGGGCTTCATCTTACCTGACATTACCTCACATGGGGATTACATTGTGCACTGTCTACCCAGTTCTACAGCAGCCATCATTTGTTCGCACCTTCTCCCAACTAATATGCTTCCCTTTCACAGGCCCCAATTTTATCCCTCCAAGTTTGGAGAAGAAGTTGGAGCAAGGACACATGACATATATCATAAATCTTTGTTCATAATAGCTCCCCAAAATAGTGTGTTCACTGACAGCTCGCATGCTGGCACACTAACACACAATTATCAGTATCTATAAAAGCATAAATTCACTGTGCTATAATTGCCCCCAAAGAACAAAAAAGATGTTCCAATAAGAACAAGCAACACTAGATTCTATTTTCAAAATGAAAAGGGTTTTCTACAGCGAAAATTTCAAAATCAATGTATCTTATTTTGATTTGTAGTTGTTGTTTTGTTAACTTCACATAAAACTGTTAATGGCTATAGGGTAGACAGAAACATTTTTGAAAGTAGGGGAAAGGAAACAGGGAGATTGATAAGCCATAAAGTATTCAGCTACTCTAAATATCCTGTTTGTTTCAACCTACATAAAATCCGTCAACTCTAGTTTTTCTCTCACTCAATTAAAGCATTCAGCCATTATGTGACCAATTTCCCCTCTGATTTGTCCCTTTTGCTTGATACCTAATTGGCTAGTGATGGGAACTGGTTGACACATGTGATTATGGAAATAAAATGATCAGCAAACTCCAGGGATATCCTTTCAAAGTGAAGTTGACACCATGGAAATAAGGTACTTGTAATAACTATACCTTGTTCATGTTAAAAAATTTTTGTAGTTAAAATGTTTTCACATGCACACATATATACATTTTATATATGAATACAACATATATGTTGTTATGTATATGACATTATATTAGTTGTAAGAAAACAGGTTAAGTATTTTGTTTCACTGCCTCCTTTCCAATCACTATGTGAAATACAGTTATTAAATAGGTCAGTCCATTCATGAGAGGAGACAACTGCTTTTTTCTTGTGTTGTTGGCCAAACTTGTTCCAAGGTATGTGTTCTCAAATTTTAGCACAATCCACAACCACCTTCAGGGCTTAAAACTGCTGAGTGCCAAAACCTCCTGAGTCTTCAGGTCTGTGTTGAGACCCGAAGGATGCTTCTCTGACTTTAGGAAGACAATGGAAATACTTGATAAACTGCTCCTTTGTCTTCTTGGATGCCAAAGGAAACCATGAGAGAAAGCCAAGGCTCTTTGTGACTGTTATCCAAAATTATAATGATGAACTTAACTCACAAATAAGAAATGTATCACAGAACACTAAAGAAAAAATTGAGCAACACAATATGGAATGACCTTCCATATGTGAGGATAGGCATAATTAATGTGGTACAAAATGCTATATTACTGAAAGTGATCCACATATTTAATGTCCCCATGAAAGCACTTACAACAGTTTTGATAGAAACAGCGAGAAATGCAGAAATTCATATTAAATCCAATAGGCCCCAAATAGCCAAAGCAATCCGGAACAGAAGAGCAACACCTGATCTCAAACTATACGCCAGCCATGGCACTGGCAAAAAAGACAGATGTGTACACCAATAGAATACAGGAGAGAACCCCAAAACAGAAGTGTACACCAATGAAATACAGGAGAGCACCCAAAAGTAAACCTATGAAACTACCTCTACCTAATCTTCAACAAAGATGCCAAGAACTTTTAACAGAAAATTGGATATCCACGCATATAAGACTGAAACTGGATCCCTTCCTCATACCTTTAAAAAAAAAGCAACTCTATTCAAAATGGTTCAAAGAGCATGATTTAATGTCTAAAACCTTTGAAATAATAGGACAAACTTTAAAATACGGACATAGACAAAATGGCTTCGAAAATAAGACTCTGGTAGTTCGGAAAATGAGAGTAGGAATTGACAGATGAAACTCCATGAATTATAAAGTCCCTGCACAGCAAAGGACACAATTAGCAAGAAAAGAAACAGCCTACTGGCTCATTGGCAGCTGCATACCTAACAGGAAGCTAGTATTCAGATGAGGAACTGGGAATGTTTCTCATTTAGTAGAGTGCATGCCTAGAATGCAAGAAACTCTAGGACTGACCCCTCAGGACTACTGCATAAACCGAACACACCTATAATCCCAGTGCTCTGGAGGAAGAAGCAAGATCAGAAATTCAAGGCTATTTGTATCTATATAGCAATTAAAAGCCAGGCTGATCGACATGAGATCCTGTCTTAAAAAGAAGATCCAGAATATATAAAGAACACAAAAATTTAAATATCAAAAAGCCAAATTAGCTGAGTGGTAGTGGCACATGCCCTCAATCCCAGCACTCGGGAGGCAGAGGCAGGCAGATCTCTGTGAGCACGAGGTCAGCCTGGTCTACAAGAGCTAGTTCCAGGACAGGCTCCAAAGCTACAAAGAAATGCTGTCTCGAAAAAACAAAAAAAATTACCCGATCAATAACTGGACACATTAATTAGAAAGTTCTAAAAAAAACAACACCTAAAAATGATCAAAGAAAATAACATATTTTGTTGGGGAATCCAGCCTTTTCAGCCATGGGGAATGTAAATCAAAACTGCATTGAGATTCCACCTCACTCCAATCAAAATGGCTGCCATCAAGAAAACTGCAATGGACGGTGAAGAAGAGGATGCAAAGGGAACCTTATGCACTGCAGGTGAGAAGGTAAGTTTGTGTGCCACTGTCGAAATCATAACGGAGTTTCCTTGAAAAAGAAAAATTAGAAGCACCAATACACACTTTTAGGTATGTATCCAAAGAAATTTAAGTCACAATATAGCAGACACCTACATATATATTCTTATTTTATCACTTTTCTCAATAATTAAGCCAGCCTAAATGGTCAATAGATTAATGAAGAAAATTTGATGTATTTGTACACTGAAGTTATAATTAACCACAAAGAAAAAAGATATTTTATCAATTGTACAAAAATTGGTGGAACTGAAAATTATTGTGTTCAACAAAATAAGCCAGAACCAGAAAGATAAATGTCACGTGTTTTACTTCATAGGCAAAATTTTTATTAAAACACAGAGACATGATATGGACCTCTGGTCTCTATGTACCTATGCATAATGTACACATGTACACACATAAATAAACACACACATGAATGGAGTGGAGGCTGTTTAAATCTTTACCCTATAGCTGATCTTCACAGTCACAATATCATCAAATATCTACAAAGATCTCACAGTCTTATTTGACAACTAGGAAACTTCTCAGGCTCTTATCTGTCAAGCAGGTTTGCAGAAAAATGTTTAAATCCCAAGTCTAACAGAAACAAAAAACTGTAATTCCTACTTCATAGGTTAATATAGAGAGAAAAAAATGAAGAATATGTGCAAAATAGCTATCTCAGGGCTTATGGCTTTGTGTATATTCAACAAAAACTAGCCCTGTCTTCTCTTTACAGAAGCATGTGCTTAGAGAAATATGATAATCACCTAAAGAATTGATCTCCTCTGAAAAGCCAAGAAAGGGATTTGGAACACAAAAATGACAATCATGTTCTTGTGAGCCTGCTGGTCACTTGACTCTCCGTAAAAGTCTCCTACATTATGAAACAATTAAGATATATATAAGACATATGCAACTCTTCCTAACAGAGAAATGGCAATACAAATTATCTACGGGTCCTAAGTGCCCCCCTACTTTACTTCTGGGTTCTCACTCTGACATGAGCAAATACACCCTGGATAAAAGGCACTGTGTGCTGGGTTTTCTGCAGAAGAGCACCATGCCATTGCTTCCCAGGCACCTCAAACTTTTAGAAAATTTTCTCAACTTGGGAAATGAAAGGGAGACTGGAGTAAGGGAGAGAAGCTTGCAGGCTCATGCATCTCTAATCTGAATAGAAGTGTTTTCGTCCAGAGTTTGTTTTAAGACAAAAGATGGCCCTTGATTCCACTTGAACATTCCCCTGACCGTGTAATCATGCTGATTGCATATATATGAGCATTCACTATGTTGCTGACCTCTGTGGGGTGATAATAGGCAATTATTTTTTTCTAATCCCAAAAGTGGACTCTTACTCTAGGTCAAAGCAGGGAAATATATTGTGTTCATATAACAACGAGGTTTACACTGCTCTCCAGAATTCTGTTCAAAGCAAATTAACCCAAGCCGTCCTCTTGTTCTATGAGGACAAAATTTTCCCTGTCTATGTGGTACAGATAAATGCTCCGGGAGAATATGAGGTTCTAGAAATGACCCTGATCCATCAAAGCCAACGGCTCTGAGACAACCTGCTGTCGGTACCCGAAAGAACTATGTAGCTCTACCTTCCATATAGCAATGCTGAAATCGCCAAAAAAAACCGTCATAAAGTTAAATGTACCATCAATTTGAAATGCACTTTCTTCCATGGCAAATGCAGAACCTTGAGAGACACCCCTCCCAGGTGGCTAGCGGTTATCCTGTGTTACCTGGCACAAGGGGTATGGAAGATCCCATACTTTAACCCTGGTGATGACTAGTACAGTGTACAGTCTAGGGCCATAACCCCTTAATGACAAACCCACCCTGCTTTATAAAAACAATTGAAAGAATTCTGGGCTGTCTATTACATGGTAGCCCACGATAAGACCCTGAGGGTGCTGAGGGACCCTGGATGAAACAGGAAGCTTCATTCTTTAAAAATGAACTTCCCTAGCTCATTGACTCTGATAGATTACACTTTAGAAGAGTTAAAGAAAAATGCCTTCCCTTCCTTTTCTTTCTGTCTCTTTCACTTACAGGATTCTGGCTACAAGGGAAATAATCGATAAATAGAGTTTCCAGCCAAACTTAAGGGGATAAGCTAGAGAATGCTATGCTTTGGAGCATTAAGAAGGCTCATTGTGCAGTTTCCGAACCATTTCCATGTCATTAACTCTAACTGCTCCCTCCGCCAATGGGACTGACTCTTAGGAGAATCATCAGCATTATTTTCTTCCAGTCTCAGTCATGACAACAATGTAGCAACAGAGATGAGTATGTCACTGTGTACATGTGCAAGACATCAAAACATATGGGATTACTTGCATGTCATTTAATTCATGCCAGCTCCATGCAGGCAAGGATTATGTAAGCCTTGTTCACAATCAAGTCCTAACAACCTGTCAAAATATATGGTAGTTGAATGTTTGCAAAAAGTGTGGTAAATGTTTCCTTTTATCTTAGAAATCAATGGCTTCTCAGCTGGATTACGTGCTCCATTTTAAACACTGAGAGATGACAAAACCAGAATGCCCAAACCCAAGGTCACATGAATATTACTTGGCTGAATCCCATCCAAAGTAAGATCCTCTGATTCCAGATTTTGTTTCTGTCCCCTGTAAATGCAAATTTGACACCCACATTGTAAATAAAGCAAGTAATAAGACTAGCATGTCAAAACATAGAAATAACTCTACCACTGAAAAAAAAATAATAAAAGGAAAGAAAACTTTAAGATTCTGAGATCATATCACAATAAAAATGCAGTGAGAAGTCAAGTTCAAGAGATTGGTCATTATTAATCAAATTATAGATCAGCCCCAATAGCCACATATTTCCCTGTGCTTGTCTCTAGAGACCCTTTTGTAAAACATTCACAGCAAAAGATCGATACCTCTCTGGAGGTAAGTGGCATAAATTATGTCTCAACATATACACCACAGGAGTTTTACTGTGTGTTGTATACAGTAATTGCATTTTATAGATGGCTGTGGAAAGCTTCAGTCCTCATTGATTTTGATCATAAACTAAACAGCGACAAGAAGAAAAGAACAGCACTTTAGATGAAGAAGTCAGTCAGCTGAAGCTGCAAAAGAAAATGAAGATTTGGCATGCTGAAGGCGATCAGTTCATGGTTCCTGCAAAATGAGTGTCGATGTCTCAGGCCTCTCCTTTGGAGACAGTCACAGCGCTTCACACGTACCATGCTCTAACCCTCGGTGGTGGTATTGATCAGCAGGTTGTAAGTGACAGGAAATCAGGCTGAACCCACAGCCCTTCCTGACTTCCCACATTGTGCTCAGCATCGAAGTGGCTTGCAAACAACGGTAACTGAATGTCTGCGTCCTTACTGTTGCTTTTAGTGTGTCTTGGAGATTTACCATCAAAGGCAGGTTGTGATGTGATCTTGGAATCATCAATATGTCACTAACATTTCCGAGTTCCAGCCGCATATTTTTCGAGCATCACTCTCTTGATTTCCTTCATTTCTTCATGCCCTTCACAGCAAACAGCTCTGAAGGGACGTCAATGCAGCAGAACAACTCTTTACCCTTTTTCAAGGCCAATTTTGCAATATGGGCGAAATGATTGGAAATGGAGTCCTGGAAACACTGAAACCATCTGTCAGGGACTCAGTTAAGAAGATCCACACTGTTTCACAGCCAAGGATGGAGATAAATTATGCCTGGCTGGAAATGTCCAAAGCAAGTTGGATTCCCATTCAAGCTTATTAGGACCAATTACATATTTTTTTTCAGTTTTCATTGCCCTGGTAAAGTCACACATTCAGATGATGATCAATTGTAAGTTATACTGATGGGGAAGAGCTGAGACGTTAACGTTAGCAAAAGTATTTTTTTTTCTAATAGCAAATGATAACTGGAGCAGGTGTCACTATAATCAACCACAAGCATCTGTCAAAATGTCTGTAGACCAATTTGCATTCACAGATGCAATCTATGAAAGGTTCCCGTGCATTTTGTAAAAATAACAGCGTTAATATTTAATCACAAACTCCAGAAGTATTTGGCTAATATTTATTCATGAAATGTACTGAGTAAAATATTAAAGAACGAAAGGGCGGGGCTGTTGTGATTAAATTATATCGCTTGGGATGTCAAGTTTTAGGACACATTGAACACTGTCTCCTTCTTCCCTTAAATATTTATTGCCATTTTAAAACTATTGACATCTTATAGCAAAAACAACAGTGACTCTCATATTTTACAGCACAGATTTTTTATAGTAGTAAGCATTAGTAGTCAAAATGTTTCCATAAATGGTGGAATGGAATTAATCTTCACAAGAAGCAAAGACACCCTTTAATTGTAACTGTGGTGTCACGCATGAATTATCACCATCCCGTGCCCAGGGTTTTTTTTTCTATGAAGTACCAATGAGATGAAATGTTTTAGGAACCAGCCTGTGTGTCAGCATTGTAAGTGTTTATCCCCTCCTTATCCCCATATGCCACTACTAAAGCACTGAGCTGTACATGAATCAAAAAGGTAGTTCAAAACTTCCATATTAATTATCTTACCATTCATACATTCTTTCCATTTCTCTTGTGTTTTTAATTATTATTTAATCATAATTATTTCCCTTTAACATTTGTGAAAGCTTGTTCTAACTAATAGACTGTATCTGGGGGGAAAACAGAATTTGAATGCACAGATGAAGTATATTTCCCAAGAAAAATGTTATAAAGAACAACATCAAGTCATTAAATAACTTAGCTTTGGTGTCTCCAATGTGGATTAAACAGACTAACGAAGGAAGCACCAAAATTTAGGTTACAAAGAACAAGATGGATTGTGACTTAATTAAATCAAAGACCAAATACCTAGCAATAGAGTATTAGACAATGTGTTTAACTTATTCTAAAACTTAATATCCCAGAGCTACTGAGATGCAAGGAAAGCCTCTAGACCAAACCCTTAATTGGTCTCTGAAACAAGAGCAGTTCTGACATTAGAGGTGAAGAGGAAGTGTCCATCCAAAGGAACTGAGGGTGTATTGAATCAGTTCACCAAGCCACAATTAATGCCAATAAGCCATAAATAGTTCAGCCAACTGAAATACTAGGAAGAAATCCTGAACTTCTAAGGTTTCACAATTGTTTTCAGAGGGTCAGTATTAACTACAAGGATACTAACTCCACACAGCTCAGGAAACCATGAGCAAATCAAGCATTCAAATACTGTAATAGCAGCACACAGTCGAATAATGGTCCTCTTCACAGTGGTCCCAGGATGTTGGAGGCACTAAATGTGAGACTAGATCTAATATATAAGGAGAGTATCCAGCATCATACACACTCAAGAACTGTTTACTCCTTCCCCTTTCATTTTGGTAGTTAGCGGTGTAAGGTCCTCTTTTAGGCCACCTGAGTTTCCTGAAACTGGATCAAAACCTCAGTGCTTCCATAAAAGTTGAGACCCTCTTGAATAAGAAGCCCTCATTTCTGTGGTAAGGCTTCCTACTTTTAAAGGGTTCCAAGAGAAGTGCCAAAGTAGGAAGTGAGCACCCCACAAGCAGGGAGTCAAGTCCTCCTTGGCACCCGGAGAGGAGTGGAAATGATGGTTCACATTCATCTCAGACACTGAGGCTGTCAATCACAAGAAATGCTAAGGATGGAACTTTGAAGCCCCTCCCATACTTTAGTCCTCTACGGGTTATGATTCCGAGTACAAGGAACCAAATAAAACTGGGTCTAAAAGGTTGGAGTCTCCAATCAGAACAAAGATTTAGAAGTTAGGATGGTTTAACAGAATTATTTGCCCAACATACAGAAGGGTAACTGCTTAACTTGCCATATTATAATGAATTATAAGAGCTGCTTAACTTGCCATATTATAATGAATTATAAGAGCTTTGATTGCTCTCACTGTCTTCCAAGAACTTTACATTACTGTATATAAAGAATCTAGTGTAACCCTCATAACTTTTTAAAGGATCTTCTCTTTAGGGTGACCAGTTTACAGATGAAGTCATCAGATAAATGTGAATTTATTTTATATCCCACAATGAATGGGTAATTGTCCACTATCAGAGATGCCTATGTGACAGAAGTTTGTGTAGGAGGAGACTGCTCATTTGTTCCCTGGCCCCTCAGACCTGAAATAATCACACAGAAACCATATTAATTAAATCAGTGTTTTTTCCTATTAGCTCTGGCTGTTTATTGGCGAGCTCTTACATCTTAAGTTAACTAATTTCTATTATTCTGTGTGTTGCCATATGGCTATGGCTTACAAACAAGGTTCCAGAGCACCTGCCTCCTGTGGTGGCTACATGGCATCTCATTGACTCTGCCTTCGTTCTCCAGCATTCAGTTTAGTTTTCCTGCCTAGCTCTACTCTGTCCTATCATAGGCCAAAGCAGCTTCTTTATTCATTAACTAATAAAAGCAACACATATACAGGATCTCCCACTTCAAGTTTGAAAGAACAAAGTTCTCTATGAAACTTCAACAACCAAAACCAAATAAACAAAGGGAAAACTAGAGAATAAAAAATAATATATAATATTTAAAAAACAGAATTATAATTTCCATAATGGAGCTCATAGTGTCACCATAAATGAAAACAGCTCAAAGAAAAAAACACAAAACTTAGAGATCTGAAGCCTGAGTTTCAATCAGTTTTTTTTCTCAGCAAGAATAGATTTATTCTTTTTGGAGAATCATATGATGAATTTATTCTCTAGGGTTGACCAGTTAGTTCAAAGTTTGTTTTAAATATTAGAAGGATAAAAAAATTACTAGTTTTTGAGATTGATACCACAGTTAGTGGATTATTTGCAAACTGATAAATTACATTGTAGCGGAAGGTAGATGTATAATAATGTGATATACGGAGGCTCTAGCACAGCACAAGATGATGAGAAAAGAAAAGAAGTTCCTGCTGGGCTGTGGCATACATTCATGAGTTTCGTGTTCAGTGGTAATGCTGATAAATTAAGAAGAGGAACTGAAGGCGATTCACTCTTGATAACAGAGATTTTCCGATACTAATTTATAATCTTCAGACAGAGGCTGATGTGACCTAAAGGCACAACCTGACAGGTGTCCCTTATGTCTCTATATCATTCCCTTTCCAGTTGTCTCTGCATTATTTTTGGATGATGCTTTAAACTGACTAGTTTTATGTCAACTTAACACAGTCTATAATCATCTGAAAGGAGGCAAACTCAAATGAGAAAATGCCTCCAGAAAATCCCTATAGGGCTTTTTCTTAAGTAGTAATAGATGGGGGAAGGCCCAGCTCATTGTGGGTGGAACCATTTCTGGACTGGTGATCTTGGATTTTATTTGAAAGCAGACTGAGCAAGCAATGGGAAGCAAGCCAGTAAGCAGCACCTCTCCCTGGCCACTGCATCACCTGTCCTGTTTGCAAGTCCAGTTCTACATGAGTTTCTGTTCTGACTTCCTCCAATGATAAACTGTGATCTGGAAGTATAAGCAAAATAAATCCTTTCCTCCCCAACTTGCTGTTTGATCATGGTTCTTCATCATAGCAGTAAAAACCCAAACTAAGACACTCTAAAAATTCCGAAAGAGGAAACTTAAGCTTAAAATTTTAAATAATGTACTTGTATGGCAGAAGACCAGAAACTTAGGACACATCTGAGAGTGATCCCTGAGTTCTTTTCACTATATCACTCCAGCTGTCCTGTGAGTCTTTGTGCCATGACAAATGGGAATATCCCTTTATTAACTGACTTTTAAAATTATATTCTCTTACCTTTCAACTTGGAATAGAGTTATTTGTTCCTAGGCAAACTTGTGAGGACTTGATTTAAAAGATTTCTATTTCAAGGGATCTAGAGAAATTTTCAATAATGCTATGGTTTGAATCTTAAATGTCTCCAGTACAGGGTCATATTTGAAATGCTTATTCCCTGGCTAGTTGGCACTATTGGGGGTGTGGGTGATTTCTGTGGCTGATGACTAGGGGTAAGCCCTCAAAGTGACTGTGCTGCTGCTTTTACTTCTGGATGCTCTCTGGTTCACAAGATGTAAAGTGCTTCTACAGCATGCCCCACCTGAATCCCAATCTGCTTTTGTGCCGTAGTAGACAGAAACTGTGAATAATAATAAAATTTTACTCCTTTAATTTTATTCTTGACAGTGTTTTAGAGTGGGTAAGTAGAAAGTAACTAGCACCCATGATGAGTAAAGACATGAAGGACTAGTTTGTAAGGAATACTCTCCTTGCATGATAAGAATAGGATACCTAACAAGCAACTGGCTGTGGAGCACATACACAAAGAGATTATATATTTACTCAACAAATACTTATTGAGCAATTATTAGGATGGGTGCTCTGTGAGGCTTGCAGAGTACAATGGTAAACAAAATAAACTGAAATGCTTGTTCTTATGTATATAATGTCTGAAGGTGAGAAAATATGTCAAATGATATATTTAAATAAATACTTTAAATATATGCTAAAATAAAATTTTAATGCCATGCTTAACACAAACAAGAAATAGAGTATTTGTAACTTAAGTAAATGAGAGCTTCAGGATGACTTAAGTAAAGGCATTATTTCCCCCTTACGACAGAACAATAATCAACTGAATGAGGAGTAATGCACTATCCAGATAAAAATAACTTCATGTCCAAAATCCTTAGATCAGAATGAGCCCAATGTGTGACTGGAACTGAAGAAGGATAGTAAAGACTATTGGAAATCAGGCTGGAACCAGGATGTGTTGGGATAGGTAGGATGGAGTAGCCCAGCATATCACGCATGCAGTTCACCTAGCCAGCCAAGTAGGTCTGTCTGTGTAACATTATCCTTATAGACATGAAAACAAAGATTCAGCAAATTCAGTGACTCATCTAAATGACAGAGCTGGTCAGTAGAAGAACATGGTCTTCCTGAAAGAAAGAATTTATCCTCTGAGAGAATATTGCTTTTTTTATAGTGATACCCAGATGTGAGAGAATCCATCAAGGACACCAGGTTATTACAGAAAGAGAAAGCTCATTCAACAAGCGAATATTAAGGGATAAGAAAGTCAGAACATCAGAACGTAGTCCTCCTTCCTTTGCTTCATTCCTTAAAGAGTCACACTATCTGCTCTGAATCACACTTGCCCTACATTGGGAGTGGCACAAAGCCATTTGGTTGCATGGGGATGATTGCCTTCAGAATAGTAGTATCTTCATGCAAAGAGAGTAAAGTTACAGTTTACAAGATCAATTGTATCATAAATAGAGATATTTGGGAAGCATCTTCTTAATATTCCTCAATTGGTTCAAATACAATCAAGAAAATAAGTAGTGTTTGTCATGGCTGCTCAAGTCCCCTCATGCATGGATATTTCAGAATCTGAGCAGGAACTCATTTTCTAGACATCTTGCCTTTAAATGTCAGGCTAGAAGTGGAAAACCAGGTAGAATTAAGCTAAGCTTAATAATCAGAGTCAATATTAGATGAACATGAATGACATTGAACCCACTAACATTTCTGACAGCTGCCATTCTTGTTTTGTGACATTGATTTGAGCTTATCAACCCTGGTTTCCTCTTCATTTTCACAGATGGTCCTAATCAATACCTGAATCTAAAAAGCGTTCATCAGGAGAACAGGTTGCAATTATTGCCTTCTGTCCTCTAGCTTTGGTATATGACTTGAAATATATCAGTTAGAATTTTTTAAACTGGGGTATTTAACAGTATATCTCAAATACACACCAAAATGTTTTCATATAAGAAGTTATCTTGAGTTCACTATTCCCCCATGAACAAATATCATAACTTGTAAGAAAACAGGTCCCCATGGAGCCAGAAGAACTGAGAAATTCTTCCTTCCATCCTTCTGCAGAAAGAAGAGAAGCTAGAAGTTCCTCACACATGAATATCTGAAATTTCCACAAAGAGCTAGGAAGATAGCTCAGGTAATATTTATACCTTGGAATCTTTACTGATGAGGCACTCTAAAGGAAAAGTTGATGGGTTTCAATTTCACTTTAATGATTCATGTCTGAATGAGTATACTACATTCTTACAATTACCATACCTGTAGATTTACCTTAGATAAGAAACTTATGCATCTTATAAGTGTATACATAATCATTTCTATATCTACATATAGAATGAGATACGGAAGTTAGAAGTATCCTGACATTGAAAAGTGAAAAAGTAAATTTCTGAATTGGAGTATTTTCCCTAAATGAGTAAAGAGAGTCAATTCAAGATGGTTAATCTTGATGGTCACCTGGATCAGGCTAAGAAATGCCTAGAGCACTAGTTAAACACCCCCTCAGGAGTGTCTATGCTCCTAATCTATGGATGAACAGCTCATAAATGAGTAATCTGATAATGAGAAAAGAGGCCCATATTAGCAGGTGCTTTAGGCTACATCTCACAATGGACCTTTCTTATATTCCCCTTTTCTTTGTTCTGACCTCACAGAAGAGAACTGAAACATTAATCTAATTAATCTTAAAAACGAAAACCAGAAGTCAGATATGGGGTAAAAACCTAGACAATAAGAGATCAGGGAGCAGACACCAATTGTTACTGCCCTCTCATTCCGTTCTCCAAAAGGGTACAGATCCTCTCCCCACCCTCCTTATCATTTCCTTTCTCTCTGCACAGTCCTCCAGACCTCTATGGGTAATTATTTGCTTGCTCTGCCTTCTGACTCCAAGCAAGCTTTATTTGTCAGAACACAAACAAAATATCTCACATTTCCCCTTTTGTCTAAATAAAAAGTGTAAATTTTGACTACAGAAAACTATATTCAATAAGTACAATAACTATACACAAATATATACAGGCAAGAATTACATTAACAATGTTAATCCATTTTCATTTGAAAAATTCAGAGAAAATACTCTGAAAATGCTATCCTATCTTGGTAAGTCCAAAGCATTGAACCTAATTCACTTTCTAACCTAACTTGTATTAACAACTTAAACTATCTTTTTATGTCTCTCAACCTTATACACTTTATACCTCCTTTGTGAGCTTTTTGTCTGAATTTTCTAACAAAGAAAACAATAACTATTTAGTCTTCAACTCCATCAGAGACATGAGAAGGATATATTATTACCTGAGTAAACAGAAAGTGCAGAGTAAACAACTTCCAAACTAAGAAATGACAGAAACAGTGAGCTACCTGGACAGTCACCCAAGGTTCTTCTGTAATATTGGGACATCCCTCTTCAACCTACAGGTCTAGAATGTCTGACAGACTTCTGAGAAGCAGGAAATTCTGAAGAGTTATCCTACCTTGTCTTGGCAAAGTTTGACAGCCATTTTCTTTTGTGTACTACTTATCCATTTTGGACAGTGTACTGTCATCAGTTGAGGCAAGGCAGTTTCTTGCCCAGTGTCTAACCTTTGTTACAAAAAGAAAAAAACTCCATGTGGAGTTTCTTTGATACCCATCAACTTCTCTGAAGTAGATTGGTGCCATGGGGAACAGAAATGTCTCATTTTCATAAAAAAAAGAATCTTATGTTATTAAAACATCTTAAATGATATATTCTCTAGATCTCTGAAGTGTTTGAGAGCATCTGTCTACCTAAAATATATGTTCATTTGATCTTGAAAATATACCTAACATATATATATACCTATATATATGAAAATATACCTAACAAGTTTGACTGTAATAGGTGACTAACTGCTAACCTGCATTTCTTTATTATCCTAAATAGTTTGCAATAATAACTTTCAAGGACTAGAAATTTACATTAAGGTACAATACATTAAATGAAGAGAAACATATGTACAATATATTCTAACAAAAATAACCTTAAATTTGAATAATTTATAAAAATTCATGCCAATATAAGATATTTAAGATTAGTAGTTGCTTTTTTGGTTTAAAAATTGATTCAATAGTCTACCCTTTTATCCTATTTCTATATTCCCCATTTTTCTTTTCAGAACAAGACCCTTGATTCTTATCTCCTTTTTCCTGACCATTACCAGTAAACCCCCCCAAATGAAAACAAATATCCATAATCCACTGAACAACAAAAACCACCAACCCCACTTCTTGGATATGTGGGTGTCATGTTCTTAAAATTACTTCCTGCTATTTGGGGGTGACACATTAGTCTAATTACTCTTATCAATAAAAAAAACAGGAGTCAGAAATAGGGGTAAAAACCTGGAATATAATAGAACAGGGAGCAGCCACAAGTTGCTTCCTACCTCTCTTGTTCATTGCTCCAAAAAGGTCCAGATCTTCTTTCCCCCCTGCCTTATCACTTCCTATCTCTCTGTGCAGTCCTGCAGACCTCTATGGTTAACTAGTGACTTGCTCTGCCCTCTGACTCCAAGCAAGCTTTATTTGTCAGAACACAAACAAAATATCACACAACAGATTGTTACCTCTACCACAATCTACCACAACTATTATATTCTACTTAAGTACAAGGAGACAAGCAGCCATGGATGGAGCCATCTAAAACCATATCTGCAATAAATCCTTCCTCCCTGAAGTAGTTTCCGTTATGTAGTTTGGTCACTAATCTACCATTATTTTTATGAAAAGAAACAAAATATTAACTATGTCCACA
The DNA here is from genome assembly GCF_037038515.1 of Microtus pennsylvanicus. Taxonomy (NCBI): domain Eukaryota; kingdom Metazoa; phylum Chordata; class Mammalia; order Rodentia; family Cricetidae; genus Microtus; species Microtus pennsylvanicus. Next base: position 6,234,632 of record NC_134597.1, on the reverse strand, counting down.
AATTCCATTTTCCTATTACCATACCTAAAACAAGATAGTTTTTTGGAGACTTTTTTCCTCTATCATTTTTGAAAAGTTCAGTTTTATGACAGATATTCAACTAAATCTAGAATAAAGCCCTAAAACAACTTATCAGATAACCATATTTTGTGATGTTCAATGGGAAAAGGGCAAATATGATATCATTCATTGAAATGACCTCTAAATTTTTCATTTAAAATGGATTTTAAATATATTTTTTTCTTATTTTTGTTAAGAAAGCTCAGATGATTTATAGAAATCAAAAATAAGCCAGGCTATATTGACAGCTGCTATCACTGGACCCTGAATCCTAAGCATTTTCCTTGGCCTTCTGGGTGATACCAACCTAAGAAAACTGCAGTAAATGAAGCAGAATAAAATTTTCAAATATAAAAATAAAAGCTTCAGGGTTGGAAATCTAGATAGCAGTTAAGTGCATTTCCTGACCTTCCTGGTGACCCAAGTCTCTCACAACCACTCATAACTCCAGCTCTCACTAACCCAAGGCCTTTGGCCTCCTAGATCACCTGCACTGCGCATGTTCACAAGCATGCACACACACACACACACACACACACACACACACACACACACACAATTTTAAATAATAAAAATAATTACATTCTTTGAAAGTTCTTTGTTTCTTTGTACTCGCTGTTAGAAATGGAACAAGATCTTACAAGAAATGACCTACACGTAAATTTCTCTCTGTGATTTGCTGAGTCAGTTTAAAAGCACCGTGGTTGTAAGAGATCCTCAACACGGGGCTGCATCTCAGTGACTGTGGCAACTCTCATGCCAGCATCGGGCCTGGTACACAGAGGACGGTCAGCAAGTTCCTGCAGACCTGATCTGTTGCAGAGAGAGCATATGGAGGCTCAAAGGCTTAATGAATCAGATGGCTCCTCAGTCAAGACTGTGTGAGATACTTCAGGCATCTACTCTAGCCTACTTCTTAAAAGAAAAAAACAAGGAGAGTGCCATTTACTCTAGCTACATACTGTGTTTGCATACCCGTGACCACAAATTCTAAGTCATTTTCTTGAAATAATAAGAAAATTGACAAAGGCAATGAGAGAGTAGGAGGCCGTTTTTTACTTAAAACTATGGACTGATATGTCTAGGGTTTACTATAATATATTGCATATATAAAATAATAAGCCTCAAAAAACTTTAGGCGTCATGGTTTTGAGTGAGTTTCAGTGGGCCTCAAGATGCTACAGAAGTGTTTGGGGTAGACTCACAGAAGACACTCTAAACACCTCTTCCATATGACTTAAATTGTATAGGTACAAGCTAAGTGTTGGAATTTCGTATACTTCAATAGAAAAGTATGTATTATGCTGCTAAACATCAATGCTTGATTTCATTTATCAAATTCAACTTTCTAACTTTATATATATAAATGTAAAGCACCAACATCCAAGATGTTTTCAGCAATTAGTGTCAGAACTAAGCTAAAGTCCAACAGACTGATTTCCCTCATGCAGTAATTTCACCTTCAGAGACTCCTCACCCCATACTTCCTGTAAATCTAGGAATGAGAAAGCTGGAAAGTGTAATACATTGTGTTACCTGTAGTTTACATGCATGTCACATAAGGCAGTCACAAAGAATCTCATTGCCTTGGTCCTGCATGTGAAGAACCAATTACAATATATTTAGAAAAGGCATTTAGATGGATTTAAATGAAGGTATCTAAGCTTTGAGGACACTGGGTGATTACTGCCATTAACTGTAGTTAACTGGTAAGTGCCAGAACTAGGTCAAAGCAGTTTTAACCACCTACTTAGGCTATCACTGAGTACAGAAGCAAGGCCCACTAACTGTCTCTTGGGCACCACATTCTACTGTCTCTCCTGCGCAAGGGCAGTAAATACAATTCAACTCTTGAGATCCCTCAGGATGAGGCACCTTAAAAAGTACTCTGTCCTCTATTGCTTAGGGTCTTAGTGGGGGTCATCCTTGTGGATTCCTGGATATTTCTCTAGTGTCAGCTTTCTTGCTAGTCCCATAATGGTTCCCTCAATGAAATTATCTCTTTCCTTGCTCTCATCTCTGTCCTTCCTCCATCTCGACTATTCCGTTCCCTCAAGTTCTCTTCCCCTCTCCTCCTCCCTTTCCACGCTTCTTTCTCCCCTACTCCCACGCTCCCAATTTTGTCTGGCGATCTTGTCTATTTCCCCTTTCCAGTTGGATCTATGTATGTTTTTCTTAGGGTTCACCTTGTTACTTAGCTTCTCTTGGATCATGAACTATAGGTTCAATATCCTTGGCTTTACAGCTAGTATCCATTTACAAGTGAGTACATAACATATTTATCTTTCTGGGTCTGGGTTACCTCACTCAGGGTAGTGTTTTCTAATTCCATCCATTTGCATGCAACTATCAAGATGTCATTGTTTTTAACCTCTGAGTAGTACTCCCATGTGTAAATGTGACACATTTTCTTTATCCACTCTTTGGTTGAGGGGCATCTAGGTTGTTTTCAGTTTCTGACTATTACAAATAATGCTGCTATGAACATAGGTCCCCAGATAAGACCCTAAGCAATGGAGGACAGGGTGCCCAAGCTGTCCTTGCCCTGTAGTCAGATTGATGAATATATTAAATGTCACCATAGAACCTTCACCTAGCAACTGATGGAAGCAGAAGCAGAGACCCTCAGCAGAGCACTGAGCTGAGCTCCCAAAGTCCAGTTGAAGAGTGGGAAGAATGAAAATATGAGCAAAGAGGTCAAGACCATGACAGAAACACGCACTGAAACAGTCTACCTGAGCTAATGGGAGCTCAACAACTCCAGCTGAATTGGGAAGGATCCAGCATGGATCCAAACTAGTCCCTCTGAATGTGGGTGACAGTTGTATGGATGGGGCCAACTGTGGGGTCACTGGTGGTGGCACTGGGACTTGTTCCTACAGCTTGTACTTGCCTTTGGGAAGCCTGTTCTTTTTGGATGGATGCCTTGCTCAGCCTGGATATAGTGGGGAGGGCCTTGGACCTTTCCCCAGGGCATTGTACCTTGCCCTCTCTGAAAAATGGATTTGGGGTAAGGGTGGGGGAGTGGGAAGGGGAAGAGGAAACTGGGATTAGTATGTGGAATGAGGGGTGATGGTTTGTTTTCTTTTGAAAAATAAATTAAATTTAAAAAGTACTCTGAGCGTGAAGGCAGATTGAGTAGAAGGGAGTCATTGGCCATCCGCAAGGTTCAACTTTAAGCTACAAGAAAGAATAGAAGCAGGCCTGAATTCCTTATTATCCCTGATTTAAAACATCAGATGTGCAGAATAGAAAGGAGGTGAAATACAAGGATTGAAATCCTGAGCTAGAGCATGCTGAATTTCACAGTAAGTCCCAGTATGTTCCAGTCTAGGCCTGGGAAGCTCAGGAGGGAATCTAAGGCCCCCGAAAGTCCTGTGTACAGTAATCTTTCAGATAGCTCCCTGGCTCCAAAGCTCCCTGCTAAAAACAAGACTGTGGGATTGACTAGAGTAGGCTCGATTGTGCAGGAAATGGGCTTTTGAAAGGAAAATGAACGCAACCTCATTTCACTGAGGCACAATCGGATGGCTGTGTTTTGGGCTCTGCTGACAAGGGCCAGATTCCACATGATCATTTGGGGAAGCCAGCGAAGCTCACGGAAACACTCTGCCCTGCAATTTAGCCCCAGCTGTTCAAGCTGAGACTGCTCTTTAAAATGAAGCAAACTGATGAAAACGCTGGAGTTCAGCAGTTTCACTCTGTTGGGCCAAAGCTTCTGCGGAGTCCCAGCCCACAGATTCCTTTGCTTTAGCCAGATGCTCAGGGCTCCCGAGCCAGGCTTATGGAGAGCTCCGTCAAAAGGCAACATGATTGTGTGCATCACAGCTACGCCAAAATGAAGCCAGCCAGAGAGGCCATCAGGCCTTGTTTTGCCAGTCCGAAGTCTGGACTGTGGAGAACCTTCAGATGGCTCCTAACACTGACATCAACATAATGTAATTTTAAAACCAGTTATTAAAGCAAAATAAACTGTTTTTATGGTGAAGTTGTTGGTGAGTGCTTAGTTGGTTGGCTGGTGTTTTTGTTTGTTTTTGTTGCATGTGTGTTTGTTTGTTTGCTTGCTTGTTTTTTCCAGCTATACAGGTTGCATAGCTCACTCCAAATACTAGCTTTGTCCCGGTAGACATTGCTAAGATACAAGCAAATCCAAGAATAATGCAAACAAGCTCTTTATATTACTTCTGACCTTTTGTTTTTCATTGCATTGAACTGATGTCATACTATGAATGCTGTCAACCCCTAGATCATAACATCTTTCCAACCATGAACACATGCTCTTATGGAGGCGGTTTTTCCGTCTGGAGATACTTCAATGCCCATTGGATTGCCACGGCATCTCGATAGTGGAATCTTTGCAAAGGAGTACTAAAATACAACCAGAAGTTTTATGGAAATAATTGGCTCTTCAGTCCTCCCACATCACTCTGGTATTGTTTATAATAGTGTTTACTCTACATGAGTTCCGTCAAGTAAAGTCAGAAGTTGACCAGCGTTGCTATCATTACATAGCACCATTGTCTTTTAAACTGCCTAGAGAGAGAGCATGGTTGGGGGATAGATATAATTCGGAAATCCTTGTCAATGGAGCTGGATAGATCACTCAGTCAATAAAATGCCTGTCATGCAAGCATGAGGACCTGAATTCATTTCCCCAGATCTTATGTAAAGAAGCGAGTGCCCAGATGCAGAGACTCACAGCCAAACTTTAGGTGCAGACAGAGCCCAAATTGGGGATTTCCATCAGGTTTCTTTCCTAGGAGCTCTGGGAACCCCACCAATGTAGGGGGCAAAGGATTGTAGGAGCCAGAAGGAGCAGAGACCACTTGGGGAACACGGCCCATAGAACCAACCAAGCAGGGCTCACAGGGCCTTATAGAGACTGAAGTGACAATCATGGAACACGTATGGGTCTGCACTAGGTCTTCTGCATACATATTAAGTTGTTAGCATGGTGTTTATGTGAGACTCCTCACAGTGGGAGTGGCAGTGTCTCTGACTCTTTTGCCTGCCCTTGGGACCCTTTTCTTTCTTCTGGGTTGCTTTGCCCAGTCATGACATGAGGGTTTGTACCTAGTCTTACTGTAACTTATTATGCCTCTGCAGAATTCCTGATGTCCCTGAGAGGTCTGCTCTTTTCTGAAGTAAAACAGAGGAGGAGTGGATATGAAGGAGAGATTAGGTGGGTGGTAGAACTGGGAAGAGTGGAGGGATGGGGAAACCGGTGCAGAAACAGAAGAAGCAGAAGAAGAGGAAGAAGAGGGGGAGATGGAGGAGGTGAAGGGGAAGGAGGCAAATAAGACACTGAGTTCTCTCCCTAACACTAAGATGGGGACAGACAGGTAGAGACCCTTGACGCTCACTGGCCAGTTAGCCTATTCAAACTCACAAGCTTCAGATCCAGTGAGAGACCTCGCCTCAAAAAACAAAAATGGACACTGTCTCCTTGGATCTCCACACAAATATACCCACATGAAAGTATACCCAATACTCACTCCTACACGAACAAATATACACACCATACATACACAAAATATGAAACATTCACACACACACAGAAAACTAAACAACAGCAACAAAAATGTAGTAAGTCAAAACAGAGAGAAATCTGTGTGTTCGCCAAGCAGGCTTTAGGGTTCATCAATCATTTAGCACAAGAGAGAGGAAACACAGTTCCTCCTCCCCTAGCCCTGGAATTTGAGTGAAACGGTGCTACTCAAGCCTCTTGTGTCCACTTCCTGTCAGTAATTGAAGTGTCTGGAAGATAAAAGGAGCCTCAACATGAGATGAAGAAATAATTCCTTTAGAAACATCCATCTTGACAACAACTAAATGTGTGGACAGTGATTGCAAACACTTAGTGAATCCCTAAGCAGTGGAAGATCTCATTTCCAGCACTGCTCAGGGATGGGGGTAGCTTGCCCTGCACACCGTACAAGTCCTGGTGACTCATTTTTTCTTTGCACAATTCCCAGGTGACAAAGTCCTCACAACGGAGGGCTAGATTAAATAAAGATTAACGTTTGTGTCTGGAAAGCACGGCTTTTGTGGACATTATAAGGAGCTATTGGAGGAGAAGAAAGATGTAAGTACACCACTTGGGGCAGCGGTGGAGCCCACTGGGCAGCACTGCCTCGACCTTAGTATTAGACATTCTCACTGGGGACAATAGGCCTCTGTCACATTGTTTTTCCCTGGAGGAAAACACAACGTAAAGAAATTCTGTACACCAGAAGGAATGATGTCTATTTGGAACAGAAGCTATTCCCTCCTGCATTGTGCACACTTTGGGGTAAAGATGGGCTCCCCTCTTCCTTCAAGTGTCTTTTGACTGTAATAAGATCTCAGATCATAGAGATGAGAAGAACTGCAGAACTGGTGTGAGAGAGGGAAAAAAATTCAAACTTTTGTGCCTTTATTGTTTTAAACTTATAATTTTTACATAAAACACACGTATAGCTTAACGAGTTATTGCTGAACAAACTAAAAACACTGCCTGAATCAAAATCAAACCCTTACCATTCTCCTAGGAAATGCTAACCACTCAAAACCTCCTTTCTCTCAAACTGTAGACTTTTCCAAGTTTTATAGTAATAATCACATTTTCACAATTTTGTCACATAAGTGTACATTACTAGATACTATAGTTGGTATTGTCTATTTTGTTAAAGCTGATTTTGTTTCCTTTTTCTTTGTTTTGTTATTTGAGACAGTTTCTTGCTATGTAGCCCAGAATTGCCTTGACTTTGTAACCTGCCTGCCTCCAACTCCCCAAGTGCTAAGATAATAGATATTTATCACAATGTCCAATCTTTCCATCCACAGGGCCAGCTACTCCACAGAGTTTTAGCTACTCCTTCTCTCTTAATGATGTATTTGGTTAAGGAACTGCGGCAGTTGATCTGCAAATTTTGCCATAATCCAGATGTTACCAGGCAGACATGGTGCAAATTTGGTTCACTGTCTGTCCTCAGTGTTAGCTACAGTTCAACTACTGGATCCAGAAGCTTGGAAATCTCTTCACAAAGATATTAATTAGTTCATGATGACTTTTCATCCAAAATCACATGATCTGAATATCTTTCTTTTCATATTAGCAGTTGATAATATATTTAAAATACCTATATCTTGTGACTCATGTGGAGTTATAAAATTATGAGTTTTATTTTATCAATTACTTTCCATTTGTTAATTAAGTACCTTAATTTTTTATAAGAAAGAAGCTTCCTTTCATTTACTACTGGTTTTCAGTTGTTACAATTCAATATTTGATTTCTTAACTCCATCTACCTCCAAGATAATGAACTGTTGCTCCAGAATTTAATGAAGTTAACAAGGCTTTTAACACATAGCCATCTCTTGATAACCATAAGAGAAGGTTGTTCCTGGAGGCCTTAGGTATCAAAATTTTTAAACAGGCAAATTCTTTATATGAAATGACATAGAATTTGCAAACCTGTTCATAGGTTAATTCATCTCTAGGTTGTTTATGATACCCAATACAATATAAATGTTATATAAATCATTGTTATAATGAATTGTTTAGGAAATGTGTGACTTTTAAAACCCTTTATATGAACCACAGAGACAAAGTTTTTGAAATGTTTTCAATCCAAAGTAAGTTGAATCTATTGATACAAAAATCACAGTGATATTGAGGGACAATTCTACTGGGAGTTCACGCATTCAAACTAAATTTAAGGGTTTGACCCCATTGCAGTTATAAAGTATTTGAAGTTTAAATTGTCCCAATAAACTTCCTATTGAGAAAATTGTTAAATAAATATAAATATCCACTTTATTTATATAAAAAAAGATACTTAAAGTTTGTTCCTGAGTTTCTCACATAACTCTGTAGCTGTTTACAATTCCTGAGTATTTGAGCATGATCTTCTGGATTCATTTTATATATTTCCTGTCTTAGGCCTGAAATTAAAACTGCTCTGAGAAACACAGGTTTCTTTTAGTGGAAACATTATTTCAAAACCACTACAACCTGACTTTTAGGTGTGCCCCTTGATGCTAGGGAGTGTATTATTTGTAGGCTTATCCAGTAAGAATAGATTAGATATGGGCATATGTCCGTACATATAAAATATGTCATAATTCCATGTAATCTCTCCCCACTTAAAAATGGAAGAACAGGTCTTTTATTCAATTCTTTAATAGTACATCTGTTGGGAAAGGCTGCTTGTTCCTTTCCTGGCTGCCCAGACTCCCAAAGTAATCACACAGTAATCTGTATTCATTGCAATACTGTTTGGCCAATAGCTTAAGCATATTTCTGGGTAACTCTTATCTTAAATTAACCCATTTCTATTAATCTGTGTATTGCCACATAATTGTGTCTTACCAACAATGTTCCTGGGCATCTGTCTCTGGTGGCTACATGGCTTCTTCCTGACTTTGCCTATTTTCTTCCAGCATTCAGTTTAATTTTCCCACCTAGCTCTATTCTGTTAAGCCATTGGCCAAAAGCAACTTCATTATTAACCAATGGAAATAAAACATATTCACAGAATACAGAGGGGAATCTCGCATCATATATCTGTATCTTCTGTCTTCTATACAAAAATTCTAATGCTAGATGAGATATGAACAGTAACAATCACACAATTACTCATTCATTTTTCCTGCAAATTGCATGCCTAACTAAAAGTAATGCTATTACCTCCGGTGCAATTTCTAGAAATAGATCTGAAGCTTTAGTTCAATATGCTTCCTTGATTCTTTCCTCGTCTTTACAGTTATTCCTTAATAATTTTAATATATTGTTTCAAAGATACTTACTCCTTTATAGCCCACATTTAGGTTTAGTTCTTTAAATAGCTGCATGTTCATTGCTCACTAGTCATCCCATGTCATTGTGGAGCTCTTGAGTTGTTTTCACTATATGAGGTTCAAGTCCAGCTTCCTTGGGAAATCCAGGGGCAGCATTCTTTGGTTTAGTATGTGCTGAGTATAATCTGCGCCAGCTGTGCTCAAAAGTCATTTTCTCTAGTTATAAAACTCTTTGTGTCATAAGTTTTTCCCTTGAATTCCTTATATATATTGCTCCATTTTCTTCTGGCATAAAAATTTGCCGTCAAAAAGGATGATAAAAATCTAATTATTTTTCCATTATAAATCACTTCCTGTTTTATTAAGATATGCAAATGCGGGCCTTTTCCTTTTATACCAGGTTTTAGTGGAACATATTTTGGCATTTGATGTTTTGGATTGTCAGTCTGAGGTACATATTCCAATATGTGACTTCTCTGTTCCTTCAGGAAATTTTTTCTTTAATTTTAATTATTAGGATTCTTTTCTGCTCTCTTGGTTACTTCTTCAAAGTTCCAATTATACATATTCTGAGTCCTTTCTTTGTCAAAATTGCTCTTTTGTAATGCTGAGGTACATATGTCAAAGAACACTTATAGAAGTCAGGGGACAGCTTGGAGGAGCCGGTTCCATCTTTCCATTATGTGGGTTCCAGGGATCAAACTCAGGTCTTCAGGTTGGGTGGAAAGCATCTTTAGCTGATGAGCTACTGTCAACCCTGATGCTGAATATTTTATTCAAAAAATTTTCATACTTCATGTATTTTGATCTCCAAAACTGTTTTAATTTTTTTACCTGTTGTATTTGTTGTAAGGTATTATCTACTATAGTATTCGTTCTTGTATTTTATTCTAGTTAGTCTTTTATTTATGAATTTTGCTGTCCTTCATATTCTCATTTCTGGAGACGGCAAATTTGTGTATTGAGTACTTTCCATTGTATCTTCTCTTATACAATGGACAGTTTTTATATAATGTACACTTTTTCCTGATGGGGAGGAGGTAATAAATACTTCTGCAAATGACTTTGCAAGGCAATCGGGAAGCAGACAAGTCAAACTCACCCTCAGAGAACAGAACAGCTGCAGCTCTTTCTGCAATCATGTACCCTTTTATTCATTCAGTACATGTCTAGTCAATACCAGCTACACGTGAAGCAATGAGACTCAAATTATTAAGAAAGATATTCGTAATTAATAAGATTAATGATTAGTAAGATAGACATGACCCATTCCATTAAAGATTTATAATCTAATATGGGGTCAGACAATTAAACAGAGAATTACTGTGAAGAGCTGAATGACAATCCACTTTGGGTCTTAACTTTTTTCTATTACAATATAGATGAGAGATAGAACAATAGTGGTGACTAAGTAGTAATAACTGTTCCGCTCAGAAATCATATTTGCTTAAGGTACTGCATCAAACTCTCCTCCATATGACATGGGGCACAGTCATCACACCTCTACTATCTGTGAACCAGGAGGTGATTCCTATTAAGAGTCATTGTTCTAATTCAAGCATTAAAATACCATTAAACCTAGAGCTCTACTAAGAAGCCCACTAAAGATGTGATAAAAAAAATAAACATATTTGCATGTTACTATTTTAATTATATAATATCCTCTATCTTATAGATCATAATTAATATGTTCTGATAGCAAATGCTAAAATGTCATGAGCACTACTGCCCTCTCCTCATTATCCTCAGGACAAGAAAATGCAGATTCATTAACTGGACCAGTGGATGGCTCAGCCTAACCACCTAGAATGAATACCTAAAGTACTAGCCACCTGCAACAAAATAAAAAGAAATAAATGAGATGCAGAAATAGAAAGTGGGGAATATACCAGTCTCTTACAAGCCAAGTTTTCCCTCTTTTGTTTTTTTTTTTTCAGTTGCTTATGAAAACTTTGGAAATTTGCTATCCCAAGTCAGAGAGAGTAGGAACTCACTGGAGTTTTACGTTACAATGACTCCTGTACTTTAGAACCAAGAGAAAGAGAAGAAATGGTTCATCTGCCTCTTCCAACTGTGTGGTTTTGGGTACTGCTTACACACACCAACATACAGATACAAACCTCAAGTCTCTCAAGAACGCAACCACACCAAGCTTACATGTCCGTGTTTGGGATGAAATCATTGAGCATTTTTTTAAATTGCAATAAATCTGGGATGAATACAAGGGCTGTGGCCAGCTCTTATCAATTCCAGGAATAGTTCTACCTTGCTAGATCTTAACCACAGAGATTTAATTTTTTTCTAACAGAAATTATGTTTTGAGGAACATACTTCATAGCTAATGAGGGGAAAGTAACTAATACACATAGTTTAAATTATGTGTGTCAGATCTGAGGACATTTAATGTAAAATATCACTAAAAATGAAAAAAGCAGTACAGTAATGATTTTTAAAACTAAAATATTATATGAGTCAACCTCAAATATGAATATAGAGGGATCAAAGTAAATGAACGCAAGCTAAGGTTTGAGTCACAATGGATAGAGAAGAAAATAAATTTGGTCTAAATTCAGACCTGCTCCCCCTGCAAAAAAATATGCAGGTTACCAAGACAGAGGGTCAAATGTCACATCTTTTTCTAGATACATGAAGATGCAATTGAGAGCTAAAAAAAAATTAAAAATATAGGGAAAGTAAGTGATTGCCTGAGAGAAGAAGGTAGGATTTTTTTTCCTACAGAAGTCCACATTCACTGATACTGCTATCCTCAGCTTAAGAGTCAGGTACTTGGAAAGAGCATGTTTGGTAAACTAGTGAGAAGTTGGGGAAGGGATATATGGACAGCTTTCACCAAAGAGTAAGGATTGTGGAGATACATATACCTCCACACAAATGCTCACTAAACGGTTCTGCCAAAAACAGGAGGCATTGTTAAGAGAGTCATGAACCTTCTTAAAGCACATAAATAACAAGAAAGGGGATTAAATTTCTTCATCATGGAAGATTAATAAATATTTCCAGATATGTAAAAGTGGAGTTGACCACAGAAAGAATATAAGAAACCTACTAGAGGACTACTTAGTCAAGTGACTTTACAATGGTAGCATTGTTAATAGTCACCCTACCACAGCCTGGTTGTCCTAAGAGCCAATAAATAAAAATACTGTATAGGCAACATGAGGGAAAACATTAAGAAGAAATAGAAGGTCTGGATATGAATTTTAGAAAAATGTTAGAGATTAGTGGCATAGGACACAAATGCCATAGAGATCTCACCCCAAATGAGGTGATGTTCTGCTTCAACCACACAGCTAATCAGTCCTTAGCAACAGGTATATATGTGATACCAGGTCTTCTTGTTCCAGTGATGGAAAAGAAAAGAATGGGAGTGAGGAGATAAAAGGTTTCTTTTAAAGTCTGGCAAAACTAAAATAGTGATTTTAAAGGAAGAAAGGAAGCTGTCTGTCAACCGTGGCTTCTTCCACCAGTCCTTAGCACTTATAAGAGGCAGAGGGAGACCTGTCAAGACATTCAATTCATACAATTCATGAAGGACACCCTTTTGGGGCAGCTTCTTTCCAGCCTGGTAATTGTCATTTCTTATAAAAAGATCTCCAATCTGTGGGTTTCTTTAATTGTGAATCACAATCAAATTTGTACGTATGCACCAACATAAATATTCCAATGTGTTCTGTTAATTTTAGGTCAGAGTGTCATGCACAGTTTTGTCATTTGGATATACAACTAAAAGATTCCAGTTATAGGGCAACAATGAAGGAAGAACAAAGTCCCCAAGACTGCCAGAGAGAGAGAGAGAGAGTAGGCAGTCAGATTTAAATGGAGTCTATAAGAAGGCAGGTCAGATTGAAAATTGGGCTTCACGTCCCAGAGCAAGCATCCTGAACAGGATTTAAACAACTGGAATTTAAAGATCATCTTATTGTCTTATTGGCTACGTCTCGTGTTTCTTTCATTTCTCCTTCATTTACATAAAAATATACAGATTCCTATAGGTTCAAACTCAAATACAATAAGATGTTTAACATGCTAACACAAGTTTGTTTTGCAAAGGGCTGTGGGAGATTGTCTTCTTATTGTTTCTCTACACCCCAATTGTGATATATATTTAAATGCATAGGCGTAGATGGCCCAAAAACTTTGCTTTTTCTGTGTCCGGTTGCGCTACACCCACTTGATGAAAACTTAACATGAAAATTGCTCACATCAGTTCTGAAATTTAAAAACAGCTGTAACATATGCAGCAACTAGAAGACCATCTTTGCCTGCTTGTGTTATTTTCATCCAAACCCTCTCACAATCCCAGTTACAATCATGAAAATAAGTGTGAGTATCAGACTTTGACAAGCAACAGCTGAAATTCAGGAAGGTCAGTACTGTCCACCACTGGAAACCTGCTTTTTAATTCAGTATAATCACAGAAGGCCCTTTGCAGGCTGGCTCATGAGCTGTCCACTCATTGATGGCCAAGGTATTCATCAAACTCCTGAGTAATTTGAAGTGGGCTCCACATACCTGCAATAGCTCAAGTGGAAAATGAAATCAAAGTAGCCTACAAAGAGGAAATGACATCCTGCCCACTCTGAAAACGTGTAAACCTGTTCATTGGGGGTAGATTCATGTAGACTTGTCAAACTGGACCAAGAAGTTAATTAAATGTAAGGTCTGTCATCGCTGGGGTTTGGCAGCACGCTTCCTCCTAGGAAGTGCATTCCAGTATCCACTTACAGCCACTGACTCTAAATGACTTTAGAATATGATACTGAGAAATAAGCTCCCTTACATAGTAAGCACAGAATTAAAAAGCACAGGTTAAAACAGAACCGAAGCTAGGTGGAGCAAGTTAAGATGTTTAGCACACATACAATAGTAAGAACAATGATAAGGAATCCAGATAAATCCAATCAGAGGACAGTTAGTTAAGTGGATTTTAGCTGAGCCTACCCCTCCCATTCCAGTTTTAGACCGTGAGGGGTATAAAAGGATTCTAGTAATGTCACCTGACTGCCATCCTATCAAGAGGGAGACAAATAGTCACCATGAGAAAAATCCAGAGCAGTGGGGAAAAGACATGCTTGTACATTTGTTATTGAAAACCCGGTCTGTGAGGATCAGATTGGCACAGCTAAGCATGATGTATATGACGCAACCTGCTGCTTTCTTTCTGGAGTTTTCGAGCCTTGGTTGGGACAGCTACATGGCTGAAGCATTTGGAGTTCTAAACACGTGATAGTAATCATTTTCTTACACTGAAGACTCATTCCGCAACTTGTTAGTCCCTGCAACTCTAGCTATGGTTATTATAAGAAAGAATAAAGAGGATCATCAAATATACCATCTCTAAACACCTTAACTGGAGAAGCATCCCTTAGCTATGTCTTTCCGTAGAGCTCACAATACTAATAGAAAGTGGTCCCTTTGTATGTTGCCCACAGGAGATGATGCAGTGAAGAAGGGAACTGTCTCCGTTCCCTGTTATTGGCACGTGGAAACTGGGACACTGTGGTAGTTACGGCTTTTCCAGACTTCTAGAGGCCTTTGGAAAAGCCACTATGTGGCTTCCTTTCTTTCAGTGGATTCTTCGATAGGAGCTTTGCCTCCAAAAGGTAAGTAGACTCTTGTGGCCAAGCAGTGATGCCTTTAACACAAAAATTTTACTTTATAAGGAGCTAAGAAGAGTAATGTCCAATGAGCAGTTTCCCTGCTTTGGCCTAAGGTGGTTGTTTATTTGATTGAGATTTTTGTTTTGTTTTGTTTCGTTTTCTTTTTTTATTTGTTTGTTTGCATCATCTCTCCTGTCACCAAAACATTCCGGGAAAGTGATATCCTATCCAGATTTCTTCCTACCAGACCCTTGGGCCTATGCAATGAGCATGGCTTCCAGTTGGGGAGTTTCTGATATCACTAGAGGCAAGCCAGCAGACACCTCGGGGATAGAGCTTGGAACCCCAAGGGCTGCCATAGCCTCACATCAGCTCTGATTCAGGGTGACTTTGGACAAAACATCCAATCCCACTATAGTTTGGCCTTTTTTTATATATGCCAATGATGTTCTCTCTCTTACTGGGTGGTCAGGGAATCAAATAAAATCATGAATATAAAAGTACTTTGAAAAATGTTCACTCATAAAATCACAGAATTCTAGAAGGACCTGAGGGACCACTTAGTACAGTCCCTTATTATACAGATGAGGAAACAGTCCCCAAGTGCCTAAATGACTTGAACAAAGTCAGACAGAAGCAGAGCTGTCACACGGTTTAAAATACAATGATCACAAATTATTGACACTCGAACGTGCATGCAAATGCATTCCTGACTCATTTTTCTATCTTCGTAGCACAAAAAGAAGATATGCTTTCTACAGAAATTAAAAGGAACCAGTCTAAAATACACAATAAATGGCAAATTGCCACTATATGCTTTGACATGACAAAACAATATTGTCGCTTTTATGGTCATGCTATAGGGAAGAAAATAAGTAAATAAGTAAATGACTAAGAATTACCCGCAATGAGCCTCTCAGGGAACAATATTCATGTTAACATAATAGTAAATAGCATTTGTCTTTAGATTATAGACTATATACTGTTTATAATCTCCTTTTTGGAAAAGAATTTAAAATGTCATTCTATACATTCTAACAAAGTGATATCTGTCATACATGTTTGTAAACAGAAATGTGAAAGAGAAAACTTCCAAAAAAATTTATCTGCCTCCAGGAAACAAAATACACACAGAGAGATTATATATATGAAAGAGAGAAGGTTCGAGCACGAGAGCTGAAAAGTGCTTTAGTGGGTTTTCTGCTAAGTTGAAAGCTTGTGGACAAGTTCTTTTCCTTTGTCCACACCACAATAGTATCTTTTTGTACAAAAAAAAAAAAAAAAAAAAAAACAAGTTTCTAAGAGAAACTGTCTTCCATTCCATTCACCATCTAGTCACAGTCTTTGACTCAGAAGTTGCTACTCTGAAAAGCAAAATCGAGAAACTCAGGTGTATTAATATTCATCCTTCTGCACTCTGTTTCTTTCCACACATCATCTGGAGTCATGATCAGTTTCACTGGGGACGTATATTTTATGTTAATGATGGTCCTCTGAGCCAGAGCTTTCACTGCTTGTAAGTCCTTTCCCTCAGTGTAAGGAGCAATTCCACTTATAAACCCCTCTTGTCTGCAACCTTTATGGTAGAGTGCGCTCTACCTCCTAATCTCTACCATAGAGAGCGTTATTCATAGGGCCATGCCCTACTGCTTCTTCTCTCCAATCCTGAAAAGCTGAACTTGGAAATTCTGCATAAATCATTCGGATTCAAGCCTGATGAAACAGTTCTAATTTTCAGATACAAACGCTAATAGGAAAGGCAACTCCACCCCCTTTCATCCTTCCCCTGCCCAGGCACACAAAGGAAACCCAATAGATAAGCTGGTCTGAGATACTCATTCCCCATTCCTACCGATACACTAGCCTCCAGTGAATTTTTGTAAAACCTTGAACTGAAGAATTTTGTAAGATCGCATCCTCGTGTCCAGGCTACCCATCCTGCTATTTCCTTTCGTTTTTATAAGAAAGGTCAATTTTCATCATCCCACAGGCAGGGCTGGTGGAGACGAGCAGAGTTCACAATTGCCTTCTCTGAAAGCATTCCACAAAAATAGCACCTTTTCAGCAAGGTTTTTACGATAATTGGTTGGCAGGACATTTGAAAGAACTTGACAAAGAGCCATTATAAAAATCTTTATGAAGATAAGGCTGCAGAAAGCATGAGCAGGGGTCTGAAAGGTGGGGGGTTGTTATGTTCCATCCTCCCCCCACCTCCTATAAATCTGAGAATTCCTTACTGGCCCAGCTAGGCACCAGGTCTCTCTCCCTCAACGCTGTGCCTGTACCTGTTCTGCATTTCCCCTTAAAAAAATGGCAGTTGACAGTAAATGATTTAAAATTCAGAAATAGTCAAGATGTAAGTAAAATATGAATTCCTAAGAAATACAAAAAGAGCTATGAATAAAGTGAAATGTTTTTCTCTGCATAAAAATGACTTCCAAATTCATATTTCTCAATTTGATGTATAACAATCTGTCCATATATCAAAAATATTAATGATTTAAATATCTCACATTCTTGGTTGATCTATATTGGTGTCGTTTATATATATTTATATATATTCAGCCATCATAGCGATTAAAGTAGTTCTTGGCATAATCCATCTGGCAACAAAGGACAAATGTACAAACACCACATGCCTGGAATACTGAGCCACGGTCAGCCCTAGGTATTTTTATCTGAACTCAGCCCAAACATGTTCTTTATCAATCTGACCATATGCCAGTCTCATCTCTAGAGTATATGCATCTCAACTGCATAGACAAGAAACAGAACTGTACTGGCTAAAACATTGCACACTACACTGGAGTAGAAAGCCTTGCACTAGACTGAGAGCGTGTCCTGATTTGAATGACAACCCCACTTCAACTTCTGTAAACTTACCTACATTGCCATTTCCCTAATAAGAGAAACTCCAGGGCAGCAGCATCCTTATTTGGTTACTTGTCTGATGACTTTTCTGACTTTTCATATACTAGCTAAGTTCTAAACTTGATTTCGGACAATATAATATATTTCAGATTCTGGAAAGAGTTATACTTGACTATATATTTGTAGACTGGTAAGTTTGTCTAAGAAATTTTGGTGGATCCATATCAAAATGTGGTCGATAACATGTTCTTTATTTTTACTGCTTTATTTAAATAAGTTATAGATAGATCACTACTGTTTTTCTCTTGATTTTTGTGCAACTTATCTCACCACGAAATAATGCTCAATAGACTTTATTAATTAACTACATATAAATTTATAGGCATCCCAGCAGAACATAATCAGTAATACTGGTAGTATGAGATGCTCTGACAAACTTGAAATTAAACAAACAGCAATGTTCAGTAATAAATTCTCAAAAGAAAATAGTACCCGCACCCAGTAACTTCTGTCTTTAAAGAAAATGTCTATTCCTTTTCAATCAAACAGTTCTAAATTGAGAGTCTTTACTGTCTTTTTACTGATCACTCACATTAACCAACTGGTCCTAGTTACAATCTAATTCCTCTACGCCTCCAGGAGGCTTTGGCAAGACCTAAAGACAGCAGGCCAACAATTTCACATTTTAATAAACGGGCTGAAATGCCTTAGCAAAGGTTTATGCCAGCCTCTTCTGCTGCCTCTCACTTAACTTATATATCTGCTGTCTTGAGCTCCAGTTTTAGAAAATTAACAATGTAAAGAGTTTCCGATGGAAAAAGAGTCCGTAGGAAGATTAGAGTAACTTGGAAAATCAGTGTCCTAAGGGGAGCCATAATAGAAGCCTAAGTTGAGAATATCTCAGAACAGACAGGGAGCGTCTGTAAATTATAAGCCAGCTCTATGCAAATATGCTTGATATGACCTTAGGGGGAGTTTTAGATGAGGCCTCATCACCTGAGGCTTCTATGGATTCTCATTTCAGAGCATTTAGTTACTAATATCCCTTCACCGACGTGCAAAATACAGTGACCTTTTAAACCAGATTTTAGTTAAAGCCAGGCATACTTTAAGTGCCATTACAAGGAAAATCCAAGAGAATCCATTCATCTGCAGACATTCATATTAGGAAAAAATTGTTCTAATAGTGCTTCTGCAAGAGTCACACCCAAATAACATTAAAGTTTAAAAAAATTCACTCAGCACTAAGTGTCAAGCAGTAAGCTAAGTGCTGACATTCCTCCCGTTTGTGTTAATCATCCTTCAAACAACTTCTTAACTTGAAGTTACGGACGCAGACCCTACTACTGTTTCGGAAGACCAAGGCATTGGTGCCATGTCTGAAAGTTAGCACTGAAAGCCCACATTCTCATCGATTTTGATAAATTCAGACTCTCTGCCACTCTTCCACACCACCTCCCATATGGAGCCACGGAAGGCAACCCCAATAAATAGGGAGTGAATTCACTACATACAGCATCCCTTGCGATTCCTCTAAGACCAAGCCTCTCTCCTTATCTTTCTTCTTCATGGATAACACTGGGAAATAGTGGAGGAAATCAGATAAAATGATGTCCCCTACCTTGACTTCCTTATCAATATATTTGAAAACTAAGAATATAAAAATTCATACTGCCCTTCAAATCTTTATCTAAACGTGAAGCTAAAGGAAAAAAAAATAGAGCATGAATAAAATAGATCCGAAGTCTAGCAAATGCTGATACCTTTATTTCCTCAGTCACAGATGTCTACATTTTATTTTTCTCTTCATAAAATTCATAATTAAAATTGCAAAGAGCAGCCTAATCTGTCCGCTCATTTTAGAGCCTTCATACATCCCCGGTTCTGCTGAGCTAATAAAAAGAACTCATCTTCCCCATATCAATTGATGGACCAAACCGCTGATTATTGAGTGTCCACTTTGTGTATGGATTAGGAATGTATTTAATATATCAACTCCATTAGTTGCTTAATGTCATTTTCAAGATTACAAAGCATATTCAAAAGCCCATTCTACCATCGTCCTGACAATGCCACAGTTCAGGTCTTGATTTCCTCCAACTCATTAATTCTTTTGTGTTTTTTAAATACTTTTCAAGGCACTCAGGAAAGTCAGAGAGAGTTAAGAGAGGCCAAGAGCACAGAAATCCCCCTTCCACTACTTCACATTTTCAACAAATCATTTCATTACAAATGGCATGAGTGAGTTGAAGCAACTCTCAAAAAAGAAAAAGGCTAAATTTTCCCCAAACATGTTATGGCCAACCCATTGAAAATGCTCTGACTTGAAACTTTAGGATGCAGAGGTGAGGGTAGGAATTTTCTCCTTCCTGTTCCAGGATCAGCTTCCAGTTTTATTAATAGCTTGCCAAAGATGTTTCGTCTGCTCAGGGGCTGCAGTAAACCCCATGGGAGTCATGTTGTATGACATGAAGCCAGCTATTGCTAAGTGAGGTCTGGGGAATAATTAGAAAGAAAGCATTTTGACTTTTAAATATTCTACTGTCTTTAAGTGGTTTAAATAATTCCTCCATGTAAGCCCCACCAGGGAGAGCCTGGTGTCAGCAGCAGAATGGATGTTGTTGCTAACAGCCAACAGCTGGGAAGGGACTGTGACAATATCTCCTGCTATGCAATACTTTCCTGGTATCCAGTGTTGCTCTGTTGCAGGAATCTAGCAGCACAAGATGAGGAATGAGAGCTCATCTATCTGCTTGTCAGGAGCTCTGCAGGCATCCCTTGTATAAGCATTCCAGCTCGACCCGGGCTGAGTTGGACCATGACCTAATAGGAAACCTTTCAGGGGTGAGAAACCTTTTATGGTAATTAATCCTCCAGGAGGCACAATCCCCAATGTCACCTGTGCATAAAGGAACAAGTGGGAAATTCCACCATTCTAAAATTTTTGCAAAAATTATACTACGGAAAGCCTAGAGAAAAATTTCCAAAGGAATACTGTGCTGCTACAAGGACACACAACTATCCTCTGGACAGTGTAGTTGGCTTCACTGCAAGGATGCACAATCAACCTCTGGACAGTGTAGTTGGCTTCACTGCAAGGATGCACAATCAACCTCTGGACAGTGTAGTTGGCTTCACTGCAAGGAAACACAGCCATCCTCTGAACAGTGTAGTTGGCTTCACTGCAAGGATGCACAGCCATCCTCTGGACACCCTAGTTGGCTTCACTGCAAGGATGCACAGCCATCCTCTGGACAGCCTAATTGTCTTTCAGTGCAAGGATGTGCAGTCATCCTCCAGACAGTCTATTACTGAGCCATTTCCATCAAAAGAACACTTCCCCCTGCAAATGAAAGCTTTTTGAACTGGGACAGACTTTCCACATTGTATCCTTTGTTGTCGTCCTTTTTGTTATAAATGGCATTGTATTAAAATCTCCATCCCCACCTCTCTCAGTGGCAGTATCTACATATTGATATCCATGTCTTCTTCTCTTCTGCCTGGACAGTATTTTACCACCAGATTAGTCCACCAAAATACACTCTGATCATTTAACAACCTCACTCTTACTCAGAAAAGCAAAGAAACATCCAATGGCTAACTGTAAAGCCAACCTTAGTACAGATGAACCTCCAGGCTACGTATGGCCCTAGCCCAAAGTAAAGTACATTTGCTATATGAATTCATGGGAGAGTAAAAGACTTCCAGGTTAGCTGCCAAGGACAGCCCTCAAGGATAAGAAAGGAAAACCACATGCATCTCATTTCTACTCTATGCTTCTTATTCCATTAAACTCTCTGACAAGCAGAAAATTTAAGCTAAAATCACTCAAAATTAAGTATACATGACAGAAAAATGAGTTACCATTTTTCATCACTGTAAATGCCAATGATTAAAAAGTTGGAAACGTTATAAGTTATAGCCTTCTCAGTATGGAAAACCACCTATGACTCACTGATCAGGGAAACCCCAGAGGTCTCCAAAACAATAAAGATTGTTGCCATAACCCTTGATTACCCATACAAATGCACGGTAAGAGCCTGTTGCTGAAGATAGTGCATACTTCAGCTGTAGGAAATAGATCTCTGCTGGGAAACTTTATCCCTATATACTCTTCTCATAGTACCAGGAGGTGCTTTGCAGAGCTCTGGGGGAGAAAAGACACTAAAGATCATACTTAATACTTGACTCTGCATGCTACAATATTAATCTAACCTATCAGGTAAGATGTGTCCTACTAGAACAATGTGGCATGATTGTTATGGGATATCAACCTATCTGGTTTCTGATTATATTTGAGGCCTATTCAAGAAGAGAGACTTTTCTATCTGACTCTGTAACCCTGGCCAAAGCTCATGGCTGAGAAGGTCAGAGGGCTTTGGGGAGAACCTGATGTTGTTATTTGACTAAATGGTCATGTTGTCAAATTCCTTTCTAATTATTTTTCTGTATACATTGACCTGGGATGCTCTTAACCTAAATCAGAAGTTTCTTTTTATAGTGAGCAGTTGCCAATGCAGTGATGCATAGCTGATCAAAGTACTGAAAGACATTGAGTGCTTGGCCCTAAATTGTCATATAAATCAATACCTCACCCTTGCCATAGCTTAGAAAATGTCATGGAAAAGGAAGCTAAAAGAAAATAACATCTGGAGGATGGGAGGGAGTTTTGTTAAGCACTGTCTTGTGGATACGGCATGACTATCACAGTCATGAACTGAAGCTAGTGGCTGCCAGCACAAGACCTGCACAAGATCAAGACGGTCAATTCCCACAGAGATGACGCACATGATCTCCAAACCCCAGGCTCCAGGAGGAAGAGAAAAAAACAATATGTTAGAAGTGTCAGGTAATAGAAAGATATACAGGGGATGTTGGGGAAAATAAAGGAGAGAAATGGAGGATGTATATGATCGTATTTTATTGAATACATGTGTAAGAGTCTCAAATAACTTTAAAAATAGCCTTCTAATAGATTGGTGGTGAAAATATAAGGTCAGACAGAATGTTTACAATAAATGATGAATGTGTGTGCAGTGTATGTGTGTGTAGTATATGTGTGTGTGTGCAGTATGTGTGTGTGTGCAGTATATGTTTGCGCAGTATCTGTGTGTGCAGTATATGTATCTGTTGGATTTTTTAAGAGAGCAAACCAGTAAATATCTGCTGCTGCCTCTGAAAACCTTCTTTTGACTTCTAGAATCCACTGTTCTTTTCATTTACATTTTCTCTCTGTCACACCCCCTCCTTTAGAACCTTACAGGGTTTGAAGTTACACTTTCTCAGTGGTTAAGAAAGAAAATAAAAGAAAAAGAAAAGATGTCAAGTTAGAATGGAACCCTCCCAATCTCCTTCTGGTCATGTCATGTGACAAGAAGATGAATATTTGAAGAACAAGTAGGCAACCTTCCCTTTTCCAATGACCTTTTCTGCCTCCCTTCTCTAAGCAAATTCTACCCACTGCATTTTGAGTAAATCTAGTGTTCTCCCATCAGTGTAAGCCAGCTCTTTTAAGTACCTGATCCATAACTGTTCTAGACCCAAGAGCTAAATGGAAGGAAAAACAAAGATATAGAGCTGTTATAACCCATACATGCGCCAAATGATAGTTTATTTTCCTCCATGTCTTAGGAGATGGTTACTCTAATCTCCCTATACACAGAAAAATGACAGAACCTTGGCTGTTCCTAAGTAATTCTGCCACTGATAGGCAGCTAATAATTGGAAGGACTGAGATGCAAATTCAATTGTGTCTGCTATAAGGCTGGTTTTATTTCACTTTTTGCTTCCCGTCATGCAGAAGTCAAAAGCCTAGAGCATAAAACCCATTCAAAATCTTGTTGACTTATTTTTTTTTTAGGTTACTATTCGTCTGGAGAGGCCAGAGTGGGAGGTGAAGGGGTTGATGAAAGATCTGAAAGTGAAGCGTCCTGATGGCTCCAAGCCTTCCCGTTGATCTTATCCTACAGCTAATGAGATAGACTTTACCCAGGGAAATTCTAAACAAAGTATCAGGCCAAGGGGAATCAGCTTTGCTCGCAAGTCTTAATACCAAAATTTATATAGTGTTGGTGAGTTTTTTTCATTATCTCTTAGTGAAATCTAGTATAAAACAATGAGTTTTAACACATGGAAAGAATAAGAAGAGTCCCTGGTTCCACATTTCTTCGGAACATGGAGGGCATGAGAGACAAAGAGTAAAAACATGATGTATATACAGACAATTTAGATACAGGAAAGGGGAGGAAAATGTGATTTAGTTATATGATAATTTCAAAATTAAAAAGGAAGTTTAATTTTAAAAAGTTAGTCTGGGATAAAATGGTATGTTGGCATTCTTGTATTAGTGAATTAAATATGTACTAAGCTGCTTTTGCATATAAGGATGCTTTTGGTTTACTCACCCAAACAAATCTAACAAAAGGACTGGGTATGAATATAAGATACGTCACATACTGAACTGTCATCCTAAAGACAGTTACACACATATTCATGGGTCATCTCTTCACAGCTCAGTCCGTCTAAGCACCTATGTTTTATGCACTTCATGCCTGCTCTGCTTTTAAAGGGATAGTTAGTAGGTTTCATTCATGAATCCATTCCTGCAACATGGAATTACTGCAAATCTGGCCACCCATTGCATTCTGTCCCACCCTTCAAAAGCACGCAGACTTCCTAATTGGAGCTGACGCCTGCTCACTGTCTTTATTCTTTCTCCCTATACTTCCACCCCATTCCTATGTTTCTGCCTACACAAACTCAATTTCTTTAAGTATCCAAGAACTTCAGTGGCTACATTTAATAGATTAAAAGTAAAACTAAATATTTAGCAGGAAAAATAAGTGTCTGCCCTGGCACGGATGTTTCTAGAAGACGATGGCAGGACAGAGCACAGTTATACATTTTCCCATATTAAACTGAAAAAGCAGCTCAATGTTCCAAACCTTTGGCACTCCAAGTTGTTTTCGCTGGGGATGAAAATGTAATTACACTATTGGGCAATTCAATTAATTTGTGCTTTATTTCAGAAATTCACAATTCTGTTTAAACAGAGTTCAATTAATGGAATATAAATCAGTTTGTCACATCTCCAAGAAGTTTTGTGAACGGATTTGCCTTAATGTATAAAATCTAGAAAAGCCTCCACATGCTAAAATTAATCATCCTCTCATATCCTTTCATCTAAAAGTGGGGGTAAAAATGCATAATTTTATGTCCTCATTAACCACTTGGCCTGAAAAATACTGGAATTCTTGGATACACGTTAATTTATTAGACCATAGAGATATCACAAAATGCTTATTACATTCTTTCCTTTTGAACAGAAAAAAACCTCAAGAGCATTATGAATGGAGCAGTATATAAAATCTACTATGTGGTACAGGGATTATGTTTTGTGGTTGTAGGCTTATATTTAAGATCCCATGACAAAAATCAACTTATAGATTCAGTTTTTTAAAAAGAAGATGCCATTTGTTTCTTCTTGACCTTACCCCCAAATTCTATTTTCACAGTCTTCAGTCATGATTGTTTAGCTTCCAAAATTTGCAATGTTTTATTTACAAGTCCCACCCAAACTATTGTAACACATCCTTCTCTGTCTCTCTGTCTCTGTCTCTCTTTCTCTCTCTTATTATTTCATTAATTATGGGCTATTCCTGTCAAAAAAATGATATTGACTAGTTTAGTGCATTATTGTACTTTATGGATACTGAGACTTGGAGAAGCGAACTGACTTTCAATCCCTTCTGTATAGGTAGCTATGTGATCCTAGATTGGTCTTTATTTCCTCGTTCCTTGTATAACGTTCATGAGGAAAAGGATGAGGGGCTAGTCTCCTCCTTGTAACATCATTGTGTATCATTTCACGTCATCTAAGTCTCACATATTATAGAGGAAAGGGAAGACTAGATGCAACATCATTAGGCCTTAAATGTACCAAATTTTCTTTTTATAAGATATCAGATTTTCATAATTTCTGAGATATTCTAATTCTTGGAACTAGAACGACTTCTCAGCAGTAAGGAGCACCTATTCCTCTTGCAGAGGACCCAAGTTTGCATTCCAATACCCACATCAGCTGACTCACAACCACCTGTAACTCCAGCTCCAGTGGATCTAACACCCTTTTCTGTCCTATACGAGCACAGCTTTCATGTGCACAACCTCCTTCCCCCACTGCCCTCCCCCCATACACATTCTTAAGAACTGCTCCAACAACTTGACTTAGCTGTTTAACATTAAACAAGAAGTGAATCAGTCTAGTAGTTTAGGTCTTCTTTTGCTTTTGAGGGAATTGGTTTAAATAATTTCTTAATTAATTATATATATATATATATATATTAAAAATTCTTTAATGTTAATTGGCAAGAAAAAATGGCAGAACTGTCTGCCTTTCTCTGATAAAAACCTATGTACAGAGGAGATTAAAAAAAATAACATTCACCCGGCCTTTTGCCATCAGCCTGAGAAGAAATAGATACGGAAATCATTTTTGTGGCGTTCACTGGGAGCTACCTCGAAGAAGAACATTGCAGAAACGCACTTAGAAGCAATGAAGAGACTGCCAAGAGCGATGAGACCAATGGACCAATGAAAGGGACTCACCTGCCTTCTGAGGCTCCTTTCAAGTGTTCTTGGTAGAAAAAAAAAAAACTAGGCAAGAATTAGGGCAATGAAAAGCACCATTCCAGTGGAGGGAAAATGGCGTGTGACTAACTCTTAGTTTTTGAGCCGTGTTTAGAATATTGGCCTTCAGGCCACACTGTTTGCTATGCCATGATTTCTTGCTGCCTAACCTCAGCGTTTGCTCCATCAGTATACCAAATCTGATGTGATATAAACTAGGCACACATTGACTTTATGTGATTCTATCGGTTGTTCCTCTTATTTTTGTAAAAGGCTGGGAAACTGCCTAAAATTCTTAAACTACATAGATGGGAGGCATAGAGACCCTTCTGTTTCATTGTACCGTGCTGAAACTCAAGCTAGGGCTCTTAAGCGAGAGTGGTAGCTCTAACCTGAAGTCTTAGCCCTATGTTCATTTTCATTTTGCATTAGCTACACCTGTGACATCCCAGTACCACCAGGCATGAAGTGGGAAAGGCAAGAAGGAATTCCTCTTTTATAGCTAAAGAGTCTGAAAAACCTCTTAAAAGGCATTTTGAAAAAGAAAGAAGCCAGTGTTCCTTCACAGTGGAAAGTCCACCTTGAACAAAAATATTCAGGTGAGATTTGTGGATATAAGAGAGTCTCTGATCCAGATATGAGTACCATGGTTGGGAGTGTACCTGTACTACCATGTGTGGCTGGAGAACTGAAAAGCCTATCTAGAAAGTCGTCGTGGGATGCAAATGGAAAGACAGAAACCGTCGGCAAAGAAATACTAAAATACATGTTAAAATCATAACATTGCTACCAACCTCGATTCTGCCAAGTAAATAGATCTACCCTGGTAGCCTATATCAAATCACATGTCTCATAAAGTCATAAATGTCTTCTTGTGTTTAACTTAAGATAACTTTATAGATTTGCATGTAAAGTTTTCTGATTAATAGAAAAATCAACCGCTTTTGTGTGGGTCCAGTTTTTCAGCCCCAAATCAAATAGACCAGAAAAAAAAAGTTATGTTTTCAAGCCTGTCAAATTCCTCCTCCACCATGATTCACTGATCCCTGGTATGCCATGTCTGGCCTGGAAGAGAAGCAGATGTCATTCCAATAAGACCTCTGTTTCCTTGAACCTGCAGCTCCATTCATCATTCTTGTCAGATGCTGAGCACACAGAGCCACTTGGACCAGACTCAAGGACCCACAGCCTCTGTGGATTCTAAAGGGAAGGGAAGATTATTTCACGAAATTGCTCAAACTGTAGCAACCTTGGAATCAAGAAATACAGATGAACAATTAGCACCTTCGTTCATTATCATTATTACGAACACAAAGATCCACAAGATAATCAGTTGCTCCCAGGATCATCCAGAATTTGTACTTTCCTTAGAAGCAGCTGTGTTACAAGCAAGCAGGAAAACCGTATAAAATCCTGTTGCACTTAACGTCTCTCGTCAGCACATGGAAGTCAACGGCTATGAGTTCTAACTCCAGCATGTGTCACCCAGGTAAGCCACTTAAGTACCATGTGCCTCCACTTCTCCACAAATCAAATCATCTGCCCACATCCACATCACCTCCTTTCTATAGTAAAGCTGAGATTACATCTCGAAAATTGTTCCATGTTATACCATCCGAGAAAATGTCCCTTTTGTGTAAGGGTTGGCAAGTGAATGACTGGCAAAGAAATAGCCCCTGAGACATATGGAAGGGAAGCCCTGCCATCTCATATTAGTTTGAATAAAGGAAAAGCACACCATTGAATATTGTTACAACCCACTCAATATTTTATAGGATAGTGGCTTCCGCAGCATCTGATTTTAAGCATTGGCCCAAAACCTTTTTGGAAGAAGTAACAAAATGTGGACACTGATAAGCAGCAGACAATTTCCTCCCTCCCTGAGCTCGCAAATTGGTTGGAAATGTGAACACTGCAATCTAGAGCACGGCTCATATTTGCACCCTTTCTGGGAAGCACCACTTTCTCTAGAGAGCTGTGGCAATCCAGGCTGTAGAGCTGTGCAGATGGTGTACAGGAAGTGAGAGACAAACAGTCATTGTAAGCTGTCATGGCCTGGCTTGAAGCTGAAGCTTACCTTTTTCCCTCCTGCTAAAGCCCTAACAGGCTAGATCACCGTGAGAAAATCTGCTCATTTCCTATTTCAGTGACGCGACAAAGGACAACAGGGCCAGGGATTACTCATGAAGACGCAATACACAGTACACTGATTTCCTTCAGTGCTATGCCAACTGATTAAAGTCACAGGGATAGTATTTTAAAATGGCTACAAATTGATCTTTGATTTAAGTCAATGTGTTTCCTAGGACACAATTCTGCAAGCACTGCACTAGGACCCTTTTATTGCATTTAGTTCTATGAGAATTAATTATATAGTTCACGGAATAATTTTTATTTATATTAATCTTAGAGAAAATAATCAAACAGGATTTATTTCTGACAGTATAACACAAATACCCAACTCTTCAGGACTATTACTTATTCTAATAATGTACAGCTGCACAAATGAAGTTCATAACATAAATTAGAGTTCTAGACTCATTTACAACAATTCTTTTAACATCTTCATTCTTTGTCTTTAAAGCACAAATTACCAGGAGTGACACACACACACCTGTATGTGTGCGTTATGTATGTAATGTATGTATAATACAGCAACGACTAAGAAGATGACTACAAGCTATGGAAATTATGAAGAAGATGGAATGCCAAAACGTTGAAACCTTGCTTATTTGAATGGGAGGTCTCATGGTTGGTGCTCCAGTAAACACAGATACTGACAAACAATTTGTTCACCATTCTTGCCTTTTCTAACCACAAACTCTATTCTAGACCCACCTTTCTCGTTTTAAAGAGAACTTTTGTACCCACTCATAAATGTTAATATGTTGAAAGTCGAGGAAAGAGAGATGTGTTTGAGAGTCAGAGAAAAGGACTAATCCACCAAACGCATATCTCTGAAGATCTCCGTCTTTATGCTGGCTAGTTTTATGTTAAGGCGACACAGGCTAGAGTCAACTGGAAGGAGGGAACTTCTACTGAGACAATGTTTTCATGAGATTTGCCATAGGGCCTTTTTTTTAATTAGATGGGAGAGAGACCCAGCCCATGCTCACTGGTATCATCCCTGGGCTGATAGTCATGGATTCTATATGAAAGTAGGCCAAGCAAGCCGCAGGGAGCAAGTCAGTAAACAAGACTCTTCCATGACCTCGGCATCAGCTCCTACATCCCAGTTCAGCCCTGCTTGAGTTCCTGTTCTGACTTCCTCCGATGATAAATTATGATTTGGAAGTGTATGCAAAATAAGCTCTTTCTTCCTTCAGGTGCTTTGGGTCATGGTAGTTCATAATAGTGATAGCAATCTTAACTCATATGATCTTCTTCTGTGAGTTGGCCCCAATTCTATTACTGCACTAGTCATTAAAAGCTAAGGCACAAAATGAACCAAGAACTCGGAAAAGCGGAAGAGTTCTGTAGAAGAAACATGTTACACAGTACACAGGTGAATTTTCTGCTTTATGTTATAGTAGTTAACAGCTAAGTTAACACCCAAATTCTAAACACCTAAGACACCAAAGATTATATATTTGCTCATCCTTGCTCATCGATATCTCTAGCTTAACTAGAAAGCTTCCAAATCTCAAATGAATTATTCTTATCTGCATGCTTGTTTGCTTGCACGTTTTGAGACATGATCTCATTGCATTGCCCTGGCTGGTCTGGAACTTTCTATGTAGACCAGGTTGCCCTCAAATCACAGAACTCTGCCAGCCTCTTTCTCCAGGGTATTGTCTTCTAAAAGGAACGGACTATTATAATCTTTTCTTTAAAAATGCATGCTAAATGCTTTAAAAGCATAATCTGTATTGAACATAGAAGAGTCATTTGCTTTTGGAGTTTTGGGCACCAATATTTAATAGTCCTCATAATTGCAAATCACACAGTCCAAATATTCTTTAGCTGAGGAAACTTGATAAATAAAATAATTTAAATTTTTTGAAGCAAATAGTTCCTTTTGAGTCCTAATCAAATTCTGTTTGCCCACTTGTTACTTCAGAAAAAACACCCTACCACAACATGCGATGGTTGGAATACACAGCCATACTAGAAACTGAGGCAGTTCCATATTTGCTAGTTACACTTGTTTGGGGTTTCCTCTCACTGCCATCTAGTTTTGTCTGTTTGCCTCTTTTCTGTCCACTCAAACTTGAGAATGACTTTCCAATGCCGCCTCACTAAAACGGCAGGAGTTCATGGCGGCTCTTTAGCTCACTGGAAAGAGAAACCATCGTCTACTCAAGGTTTCTAAATACGGGAAATACAGCCCAAACTCTGGATCCTTACTTCCCTTCCTCTCCCTGTTGTCTCTCCCTCTGCTTTCCTTCTCATCTTCTAGCTCAATAATAAAACATCTCTTTAGAGAAATGGGATGTTTACTGCCTCTGAGTTCATTTTTGTTTCCAGGCTAAAACTTGCCAGAAGTCTACCCAAATACAATGTACAGGGTGCAATTCCTGACAAGATTTTCCCAAAATTAAGCAAAATAGGAAATACACTCATTTTTCTGAACTTCAGAAATAGCAATCTGCCCTGGCGCTTCCTACCAAGAAAGAGGGACCCAGTTCATCTTTTGAAATTGCATTTGAAAAACAGGAGAATTTTTGAAGTGATTCTAGCATCAATCCCCCATAACCACGATATCCTGCCCGCAAATCTTTTGAATGTTTTATTGATTTTAAGAAGACTGTTTTGGAACAGTCTAGAGAGGGATGCATGATGTATATTAGAGCGCAGATTAAGTCACTGGATACAAACATAGAAAATGATTATTTTGCCCTTTCCATCATCACAGGGGCTGTTGCCTCTGCTTTGGAGACTAATTGCTTGAATTCCTTTCCATGAGAAAACTCTGAGCTAAAGTGTGAACAGATAACTCGTTAAGTCACCATTGCACACCCATATTGCACACTTACACTCACTACAGGAACCCTAAAAATGAATATATTAATATGGTGGAAAGACCAGGGATGGCACACACCTATAATCCCAGAACTCCAGAGACTGGGGCCAAAGACGCAGGCTAGCGGCAATTTTTGTCTACAGAGTGAGTTTCCAGGGTAGCTACTGCTACATACCAAGACCCTACTTCAAACAATAAAAGGATAAGCTGGGTGTGGTGGCACATGCCTTTAAACCCAGTACTTGAAAGGCAGAGGCAGGCGAATCTCTGTGAATATGAGGCCAGACTTGTCTACAGATTGAGATTCAGGACAACCAGAGTTACATAGAAAACTCCTGTCTTGATCCCCCCGAAAAAAAACAAAAAAATAAACTATGATAGTAGAGGGCAAATGTCTTTGAAGTATATAATGAATATTGATAAAATGATAAGAGGAAGAAGATTCAATAGGTCTATAAGTGTAGCTATTTACCTGAATTTTAAGTAGTAATAATATATTTTCAAAAAGACAATAACAAACAGATGTATGGGTTTATCAGTTGAGAAAACTAGGAATCAGAAAAGCAAGCCATGGTGATGCACGTTCAACATCCTAACAGTTGGAAGACAAAAGTCAATAAAATAAGCCCTCAACTCTACTCTGAGATCTTCTATGGCTAATTTGAAGGTTTCCTTTGTTTGTTTACTTTTCTCTAAACACTCAACGCACCCATATGCCTTTACACACATATATACACTTAGTCATGGCTTATGTTGCCAGGATAAAACACCATGACCAAAATTAACTCCAGGAGGAAAGGGTTTATTTCAGCTTACAGTTATAGTCCACCATGAAGGGAAGTTAGGGCAGAAACGTCATGTAGGAACCTGAAGACAGAAACTGAAGTAGAGGTCATAAAAGAACACTGTTAACTGGCTTTCTCCCCACTGCTTGTGCACCCTGCTTTCCTTATAAAAACTCAGGACCCTCTGCCTATGGGTGGTCCTACCCCAGTGAGCTGAGACAACCCACATCAGACAATCATCGGGAAAATACACCACACACTTGCCTACAGGCAGTCTGATGGAGGCATTCTCTCAACTGAGGTTCCTCTCTTCAGATAACTGTAGCTAGTATCTAGCTATAAAAATCCCACCCAGGGGACACACACACACACACTTTGATTTCTACATAGATTCTTTTGTGCTGCCATATTAAAAGGCAAAATACTCTAGTGTTTCAGAGATTCTTCATAAAGAAAAGATTGTTATCATTCTCAAAAGAGTATCCTGGTTAGAGTAAGCTTTTCTCTGTGTATCTTTTTACTCTGGAAGCAGTGGCAAAGGTCATTTTCTGAGTCCTACATTTCTTAGGTTATTTTCTTAGTCCTCCCCTAAACTGTTACATCCTCCAACATCAGTCAGTGACTTATCAGTTATTCCTGTCATAATATCTTTTGCAATGGTTAGCAGTACTACTCAAATTTCACTTAGGATTTCACAAGATTTTTAAAGAAAGGGGTATGGACTGTTTCCCACGAAGAGTAACATAATGGTAGACTCTGAGCAAATTCCTTAGGACCCTGAAGAGCAGTGGGGGAAAAGTAATATATATAATTATATATATATATTATATATATATAAGATTAATATATAATATATATATTAATCTTACCTGCAGATCATTCTGCATTGTCAGAAACATTTCATAAAGACTCATAATCAACTATCACAGTTACCCATTTGAATGTTACATTATATGTAAGTTCACACATACTTTATTATCCAAACTGGGACATTTCAAAAAATAACAGGGATTTCGATACCTGAGAAAAGCATAAGATAGAGCCATCCTAAGTAAACAGGACAAACTCTCACCTTATCACATGGTCGTGGTCACTGAAGAATTAACACATCTACTCAGAGAAAATCAGTGCCCTTCCCAGTAAAAGAATAATAACCTAGAAGCTTTTGAAAAAGAGTGATCTCAAATTATTGCTCAAAAATCAAAATCATCTCTCGAAAATAGACAGGAAATTTATGACAACATTGGCCCTTCCTGCTCATCCTCCCCAAATTAGCTATGTAACTCAAGGTCAGTAAGGAAAAGAAATTCCTGCTGGTGCCGATAAAGCCATCTGTGCCTCAGAAATGGCTGACAGGTGCCTCCAGAAGAAGCAATCAAACGTCATTAACAATCAGAATCATAACAATTAAATACAAAGCTGTATCAGGGTCTTATTATCCAAATTGCATTGAAAAGAACTCAAACCCCTTCTTCTCGAAAAGAAAGCAGCGTTGCTTTACTTTCCAAGTCTGTTGGCTGCAGCTAAGGACTCCAAACCTTATTTCCTGGAGAACAATATGCAAGGGGAAAAAAAAAACATGGATGATAATTGGAAAAGGAATGATCCTCCCAATGCTTTCAAGAGCATATTCTTCTCTCATTGCAGATTTCCATTCCAGCCATTTTAATGACAAAAAAAAATGTATTTTGGGAAGGTTTGGCATTTTTAAAAGTTCAGAGTTGAAAGCACACATTCTATAAATAAGTCTACAATGAAGTGCTAAAAGGTTTATTTCTGATTTCTTATTTCACAAACTAGGAACTAGGCATAAAAATATGGGTCCATAAAATACTTAAAAAATAGATTACTAGAAACTAATAGAATGTATTAGTATCCATTGAGCCAATGATGGCTCAAATGGCATTTTGAATTCTTGCAGAGAATATGAGCATGACCTTCATGTGTACCATTTACAGAAAGCAATTTTATTTACATTTTTAAATCCACATAAAGGTGAAAGATGATACTGCTGCAAAATGGAACATTTAATTTTTTGCCCCAAGGCACAGATAAACTCTCCCAAGGTCAAATGTAGCACGAGACTGAAATGAAACAGATTCTTTCCTATCACTCCTGCCTGAGGATTTCCACACTGGCCAGGAAAACCTTGAGCCTGCTTTGTTCTTAGCAAATAGAAAGAGTTCTAGATTCTACAAAATGTTTTGTGAGAGTTTTGCTACTTTGTTAAGAATCACCCAGTCAGAACGTAACAGAAAGGCCTACATAGAACTAAACCACCCAGGACTCTCCTTTACTATCATATATTTTAGAAGCTAAGCACATAGAGTTATTTTAAATTGTTTTGATGGTATCTGTGTGCCAAGATTCTACTGGTAGAAGGCTGTGGACTTCCATTTCTCTGTGTTTGATAAGTCTATTACCAGACAAAACCCTTGAAAATAAACACCCCTGGAAGACTAAAGGTTCTGCCTCAGGGATATGATCACCCTTCACAAACACCTCTTCTCTGCCTGCCATCCCCACAACTTCTACCTGCCCAGACACAGCAAGCAGTTCAAAGAAACATGTGTGTAATTTGTTAGGAGAGATACAGATGTTACGAATTATTTTAAACCACACTACAGATGACTGCGGCCCAGTGTTTCAAGCCCTTTACCTTATGTACTGTACCCTGAGACCCAGTGATCAATTTTCATAATGGGTAAGCCAATAGATGCAGACTTCCTAAAAATTTTAAGCCTTACATGCCATCATCAGGAGCTAGGATCAACAATTATCAATACCAAACTTATATTGATAGACTTTATCCCCAGTTAATAAAACCCTACATCTAATAGACTACTGAACTATATATAGGAGTCACACCTGAAATTTTATACACACCCCAGTTACTCAGGCAACGTTTTTCCATCAGGAAGGTCAAAGAAAATGTTTCATTTTGTTTTGTTTTAATTTTACTGAGTTCTCATATTCCAGACCCATAACTGTGTGTGTATACATAAATGCATAGGTATAAGTAAAGATCAGCATCCAAACAAACAGACATAATATAATTCGGGAGCTAAAAGCCTTGACTCAAATATAAGACCACTTGAGACAAGATCTTGTTGCCTTTAACTTTTAATGTCTCACTTATTTCCTCATCTGTAAAATGAGGGACTGTGAAGATCACCAAGATGGGCATAATAACATGGCAATATTAATGAGAGAAATAGGATCTAACCAATACCATCTCATAGCATTGGTAAGAGAAGTGAATTGTAGGTCAGAGGGGGGCACTTGCCTAGAATATACAAGGACCTGGTGACAGAGGAAGATGGAGCATTTTATCTTTTGGTGTTTTTTTTTATACTTCCCCATTCTCTGGTAAATCTAAGACACAAATAAGTGCTTATATTAAAATAAAAAGAAAAAAAGCATCTCCTTGGGCAACCACCCCAGTGACTTCGAATGATGTACTTGGTGGCTAATAGAAGTTTTGAGCAGTATATGATAGGGACAGAGAGTTTCTCATTCTATCAAACTAATATATGCAGAATTTTCAGGGAGCTTATGAGATGTCACCTCCAGGTGTTCAAAGATGAAACTTTGGTGTGGGACAGTGCTCTATATTCTGTGAATTATGCTTTAAATAAATGCTGATGGCCAGTAGCCAGGCAGGAAGTATAGGCGGGACAACCAGACAGAAAGTAGAGGCAGGTCGAGGAGAACAGGAGAATCCTGGGAAGAGGAAAGCTGTTTGAATAGTCCTGGCCCAGCTACAGAAGAAGCAAGATGGGACTGCCCTGCTGAAAAAGATACTGAGCCATGTGGCTAACACAGATAAGAATAATGGGCTAATATAAGTTATAAGAGTTAATAAGAAGCCTGAGCTAATGGGCCAATCAGTTTATAGTTAATGTAGACCTCTGTGTGATTTCTTTGGGACTTAACAATTGGGGGAACCAGGCAGAACAGAAACCCCAACAACAAAACTCCCCCTGGACATACACCCTTAAATCTGAAAAGCCACTACTTTCAGTTTTTATTGCACTGTGCACACATTTTAAAAGAATTTCAAGTGTTAAAAACTAAATTAAAAGTAAACACTGGTCGGGCAATTGGTGGCGCATGCCTTTAATCCCAGTACTTGGGAGGCAAAAGCAAGTGGATCTCTGTGAGTTCAAGGCCAGCCTAGTCTAAAAAGAAAGTTTCAGGACAGGCTCCAAAGCTACACAGAGAAACCTTGTCGCACAGAACCAAGAAATAAATAAATAAAATAAAAGATTCCTTAAAAATAAACTGCCCCCAAACTATAACTGAGTGTGAATTTCTGGGAAGTAATGGGTGGCTTGCCTAAATCAGTTGCTAGAAAAGTATGCAAGAATAAGGTAGCCATCAGTTATTCCTGTGCGTCATCCCTCCAAGGACTCTGCAGGGAGTACTGGAAAGCTGGCCCAGAAGCCTTTCTCTGTAAAGGGTAACAGTATTTGTCCCTTATCAATTCATCATCATTGCTGTATTCTACCCTTCTTTCTGAGCTCCTTAGCACATTATCTCAGGGACTTCTCAACAATAACTCTACTGAACATGAAGAGTTATTAGCACATATGACAAATAAGGAAATTGATGGAAGGTCCAAAAAGTGAAATTTGACCAAGGTTATAGAATTTAAGAAAAATATATTTACCCTTATCTCCCTTTCAAAACAACAACAAGAAAAAGCCCTTCTGAATGTTGCGTGCTTTCAGAACTGCGACAGAAGAGCTAAAAAACAGGTCCAGGAATGACCAAATGGAGGGATATTTCTCCCTCTCGTGTCTAAGTCTTCAATGGAATGGAGAAAGTTACTCTCTTTTTCCTCATCATGAGTCCATGTCCAACATCAACCTCTTGTTGTATTGTCCACCCAATGGAAACTGGGTGGCAGGCATCTCTGAGGGAAAATCAGTCATCTTTAGAGATGTGGATTCATCTTAAAAAGCCCCAAATGGGTACACACATACACACACTTTTCACTGTTTTCTCAAGCAAAATTGAATGGAGCAATCTCTCAAACTGCATAAATGCATCTGGCCTCATGTTACTCAGAGCTATTCTAATTGTGAAGGATTTCAGTCAAGAATGCAAGGCACGATGAAACATCTCAGGACAAATCATTTTCCTTTTTATTTCTCTTTAAATTTTCTGTTCCTCTCTACAGAACAATTTTTTTTGAAACAGGATCTCTCTGTGTAACAGCCCTAGCTGTCCTAGAAATAGCTCTGTAGACTAGGCTGGCCTTGAACTCACAGAGATCGCCTGCCTCTGCCTCCCAAGTGCTGGGGATAAGGCAAGCACTACCACCACCCAGAACAGTTTTTCAGGAGGTGCAAATTCAAAGGTTCGGCTCATTGTATGCTAACACCAGCTCTGCATTACTTTGATAAGGGCTAGAAACTGTGCTGGCCTGTTTGGTACAGCTGTTCTTAATTCTGCCTTGTTAAACTAAAAGAAATAAGGTTGAAAATCTAACATGAGGTGCTCATCATTCAACTAAACATTTCTTGTGAAAGAGGCAAAAACTGTGCTACGTTCTGCAAATTCTCCACATCAATAGCAATTACATCCCCCATCAAGGGCAAAGAAATAGTAGCTAGTGCCGCGCATGCATAACTCCTTTCCATACACAACAGTTTGCATTTTCCTCTGCATTTAACTCTGCAGAACAATAAATGATGGAGCCGTGTTACAAGAAATTATCCCCAAATTGATGATCTAACTGGGAGTAGTTCACATTTTCAATTGCAGAGAGCATGTTGCACCCCGTCATAAACCCAGCTGCCCTACAACAAATTACAATATTATGCCAATAGGCTTGAAAATTAAATTTAGATTAATAGTGATATTTTCACTGAAATATTTGAACAGGAAATGGAATGGGCCTCACAGAGTCCATTTCATACATTTTAGAACTTCCCATTGAATCCCGGGTAACATTGGCAATCAGTCTACACGTTGGTTAAAGTGGGGCGCTCTGCTATTAATTTGGAGGAACTGACAGAGTGAACAGTTCTGCCAGAGAGGCAAAAGTGATTCTAGTGGACCTGAGAGGGAAAAAGGAAAGGAAAGAGGACATGAAAATATTTCCATGCTTTTGTTGCCATGCATAGTTCTTAGTTATTCCTTCCTCATAATGAAAATGCAAATTAAGGAACAAAAGAAGTTCCTAGCAGGAGCCTATGGCATTTCATAAATGTCTATGAAGCAAATCGTAGAATACTTGAGAAAATTTAGTTTTGTATTTGTTTTAAGGAATAAAATAATGAGGATCTGAAATTTATCCGAATATTACACTCATGACAAAAGATTTCCTTATAAAATGACTTATCTGCATTTACAAAGTCATTTTTATGAAGTATGAGTTGATAAAAAAAAAAACCTCTTTCCATTTGCTTATTTAAAAATACACATGAAATCAATAGGTCACGTATTCCATAAGAATGCTGTTGATAATTTTAAACAGGATTCGGAAATGCTATTAGAGAATTTCTTTCCTCATCCACAACCTCCTGATAACCTGTGGATTTCTTTCTAACTGGGTAAGACAATAAATAGATCTCTCCTCTAGGTATTTTTTTCATTATTATGCCCTTCGACGTTACCTTGGAATCTTAACATTCAGTTTCAAAATGAGACGAGTACATAAAGGAAGGGACAGCCTTGTGATGAGCACATCAGTGCACAAAAACGGACAATAAAATTCCCATCGTTGTCAGACTCACCACAATCAAACATTTCACTGAACCATTTACAACTATCGATTGCACAGCAAACTTGACTTTATAATCTTCCGATTTGAAACAGGTGCAATATTTTACAAGGGTTTCACAAGTAGGAGGTTGTGAACGTAAAGCAGTCCATTAATTTTATATAAGCTGTTTTATATACCTGCAGGTCTCTAAGAACACCCAGCGACAAGGTTACAAGGAGAGGAGTTCTCTTCCAAATCCACTCAGATCATATATATGGGACTGATTTTCCAGTTATGCCAGGGAGTTCTCTCAACTAACATTATTTTCATGCTATAAATGAAAATATTGATGGATATTAAAGAAAACAAGGTGAAAATGTAAAAACAAGAACTTATTGAGGAGAAAGAAAGAATCTTCCACAATAGTTTTTCATAGACTCCTTTAAGGAAGTAGACATAGATATATTAAAACAAA
The DNA here is from genome assembly GCF_037038515.1 of Microtus pennsylvanicus. Taxonomy (NCBI): domain Eukaryota; kingdom Metazoa; phylum Chordata; class Mammalia; order Rodentia; family Cricetidae; genus Microtus; species Microtus pennsylvanicus. The sequence goes on along the minus strand of NC_134597.1, from coordinate 6,195,733 downwards.
CAAGCAAAAAAACTACCTAGCTCTGGCCAATTCTGTGTATATGTATGCATTTACTTTATAAAAGGAGAAGAATCTTCAGGAGCAAGAAAATTTCTCTTGGTTTTTCTACCACAACTTTTCTAACAGTAACCTCTTGGAGTGGGAATCATTGACCCCTCCAGGTTTTAGTCTGTCGGTTTTATCAAAATTCAGCCGGTTTGCACTGTGGATCATCATGCTGTGCCTATGGGGCCCTGTTTGAATATGTGTGTGTTCAAGCCTGGTAGTAGGGGTGTGGAAAGGCAGGAGAATGCAGGACCCTGCGGCAACTTGCTCTTTCTGTTCAGCTTCCTGCATCAGAGGGCACTTCATTTCAGTGTGTGTTACTAGTAAGTAGAAGACTGGCCTTTTGCTCACATAAGTTAACACAAGCTAGCAAATGTCTTTTCCATGCCGGTGGGACCTCTCTGAAAAGAGGCAAGACTACACAGTCTGGCGTCACAAAGATGGTTCTCTTGGTTTGAATAAAAGTGAATTAAAAGGACATTTCTGCTAATATCAGGGTAGGCTTATTACTTCAATATAAGCACTTCTTTAATTTCCCTTCTCAGTGTCCTACATAAATATAAATAAAAAGGCTCTCCACCAGATGTATGTCCCATATATCTCACAGAGTTTAATTATAAAGCCTCTAAAAATGGAGATGGCGAGAGGAAATGATGCTAGTGGATCATACAGTCCTGGTGTTGTGTTGGCTGGCTGTCTCTGAGAAGAAGGAATAAAGGCACTTGCTAGCCACATGCACCATAAATGGTTATGCTCCAAAGACAGAAAGTCGAATGGGGTGGACGGATAGCTTTAGTTTAATGTCTTTAAGTCCACAGTTTTTGTTTTGTCTTGTTGTTGTTATGATTATAATAATTTTTCTTTAACAAAGGAGGCATTAGGTTTTCTTAAGTCCGCATCTGTTTTCTGAGCAACCATTGAGCTGTGAAGAGGGACCTGCCATATGAAAGCCAGAACTCACAAACCAACAGGCCTGCCTCAGTTAACCCCGTAACTGAAATGTTTCTGGAAATGGCTGCATGCCAATAAATTTTGCACCCCTGAAGCTACTCACTGGGACATCAGGAAATCTCTGAGTGTGAGGATGGTGCCAGGGAAATAAGGCCAGAGAAGAGAGGAGTAACTAAGAAACACTTGGAATCCAGGAAAGAGACAGCACCCTAGATGGTCAGTGACCTCAGTGGTAGAGGTAGGGCCCTTTCCTAGCTAGGTCTTGGGGGATTCTGGAAGACTGGCCTACAGGCAAAAAGATAGAATTTCACAGAGAGAAAGCTAGGTGGGGATTGCCTCCCGCACAACCTCGGAGAATACTCTGGAGACATTGAGCCAACATCTCCCTTTCTTTCTTTTCTTTCTCTGGAATCCATCTTTCTTTGAGCTGACTTTTCCTGCGGGGTTGAGGGAGCACTGCTTGTTAGGTGTCTGCTCCTTTAATACTGCGGGGATTTGAGGAATCAGATGTCTTGAAAGGACTGACTCAGCTAAGGCAGGAGAATCAGCCCGCTTCCCAGGCAGCCTTAGCCTTTGACACAGACAACCCCTAGCGCCAGCGCCTGGTACTATCTAGTTTATTTCTGGGTCGTGAGCTGCTGAGCCGGGACTGCTCTGCGGACACTTTAAGTGACTGCAGAGTCACCTCTAGAGTGCACCGAGAAGCCCCAGGGGACTGCAAGAGTTGGGGGAGGAGGCAGCTTGTGTGGTGAGGCGAAGAACTTTTTGTTGTTGTTTTTGAGGGGGTGGTAAAGTCGGATTGTTGCTGTTTGTTAAATAAAAAGGAACTCTAATGATGATAGATTCCACGCTGCATCAGGCCCCACGCCGGCGAACCTAACCACGGAAAATAATGAGGCTGTATCCCCATTCGTCTGCATTAAAGGCGAGCCAGCCACTTTCGATAACAAATATATCGATTCCCTTGCCCAGGCAGTGGTTTGTCCTGCTCCCCGTGAATAATTACTATCCTTTAGAAATTCATAATAATTAGGACTCTTCTAGCCCCCTCCCTCTACCCTCTCTGTCCCCAGGGCCCAACATCTTAAAGGCGCCAGATCAAGCGGGGCCTTTGGGTAGCTCCAGTCACTTCTCTGTGAGGGTGCTGGGGCCAATATACCTTCTGTTCAAATGATTTTGCTCCTGAGGAAAAAAAAAAGACGGTTTACCTTTCGGTGCCTCAGTTTCCTCATCTGTGACATGCACATTGCTAAAGAGTCTTTTAGTTGCACATTACGTGATACATGTTTCTGGTTGGGGAAAGATAGATCAATAAACAGGAAAAGTGAGAGAAACCAGGACGCTCGAGCCCCGCCCCTGCCCCAATAAACCGATAACCACGTGACTCCCCAAGTCTAGATGGAGTCGGAGAAGGGGGTTGTAAACTAGAGGTTCTGACCACAGTGCACTTTAGTGCCCCAACGGTCGGAGCTTGGTGTTCCTAGATGCCTGGAAGGAAAAAGGAGAAAGTCGGTTTTTTAAATCGTCCCGGGGTGCTTAGGGAGGTCCGCAGTGAGCATCCCAACTGGACTTTAAGGACTGCGGTCTGGCCGGGAGCCCCAGGCGGGGCGGAGCTTGAGGCACTGGCCGTGGTGCTGAAGATCGCTCTCCAGGCCCGGGATAGGCACGAGGCGCTTTCGCGCTCCAAATCCATTTCCCAGCTTCTCGCTAGAGAACAGCCCGCAGGTCAGCCTGCACCTCCCGGAGCATTGAAGGTCGGTGAAGGAGACCAAAAGTTTCCCACAAGCAAGGCTTTCATATAATGGCATGGGATCCAAAGGCAAGAGAGCTGCAACCGTCTGTTCATAAAACCTGCTGGGTTTATTTCACCTATCACAGAAGGCAAAAAAAAAAAAAAAAAAAAAATGGAGACAGTGAAATGCGTGAACGTGGTGGGCTTGGGCTTGATACCTTCCTAGCCTGGACGTAGGAGGGAGTTGCCGAGTGACTGGCATGAAGAAAGTTTCTCGATTATTACAAAGATGTCTAATATGGTCTTCCCAAGCAGCTGGAGGGGGAGGGTAAGACTTAGGGCCTGGTGTGTGAGGGAAGAGCCTTCCCTCCTGCGGGACCAGCGTACTTGGCCTTGATTCGAGCCTTTGGCAGCTGCTAGCTTCTTTTAGGGCGCCGGGGTAATGTGGGTGAGGCCGGAATGGAGGCAGGTTCCGCGGGGACGCGTGTAGCCCCCCCCCCCCCCCGGCAGCCAGTTTCTAAGGAAACAGTTGGCCCTTCCAAGCAAGAATTTGTCACTTTGTGGGAGAAAGAAACTGTACAAGAAAAGCCTCGCCGTTCTCCATTCTCATGCAGATGAGATGATGTGCTCCGCTTGGGCCTGTGAGTCCCCCACCCCCACTTCACTCCCGTCCCATTTCCGGCTTGAGCCAGTAAAAAACCTCCTTCATTTAAAGGTAGAGTTGCCGGGTAAGCTTTTCTAAAGCTTGGCCTGAGGGGGTCCTGCTGCCCTCTTGCTGCTCCTGGGACCCCTCTCAGCTCTCAGTTTCTTTGCTCAGACTCCCCGCAAGTGCTCGATTTCCACCCTTCAGAGCTCCAGACCGCACGCCCCCACCTCCCCGTGCGCGCGCTAGGCCCCACCTCCATAGTAAATAAAGTGCAACTGGAGATGCTGTTTACAGAGTAGGTGATTAGGTTTGCAGCCGGCAGCAGAGAGGCAGAGAGCACAGCTGAAGTTTAAACAACAGCCTGCACTGGGGAGGGCAGACGACAAAGGGGAAAAATAAACAAACATGTTCTTGGGCGCGCGCGCGAGGGGCACGAAGAAGCCGCCAACACATATCATCTCAATAAAAAAAGCCACTCTTGGAAAGCTTGCATAGTAATTGAGACAGGCGCTCTTTTCTGATCTGGGTTGGCATTTCCTCATCTCAAGCTGACAGAGCCAACTCAGGAAATTGCTGGTAATATTCATCTGGGGAGCACTTTCATTAAACGTAATTCATTCGACTTTCACAATAAATTGAGTGACATCCTTACAGCGGAACCTTTTTATCCTTGATTAAGTGCTTGCCAAGCTTTGGTTCCCCACTTTATTGTCACATTCCTTCAAGCAGAGTCGTCAACATGCCAATCTGCAGCAGAAAAAATGAGCGCGGTGTGTTTACCAAGCTCCGGGAGGGGTGAGTGCTGACGCTGTGAAAAAGAGCTGATCTCGAACTTGACTAGCGGATAAATCAAGACCGCAACTTCCAGCAAACTAGAGGCGGGCCTGGGTGAACGGTGACCCGGAGAAGGCGGCGGGAGGCGACAGCGGGAACCGCCCTACGACTCCGCGGCACACAGGAGCCGCTGACCCGACGGCGCCGGCTAGCAGTCTTGCCCGCCCCGCTTTAATTAAAATGGTGACAACTGTTAGGTCTTAAAATGGGAGATGAAGCTTCAAGACGACAGAAGTGTCCCACGGGAACTTTCTTGGACTGATTCAAAGCTAGACATTTTGTTTTTTTAAAAAATAAGAAGATCAAGAAGAAGAATGCGCACTTTCTAGCCTGCCGATTGAAAGCCGGCAAACTTGCAGAGTTTGCGCTGTCCTGCTGTAAAGGCAGAGGAGTGCAAAGCGTGTTATTGCTCGTTTTGGGGATTCCCCTTTGACTCTACACCGACACCACGCTGGGGGACTTCACTGACGGTCCATTCGGATCCCGGAACTCCAGCCTAAAGGCAGAGAACACTTCAGTATTCCAGGACTGGGCTGACAGGTAGCAGGCAGCTCTTTGCCAGTATGTGGCCCTTTCTCCCTCGTTGCTCCCAACTCCACTGCCAGCCCCTTATAAAAATCAAAGAAGCCCAGGACTGAGAATTGCTTATTTGAAAAAGCAATATCCATATGCTTTCATCACTCAGATGCCCTTTTGAAAAGATTGTCGACGGCGGTTATTACCTGGACAATGCTGTCAGTTTTTGTAGTCTGCAGAAAATCTTCCCTCGAATGGAAAAGTAGGACATTGGGCACCTATCTTTAAAAAAAAAAATCAACCTATTTCCCTTCCACCGGATATATTTTTCACCCAGACAACACTTTTATTAATGGGGAAATAGCCATCAACAATTCAAAGCCAAATAGAAATCTGCCTCGCACAAAAAGAGCCACCAATTTAATAGCTTTCTGGGAACACAGGGCTGACAGGGTTGGAGAAAATTCTGGCTTTCTCTCCCTCCGGTGCCCAGTGTGGAAGGCAGTGTCTAGGAAGCTCTCACTACAAGGCTCAAGGCCATAATACTCCTGTAGATGGGACAAAAGGGTGAAGCACCAAGTGCTGCTTTCTCACACCTCCATGAATGGCTTTCCAGGCCAAGGCAGGGCGGAGCCTGTTGAAGATATACCCAGAAGCAGCTGGGGCCTCTCTGTGCCCTGCAGAGACCTGGAGAGCACCTTGGGACTAAGGGGGCATCTTGCTGTGCTGCTGAGGTGTAGGTGCCTCAAACTATCTACCCTTGATCACGAGTGGGCAAGTGTGCCCTGCAGCAGAAAGGGGAGAAATTCGGCCTAAGGAGGAATTCTTTATGCTGCCCCCCCCCGAACCAATTTTAATAGAAAACACTAGTCAGGACTGGGTAGCTGTTGTTATCTACTATATAGAATAATTTCAAATTGATGAAAGCTTGCAGTGAGCAACTAGCTTATTCTCTAAAGGGCAGGATATACACAGACCTAGTTCAAAGACTAGACCAGATCTGGGTGCCCGCTCTCCTGCTTTCCCTTCAGCCTTTATCGGCCCTAAAAGTCACCTTCATGTTGAGTTAAATCCAACTGATGGTTTACATGTTAACTATTTGGAATTAGAGGCACTGTGGATATTGTCAATACTTTTAGACTCAACTCAGTTAAACAACTGATGTAGAAGTCACATCTCAACATCACACACACACACTCAAAACCCCTAAACTAATGCAAATAGATAACTCAAATTTTTATCAAATCAAAGGTTTAGCAATGTTTTCTAATTCTTGTCTATTTTGGCCAAGAAAGCAACCAAGTTATTAGCTATTGTAATTCCTAGCAGAACTGGCGAGGCCTTTCCTCAAAGACTGCAATCCTTTGCCAGATTCTCTGGACTCCAATTCTGAGTGACTTTTCTTTGCATGCTCAGGAATGCTACCAGACTCACTTCACTCTTGAGAGCTGCCCCAAATGAAGTGTCACATTCTCTACTGGGCAAACTACCCCCTGTTCCTTGGTGAGGTCTTTAGCACAATCCACTGGGAGTGAATCCATTTACAGCCCCCACCCCTTCCTTTTTCAAACAAGAAACCACATTTGTCCACCTTATCCCAGTGTGCACTTTAATTCAGTTTAAATACTATTGTCTGGTCATCTCATTATCTCATACTCCAAATATCCTGGAATCAGTCCAGAACTGATAGAAAATGAAGCCTGCAGGACCTTAATAAAAATAATAAGCTACACCATAGGTTTCCTCCTGTCGGTCAGGTGTTTAAATCTGAAACACACAACATTTAATAAACAGCAATTTTCCTTACATTTATTTTTAAAAGATGGTTTCCTGGCTCTTATTTTTTTTTTGAGAGTTTACCCAGTAGTAAAACTTGAGAATTAAAGATAATGGGTTTCAGAAGGTAAATTTACAGACACACCTGTAATCATTGCATCACAAAAATGAGCACCTAGTATGGAAACAAGGCAGACCCATCTCTCAACAAACACACAGTAAATAAAGACCTTCCACTTAGGACAGGCATTCAGAGACCTCTGGACCAATAAACACATTCCGTGAGCATTCATTCCCATGCTGACTGTGGGGTCGGATCTGCCAGACAGAGACATCCTCATAAAAATGGCTCTCAAAACTCAGACACATTTAAATTCATATTCTATAAGCAGTAATCTAAACTATTTCTATACAGGAGACATCTAAACAAGCCTTGCTCAAACTGTGGGAATGACTCCTTGAAAAAAACATGGCTGAGATCTCACACCCATAAAGGAAAGGTGTATTGGAAATGTTAGCAAGGAGGCAAGCCACGGAGTGTTCTTCAGTCATTTAACTGATGATGCAATCCACAAGAGCAAAGAATTACTAACTCCTCCCTGACTTGTGACTGGTCAAGGAAAAAAATTAAATAATGGTTTTTTGCCATCTCGCCTTCTTGGAGTTTAACTTGATGCTGCTGCTGATAACCTGTGTGCATCTGTTGCAGGATTTTGCAAAGGGCTGAAGTGTTCTGGGGTGCAGTCACAAATAGATGCACGGTTCCCTTGCTCTAGCTGGTGTTTAATGAAACTAATGAAAAGAGGCATTATCGTGTTTTCATCTGTTCATTGCTACAAGTTTTAGTCAAGACTCCCTGCTTCTTCATTTACCTAAAACCACCCTGACATTAACTGCCCAGTTCACCCTGTGAATCCCATTTTGATGGTAAACATCAGCTTCCTCCTCCAGGAAAACAGCCTGGAATTTTTCTGGCAAATAGCTGTGGGATTGCAATCCCTGGAATACTGTCTTGGGTCACCGCCACCAGTCTTTTGTTTTTGTGGTATGTGTGGTTTCTAATCCCCCTACACACAAAACAACTTCTTTCAGATTGGAGAGAAAAGAATGGACTTCTAAATCGCCTTCCCTGTTTTATTGTTCACATTCCGTATTGTTTTGAGTGAAATTGGAAAAATTGTCTCCTTTCTCTGTATTGCCAAAAGGCATTCAGGTAATGAAGTCTGTAACTAAACGGTAATTGAATCAGCATAATTTGCACACTGAATGGTTTTCAAATGCTCCCAGTTTACAATTAAAGGAGAATTAATGCGCTTGTTGTTGAGAACGCGCCGCATTAGAATAAATCCAGCACTGTTGTTATAATGAGTGGAAAACGGTTTAACTGCCAACACACACGTTTAAAATTTAACACAACGTATTGATTTCACTTCTGCTTTTGATAGATTATTTTTCCAGACTATCGAAATACTTGCTTCAAGCAATAAACTGCACTATAGCCGAGAGCGCTGGCCTTGTGTGGGTGAGCACAGGCCAGGGACATAGGGGCACTCCTGAGGTTTGAATCATTTCTAAAGGTGTGCGGAGAGGACGGGTACGCTTGTTGTGACGCTCAAGAGAATCAGTGGTATCCCTCCCCTGCAGTTTTCGCCTTTCATTTTTCACTCCTTCCCACCTCACCCAATAAAAAAAAAAAAATGCTGTCTGTCCTTTGGTGGAACTTTCCGCCCTCCAACTCCGGGTCTTCAATGTCAGTGGGCTCACTGAACACAGGTGGGAGCGATAATGACGGGAGGTGGGCAATAGGAAAGACACTTTTTGCATTGGGTCTGCGTTATACCCGGGAAAGCACGGACCGGCGACACTCAGAAAAGCTGTTCTTTTGGATTGGCTGCCCCTGCTTTCACCTGTTTACCCTCAAGGTGTCCTGTGGGCGAGGACGTTGATGCGCAGCGCCCTCTGGCGTCTGCTTCTGCTACAGTCGGGCGAGAAAGGTGCAAAGACTGGCAACATTGAGGGTTCTTGAGATGCAGCCGGAAGCCGGAACCGGGTAAATACACTTACTCAGAGACACACACGCGCGCGCGCGCGTGTATGTACCGGATCCACAGAACTCTCAACCCTGCCCATCGCAGGCAGAGCAAAGGCCGAAAAACACGACCATTTGCAGGGACTGTACACTATTGCTTCCGGGCTTGTGGATTCTGAAGCTCTTGGGAATAAAAGATACTAACACCACACCTAGTCTATTTCTCCAGCAGGGTTAGAAAACTCCTGCTGCTACTGCAGCGCCTGCGCTCCACGACCCTCCACAGAACACCTTGAGTTCTCAGTGCACTCCCGCGGCCCGGGATCGACTGTGGGGTTCGGTGCACTAGGCTCAACTTCGCCGACAGAATGCAAGTGTCCCTGGCCCCCTGAGAGATGAGACCTGAAAAATCATACTCTTCTAGGCTCGCTGTGATGCCCGTAACTCCCAAATCACACTAAGTGATTCGCCCTGCGACTCCTCTCAGACTGTCGAGTTCAAACCTCTGAAAACTGTTTCTGGGGGAACCTGGACAGAGGCCGTGGGTGAGATTCTCTCCCTAGTGACAAGGCCTAATGACAAACCTATTTTCTAAAAGGAACCCCCACATGAAAACTGAGGTTCAGTTATCTGAGGGAAACTGGAGCTTGGAAGGAGAGGGAGGGCGTATGTTGCAAGTGTTATCTCTGACCTAACGCAGGTCCTTTACTCGCTGTCTGGTGCATAAACTTACACCAACTACAAGTCTGGAAGTCTCAAGAAGTTAACTGCACTTCTTCATGTACCACAAATTCAAACTGGGGAGGGGGCGGTGGGTAGATTCTCGCTCAGATCTTCAACCCCACCTGCATCCCTTTTCATTTACACTAGGTGGGCGAAGAACTGCTGCCAAGACTTTCAACCCTCCCCGCTAGTCCTTCCTCCCACGGCGTCCTGGCCCACTACCTCTTTCTGGCCGAAGAGGGTATGCGCGCCGCTGTAAAAACCACGAGATGGGGAAAATAAAGCAAGAAATGGGGATGAGAACCCAGAAAACTCCCGCAGGAATCCAAAGAACAGCTTCCCAAAGTTCTTCCACTGTCTCTGGGAGCACAGCTCTCACGGAACTGGTGGCCTCGCCCTCTTTCTCACACCCCCCCCCCCCTCCAACCAGGTACTTGACCTCTCGGTTAGGGTGGAATCTCAAAGCTGCTGGACCGCTCACGACTTACCAAGTATACAGTGGGCTGCAGTAGGAGAAGCACGTACCAGCACGCAGCCTGCATCCTCCCTCCTCTCAAACTTCCTTGGCGGTGCCTTGGCTGAGTCTTTGTTCCTTCAAAAACATAGATCCACCTGACATCCACTTTACAGATCAGGGAGCGCTCTCAGCAGCCTAGATATAAATGAAATTAGACATCCCATGACCACGCGGACAAGGCTGATGAGCAAACGGGGAAAGGGTGTCTTTGTGTGAAGTGATGGAATCAAAAAGCTGGGAGGGGACACGAAGATTTGAAAAGCGAGTCAATCCTGCTCCAGAAACAAGCAAGTGCGGTCCGCGGGCGGGCGGGCGGGCTTGAGCGGTGGCTGAGGGGGCTCCCAGCTCCCGGCGCGTCTCAGGTGCCAGTGCCCAAACAGGGCTGAGGCCGAAGGAGGTTAGTCACACAGAGAACCGCTCACAGGCTGGTTAGGAACCCAACTGTCTCTAGCTGCCAGACCTGCCCTAGTGTTTGACAGGCGGGAGGCTGGGACTAAAGGCGGCGGCTGGTTCTTCGCCAGCCCTGGCAGGGTGCTGTACACAGCAGCGGAGAGAGATAGCAAAAGCGAGCGAGCAAGAGACTGAGTGAGGGGGACACGGGCAGGGAAACCGGTAGGCAGAACTGACCCGGATTAGGTGCGGGTGAAATGGGGGTGGGGGGGAAGAGGATGCAATTTGCATACAGGAGAGCGGGGCTCAGTTTACCCATTCGAGCCCCTTGTAACACAGAGATAGACACACACAATCACATCTCTAGCACTACTTTTTGAGCCAAGGGGCACAGTCAGTTACTAACTTCCACAGTGGAAACCTGCATGGGACTCTGAGGGTCACCTATCAGACGTGCTCTATGCCCAACTAGAGTTCCACAATGCTACCCTTTTCTGGTGCTCACCACCCTGCCCCAAGGTGTCTCTGCTAGGAGCAGTGGAGGCGACCGGTACTTACTGCACTGGACTGGAGGCAAATGCAGCGAGCAAGGACCGCTCTGAACAGGCTCCATGGAGGAGCTACTACGGCCTGGCGTTTCCAGCGCCCGGGACGTGCCCTCCCCGGAGCTCCGTCTCCATGCTCGGGCGAGGACGAGTACAGTTGCCTTGTCCAGCCTTGGCAGAGTCGTTGTCCCAATGCCGGGGTCGCGATCTGGATTGGTCCGCGGGAACCTAGGCTTGGCACAGTTGGGTTCCCGGTGCAGGAAACTTAAGAGGCAAGAGAAGGAGGGGCAGGTAGAGAAGACGACAAGGGAAGAAAGAAAGGGAGGGAGAGAGACTATTGCGCCGGGCTGCTGCACCCGACCGACCCGGACTGCCAGTGCTGGCACTGTCACCAGCAGCCCAGAACTCCGGGCTTTCAGCGGTTGCCAGAGGATGGAGAATGACTTAAGGGGAGGAGACTGGCCAAGTCCTCCGGACTTGAACTTGAGCGATAAGACGCGAGCCTTTTCGGAAGAAAAAAAAAAAGCCACACAACAGGCGCGATGAGTCCCAGCTTCAGAAGGAGGGGTGTGGTGGCGAGAATTTGAAAGCTGCTAGCACCGGTAGCAACTGCAGCATTACCAGCAACGCCAGAAAACTCCCAAAGCCCGCAAGGGACTGGCGTCCTGGGCGCTTTCCGAGGTCCTGCCCGGCCACCGGGGGACGCTCCAAAAGCGCGGTTTCAGCGCGCCGCCGTGAGTGGGTTTTCTCCTCCCGGTGGTGGCTGGTCGTGCCTACAGTCCCGCCACCACCAATTACATTGGCACGTGGGTGAACGGTTCCTCAAAGACTAATTAATACCCCCATGTAAAAAGATCCCGTTCTCGGGCTCTCTGCGGGCCTCCTGGCCCTTAGGGAGAAATGACTCCTGCGGCGTCTCTGGTGGCCGAGGCGCCCCCTCGGGGGAGGGGGTCATAGGGAGGAGAGCAACCTCCAGGGGAGTGGCGTGAAGTGAGGCAGGGAGGTGCACAGGACAGCGGTGGACGCAGAAGAGTGTGGGGAGCCCCAACTGGCTTCGGGAGGGGCGCTGCTGCCGAGAACCGTAAACCTGTGGCTGCGGTGGCCAGAGGCGGGGACGCTGCGGACCGCCAGCCATTCAGCGAGCGAGGCAGCAGAGAGGACTGTGCGACCTTGGATTCTCTGGACTCTCCTGCGCCGGCTGAGCAAAGCGGGAAGGGAGACTGTCTTCTATAGTCTATCCCCCCCTCCCCCTTTCTCTCTCCCTCTCCGCATTTCTCCTCTTCCTCCACTATGTCTTCTCTGTCCCCCCCAGGCATCTTTTCAGATTTTTCCACACTCATTCTCTGTATCCCTATGCTTTTGCTAGGACCTCGCCACTCTCCATCAACCCTCAAGTCCTGTCCCTTTCTTGTTGGCCTCCACCCTCTCAGTCCCTCAAGCTTGGTATCTACTCCAGGAAGACTGAGACCAGGTCTTCCTTCTACATGTCCACATTTAGGCCACAGGGGAGAACAATAAAGGCCTTTCTCTCCTGCACTCTTGCAGGTTACTTCTCTCTGCCTTGGACAGAACCTGGTGTTGAGTAATACATACACAGCGCATGACAATATTTTGTTATTAACCTGCAGGAACTGGGTCAAAATTTACCTCCGGAGCCTGAGTGCACAGCATCAAAATAGAATCGTGGTTTTTAATGGGCTTTGGAGTTTCTTTCCCCTAAGTGTGCCTCTTCGACACCTCAGGCCCTGTGGATTCTGTTCCATTCCTTGAGACCCAGGCTCCACACGCCCTTTATATATGGTAATGACCGGCTGAATTCTCCTAGCGAGCACAGGCTACCCTCCACACATAGCAGTGACAATCAACAGAAGCACCATTGTCGTGAGCAGAGGCAAGAAGGTGCCCACTGAGAATCAGATCTTTCCAAAAGGCTACAAATTAGGTCCCATCACAGGACAGGGGTCCCTGTGCTTTGAGGACTGTAAAATTTTCCCTCTGGAAACACCTCTTTAAAGAAAACGCTCTCCTAATTTTAAAATTTGTGCTCTGCCACTGTGATCATTGTAATTCACTGGGGCAGAGTGAGAGACTGAAGCATGCTTCCTGATAAGGACGCTGGAAAATCCTCTTTAAAAATAATACACATGGGTACATTGTCTGGATCCAAAGTTGACTTGAACCTTTTCACTTACTAGAATTTTTGTGTTCTATAAAGTTTAAATAAGAAAAAATTAAGTATGAAAACATCTATATCTGGTGATGAAGGGTAAAAATGAGGACCAGGTTTTGAGCAGCCCCCCCTCTTTAAGAGTCATAAGGCTATTCTAAATACAATGGTCTCTTGTACACAAGCTCCCAGGTCCTTCCAGGCTATAGTATTAAAAATTATTATATGTTCACCTGGGTACTCAAGCACATTGCTGTCATAGGTGGGCTTTTCTCTGGCCTTTTGAGACACACGAATGAAAAAAGCCAGCTTTGGGATGTACCATGCCCTTTCCTAAACTTTTTTCAGAAACGTTCCTTCTTACAGTGCCATTCAGCTGTTAAAAAAAAAAATACATTGCTTGTGAAATAGATCAGGGACCTTAAAATCCCTGCCTGAATGGGGCTGATTATTTTTTAAAAAGCACCACAGGAACCCAGCCAGGAGAAATGGTCAGACACTTTGTTCTATGACAGGTGGGGTGCCAAAGAGCCCTTTTATGCTAACACCTGAGAATTTTTATCCACGTGTATATTCTTGAAGGATCCTACAAGCTCTTTGGCCTGGGATATAAAACAAGAGTGTATCACTTTGTATGTCATCGTAGAAGTAATTTCCTTAATTAGAAAACCATCTGGAGCCCCTGAGCAACCCAAAAGAGTCCATAACCGTTTCTGTGAGATTTCTTCAATTTTGATGACATGATATTAGTGGGGAAGGGCACAAAGATGGCGTCTTCACCTGCCTCCTGTTACTTGCTTTAAAAACAAAAGGAAGAACATGATTCTTACACATTCTTCTGCTTCAGCTCCTACAGTACTCTGCAGTGAACATTGGCAATGATCTTCCCAGAAAAAGAACAAAGGTACTAGTTCCTCCAGACTTTATTTATGCTGGGAGTCCTTTTGAAATTCTCCCTTTCCCTCTGCATGTTACAACCACTTCAAACCATAACCTTCACTTTTTACCTCCCCAGTCTACTTGGTCAAATGTATAAAGTCTGGTGTAAAACTTACTTCTACTTTAAAAAAAAATACATATCTCAAAAGAGCTCAAAGGGCTGTTCTTCCCCCAAGAAATTAAGATTGTAAATGATTTCTGACAATCAAAACAAAAAGATTAAGTTTATAATTTATTTGAAGTACACTGTTAGTCTCAATTACCTTTTTATTGGCATGGGGGGAAGTACATCAATTGAAGCTTTGATATATTTTGGGACTAGAGAGAGGAGAGAAGTACAAATTAATTTCAAACTTGACAAAAATAAGCTCTAAACTGAACTTACCTTAAAATATATTGATATTATATTTTACCCAAAACCTAAGTAGACAGAAAAATGTAGTTATGAAGTGCCCAGTTGTGATTTTGCTTAAGCTTCAGGCCAAACTATATATATTTTTGTAAATAGCAAATAGAGTTATGCCTACTTTTTCTTAATAACAGCAAAAAATGTATAGCTGTATCATTTTTCTATCCTGAATTCAGTATAAGCTGATGTTTTCATGTTATACAGCCCTGAGCAAGTGCCCAAAGAGGCCCCTGGTCTCAGTACCCCTCTCTATCTAATGAGGAAGTAAGGTTAGATAATAGATTAAATGCCTTTATTCTATTTCATGTAATTAGACAGGAAGTCACAGATGTTTTTAAAAACTTAACTGTGTCACAAAGTGTATGCTAAAAAAAGATGTTGGCAATTTAAAGGAACATTATTTTGTTCAACACACTCCAATGATTCTCAAGATGTTTGTGGGTTTAAATCAGTTTCTGTGCATTTCTTCCCTGCCTCGTTCTTGTGACCTTTTCTCTAGGTCAAGGGTTGACTCTATTGTATTAATCATTCCACTTCCTCATATAAATTGTTCTGCACATGTTTTTAATGTCATTGATTTATGAGAATCTGCACTCAGAGTGGCATCCTTATTATATTTATGAATATTTGTTACAAAAGAGGCAAAGCTATTTCCATCCCTTCTTCACAATTCCTAAATGTCACCCAAGACAATTAAGAAACCCTCTGGCCCCTCCACACCCTCAAGGTGTTCTGCTAGTATAAAGAATGATCAGTTAAAACGTGTTTTTATTGTTTTTATTTTTGTTTTTGTTGTTGTTTTAATACCAGCCTAAAGTATTTGGCATTTCAACGTAGTTTAATTTAGCTAATAACTGTGAGATATGCTAGCTGTATTACCATCACAAGAATGCTTTAGTAACCATATCACTAAACTAGAGAGAAAAAATAGCCATCAAGTTCAAGAAAGAAAATCCAAAGCTTGATGTAAATGGCATTATTCGTTTCAGAAGCAATGTATATGCTCAGTCTGTGTGTCCATATTTATTCTGCTAGGCAAGGACTGTGGGCTCTTAAAGGTAGGTTGGCTTTAATTATGCTCACAAAGTTAAAAAGAGAATGAATACAATAAGAGAAATAAAGACAGCCAGCATTGAAAGGAAAGTTGAATATACAAAATGGAAAGATTGAGGTCATACACCCCCAAATCATAAATATATTTTAAGTATTAGAGCTAAACAAGTATTATAATCTAATTACAGAAATTTGTCATAATTGTCCCCCCCAGAGATTAACTGACAGTTCCCTAAAGCTGAATCATTAAGACAAAGAAATTGACAGCCAATGTTCTGTGAACAAAGCAAAGTATAGTATTTGCTCTCAGCTAGAAGGAACACCGGAACTCCCAACCACGTGAAGATGGTATAAACTGTGAGGACAATGGATGCAGTCTTGGGTCAACCAGAAGCCATAAGTGAGTCTGAAAATGCGTCTATATTTTATCTTTATCATCTAACATACCAAGATGTTCTTGAAATGCCATTGTTGTTCGAGTTTTTGTTCTGATGAGACAAAATGACATAGGCGGGCAACGAAAGCTACTTCAGCTAAAATAGAGAGATAAGACTGTTTTTGCATTATTTTGTTTAAATAGGAATTTCGTAAAGAAGCAACAAGCCTCTTAATTTCCCATTTGAACATCAAATAAATGAAAACAGCTATACTAGAATTTCACTCTGATTAACATTAGGGACCATGTCATAAAAATGATATGTCTTTCTGCTTTCAATTTTAATAATAATGTATTTTTGTTAAAGTTTAAAGTAAAATGGTGTCACATCAAATTCTGTGTTACATGGGTGACATAATGCCTCAAAACCTGCATTTCTCAGAATGACAATGACTGCCATGGAACAATACACATATATACCAGGAACTATAGCCTTGGCTTTGTTTCTTTTGCCACACAATATGCCCAGTGAGACCTTGAATTTGAATCCAGAATTTAGTATTGAAGGCAAACCTTTAAGATTAGACAAACGTATTGTCTTCATTCTATTTTTTTTTTCCCAATGAGGTTGACTCGGAGCAAACCTGGGGTGCCTGGACCTTTTCCATACTGCTCTACCTGTTTTTCCACACACGCCTGTGTCTTGTAACTGCCCTACCTGTTTCCCCACACACACCTGTGTCTTGTAACTGCCCTACCTGTTTGAGTTCAGCGCCACTCTTGTGCATGGTTTTCAACAAGGCCCCAGCCATTCCTTCTCATGTTGTTGAAGATCACTGATCTTCAACGAGACGCTTGTCCTCTCCAGGATTCTAGTAGTACTTCTGTTTCTCCTTCCATGCTGTGAAGACAAGTTGATCTTTTAATGGCTTCACAGTTGTATGACTGCTAATATCCAGTTGCAACCAAGCTCCTAATTCCTGTTCTGATGTTTTCCTTCAACCAAAATTTCAGTTGCCTACACACTCACCCAGATGTCCTTGAGGTACTAAAATTAATGTGACTAAAACACAACTTTATTTTGCTACATTGACAACATAATTCTATTTATTCGCATAATTTTCATTGTTAACACTAAGGGACTTAGCCAAGAGGCCTCTTGTGAAATGAGAAGTAGGCCTTCTATATAAGTTTAATTAATCTCTCTCTCTCTCTCTCTCTCTCTCTCTCTCTCTCTCTCTCTCTCTCCTTAAGAGGAATGGTGTGTTTCCACTTGCTCTTCTAGCCAGCAGGAGACCAGCATACAGAGTCATAGCCTTCAACACAGGACCTGAAACAGAAACACATGAAGCAGGCTAGAAGTGGCACATTATCTGGGGCAGATCTACCAAGCTGATCTGCCATCATGTAGACTTAAAAATAAAATCTTTACTTTCTTGATAACTGTCCAGATTCTGATGTTGTTTCCAGCACCATCACAGGCAAAGCTGGCTGGTTAAGAATAAAACGGCACTACCCTCGAAATCTTGAATGTCAGATTGCCCTAATCATTTTCTAGTCTTTCTGTTCTCTACATAAGTCGTTCAGTTACCAACACTTCTCAAATGTAGACCTAATTAAGTCTCATGCTACCTTCTCTCTTCTCTATTCCTGATATTGCTTCTGACTTAGGTTGATACCCTGCATCAACTGAGTTGGCAGAATCCTACTAACAGATCTGGCCCATTTTCATCTCCTGCCTTCATACATATACTGTCTTCACTACCACATGATAACCAAGGATGTACTCATAACATGTATGTATTTAAACTTCTTTCTAAACTCCCCATTGCTTGTCAATCATGTCAAACTTCCTAGAGACCTCCAACCTCTATCCATATCTTCTCTTTCATCTCCTGTCAAACCCAGCTTCTCCTACCTACATACTCTATTTTCTCTAGCCACAAAATCTTTAGAATTTGTAGCACAAAGTTGTGTCTCAGCTTGGCATGTTCTTTCCTTTGCTTAGATTCCTCCCAATTAACTCTAGGTCAGCAGTTCTCAACCTGTGAGAGGCAGCCCCATCAGGAGTCACATATCAGACATCCCGCTTACCAGATATTTACATTATGACTTATAACAATAAAAAATTACAGTGATAAAGTCTCAACAAAATAGTTTTGTGGTTTGGGGTCTCCACAACATGAAGAACTGTGTTAAAATGTCACAACATTAGGAATGTTGAGAACTTGCAAACTTTTGCTCAAAAATCACCTCCAATCTGCTCCACTTTCTTCAGGGATTTGTGCATTAAGCACCTTGTCAATTCATGTGCGCCATATTGTCTATACCATTGTTTCTCGACTAGACAGTCAGACACACTCAGCTCAGTGTGCAGAAAACTGTCTTGTCCATTTCATGGAAAAGAGCAGGTCTTATCTCAGCACTCAGGAGCTGAGGCAGAAGGATAATAAGTTTAAGGCCATTTTGAAGCTTGAACTATATAGCAAGAGAGAGACAGAGACAGAAACATGAGCTTATCAGAGATTTGAATAGAGCAAGGCAGGCAACCTCAAATTAGTGAAATGAATAGAGGCAGTTTCAAGATTGGGAGGACTGGGTCTCAGTCCTAAGACACCCCCTAGCCCCAAATCTTCAGAAAGTCTTCTCAGAATTAGTGGCCGGGTGGGTATTTGGCTGGATATGCTATTCAGTGGCTCAACCCATTAATTCTCCTGTCCAAGGCCAAGTAAACATGCAATTGAAAGTTACCTAATGTCCTTAAACCCCAGCGTCACTCTTCCCAGGAGTATCTCAGATAGATTCTCAATGTTTCAGACACTGTAGACATTAGACTACAGTGAACACTTTCTTACACCAGTCCCCACCTCGTCCTCTGCCATGAAACCGGGTGAAAGGGGAAATGGAGGGAAGAAAACTAGAGCATCCCTGTTCTTGGTACACCCAACCCTAACTCTGGACCTAATGAACAATGCCCATGGAAAAACTTGGTACTAGGATTTTTAGCCCTAGGCTAAATGCTCGATACAGTAGGCGCCAGGGGACACTACTACTCATCCCTTCCGCTCTACCTTGATACAATAGGCACCAAGGGATGCTATTCTCTCTTCTCTGTTCTCCTTTCATCCCCACCTTGATACAGTAGGCACCAAGGGATGTTAATCTCTCATTTCTGTTCTCCCTTCATCCCTACCTTGATACAGTAAGCACCAGGGGATGCTATTCTCTCTTCTCTCCTTTCCCTTCAGCCCTACCTTGGATTATACTTCCGTTATCTCACTGACAGAATCTAAAGTAAAATACACAGCTTCCTGAATCCCGTGCCCTTTCTTCTAGATGGCGTCAGTAACTAACGCCATCAAAATCTCCTCCCCTAACTCTTTAAACAGTTCCCTTTTGTCACTTGTGTTCACGTCTCTACTGACCACCCAGGCTCACATTCTTCTTTCCATGCCTGTCTTTGATATACAGAGTTAGAGACCTCCGTCCACAGAGGACATCCTCAGTTCCCTGTTGCTCTGATACACAGTGTTCAAGAAGAACTCACCAGTATCCCTGATACCACAATCCCCACCTACTCACCAGTGACATCCGCAGTGTTCATGCACATAGATAGCCGTTAGGCGTACATCTCATAGACCAGTATGGCACTTGTCAGATCCAGGCTTCTTTCTGGGTATCCACCCACTCTTATCTCTTGACTAGAAGTGAGATCTTCATCACTTAGTTTCTGGGAAGCTATGTTTTTTATAACCCATGTCACAGTTCCCATCATGCTGTTCTGAGCCCTCCAATGGAAGGGACTGTCTGGTCTTTGCTCTGTCTTAGTATGAGGGCTCGTGTCAGCTCATGTTTGCCTCTCATTTGCCTTTAAAGGGATATATTTTAACAAGTGTCTAGGTGATCCAGAGGAAGATTGTGCAAATAAACGTGGAGAATATTTGTCTTCAAATGTGGTAGATTCAAATTTAAAAAACAATTGAGCTCCTTAATGTGAAAATTATTAGTCAGAGTGGTGTTTACCCAAAACATCAAGACTGGAGATGCACAGATGGCTTAGCGTTTAAGAGCACTGGCTGCTCTTCAAAGGTCCAGAGTTCAATTCCCAGCAACCACATGGTGGCTCACAACCATCTATAATGAGATCTGATGCCCTCTTCTGGCCTGTAGGCACACATGCAGGCAGAACACTGTATATATAATAAATAAATAAACCTTCAAAACATCATCACTAAATATATTGATTCAAACAAATTTTAACTATATGTAAGTTACTCAATAAAAAGAGACTAATAGTATAATTAACTTGGTTTAATTACTGTACACTGAATACATGCAACATCACATGTATTTAATAAATATAATGATTTTATAATCAAAAATAAAATGTTTTTAAAAGATGTAGAAACATAGTACTCTCAAGAACACTTGCTTCAGCCTATTGCACTGTGACTCCTCCAACCATTTTGACTTGATTCCAACTTTAAATCTTCTCTTATGTTGTGCTCCTTGATTGGAATCCAATGCCAGTTTACCAAATAAGCCATGGTACTGTAGACACAGCTGCAGAGAAGCAAGCATAAATCCTTGTCTCAGGGAGCTAACAGTCTAACAGACTGACAATAAAGATGATTTTAGTTAGAAGATACAGCAAGTTGGATGGGGAGAAGTCCTGCAGAGAAAACGAAGAAGGTACAGGAGACAGTCATAGCAGTGAACACAGAAGGAGTTTTGGGTGCAGTGGTTGATGATGGTCTTCTTGTGAAGCTAGGATCTGAGTGTAAATGGACGGAGATAAAGTAGGGCACCATCTAGAAGTCGTGAGTAAACTTTTCAAGTAGAAGCAAGCAAGGGAAGTTTAGGCAGTGATCTACTTGTGGGTTGGAGAGATAGGGAGAGTGGCATTTTATCTAGGGAAGAGGAAGTCAGGAAGAGGTGACAAAGAAGAAAGCAGAAATGACAGACTGAGTAGCAACTGGGGGCACTGAAACAATTTGGTCTTGATAAGATGTTACAGTGTGCCTTAAGCCTGGCAGGGAAGTGACACACTCAAACTCACTCTTCAACATAACTGTTGCAGATACTCTCTCAAGAGGAACCTGCTGGGCTGGGAAACGTGATTCTGGCAGCTGGGGGCAAAGCAAGAGGATCTCAAATCCAAAGTTAGCCTGGCTACATAACAAGGCTGTCTCAAAAGAAAAAAATAAAACAACATGAAGGACAAATGAACAGCTCCAGGAGAGTCAGGAGGTTCCTGAAACAATCCAAACACGAGGCCAAAGTGAGTTGGTGACATGCAAGATGAAGAGATGAGAAGCAACTGATTCCGGGTTATGTTTGTTGTTAAATAATAAAATCCTGGCTTGGCTGTAATGTAAAAGCGGAGGCGATTACGCAAGGAAAAGACACAGACACGCGGCGGTCCCACGTGGGTGCACTTTAATGGGGGAGGGGCAACAGGCAGGTACAGGTGTGTAAAACACTAGGAAAACAAGGGGGAAAGGGAAAAGAGGACAAACTCGTAAAGACCTTCGCTTTTAACGGGGAATGCAAAGGCTTCTGGGAAATGTCCGTATCCAGGAGAATGCTGGGAACTGTAGTTCGGCAAAGGAACAACAATGTTAAAAAGAGGACTGTGACGTCGTTGGCAGAAGGGTTGAAGGTGGAATGGCAGAAACACTGTTGACTACAAGGTTTTAGCCCTGGGTGTCTAAAAAGAGGGACCCTTCTTTGAGATGGAAAAGTCTGTGAAAGAGGAAGGTGTGCAAAGAAAGCCAGGCAGCCACCAGCTCAGCCTAGAGCCTGTTAAGTTTGAGATGTATATAAGGTATTTACACGGAAGTGAACAATGAGCTAAGAACTCAGAGGAATGCTTTAACTTAAAGATATGAATTTGGCTATGGCCAGCATATTCATGGTTCTTTTGAAGATGAAATTGTTAAATAGGTGTAAATAAGGAAGAGAGGATTCCTGGAGCTCTTCAGTGTAAGAAACAGTGGGCAGTGGGTTGGGTCAAGCAGAAGGAGAATGGACACTCAGTGCTCTAGGCAGAGAGAAGTGGCTGAATCAAAGGCTCTGGTGAGTCAAGTGTGACTGAGAATGACCGGTGAGAGATGGAAGTCCGTGGCAACCTTGATAACAGCAGCTTTGTTAAAGTAGCCCCCCTTCCAGGACTCTCCCCGTGGTCTCCTCTCCCCAAGGCTCTGAACTACGTACATAGGACCTGCTCATTCGCTCACTGCACTTGCTTCCCATCCGTGATGCTGAACGCTTCCTTCTGGTCGTGTCTTCTTTCCAGCTACAGAAGCAGGCAAATCAGCACCTTCTTTTGCAGGTGCAGCAACCCCGTTAGGACGCTGGCTAAGTTCACACCCACAGTGAGCATGCAAAGTATACAGTAAACTAAATATTTCTCTGCTGTCTTTCCGAGCGCCTTTCCTCAGTTCTCCTTCCTAGATATTAAACAACTTCAGTTAGGTTTATGTCCTTCCATTTGGCCTGTAAGGATGTCCACAAGCTGGCTTATTAAAACTTAGTCTTTTAGCGTTTCTGATAATTTATTGGTCATTTTCTGTCATTGAACTTATAATATTACCTCTGTCTGAAAAGCCTTCTTCAACCCAAGAACCCTTTTCCTTTTAGGAAGTAAATAATAAAGAACTTAAATTTTATTTTTGTGCTATTTGTGTTTTTTTTAAAAAAAATCATTAAGATTTTATGTCTTATCATTTGCATGTCAATAGTCTAAGGTTTTCTTGTCCTATCTACAATACAGAAATTACAGTAAATTATTCTATTTTTATATACATTTTACTGTTTAAAATGTTGGACCAAGTTTAACAATTTGGAATTTCTACTTAATCTGTTACCTAGAGATTTCAGAATCAATCGGAAATTGAGAAACTGTAGTAAGGAGGCCGCTTCTTTGTCCTGGCTGCCCAGAACAGAAATAATCACGCAGAAACCATATTAACTAAATCACTGCTTGGCCCGTTAGCTCTAGCTTCTTACTGGATGACTCTTACATATTAATTTAACCCATTTCTATTAATCTGTGTATCACCACGTGACTGTTGCTTACTGGTTAAAGTTCCATCTGGCTCCGGCAGGGCTACATAGCTTCTTTCTGACTCCACCTCCTTTCTCCCAGCATTCTGCTTAGTTTTCCCCACCTAGCTCTGGTCCCCTATAGTTCTGCTATAGAACCAAAGTAGTTCCTTTATTCATCAATAGTAATCACAGCATATAGAGGGGAATCCCACATCAAGAAACAAAGTAGAACCATATTTAAAGATGTGATAATAAATGACATAAATGAAGAGAGAGATGAACGGAGGGAAGGGTTTTCCCACATCTCACACATTAGCCACTGTTATCCACTAAAAAGACATGAGGGTAACACAAATTTTACAGGTGACAAAATGTTCTTAAGGCATGTAAAAATCCCACAGTCGATCTGGGGCAATGAAACCCGAGCTTCTGGTTCTATAACCCCCTCTTTTCTTCTTCTACCATGGTGGCTTCCTGTCTAAAAATGTAACACCACTGATTAAATTTCCCCCAGCCTTTTTACTTAGTACTGAATATTGTGTTTGTTGTTGGTCAGATGTAAACTGTAGTTCTACAGTTTCATTACTTTTTCTCTTCAGTAACAAAGGGACTTGTAGTCTCACAATTGGTTTGATTAGTCTACTTTTGTCTTTTATAAGACATAAGAACAATGGAGTTTGCCTCAGTTTTTAAGAACTTTCTTGGCGGTCAGGGATTCCTTAAATCTAGGGAGCTTACCCGGGTGACCACTGCCTGCCGGCTAGAGATGTTCTCTGGGGAATGTTTCCTTCTGGCGCATATCACATTATCCTAATTAGAGATTTCCAATCTCAAGAGCACAGAATCAAGACTAATTTATCCAAAAAGCACTTTTCTCAAGACTATTGAAGATCTGTCTCTGATACATTTTTTAAAGAATTTATTTAATTTCCAGTTTTAGAAGAAATAGCAATCAAAATGAGTTATTCACTCACACGTACCTGATGATTGAGTTCCTCAACGTTAATAAGTATTTTGTTGCTGTTGTTTCAATTTGGATTTTTATTTCTTTGTTTGAGACAAAGTTTAACTGTGTATCCTTGGCTGCTCTGGAACTTGATATGTGAGCAAGGCTGGCCTCAAATTCCCAGAGATCTTCCTGCCTCTGCTTCCCTAGTTTAAAGGTGTATGCCATGACCCTTAGCACAAGTGTTTTTCCTTTATTGCTAACCATGAACTCTAAAAAAGGAAGGGAGGAAGGAAGGAGAAAGCAGGAAGGAGGGAAGGCAGAGACACCATAAAACGTCTGATGTTATAAAGGAAATACATCATCTATTAAAAGGCCCCAACCAATAAAGGTTCCATTCGCCATCCCAAGTGCCCGAACAAGGCCATCATCTTATCGTTTGCCCTAAAATAACCTTTACAGAAGCTTAAAGCTGTATGACATCTTCAGAGAAAATGCACATTAAAGCAAAGCACCACCTTCAAACCATCTCTGGCAAAGAAATATCAAGGTGAGGTGATCTAATTTGGAGATAATTATACACTAATAACTACCCTTCTCATTTTATCCAGCGCTAAATATTTTGCAGCTATTGTCAGAGTGAATGACGAGCCTGCAATGTGAGTGGTTTGGATTTTAGATTCTCCACCATTTCAAAGAAAATGAATTGGATGAGGCTCAGTTTAATTTGAGAGTATATATGATCTTGCTATTTATGACCAAGGCACCATTGTCTCTTTAGAGTATATATTTCAGGCCTCAGATTTACTATGTCTACCTCATATTTTAGGTTCAAAATTAAAACGGTGTGACTGAAGCTCTCAGATCTTACGGAGGAGATTAACAAATAAGGCTGGCTGAAAAAACTAAGGCTATGCTTTTAAAGCCATTTTTTTAGCTATAGAAATGCAACGACAATTAACCCTGCTCACAACCATCTCTCTGGCCAAACATTAATTAGATTCCAGGAGGTGGATGAAAATGGACAAAAATAGCTTCAATGAAATGATTATGAAATGAATTTTCACACTACAGAGCAAGCGGGAGACATGAAAAAGACCGGCCCATGCAGAAGGTGTTTTTCATCCTCTTTGACAACGTGAGCAAATGGAGGATGAAGGCACAGGTTTCTCCTTTCATCATGAGCTCTGCTTCAAGATTTACAGTGATCCAAAAAGGAGGGAAGAAAGAAACTTTAAAATGAGAACTACTCGCTGGAAAGGTGACTAGCGAGCACACATTGCGCAGAAAGGTTTAAGGAACACTGATCACGGTTTAGCTGCATTAGGACCATGACCTGAACGATTAAGAGAAACTGAGAGCATTCAAACAAAGGGGCATTGATGAGCCAGCATTTGTTTCCAAAAGTTACTGCCCAGTGAGCACTGCATAAACTCTATTGCACTCAGGGAAAAACTGTGCTTGGATTTCTAGTGAGCAAAGCCGAAGTGAGAAGAAAATAAAACCTGATCATATGCGTCATGTTTAATGTAAAATTTCATAGTCTTCCTGATCCTGACGGTGAGGCGATTTGTAAAGGGCGCTAATTGTGGTCAATTAATACAGTCCTCTAGCGCCACCTAGTGTTCCCCGACATTGCTGTAACCCAGATCACCTACTAAACCAAATAAACAACTTCTTACAAAGATCTCCGATATAAAAGGAAACAGACACATGCCAAGGCTTGGTTTTGATATCGTGAAGCATTTTCAATTCTTTGGTTTTAATTGCTTTAAGTTACTTTAAGTTTAAGTATCACTTGCTTTTATCCAACAGTTTTTTTTTGTATCCTTGGTTCATTTCCGTTGTTAGTCACCTAACTGTCGGCCTTTCCTCCAAAACCACAGCAATTAACAAAGTTAGCTTGTTTTTGACGAATGATATAGTCACTTCTTAATTAATTGATTTGTGCATGTTAGGGTAGACTATCTGTACATCCAGATGTTTAAAGATTTTATAAATTTTATTGTTTTAAAAATGCATGTAAATTAACATCACACTGAGTTTACAGAAACAAGCAAGAAAATATAGGCACCAAAATTTTCGTTGAGCACCTAGTTTTCTCGAATGACAAATAAAATGGGTTGAGTAAGCAAGGCCAGTCTTGTTCTGCATGATTACGCAAGAAAGCTACGGCTGCTCTCCTGAAGTCACGCTACAGAATTAGAGTGAAAAGTGTGTCTCAGACCAGCTTACGCCTGGCACATAGACGTACGTCAAAAAATATCCAGTAGCAGACAAGTAGGAAATTGTGCATACTGCTCAACAAAGTCCTGAATCTATTCTTCCTGGTCCTCGAGGAGGACAGATGTCACAATGTGACCACCATCAGGCAGTCACTTAGACCAGCGCCTGAGCAAGGCAGTGCTTAGGGAGGAGACCTAAGCAAGTCCTCACGGGTGAAAGCTGCAGGTGTCTGATCTGGCTTTATAATAACTACTAAAAGTAATAACATCACGTGGAGGCACGGTATTTTTACCAAATGGTCTTCTCTATTCGTCTACTGTTGATACCCAGCAGGTAACAGGAGGTAACACTGTCTCCGGTATGACCCCCTGCAATGAGCACTCAGTGGGATCTCCTGGAAATATGTCTATTGTGGTTTACTCTTTTTTAAACCCTCTCAAAGGTATCCAACAACATGAAAAGCCCCATTGCTTCTAGATAAGACTCCTTAGGACCCTGTCAGATAAGGACCAAGTTCTGGGCAGTGGGGTTGCAGTTGGGTTCTTGTGAATGCAGACACTTTCCAGGGTTTGGAAAACAACAATAAAACAAATAGGAGCAAGAAGCGCCCTTCCCCACCCCCCACCCCTGCTCTGAAATTCCTTAGGAAACAGAGGAGGAAGGGAAGCTCAAAATTTAGTACAAATGGCCCCCAAACACCTACCAATACACACACACACACACACACACACACACACACACACACCATTCACATCAAATTCAAGTCAACGAATGAATGAGAATCTATGTTCTCCACTAAATGGGTTCGTGCTCTTCATGTATAAAAGTGAACAGTAGCAGAAACCTATGAAGCAGTGTGGCAGCATCACCTGAGGCTCGATTTTTAAACAAATATTTCTAAAGACAAATTTGGTTGTTTTTATTTTGGTAATAAAGGAAAGTTACAACATTTTATTATGTAAATAAGTTTATTTTTATTGTTTTTGATATATATTTTTGATTTAAAATAATGCAAACATATCACTTATGATAATGGGTTACAGATTAGAATAAGTATATAAGATCAAAAGAGAATCCTTACTTGCCTGTTTGTTTTTTATTGAAAACAGATTCTTTCTCTCATACAACACATCCCAACCACAGATTCCCTTCCCTCTATCCCTAGTCTTCCCCTACACTTCCCCTCTCCCTTCCCATTTACTCTTCAGAAAAGAGCAGGCCTCTGAGAAACAACAGCTAAACGAGACAAAAAAAAAAAAAAGATACAACAAGACAAGGCAAAACAAAACCCTCATAGGGAAGCAGGACACGGCAACCCAATAGGAGGAAAAGAGTCTCAAAAAACAGGCAAAAGAGTCACAGATACACCACTGTTAGAAATCCCACATAAACACCAAGCTAGACATTACGTAAACCCGCCACAAACCTATGCAGGTCCGGTGTTTGGAGATTCCATGAGACCTTTTATGACCCCTGCTTAGCTGGTTCCATGGGCTGTATTCTCCTGGTGTCCCCCATCCCCTCGGACTCCTACTGTCTCTCCAGCTTAGTGATGGACCTCTCTCTGAATAATGTCTGACTGGAACTCTGCATCCACTCCCATTTGCCTCCAGTGGAAGCTTCTCAAATGATGACTGGATAAGCCCCCAGTCTGCTAGCACAGCAGAGTACCATTAGGAATCATTTCACTGATTCTCTCCACCCCTACCCTATACTCTGGACTAGCCAGTCTCCCATCCTGACCATCCAGGAAGTGTAGTCTCATGTTAAACCAAACATTGGTTGGCAACTCCCACTAGAGCCTTAGAATCCTTGCAGGGTGGGGGCGCTCGCGCGCGCGCACGCACGCACACACAGTATCGTTTGTGCTTTTTCCTGCTACCTAAAGAACCTCTCCCTCGGTTCTTTTTGGTTTCTACTCCTTTCAGTGTTTGAAAATGTCCTCCCTGACAGCACATCCCATGCCATCCTCTGCTGAAAACACTGCCCCTTTCACCCTGCTTGACACACATGCCTGAGCCTAGCACTGGAGTTCGAACCAAATTCAGTCTGTTTCGATCTACACATAACTTTCCAATAATGTAAAAAAAAAAAGGGACAATTGCCTTGTAGCATTGAGTTCAAAAACCTATTTCTTGAGTTGTCTTCAACAAGATAACAATATTCATTATTTTCAAATCTAAAAGAAAATATTTATAGTCATAATAAGTTTTTATCATAACTATCTAATTTACTTCAACTTCTACTGCAGGGTATCAGGTGATTCTAATCAAAGTGAGTATTCTTCTTTTTTGTTTGATTGTTTGTTTTCATTTATTTATTTAATCAACAAATACTCATCAAGATGATTTTTTTCCTAACTCCATCCATGTACCTCTGGATTTCATAATTTCTTGTATTTTTAACAGCTGAATGATATTCTGGTGTATAAAGGTATCACACGTCGTTATCCATTTATTCTAATTTCTAGCTTTTAAGAACAGAGCAGCAATGAACATAGATGAACAATTTATCTGGAGTATGATGCAGAGTCCACTGAATGCACACCAAGAATGATGTAGCTAGATCCTTGCCAGCAGGGGCTATCATTTTTTCTAATGAACTTGGCCAGAATACTGGTGTAAGATGAAAAAAAACTGAAAAGTTTTCTCTATGGCAAAGGACAGCATCATTCAGGTAAAGTGGCAGGATGCAAAATGGTGGAAGATCTTAACCAATTATACATTTAATAGAAGACTAATAAAATAAAGATAACTAAAAGAAGCTGGATACCAGGAAAACAAGTAACCCAGTTAAAAATGGGGAACAGAACTAAACAGAGAATTCTCAAAAGATAAAACACAAATAGCTGAGAAACACAACAAAATGTTCGATATTCTTCATCATCAGGGAAATATAAATCAAAACTATTTTAATATTTCATCTTACACGAGTATTCTTCATTTCAACAACTAGAAATCCACACAGTATTGCTAAATATAGTTTTTATATGAGGTTTGAAAGCCAGTCCTGAAGACATTGTAATCTTGTTCTTTTTCTAGATTTTTTTGCACTACCCCAGGTCCCTTTTACTTCCTCAAGAAGTTTAGAATAGCTTGCTAATTTCCATAAAAAACTGCTTCGTGACATGTTTTGTATTAATTTTATCTGCACATTTGTGATATTTTATTTTTATTCATTTTTTCATTTCTTTAAATATTTCATAGTTTAATTTTATTTTTGATATTGTAATATAGTTACAACATTTCTTCCTAGACCAATGGAACAAAATTGACATTTTGACGCCCTTTTCATCTCTCTCCTATAGAGGTAACTTCTGCTCTCTCTCCCTATCTCTCTCTCTCTCTCTCTCTCTCTCTTCTCTCATAGTCCCCCTTCTCCCTCCCTCTCCCCTTTCTCCTTCCCTTCCATAAACCACTAAATAAATATCCAACCTCCAAAAAAATGACATTTTTATAATAAAAATGTATGTGTTGATATTGTAGTGTTCCTGTTAATAAATATTTTGGAAGGATATGATTCTGCCTCTGAGACAATCTCCCTTGTTTACCACCTCTTAATTGAAACTCTTGATGAGGTCAGTTACATAAATCACCCACAGTGCATACGTGTGGATGCCCAGTTCATGCTCTGCTCCTGGCTCCATGGGAGGAAACTAAAAATCTATACATTAACCAAGAATTATTTATAGCCATTAATCACCCCATAGAGAGAGAACACAATTTTCCTCTCTGTGTATGCATGTGTGTGTGAAAAAATAAAGATTAATTTCAAAACATTGATGAATTCATAACATTTTTATTATTATTTTCCCAGAAGATTCTAAAATGTCATTTCTATTTTAAAATACATCTTTATTAATTAAGGTTTAGAGACTGGGTATCTTAAGGTGCATCTTAAAGGGTTAAAAGCAGCTTAGATAAGCTTCAGGGCATGGGTGCAAATTGGGCAGTGTTAGGCAATGTGTGTACCAAGTTCCAGACAATCTTTCTTTAGCTTGTGTTCAACACTGGATAAAACAGAATTATATTATCCCTTTCCAGAATGATCTAGCTCTGTCTTCTTTCAGTGAGAGACGTTGCAAAGTCTGAAAAAAAAAATAATAGCAGTGGTTCCCACCCTCAAGCAAAATTCCCCTTCAGTCCACAGTTTGAATCTGAGTGGATGCATCTGTACCTGAGTACTCCCCTATTAACTCTGTGGTATCCATCTTCTGACACTAACCTCAGACATTTCCTACAGGGTGGATCAGTTAGGGCCATGTCAAGTAAGTGTTGGATCAAGAAAGATAGCTGAGAAACTGAATCCTTGGGATGGCATCCTTCACCACCATTTAAATATCTTCAAAGCCTGAATGCAGTGCTAAGGCAGACTCAGACAAGAAAATAGAAGGTTGATTTTTTTTATAAAGAAAGTGTTCTTACTCAATTCTAATGTAAGACTGTGAAACCTTACCGTTTGCTTTACAGGCAAGAGCAGCGAAGCAGGAAATTGCTAACACAGTGTCTACAGAAGAAAGAAAGGAAACAGAAGGCTACCAAACAAAGGTGCAGAGATTTCAGTATTGGCCCAAAGCTATTGCAAAAGGACTAAAGGGTACAAAACATGCATTCAAGAAATGAAATGTCACCTAATTAATTATAGCCTCAAGCTTGAGTCACTTTGAGGAAGCTTGTGGAGAAAGGATATAGGATTAATTCACAGCAGTTAGTTAGCAATAGTTTTTCTTCACCAGCTTTGATGTACTATTCCACTTCTTTCTAATTAAAGATGGCAGCCATCAAACAGACAATAGGTCATAGGCAATGGTTTTAAACTCTCTTGGCATTTTATAGATTTTACCTCTCCAGTATTTAGAATCACTTTGCACATTTTATCTGCAAGTCTCTACAATATTTACCTAATATTCCACACAAAAGAATTTCTAGAGAACAGGTACATCTAACCTTGAGAGAATTCACTTCTAGCTCCTTCTACATGTGCCGTTTCTTAAAACTTAATTTCCTTAAATAGCACCCAGATTTTGGTTTCTGAATGCTATGTCCCAATGGAAGATACTGTGGTTCTTTAGAGAAATGGTTGGATACGCGGATGAGGCAGGAAAATATGATACAAGGTTGGGGCATCTTACAGTGTCGGAAAATAAGGAAAGAGAAGAAGGAAGAAGGGAAGGAACGAAAGGAATGCAGGGAGGACAGAGAAGGCAAGAAGGAGAGAGGAAAACCCTGCATCCTGCTTATGTGACTGCTTGGATTTGAGGGCAGCTGAGGAAAACAAAAGACTACCACCATAATGCCACAGCAATATTTGGTATATAAGACCCATCTTTTAACAATGTTGTAATGAGAAGGAGTACCATCAAACAGCTTCCAAGGACCTTCCTAAAACACTTATTTCTTATGTGCCTGTTTTAGTTCTTCCCACAGTAGTTGAACTTTAATTCCCCTCCTACTAAATGTGGGCCGGATCAGATGACTCTTCTATCAAATAAAGGTTGAAAAAGATAGAATTATGTTATAGTGAGAGACTGCTTAAGAGATCAATGTTGTCATCTGCAGTAGTGAGCCATGCTGAGTCATGTAACTCTGCTGTGATACAATATGAACATCTGACTCTTGTGGCCCTTTCTTAAAAGTGGATACCCCGTGGCGGTGTGGGAAGTCCTTCTGTATATGTGTTGCCTTTATTGGTTAATGAGTGATTGTTTATACATGTTTGTTTACATTTGAAGGAGGATATGCTATAAAGATTTGCATTGGTATGAATCTTGGTTTATTGATACAAATTTAAGGTCAGTTTTGTTGAATGTATATTTCTGCTCTTGGATTAAGGTATTGTGTTTG
The DNA here is from genome assembly GCF_037038515.1 of Microtus pennsylvanicus. Classification (NCBI taxonomy): domain Eukaryota; kingdom Metazoa; phylum Chordata; class Mammalia; order Rodentia; family Cricetidae; genus Microtus; species Microtus pennsylvanicus. Next base: position 6,164,020 of record NC_134597.1, on the reverse strand, counting down.
TGCAGCTCTTTAAAAAATGTAATGTATAATTAAAAATATAGGTTAATAGAAAGTCATCTATAATAGTCAAGCTTATAGTCATGTTAATTAGGTTTTCTAGATATACAGAGATATATTTCAGTTAGAAGGTATTCTCCAAATCTTTCAGAGACGTTCAGAATATGACATTTAAAATGCTTTAAAAACTTAGGACTTTTCATGACAATGAGACACGTCTGCTCCTGGCAGCACCATTACTTGAAAAGGAAATTTTCAAGGCTCCTCATGAAGTTTGTTAGCCATTTGGGCAAGAAACTGCTCTTGCCTGGACTGCTTGATGTTATGCTATATAAACTGGACATGCAGGACCCATGGAGAGATGACTGCTAAACTTGCCTAAATGTGAGATGGTCCTTCAGATGATCTTCATGAAAAAGTTTGCTAGACATTCTGCAGGACTGACAAACTGCCAATATAGATGGAACTGTCTTTGAAATTTCCTGCTTTGTGGAAAGTCTGCAAGATACTATGGGCCTGTAGGCTGGAGATGGGTGTCTCAATGGTACAGAAGAACTTTGGGTGAGTGTCCAGGCAGCAAGATGTCTCTGTCAATTCTAGAGTTTTGAAAGTTGATTACAATTCACTTCCTGTTAACTTAGGTAATATTATATTCTTCTGGAGTTTTTGATGGAATTGAAGAATAGATAGTTATAATTTTCCTTAGTTATGATAATAGATAAAGTAGATTTAAATTTTATAACTGTAATTTTTGCCTGATACCTTGTAACATGCAAGGTCCTGTTTGTTGTTGGGGTTTTTGTCCCGCCCAGTACCCCACAACTGTTTAGCCCCAAAGAAAATCACACATAGGTCTCCATAAATTATAAGCTGACTGGCCCATTAGCTATAGCCTCTCACTGGCTAAATCTCGCATCTTGATTGACAGATTATAGACAATTCTCCCACACCAATACCTGTCTTGTTATATGTAATTTTACTATGTCAATCATGTTTTAAATAAATGCTGATTGGCCAGGCAGGAAGTATAGGAGGGAAAACCAGACAGGAAGTAGAAATGATGTAATGAGAACAGGAGAATTCTGGGAAGGAGGAAGTTGATTCCTCCCACTCCTGCCCAGATCACCGAAGCAGCAGGATGTGATCTGCCCCACTGAAAAGAGGTACTGAGCCACATGGCTAACATAGATCAAAAAAATAGGTTAATCAAGATGTGAGATTTAGCCAGTGAGAGGTAGGGTCATGCGTGTCAATGCTTCCTCCAGCCTTGGTTCACAGCACCAGCCCTAAGCTGGTTGGTAAAGTCTATTGAAACCTTTGGAGAGCCTGGAAGTTTTCACTTGGGGCAACATGTGCACAGGGAACTTGTACAGCGCTCTTTGCAAAGAGTCCGTTCGGTAGTTCCATGCACCCATATTGTGGTTCGGGCAATTTTCAAAAGCTTTAATGTTGTGAAGGGAAATTTTATGCCCATTAAAAAATTTCCTCTCCCTGCTCTGCTCCTGGCAAACAGCCTTCTGCTTTCTCTCTCTAAGAATCAAGTGTTCTAGGTACCTTGTATAAGGAAAATAATACAATCTTTGTCCTTTGTGACTGGCTTCTTCCATTTATCCTAATATCATCAAGATTAGTTCACATTAAAGAATAGTCACCATAAATATGTCCATGCCAATATCTGTTTGAGATTCTGTTCTTATTTATTTTCATTCCATGACTAGAAGCCAAACTACTACCTTCTACTTTTAATTTTTGAGGGAAGTCCATGATGTTTTCTGTATAGCTGCATGGTGATTTCTACAGAAGAACACAAAGGTAGCAATTTCTTCCTCGTTTCGCCTGTGCCAGCATGCTGGTTTTTATACCATCCACACTAGTCATTCAGTGTCCTAGATTTTGTTTTTTAAAACCCATGGTGCATGAAACTGGAAGTTCTCTCCTCTTGACCCACACTCAAATTTCCTGTTTTATTCTGTTCTTTGATATAACTGGAGCATTCCTTCTCTCTGTGTGACAGAATGAAGAGCGAAAATGTTTGCTCCCCCTGCACCAGGTAAGACATATAGCCGGGATTATTTCTAAAGCAGAAACAGGTGATACTAAATGCATGCGAAGGGAAGGGAGGGTGGGAAGAAAAATGGGAGGGAATTAGACATTCATCTGAGACATAGCAGAAGCTATGGATAACCAGACATGAAATTCATGGTGTGTGAAGTTCACATCTGCCTTAAGGTGAGTAGCCCTCTTGTGACTTTCCCGGGGGAAATATAAAGAAATGCCTGTTCATTCCAGACAGGCATGGCACCAGACCAAAGAAAGTATTCCATCCAATCCTAATTGGTGAATCAATCAGTATACTGGCATTGCATGTGGGATTCTTGGGCAGACACACCACAAAATCCCAACACTAGAGAATTGTTTGCCTAATAGAACCTCAGAGAGGGGAAGGCCTGGTGAGGATCCATTGAAGGCCTTGTGAGACTCTCTTGGGTCTCATGACCCCCACACTCTCCCAGGAGGCAATTTTCATGAGAATCATCATGGCTGTTCCGCCCCAAGGTGGTGATGATTATGTCCAGACCCATGGAAACAGCTACACTGCTGCGACCAGAAAAGAAACAAAGCCTAGAAAGAAAAGCTGCTTTTGCATTTTTAAAATGATGCATGCCTGCTGTAGCTTATGATCTTATTCCTAGCCATTGCCTCTGATAGAATCTTCTTCCTCTAGCGATCTGCATGAGCAACTGCAGCCTCTTCATGAAGTCTTTCATCAAATATCATATTGTCATAAAACATGCACTTCCTATCCTATTAAAATCACAGTCCTAGGCTTGGGAGATTGCCCAGAGGTTAAAGTCACAGTTGTGCAAGCATGAGGCTCAGAGATTAGGTCCCTGGAACCAATAAGAATGACAGACACATGTAGAACTAATAGAAATTTGAGCCACAGAAGATTCTCAGAGCAAACTGGAGAGCAAGGCTAACTCGAAACCTGACGGAAAGTCTCTGCCTCGGGGAATCAGGTGGAAGAAGAACCCAGGAAGATATCCTCACAGCACCCTGGAGCCTCCACATGCATGTGAGCATGTACATATATTCATGTACATGTATATGCCACCTATGCAAATAGCTCATACCTACATGCATGCACACTGAATATACACATGAAAAAAATTAATGATACAGTTTTTACGCCTGCTGGCACCATCAAACCTTACCCTGTTTTTAGACTTCTTCATTTGTATTTTTTCCCCTGTGGGCTTTATCCCTTTCTAAGAAATTAAAGGACTTACGTGTCACAAAGCGGTCCACTCTTCGTTGTATTTCTTCTTCAACTGCAGTAAAAGCATCACAAGAGCAGGACTTCATTCTGTATATATTCCAGACTCACGGCTTTAGTCTTAGTGCATAGTAAGTGATCAATTAACATTTGTTAAATAGAAGAATGGACTGGAGATATAACCGAGTACCTGTGCAACCACCCAGCATTTTAGTGTGTGTAATGCCCTAGATCTGGGTCCCTGTACTACAGAAATAAAACAACAACAACAACAACAGGAACGCAGTCTAGAAGCAGAGCCAGAAGCAAGAGAGCCTTAGCAGGGCTACTGCTGCTTTTTAAAGCAAAAGAGACCACGCCCAAGTGGGCTGGTATCTTATAGGCTATTGGTTGAACGAGCGGAAGGAACTCCCGACAGCACTGCGTCCTTCTTAGTGTTTACACAAATTCTTAGGAAGCCTGTGAAGAAAACAATTGAGAAAACACTTGGTGGAATGCTGTTTCTCTGAAAGCTAAAAAGAAAAGTTGATCTTTTATTTTTAAAAAATGAACTATTCATAGCAAATGTCTCTGTCAGGCCAGTGGCAGTGGGGACAGTGAAAGAGGAACACTCGCTCTGGCAGTGTGGAATTGTGTAGCACAATACTTAGGCAATGAACAGTGTTCCTCACATATCCTACAGTTCTTATGAAGACTTTGACCGCAAAGTTTTACTTCTGACAATCTATTCTAAAAACTAAAGGGAAACCTCACTGTCAGAATACCATTTTAAATAGTTTTTAAAATGAAGACAAACACCAGAACATTTTTACAGTAAACAGTTGGGCACTTTTGGCTACTCAATACTTAAACTTCCTTTTGATTTAAGGGCAGTCTCAGAAGGCTAAGAAATCAGGGTCTCACCTTCCAGAGGCCCGGGATGTAAGTCAGTGGCTGCACAATCTGTCTAGAACCTGGACTTTCTAGGTTCCACCTGAAAGGGATTTGAAAGAGAAGGAAAGGAGGAAAGGGTGGTGACTTCATACACACTTACGACTCCGGCTCAACCAACTAGCAATGTGTACCTAAAACCCTGAATACTGAGGAAATAATATACAGACTTAGATAATATTAAAATTTAATAATTGATGATTATCCTATAAATTAATGAATCATAACATTATTTCAATTTAATATTTACAAAGTGTCTTGTGAATTGCAGGGCATTAAGCAGGAAGCACGTAGTTGAACTCAGAGTTACCGCTTACTGAAAGATAATTGGTATGATTAGTTGAATGTTTTCCTCTAAGTTTTATATCTTAAAACTCTAATCTTCAATGTGATAATATTTAGAGATGGGAGCTTTGATTAAGTTCAGATATGTCACTAGGGTGGGCTACTCATGATGAAATTAGAACCCCAATATCAAGAGCTACCAAAGAGCTTGCTTCCTCTCTTCCTCCCACCACAGGAACAGAGGGAAGATACAACCATATGCAAACTAGGAGGAAAAACTTTGCCCAGGAATTGGCATCCTCTTCATCTTTGATTCTTACGGAGCAGTAAGAAACATTTCCCTAAGGTTCAAACAACTCAGTCTATGGGGTTCTATTATTGTAGTAAATTAAAGTGACAAATCAGAAAGGAATACCTGCTAACAGGTAATAATTTAGAACTTTAACAGTCATAGAAAATCATCACTGTAACTGATCTCCCTCTATTAATGAAGTTATTTGAAGAAGTTGTTCAAGGGAAGCCCATTTCTCCTCCTCCTCCCCTTCTCCCCACCACTGTCTTACAGATAAAGTGGGATTCTGCAGTGTGTTTTTGTGATACAGCTGCAAGGGCAACACTCAAAGAGAAAGCTTATACACCAAAAGCTGTGTAGTTTATAGATATGTATATATATCATATATTATTATATATACAAAATCTATCTACCTATATAAAACATAGGAATTATATGAGGAAATAAACTCTGCGAATGCTTAAACCGGTGTACTAACCATGAGTACGTTCATCAAAGATGTAGGATTTAACAAATTCAAGAAGTTACCGTGATTTTAATCGGTATTTGTATGGCTTTTCTGAAACCTGGATACACAGCCTGGCAACATTAAATGACACTTAGATGCCGGGGATAAAGGCAAACCATAGGTGCGCTTGTGAAGAACTTACTGTATAGCAATGCCAGAACGGATGAGTCATCTGCAGCTTGCCTGTGTTTGTCCTCTCTGCGCTTCGTTCACTCCAGCCTTGAGAAACGCACCAATCAGAAAAGAGCTAACAAGGACTGGACAGCCACTATGTGGCTCTTCCCTTAGTGCAGTGCGCAGGATATTGGCAGAAGGTCCGTGGGCTCTCAAGATACGGAAATAACTACAATCAGAAACGGCTCAGGTGAAACCTGGAGTGATTTATCCAAGTGGACTCTTTTGCAAAAGATGAAGGACCATGGGGACGAATCCACCAAAATCAAAGAGCGAGCTACCAAATACTCCTTAGTTGCTGCATTAGAGACACCCAGTACGTGTAGAAAGGTTTTGTGTGCAACACAGGCTTTATTGGTCGTGATGTGTCTGTGAAGAAAGGATCCTTAATTGATGGAGAATCAGGGGATTCTTGAGGAAAGACTTAGGATGGCACAAGTATCTCCAGTGAATGTATCACCAGTCTTCAAAGGAAATCTGTGTCACTGGGGACTTCATGCCCCTGGCTAAGAATGACAAATCTTAGCTGCCCAGAACATCAATGATGTTCACCTGTTGGAGAGAATTCTGATAAATATTGATACATTCTGAATCAAGGCATTTTATGGTAATCTTTGAAACACCCCCAAACATTTACAGAAGCTATTTCTCTATCTCTGTGGATATACTATCATCAGCAACAGCTGACAGACTCCTTTCGCTGGCTTTTTGATCTGTGTAAGGTTCAGTCTCTTGCCAATCAGACCCAAAGCTTCCTTAGCCACTCACTAAAACTTAATTTTTATTTTCCATAAATTAAAGCATAGTTGATATAAACATCTATCACTGTAAGGGTTTTTGCTGTTGTTGCTGTTTTGCTTTATTTTCTGAGATAGGATCTCACGCTGTAGCCCTGACTCATGTTGAAATTCTCCTGCCTCTGCCTCCACCTCAGCCTCCGCCTCTGCCTCATGAGTACTGGAATCATAGGTATGTATGGCCACTCCAGGCTGCAAACATAAGTTTAAAAAATAGCAGAAATGCCTGGTAATAATGAACAAGAAATAGAAAAAGATTAATTCAGAATAATATTAAGAGAAAACACGTGGGTCTAAGTACAGAAAGAAGAAATCAGTCCTCAACTCATTCAGAGTCACTACAAACCCTACAGCCATTGCAGACTGATGTAGGCATGTGACATTCTGTCTGAAGAGCAATTCTTTATAAAAAAAAAAAAAGTGAAACAGTAAAATCAACTCCCAAATTACATGGAAGTTTCTAATTCTAGGGCACTCAAAGAGTAGCCACACTGCAAAAATAACTTCCATTCTTAGGCTATGAGAATATTTAATATTTAATCTCACTTGTAGTTTGTCTAGGAGTAGAGAGAACCATTCTCTCTTGCATGTGCCTGTCATGAACACGACATCCCTGCTCCTTGACCGCTAAATTCAACGTCACTGCCCACTGTTGACCGTAACAAAAACCACGATTACAAATATGCACCACGTCATTTAAGAAACCACCATGCTGAGGGCAAGTAAATGGAGTGTGTGCTGTGACAGCAGGAGTGTCATCTGGACGTGCCCTCTCTGACAGTGACTCACAAGCAGCAAAGACTTCCCCAATACCTGAAAAGGTGCAGAGAGCCGTTTCTTAAAGCACATGCCAAGTAAAGCCAGCAGCTTCCACTTTCTCCATTGACGTATTGGCAGCATCTGGGCCAGGACCTGCTTGACATGCGCTCTTGCAGGACAAAGGAATACACAATTCCATTTAACCGTTGGGACAGCCTTTGCAGGAGACATGTGAGACTCAAGGCATGTTAGTGACTGGATGTCGCTGTCCTCAAATGCTGTTTTGAGGAAACCTGATAGGCATCTATTTATCACTTTTAAGTAAACAAAACCTTTTTCTTTTCTATGTTTCTTTCGATCCGAAAGAGTTTACCTTGATCTGATGAAGGGTCTTACAATGGTAGTGAACTCAGAGTCTCTTGGCAAAACCCCTGATAGAGCAGGTATTAAGAGAGGAGAGATTTATTGAGTCCATAGGTTCAGAAGATGATTTAGTCTGTGGTCACGTGGCCCTGTGGCCTATGGTGAGTCAATGCACCACAGTGCAGGAGAGTGTTCACCTCGAAGTGGCAGGGAGCAACCGGAGATAGCATAAGGGGCCTGACTGCAATATACCCTCAAGAGCATGTCCTCAATGAACTGCACTATTTCTTCTGACTTGGTCCAGCTCCCAGTCCCTACCACCCTCTAACAGAGCCATAATGGAACAAGCATTGAGCACTTGGCTTTTGAGTATATTTACTATCCACCATGACACTTAGCCACCTTGCCTAAGAAGCACACAGATTCCCTTACTCCAAACTTTGTTCAGGAAACTTTTAAGCAAGACATGGCATCATGATACTGTGATCTGCAAATCAATATAAAAGTCACCTGGGGGGGGCTATATTCTCAGACTTTTAGAATCCCATCAAATCAAACTGCAGACAATTCACGGAATTGTATGGGTACAGATGTGAAAGCAGATTCTCTGAGACAAACTGCAAGTTGTTGCTCCAACCACGGGGAGCAACCCAGAGCCTATTGAACGTGGTTGTGCCCTGCAGGCAACACTGAATGATGGGCCAGAGTCCTGCGCTCACTCTCATCCTGACTGCATCTTGTCCTCTGATTTCCCAGATCCCGTCAGTTCCTAACTTCCCTTTGACATCACACCTTTGTGCTTACACCAACTAGCATTTACTTTTTACAGTTGCGTGCAGAAACCCTTGCTTGTGGATCCCTAAAAATTAGAACATAAAGTACAGTTACAAGAAATCCATAATTATAAACGAAATATGCAAATAATATTATGTGAAAGTAGCAAAATGCACAATGCTGTGTCTGTATCAATTAGTGCAAGAAGTTTTAAAACTGCACAGAAGACACAGGAGATACCTCAGACCATTAAGCACTTTTCTCTGAAAATGCAAAACTGAAAGCTTTTTCCTTTCCTTCCAATGTCTTCTTCCAGTTTTCTATAATGAATACCTAATTCATTTATAATAGAAAATGCTTATCTTGCAAAAATCAGGTTAGCAGGAAGATAATAAAGTTTGAAAAGACTCCATATATTAGAAATTGTTAATGTTTTGTGTGCTAAGCTAGACTAAAATCCCTTCTAATAAAAAAAAAATCTGTTAGAATAAATGAACCAATACAGAAACATCCCTTGAGTTCATTAAAAGTCACATGCAGCCTTTCTCTCTGGAGCTGCGCTGCCTTTGTTATTCCTCCTGCTGAGCTTATGGAAATCACTGAGCAGCACTATATAAAGGAGCGTTAAAGGGTGCCATCAAATGGAACCCTGGAACCCAGAACCTGTGACAAATATCACGTACAGTGCTTGGGATACTCAGAGTTTAGTATCTTACACTTAGAAAAATCAGAGGTCTGTAGCAGGGGCTATGGCTATAGCTCAGAAATAGAATAAAGCCTAACATTCCTAAGACCCCAAATCACACACACACACACACCCTAAAGCATCTGCGGACATCCCAGCAGTGCTGTGTGGTAGTGATGATGATTACAGACCCTGGGAGAGAACTTCTGGAGGTATCCTGAATTCTTTGTTCCTTGATCCCTTCACACCACTTAGACTGCTCTGACCCTCTTGCATCCCTCTCGTAAGGGTCCACATAACAGTGTACCAGTTCAGATAACTCAGGTAATCTCCTCATCCTGGGATCCTGAGTTTACATCTGTATCATTCCATTTGCCACGCAGAACAATATATCACGGTTTTTAGAGATGAATATGTCTGCACCTTTTCCAGAAGTGAAACTTTAATTCTATCATCGCGTGGGGACTTTCACCATCTCAGCTCAAATTTGGGAGTCGTTGCAAGGGGAGGGTTAGGCGTTAGTCCTTTTGGGAGCTCCCCACGGATGTCCTCTCTCTGGCAGCTACTCACAGTACACAGTCTGATGAGAGGACGAGGCGTCCCTTCCAGGCCTCCCAGGGAAGGGACCTCAGGACTCCACATTTCAAGACAGAGCTGTTGCTGAATTATTTTTTATCACCAAGCTTTCCTTGAAAATGTTCAGGAAAATTGGAAATTCTCAGCATTTGGGGTTAGGGATCTATGCTACTGGGCTGCCATTTCCTTCCCAATATCTACCACATATGACAATATTTCACATTGATGGGGCGACCTCTCCCAATGAAAGATTTTATAGCTGCCTATGAGAGAAGTGAAGTATGAGACATGGGTTGTAATGCAGCTGACAGGCATCTTGTGGGAGAAAATAAGAGTAACAGCTGAGTTTTATTTGGGGATTTACTGTTGTGTAATATCAACCATAGTTAGAACAACAGAAAAATGCCCTTCTCACTATTTTTATAATACATTGTCAATCTGGGTGAGTTAGGGAGAAATTTCACATTTTATTTATTTCATTTTTCATTAAGTTTTATGAATCACATTTGTCTACCATTTTAGAATTACAAAATGTTTCATATATGATACTTAATATATACATCATTTAATTAAACCAATTTAATAAAACTCATTTTAATATGTTTTTTTGGTTTTTTTTGAGACAGGATTTCTCTCTGTTATATTTTAATATGCACCCCCCTTTCATACATTGAAACATACTTGCCAGAAGAAACAACAATGGCCAATAAACATATGAAAAGATTTTCAACATCGTTAGCCCTCATGGAAATGCAAATCAAACCTCCTTCTCATTCTAAATGGAATAGCTACTACCAAGAAAACAAGAAATACCAATACTGGCAAGAATGCACCAAAAAAAAAAACAACTGTGTATCTGTAGGTGGGAATGAAACTTGATACAGCCACTGTGGAAACCACTAAGGTGTTTTCTCAAAAATTAAAAGTGTTTATCATATAACCCAGCTATACCAGACTTTGGTGTACACGTGAAAAACCAAAGTTAACACACACTAGCCACACCTGATATCCCATTTATCGTGGCATTATTTGTAAAAACAAAGTCATTGACTCTTCATAGGTCCCTGTCAACAGTTGAATTGTTAAAGACATATAAATGCACAATGGAGTGTTATTTGGCCATTTAGAATAAAATAATGTGGGCTGGAGAGATGGCTCAGAAATTAAAAGCATTGCCTGCTCCTCCAAAGGTCCTGAGTTCAATTCCCAGCAATCATATGGTGGCTCACAACCATCTGTAATGGGGTCTGGTGCCCTCTTCTGGCCTGCAGGCATATACACAGACAGAATACTGTATACATAATAAATAAATATTTTTTAAAAAGAATAAAATAATGTAATTTATAGGAAATAAATAATAGAGCTGGAGAAGTGCCTAAGATCAAGTGAAATGAGCTGTTTCCAACAGACAGTATCACATATTCTCTCTGCTGTGAAGAGGTCTTTAAGGCACGAAAGAAGGAAAAGAGGGGGTAAGTCTGGGTAACAGAAGAAAGCCTGTTGTTTTGTACACTATTAAAAAGGGAAGTTTGGGTGCAGGATTGATATGCACAGGGAGAATGCTATCTTGTTATATAGAGGAATTCTGTTACAGTGTAGCTCACTGAACGTTTTATATCTGGAGAAATGCTCTCCCTATTCTCTGTAAGAAAGTTCCATTTTCATTTAAATACACATCCCGTGACTACAAAGAACGTTTCTCCATGCTCTGTAAAGATGTCAAGTATACCATTCACAGCGGGAACCTCTACAACTTCCCAAAACAAAGCAAAGGGTGGTTGTGTCTTTAGATGCCTGCTGGACTCACCTTAGCTGCACGCACAGTGAGAGAGAGAGAGAGAGGGGGGGGGGGGGACTAGTTATGTTTCTAAGTAAAAACTAAAAAGTCCTACTGCCGAGAAAACTTAAAAACCCTTCACAACCAGAGACGAGCATTCGTCCCCAGGCATGCAGGGCACACGTCAGTCCAGTTCCACCCTGAAGGGATGAGGCTGGTTTCTGTCTCTAATGTTCCATGTGAATCAGAAGGCTGAACTGATGGGAAGTTGACTGCATGAGTAGAAAATGCAAAGAGCCAAAGACTCCCCCGAATTCTCATCTGCCTGTCTTTCAGTGTCCTCTGAAGAGGAAGCATTGAACTCTCGCTCACACAGCTTAGAGAACAGATAAAAGCAAGGAAGAAATAAAGCCGACGCTGCAAGACAAGGATAAAACTGCACAAACAGGAGCTGCGCAGAAATCTGCAGCCTGTGTTATGAATTATGTCACAGTTATTGAAAACACTGCTGCCCAAACATAAATCCTCAGGCCATACGCCCTTAGACGCTTTGCAAGTCAGTGTATAAAAATAGAATACAAGGGATTCCGAACATGATGGCATACACTTCTGATCCCAGCACTCGGTAGGCAGAGGCTGGCCAGCCTCTATGAGTCTGAGGCCATGCTGGTCTACATAGGCAACCCCAGGCTAACCAGGCATACACCACGAGGCCATGGTGAGGGTCAAGGGGGATGGGACACAAGACTTGAGAAAGGATTTTTTTTATGAGACTCTTATAATCACTCCACTTAATTATAAAGTTTTTGACTCTGAGAGAAAGAAAGATTCCCATGAACAAGGTTTCAAGGTGCCACAGGTTGGAAGTCAGTTAGGGGCACAGAACACAAACTCTCAGGAAGTGTTTAATATCCTGCTGGGGCTGGAGAGATGGCTCAGCCGTTAAAGGCTAGGCTCACCACCAAAACATATAAAATATCCCACTGACTCTAAACATGAAGGGGTGATGAGAGGGACTGTAGAGGCTGCTAAGGATCTGAAAATTAATTAGAGACTTTACATAAAACAGTAGCGACCTAAGCAAAAGTGTTACAAAGCAACTGCTATGGACTTATGTGTATTGGGTTTAAATGCGCTGTTCGCAGAAAAATCGACCAGGGATGAATAATACACACGTCCACACATACTGGGGCTGTGTGATTGCTTTGCTGCCAAAGTAACATAGCTGTGTTGAATTCAGTGTTGTTAAGGAAAGTTGTTTTCTAAGGCTGGCAAGGGGGAAAATGGGAGAAGAGGCATTCAAAGAGGAAAGCATCCAGTGTCAGAAGCAATAAGCCAATACAATAGTTTTCCTCTCGTGCAAGCCTTGAAGGAGACTTACACCTGCTTCTCCCGAGCCCATTCTTCCTTTATCACCTTCCCACAGAGGTGTATTAGTAGCAGATTAATTATGATCACTCTTCCCTCCTGTTCAATCCCTTGATGTTGCCCTGGCTTCAACATTCACGGCCTAGAGTTGCTCAAGGTAAACTCATGTCTAACATGTAACGCTGGTCTCGCTTGAGCACATGAGGAAAAGTGAAACACAGAGCAGGAGAGTGGTGGTCAGTCAGGAAAAACAGGAAACCACGAAGTAAAGCTTGGTTGAAAATTCCCTCCTTAAGACATGACATTCACTGGGTGACTGAGTTCTCCCAGCTGTCTTACTCCCCTGAGCATGGCACTGAGGCTTCCTAAAACCAGATGGAGAAGACGTGTGTGAAGTAACAAGAGCCAGAGCTATAGCCAGAGGGCAAAGGACCAAGGGCAGCTCCTGTTGCCATGGCATGGACTGCACCCGTGAAGCTAGAAAGAGAAAAGAGAGCCCTCTGGGCAAGCAGGCATGACAGACAGAGCTCAAGAAATTGAAGTGAGTGAAGTCACCGAGTGAGTCTGTGAGGCTTCACTCGGTAGCAGTCTCCAGCCTGGAAAATTGCAGGTTCCATGTACAGCCTCAACTCTTCAAGAGGCAGAGCAGAGCATCCACCATGCCACAGTGGCAAGTCAATGGCTATCTAGAGCTCACACCCTGACTCTGACAGTTTACAAATCCTGCCTCCATCTCAACACTCCTAGTGTGGGCTGGAGAGATGACTCCGTGGTCAAAACTACTAGTTGCTGTTCAGAGGACCTAGATTGGATTCCCAACACCCACGTGAAGTCTCACTACTGTGACTCCAGTCCCAAATGACCTAACGTCCTCTTCTGGCCTCCATAGGTACTGCATGTATGTGGTTCACAGACATATATGCAGACAAGACATCCACACACATAAAAATAAATGCATTTTTAAAAATACTCTACCTTTGACTCAATTATAATGTCCAGATTGTCATTTTTTAAAAAATATGGAACATTTCACAGATTTGCACGTCATCCTTGTGCAGGGGCCATGCTAATCTTCTCTGTATCATTTCAATTTAATATATATGCTGCCAAAGCAAACAAGATTGCCTAGGTGGTCAAGACTAAGCTGTGACCCACACTTTTCATAGGTGTGAAAAGTAAATCCGAGGAACAGAGAATACTTGGTACCCCCAAGAAAGCTTAGCAAATAGCACATTTCCAAGGTACCAAACAACAGGCTGAGGAAACTCATTATGAGTAACATGAAATGACTCGTGAGCTCTTTGAGGCTATTCCAACTTAAAGTTGAAAGACACAAGGGCCTCCTGAGATCTGAGGCCCTCCATGAAGACACGTATCTGAGCAGTAGATCTGAATAGATGTGCACACGCCCTTTAACACCAACACCAGTCAAGGGTTGAGGCTCGACGACCGCGTGCTCCCAAGCCCCCGTCACAGATTCTGACATGCATTTCCACTTGACTAAGCCAGTCACTCTGCATCCACAGGGGGAGTGCCCCATTACACAGGTCTTCCACCCTGCTTTCTGTGCATCTATCCCTGGCAGAGATGAAAGCCAAGATGATCGTAAACAGCCTGACAGCTCCATTAAGGCCCAGGAAATGATTCTTAACTGGTTAAAGAAGTAAAAACAACTCATGCAGAGAGAAAAAAAAACATTTCAGAAAACAAAATTAGAAAAACACATTATGAAACAACAAGCTATTAGTGCATATAAAACATAGGCTGTGATTTTAAATGACTTTTGCAAATTATTTTGCTTCTAATAGACTCAGCTCATAGAATTGGCCTATTACCCTTAATCCTTCCAAATACCACTATTTTAAGCAAAGTATTTTTGAGGACTTTGAATGGCTTGTTAAGAATCATCACCATAAAAAAATGTTATTTTTTTCATCTTCGATGCTTTCTTAAAGGTATGGAAGGTAGAAAAGATCCCATCACGTTGGAAGCTAAGATATGATGATTCCTGGGCCCAGCATTGGCTCTTATCACAGACAATAAAAAGAGCAAATAGAATGCAGCTTGGGATTGGGTATAGGCAGATTCCAGCCCAATTAGCATTACAAATGAATAGTACTGCGTATCGCAGCGCCAGGTGATGCTCTTTAATTTGTTAGTTTATTGTTTCCAGTCTTAGTTCGGAGCTTAGCATTCTGACGAGTTATCAAGTTTTAATTGAGTGGGTAAACACTCGCCTAGAAAAGTGGTTGTGTTCAAACTTCTCAGACCACTGTGGTAACATTAAATTTCCCAGGTGTGACCGAAGTACGGCATTCTGTCTCCGGTATTTTATAGTGTTTATGGCAGAAGCCACAAAACAAGCTGCAACAGTACCCAAGATCGCAGATGGCTTTGCTTTTTTTTCTCCTTTACTTTCTCTCTCTCTCTCGTTTGTTTTTTTCTTCTTTCCTCTCGCCCACACAGCTCCTGTCAGGACAACTTTTTTAGTATTAATATCAAATCAACAATTACATATGTCTTCACATTCCCAAAGGGTAGGAGTGGGGCGGGGGGTTGAATAGCTGCATAGTCTCCTAGTCTTCTGGTCCTTAGCTGCTTCTGTCGTGTCCTTGAACCATCTAACCCTCTGCCAGCACTTTTCATCTCTGCTGTCATTTATTGGCACACAGAGCCACAGAGTGTGATTCGTATCTAAAGGACATCTATGGGAACTTTCTCAGATTTTATATTGTAGCTTCCACAACTGGGCTCCTTGAAACCTTTCTCCCCCTTCTCTCATGAAGAGAGAATAAAATCAGTTGGTCAAATGTTAAGATAAAATGATGGTAAATCAGCATCAGTAGAAGCCATAGACACCCACGCAGGTAAACTTTGCTAATAATTTGCCCTGATGATGTAGGGGTAGGAGTTGCTCTTGAAAGAAAGAGGGTATCTAGCAAGGAAGGAAAAATGTTGAGTGGATAAAAATACAGGGAGGAAAAAATAAGGAAGAAAATGCAGTGCCACCTGCAACTTTACTCCCCTGGGACCAGCTCAAGGACCACCACAAAAAGAAAAGGAGTTTTCTACCTATATACATATAAGTAACTTTATATAAACCAAACAGGTTATGCTATTTGTGTACATACACACACACACACATTCATGTAACAACATTTAAAGAAAAATGAGGCAATGAATTTGATCTAGGGGATACATGGTAGGGTTAGAAGGAGAAAAGGGGAAAAGAAAGTTCTTATAATCCCCAAAAAATAAAATAAACTGTCATGTTAGATAACAACAGATTATCAACAGAAGGAGGAAGACAGAACCAGAGGTTTTCCCAGGAGGTAACAATGTCATACAATCACTTGCCACAAGAACAAGGACATTCCCCATGTTTCAAGCAAGTCTATTAGTGGAAGTCTTGATGCTTTGAGTGCTCAGGTTCACCTCCAAGTCATTAATACATCCTAATCTCATCATCTTCTAAATCTACAGTTCCAGTGACATAAAAATCTTAGTTTCATTATTTCAGCTTATTCCCAATATTTAATACCGAGAGACATTTTGAGGGCACTAACAGGGCTGCTTGTCAGGAACTCCTTTTGCAGAAGGCTAAAAACAAGCCAGGAGTGACACTTGAAATTGATCATCCTTTTAGCCATTCTGTCAGACTTCCGAAAATTAATGAGCGGGCGGCAGGAGGGAAGTGGCTTACCAGAACATAGCGCAAATCTGCTGATCTCAACTCACTGAAATTCTGCTTAGCTAATGCAAAGCTCTAAGCACTTCACTTCTGCGCGGTGCTTACATTCTACCCAAGTCTTCTCACTTTCCTTCGCATGACATTACTCCCTACTCTGGCAAGCAGCAGTGTAATATTATAGAAAGCCGAAGTCTCTGCCTCTGCCGTCGCTCACGTGAGAGAGGAGAGATGCTCAGCCTTAAACTACAAAATCCCTGGGCTTCTATAAAAGTCAAGATTCAGAATGCCCATACCGATGATTCAATCCTGTCAGTTGGGTGAAGTCTCCAGAGAGCTGCTAGGAGATAGAGATACAATGAGAACGTTATCTTGGTGAAGAGGTGGTTTCATGAGGAAGATGGTCTGTGGCAAAGGTGAAGTCCTGCTATCTGTAGGAATGACCTCTGCAGTTTTCCAGACAACCATACAGTGTGTCTGACCCCTGTATACTATAGTGCACCCAAAGGAAAAAAAAACATGCAGGCACCCAAAGCTTGAAGGCTATTATGTGACTCCATTGCCAAGGTAATCACCAAGTCAACATAGTCGAGCACATATGGTTGCCCTTCAGTTCCTTACACATCCTGAGCCTTAGAGATACATCTTCAGCCCTGAGCTGTCTCAGGCTGCACAGCGCCTACTGGGCCTTTGACAAAACTGTTCTGGATTGCATTTGCAGGCATTTCTTCCTCCTTCTCAAATCATTTATAAGGGAGCTTAGACTTATGTTGTAATTCCTCTTTCAGTGATCAGTATTTAAAATTTTAAGAATCGCATCGCCCACTGAATCAACTAAGCAGGGCTTATCTGGGCTTACAGACACTGAAGTGGCAGTGGCAAGCATGGGGCCTGCACCAGGTCCTCTACATATCGATTCTGATGGCGAGTTTGGTGTTCTTGTGGGACTCCTGACAGTGGCAGCAGGTGTATCTCTGACTCTTGCCTATTAAGACTCTTTTCCTTCTATTGGGTTGTCTTGGTCAGACTTGCCATGAGAGCTTTTGCTTTGTCTTATTGCGTCTTATTTTGTCCTGTTTTGCTGTCATCTCTTGGCACCCTGCTCTTTTCTGAAGAGGACATGGAGGAGCAGTGGGTCTGGGGGAGAGAGAAGGTGGGGATAACTAGGAGGAGTGGAGGGAGGAGAAACCGTGCTCAGGATGCACTGTATGAGAGAAGACTCTTACTGTCTTTATCCTCCTCCCAAGGCTCATAGAGCTTTTTGGAAAAGGGAACAGGAAGATTTTAAG
Organism: Microtus pennsylvanicus; assembly: GCF_037038515.1. Lineage (NCBI taxonomy): Eukaryota > Metazoa > Chordata > Mammalia > Rodentia > Cricetidae > Microtus > Microtus pennsylvanicus. The sequence goes on along the minus strand of NC_134597.1, from coordinate 6,146,481 downwards.
GTCCAGATGCAGTAGATGACTTCAAGAAAACACTGTTTTCTGAACACAGCAGCTTTGCTGTGCAAATGACTTGTGTGAACTCAAGTCAGACAAAATCTCAGCATGGAGAGGGGATTTGGGTAGGAAATCCCACACCTGCCTGAGGAGCTAATTGGAGAGGGAGAGGGGTTTCCTTAATGGTATGACACCTGGTAGGTAAACCACACTTCAGAAAAGGCTCCACGTCCTTGAGTACTTGGTACCTAAAAAAGCAGAACAAAACAAAAAACTTTAAATATCTGTACATAACCCATACTTTGAATTAAGTATATCCCAATAACTACTAAAAAGCACTGCCTTCACTTGAAAATATATTTATAGTCTTAAAACATTCAGAAACCATCACAGCTAAGAACTAACATTCTACTGCTGTTTAGACAGTCATGTTGGCGAGGTTTTACGAGTGTCGCTTCTATTATTCGTAGAAGACAATCTCATCGCAAACTTCCTGATCCACTGGCTCTTACAATCTTTCATTTCTCTTTCGCAATCGTCTGGGAGCTTTAGGTGCAGGAGTTGTATAGCACATATGGCAACTGGGACCGAGCTTCACAATTCTGCATTTTGACTGGTTGTGGTTTTCTTTGATGGCACCCATCTGATGCAAAAAGAGATTTCCTTGACATGATAAAGTGGACAAGGAAAAGCTCACACAGGTCCTCAACCTTGCATAAAGAACTACCCGCAACTGAGGAATGCAAAGATCAAGAAAAACATGTGTGTGTGTGTGTGTTTGTGTGTGTGTGTGTGTGTGTGTGTGTGTGTGTGTGTGTGTGTGTGTTAAAACAAGAGACCACGGGTTTGAAAAAGAGCAAGTGTGAGTATAGTATATGGAAAGGTTTGGAGGGAGGAAAGGGATAAAGAAAATAATGCAATAACTTTATAATCTCTTTTTTTAAAAAAAGATTTATTTATTATTTATTATGTATACAGCATTCTGCCTCGATGTATGCCAGCACACCAGAGGAGAGTGCCAGATCTCAGTACAGATGGTTGTGAGCCACCATGTGGTTGCTGGGAATTGAACTCAGGACCTCTGGAAGAGCAGCCAGTGCTCTTAACCTCTGAGCCATCTCTCCAGCCCCTAACTTTATAATCTCAAAAATAAAAGATATAAATTAAAAAAAAAACACAGGAAGTTCACCTAGAACATACTTCCATTAACTTCATAGAAGCTATGGATTAGAGTAAGTCACTCAACAGGAACTGGTCAGAGGAGATTAGCCCTGACCCATTTCCTGAGATGTTTGGTTAGGGTTGTTAGAATTAGAAACATTGAGAAGTAAAGACTCAAGGGCAAGGATGCATTCCAAATGATGAGACGATCATGTACAAAATCAGGGGGAATGAGCAAGTTGGAGGCTTGCAGATGAAATGAAGCAGAGCTAATTTTTTAAAAGACGCTTTGGCAATTTATTTTAATGGCTCTTGGTTTAAACTTCTTTTCCTTACATTCTAAAATATAATACTGCTATCTTTAAACCCAAACAGTGGCATAAATCCAAAAAGGGAATGCATTGTCACCATGCCTCCATTGTGGTATTCAAAGTGGATGGAAATTGAACTTATTAAAAAATTTTTGCCGTCCACTTTTCCTAATTCTCTACACTGGGCGTGAGCTGCTGCAGATCTGAGTGGGGAGTGAGGGAGTGGCGACAGGCTTATGCATGCATGACTGCCATCAGAATCAGATGCTTCATTTGTGGACACACAGCACATAAAAGAACAAATCCAAGCACTCACTGGAGCGGCTGGTGATTACTGACTATTCATTAAAAAGGTATTTGGCTTTTTCCAATGTAACCTTCATGTTCTTTGTGAAGAAATAGTCCACCAGGCCATTTTCCTATAAATTATGCAGCTCCCTATTTATTCTTCTTCAAGAATCCAAGCCCTGCTTTATATAAAGAACTGTTCCTAAGGCCTGGGGATTGTAGCTAAAATACTGAAATCACACGAGTGAGAGAGGGAAAAAAAACACTAAATGAAGCTCTGAAAGGGATGCTGCCCAAGTTAATACTTCCCTTGTGCCCCAGTGAAACTCCCTCTGACAAGCAGGGCTAAAATGCATTCCTGTAATTGCTTCTTTCCCCTGCGTTGCTGAGCAATTGCTTTGCAACTCTGCCCTCCCGGTGCACATACATAGAGTTATCATGATGTGATCCCCAAATGATGTCTGGACCCAGAGAGCAATGTCTTCTAAATCCTGCAGTCAAGAAGAATGGGAAAGATTAGCGAGAGAAGTAATTCTGTCTTCACTGTAGCAGCATCATAGGCTTTCATCCAGAAAGAAGAGAGATGCACCCAGAATATACAATCACAGCTTGGGCTTGGCTTCATCTCCCCTCTCTAGACAGTAGCCCACATAGCTAAAGATGGCCCATCTGCATGCTTGGGCTTCTCGGCATCTGTTCCCATCAAAGGAACAGCAGAACCCATGAAATGTCTTACAGAGTCCGAGACACGCTTTCTATCTTCAGGTTATCCCCGGAAGCGTGCATCCATCCTCCCTGGCATCGGTCTCGGAAGAGGAAAGGTGGACTTTGAGACTCCCCTGGGTTCCTTACCTTTAATAAAGCAAGATGCACACAATATGGTTTCTCTGTTCCTTTTTAAATTATAATTATGTGTGGGAAATGTGATTGGGGGGAGCATGAGTACCACAGCAATATGTGATGCTCAGAGGACAATTGTGGAGTTGTTCCCTCCTCCACCTTTATGTGGATATAGGCATTGGCAAGAGTTCAAGGCAAGCACGCTTATCCACGGAGCTGTCTCGCCAGCCTCTGCATCTTTCTTTCTTGAATTCTTCCTGACTCTGTATATGCTTTTGGTAGGCTCGTGTTGTTTAAATCCAAAAAAAAAAGTTGTTTTTTTTTTTAAGCTTTCTGTGATAAATTTTGACCCTTTTTTGTCTTAAAAACCATTTCTTTAACTAATGTTCGTAATGTTCAGATGTTTGGGGAAAAAACCCACAAAGCTGCTTGGGTTGGCCAGATTGCAAATCTGCAGAGTCTCATCTCCAGATGTGAATACCACTTAGTTGGTGCTTGTGTTTAAGTGCTGCGTGACACCAACTTGAGTGTTTTGACCTGGAACAAGCGGGACATGCACACAGCACCTGGATCTTTGGCGTACGTAAGTACTCATCCCAGAAGAGATCATAGAATATCACTGCCCCCACCTCCCCCCACCCCCAGGATTAGGGGTTTGATCAGGACTACTGACTGTTTTTATTGGTAAAAGTGACCAAATTCTCTACTCCACAGCATAAGTTCTGAACATCTAGAAAGTAACTGGGTAGCTCCCTTGCTTTGATCTGTTCTAACCTAACCTACGTATGAAAAGCCAATTGATCACAATATTTTCTCTTTCTGTTATTCTCTGTAGCTGTTGAGTCCTCCAAACAGCTAAGTACACGTTATTGAAACATCTTACCAGGATTTTTTTTTTTGGCTTTTTGTGGCTGCTCAAATAATATTAAACTCCAGAAAATGGAACTTGGATAGGTCATGTAAGATGATAAAACTTTAGTACTTTTCTTGAGAGACTAGTACTAAGATCATATAAAAAAATCAACAGGAATTTCCGACTTAATTACTTCTAGTCCCAAGCCAAACCATAAGCCAACAACTGAATATTGGGTTACATGTGTGTGAACCCATGCGTTCTCAATGGGATTGATGCTTTAGTTCGTATCATATTTATTCACTGAATAGACCTTAAAATAACTTAAATTATAATAGTTCACCCTGAAAGAATATCTATGACCCCCCCCAAGTTCGCAAGATCTATTTTCCAAGCTATATTTAGGTTAAGAAAGAAAAAAAACCTACCGTTTCAAGGACACATTGCCACATTGTTTTCCTTTTTTGAAAAACCCTTCCTGAAATATCTCATTCTATTCAATGATTGAACAAAAAGATAACCATTCCTTGTGGCTCAGAAATGTGGATGTCACTTCCCACTAATGTTCGTTTTTGTCTTGCTGCTGGCTCAGCACATCTCTCCTGGTTGGCAGTGGGTAGACCCGCTGCTCTGACTTCTTCTGTTACTTACATGACAAAGGCTAACCCACCAAGGTCAATGTTGGCTATAATCCATCATGTTGCCAATATGTCTGCCATGATTGATGGGACATTGCCCTGCAGGATCTCTGACTTCTGTTACTGTTAAGGTTTTGTCTCTCAGCCATCCCAGGAGTGGATCTCCCAGGTACGGTACTGTTCATCTCCCAATAACCCTCTGGGTTTAAATGGCTGATGGTCTACATCCATAGAGAAGTAGGAAACCATTACCAGTGTTCGTAAGGACCCAAAAAGTGTGCTGAAGTGTGCATCACCTGGGGAAAGACCTGAACTTAGTGCCTTCCTTACATGTTAAAATGGGCGATTCTTGTGTCAAACCATGGCCGTGATAAACACATCTCAACCTCTAAATCTCAGATGATGTAAACAAGCCCACTAAAGTAACATTAAATTTTTAGCAAAGTTAACAATAAGTCAGGGAATGTTATAGCTTTTTTTAAAGGGGGTGATAATCTCACTGTTGTGGACAATAGGCTATTGGAGACATAATGAAAATCCTAACCCTAGGTCAATAAACACAATACTCTTGATTTCAAGCTTATCCTTGAGACAAACCTGACAACTCCAATACAGACAGAAGCACAGAGTCGATTATGGGGGAAATACTAGTCCATGTGTCCACTTACTCTTGGTCACCTCCTTTTAATCGATAGGACACTGAGTCTCCAGATTCCACTGAATTAGATTTACAAAGCCTTTCTTTTTTCTCACCTGTCACTAAGAAAAATCATTCATGGCATCCTGGATCTGAACTAGTGGAGGCTGCATGAATCAAAAAGGTAAAAAATGCTCCCTCCCCACGGAGGCTGCCAGCTGTCCCATTGATTCAGCTCTGCTCTTGGCTGATTTGGAGGCTACTCTGGCATCCCATCCAGAGACTGTAGAATAATAAGGTACGACAATGCGGACTGTTACCAGGGAGAAACAGAACATCTGGTCTGGAACAAAAGCAAAGTCCATTGCTAAGAAGCCTCCTGGCCGTCATCACTCAAGCGTGAATATGCCTGGTCCTGTCACCTGAAAGACGGGGTCTTTGGAGCCAAATGAGGGAAGATAAAACAGAACCACAAGGGAAAAAAGAAACCCCGAAGGAGAAATTATGTGTTATTTTCCCATGGCTTTTGCCTAAATGTAGAATAATCTTCAATCAGCCCTCTGGGATTTTGATTTCTCAAAGACTGAAATTTTAAACCAGCAGCATTGCACTGGTTTGTGTGTTCTGTGATGTGAGATCGCTGGGTTTCCTGTTTGTTTAGCTTTGTTTGGATGGCTAAAGCTTCCTTTGCCATCCTTCTGTTATAAACAGAGCTAATGATTGGCATGTGCTTCCTAGAATCATTTTAACTGCCAAGGACCTACTGATGCAGACAGCCACTCTGAGACCAGTGCGAAGCGGCGTGAGCGATATGCACCTGCCACATGCCTTCTTGGGGGCTGAGCAGCTACACTGGTCCCCGGGGGTGTCTGTGGCTGTCCAGGTTGCTTTTTAAGCTCATTGTTGTTTTTGTTGCTCTAAGTATTGAGCAACACCTTTAGAAAAGGAGAATCTGATCTCCAATTGCCTTAAAATGCAGATTAAAAGGGGGTGGGGGGAGCTTGTCCTGTTGACAAAGCCCCTGTCAAAGTGAGAGCCATTCTACTCTACATAAGGTTTGTGTGTTTCACTCCTTCCCAGAACCATCTGTCTGAATTTAATTCACTGATAATTTTATCAGTCTCCCCATGCTTTGCCCGAAACCTCTCCATTGCATTTTTTATTCTCCACAGATGTTAACTCTTTGAATGGCAGTCTCAATGCCTTTAGAATTTTGATGAAGACACTCACTCTCCCTGAAGGATCCGTACCATAGGCAGCTCTTTCCCACTGCCCTGCTCCACCCGCACCCGCAGTTGCTCTTTCTAACAAAAGTTGTGCTTGCCCACACAAGCTGGTCTACCTGCAAAATTTTATGCATAACACTGTTGAGGAAGGTGCCTACAAGGCACACGAAAGAGCCCTTCAGATGCTTTTTGGAAACATTATTAGAGTATATTTTATAGGGGTAGTGCCAATCTTCCTAGTAAAGTAACACATATATTATCTTGAGAAAATAAAGGCTAACTAAAACTAGTAAACAATTTTAAAATTAACTATTTTAATAAATTGTTTCTCTTTTCCTCAAGATCATGTTCTATATCTTTACTTTTTCTTCTTCTCTCTTTCTTCCTCTTTCCCTCTCTCCCTCTCTTCCATTCCTTATTAAGACGGGCTCTTGAGATCTTTAGTCTCAATTGGCCCTCCTACCTCAGCTTCCTAAATGATTAGAATTGTAGGCATGTACCACTACCTCCATCAAGCTTAAACCTACCTTTTATAGTTTGCGTTTCATCTATGTGACAATTGCCCGAGAGAGAAATACACAAATGGAACAAAGACTGAATTTTAGCTTATGATGACAAACGTTTCGGTCATCTTCAGTCAGAGCTGCTCACCCTATGGTGGCCAGAAAACCAAGAGCCAAGAAGGGATAAGATAACCTTCACAGGCACAGTAACTTAGATCCTCCGGGCCCCAAGTAAAATGTCTCTGCACAGTAGATGTCACATTTACTTTAAAAATTTCCCACTAAGCATTTCTAGGTGTCCTCATTGATCAGGGTGTGGTTCTCGGCATGAAAGGAAAGGAGATCAATAGGAAAATTCACAAGACACTCGTAACCTAGGCCCTTGTGATCTAAGAGGGAAGATGAAGCACAGAGCGGTGATTGACACAAAGCACCACTCAGACATGAGCAAGGGGGGATTTCTTTAACCAGAAACTCTGTGCAGACTTCACAGAAAACAATATGAGTGGCTACTGTGGTCAGGGAACCTAAGGGAGCTATGAGGATTAGAGATGAGAATGGGAATGTTGCCAAGAATAAGAAACTTGGGGGTTAGGAGCGTCTACAGAGGGCTGCAAGAAATTCTGGGGATGCAGAGTACACACTCTAGTTGGATCCTGGGGACATGAAGGGGCAAGACCGGAGACGCAGTTAGAGATGGCGGAGAGCTATGATCCAGAGATAGAAAGACACTACCGAGATGGGCCCAATGTCGCCTGCGCTCTCAGAAGGTAATGGCAGTTTCTTGTGGGAGAGATTAGGAAGAGAGATATTAAAAACAGGGGAAAATTGGAAATGTCATGATAAGGAAAGAAATAGACGTTCGGGGTTAGGGCGGGTGTATTCGCAATGAAAGCCAGCAAATTTGTTCAGACTCTCTGACCAAGCAGATGAGAGGTATGCACTCAAGTCAAAAGACACTGGTGCGCTGAAGATAACGCCGAGACTAGTAGGCTTTACGGGTTTGCTTCACTCTAGGAAAACACTTGGTCTTGTAGGTGTCTCCACTCTTTCCCAGATGAACCTAATCCAGCCCTTCCTGGAAATGTCTTCCTCACACTGAAGAATTGCTGCTTTCTTCATGTAGCACCTGATGTTGTTTCTTGAGCAATTACAAAGCCCCTGACATTGGTTTTGTGTCTTTGGAGTTCGAAGTGTCACTTAGAAAGGCAACATTCTGAGATGCTTGAACAAAATAATGGCCAGAAAACCAAGTGTTGACTCCATGGTGTTCCAGACCTCAAGAACATGATCCAGGAGTAAGATGCATAAGCAGTGGTTTAATTAAAGTAGCTCATGTCAAACTTTCAAAGTAGACTATTAAATACTTAACAATAAAAATGTACTGTTCAAATTGGAGATGATGAGGACAGTTATTATACTTGGTCCTGTGAAGAACAGCATGATATACTAGCTTGAAGAGTAAATCTCAGACTATGGTTTGTATTCATTTTTGTTGAGTTTGAAGAAGATTGGTTATGTCTATAAAGCAGGCTTTCTGAGTAGAAAAAATTCATTTAGATAAAAATTTACTAAAAACTTCCAAAGAATCTACTGGGGAGAGAATTTAGCTTGATATAAAATTTGTTCGCCAAAATGCATGCACTTTTCCTTCTGAATAAACAAACTACATTTCCCATCCTCTCTGGGGTTAGGTAGATTCCAGCTGACTTCTGCCCAGTTTAAAACAACCAGAGATGATGTTATTCACTTGACAACTTTAACAATTGCCTGATGTGATCCTCAGTACTTGTCCTTCACTGATTTCTGATAAAGTAAGATGTCAAAGCAATCCATAGCCTCCACAATGGCAGAGCCAGTGAAAGAAAAATCTGAGTTAGCCTGTTTCCCATCAACCATTGCTGGACTGCTATATGCTTGAGAAGAACACTTTCAGAAGTCAGTATGTAGCCAGTCGCCAGTCACTGAGACTTGAGAACTGGGTGTTGTAGCAGGTAGCCTACCCTGCCTGATAAAACTTTAGGATTTATAGTCAGACAGCATGAGGGCTGAGGTTCAGCTCCTAACATAACTAACTCAGAACACATGGCAAGTGAGTTCATCTCCTGGAGCCTCGTGGTCCCTACAAAGGAAAGAGGGAAAATAGATGCGCTGTGATTATAAAATACAATATATATAATTTTGGCATTGCCTGGCAATAGAAAGACTATGATAGAAGGTAGCTATTAATAACTCGGCAGAGAGAAAATAATTTGTATGGCGTTATTAGCCAGTCTGGAAATAGTATTGGAAAGCAGAATGAGAAGCTAGCTTTGGAAGAAACATTCATCTCAAGCACTCCCTGAAAGAGATAACTATAATTTTATCTTCATCTGTTATGAAACTGATACTTCTAATTACAAGAACTTCTAGTTATTCTTAGAGAATGAGAAAGGAATCTGAGATTTAGAGTTGGGATTCAAATTCCAGCTCTGGGTACCATCTTTGGTCATGACTAAATGATTGACATAGGATTTGTGGTTGACATAGGATTTGCTCTCCTAAATATAAGCTATAAAACTAGACCAAATATATGCAGCAACTGTTGCCAGGATTGGATGACAAACTTCCCAGTTTGTACAAAGCTCTTTGATACTCAACAAAAGAAAAACATGTGAACTCAGCTTTATCGGGACTCAATATTCCTCTGTAAGGCACTTTCTGAACTTAGGTATCCTAACCGGACATTTTTCAGGCAGAAGCTGGAAAGAGAAGAATTTTCCAGGAAAGACAATGGAGAAAGTGCAGATACAAAAGCTAAGACACCCAGGGGCTATGGCAAAGTCCTGGGCAGCATGCGAGATGGGCAAAACTTAGTGAGGCTAACCCTAAAGTAGCTGCAAGGAATTGATGTCTCTGAAATTTTTAGAGGATGTGAAGTGGGAAGGGACTTTGGAGTCCTAGACAGTCAGCATAGTACAAAGAAACTTCAGTTAATACCTTGGGCATTTAGTTAAGACCCTAAAAACCACACTCTCCAGTAAAGGACAGGCATAGGACTGGAAGGGGGAAAATATCCCATAAATCCTCTCTAATAAAATCCCAAGCCCCAAGTTTCTCAGCCTAAGAAACACTGAAATACTGAATATGATTATCCCGTATTGTGGGGTGCTTACTCTGTATACTGCTGGGTGCCGAGCTGCACTACTGGGTTCTACCTGCTATGTAACCCTATCATTCTCCAGATATGTGAACTAAAATTATCCTCTCGGGCTCCATTGTGCAGTGGATAGCACATTAGATTTCTAAAAATAATCCCATAGTTGTCAAATGTCTCGGGGTGGTCATCATCAACTCTCCACATTCTAGAATCTAAGTAGTCTCCCATAAACCAATGGCCAATCTAATAAAAATTCCACAGCCTTTTAATACGTAATCTGCAAACCAGGTAACATCCACAATGTCCAGCATACATTTTTAAAAGTAATACACTTGCAAACCAGCGATGTGACCTAAAGGCAAATTTAAAAAGCGTATTCAGTAGAAGTATTTCCCCAGAATGATGTAGGAATTGGAAATGCCAGAGAAACACTCTTAAAACTCTATTATAGGCATGTTGAAAGATTTAAAGGAAATGGTAACTGGAGTGAGTGACAAAATATAGACTATCAATGGAAATATTGGAACTCTAAAAACAAACCAAGTGGAAATTTGAAAACTAAATACTTGATTATATGAATACAAAACCTCACTGGATATATGTAAGAACAAAAAAACAACAACAAAAACAATAGCACCAAAGACCTTGAAAATGGATCTGTAAAAACAACCCCAATGGGAGAAAAGAAATACAAATGCATTTAAAAAGGGAATGGCACTTATGTATTGTATGATACAGTATGTTTAGCACCCAAATGTTTAGCAGACATGTAATGAAAATTTCACAAGGAGAAAATGAAGAGGTCAAGTCTTTGAAATACTTTAAAAAATGGTGATAAATATCAACCCACAGACCCAAGAAGCTGAGAGGCAAATCAAGATAGAACAAATATACAGATGAGCATACCATCTAGATACAAAATAGAAAAGACACTTGAGCCAAACATTTCACCAAAAAGCAAAATTACCACACACAGGAAGAACAAGAACGGTGTGTGTGTGTGTGTGTGTGTGTGTGTGTGTGTGTGTGTGTGTGTGTGTGTGTGTGTGCAGAGATCCCAAGATGGCCTTAGGTGTCATACCCTAGGCCAGACCCATTGTAATGGCATTTCATTTGCATTTTACTAAATAAAGCTTGTCTGAGAATCAGAAAAGTAAAAGAGCCTCACTGGTCAGCCTTACAGACCAGGCAGCAATGACACACACCTTTAATCCCAGTAGCCACACTAGCTTGCTATAGAAACCAGGCAGTAGTAGTGCACGCCCTCAATCACAGAATTAGAGAGGATTGTAAAACGGGAGGAGACAGCTCCCAGTCTCAGTCTCATTCTGAGGTTTCCTGGAGGCAGGATCACCATTTCAGACTGAGGACAAAGTAAGAGCCAGTGGTTGGTTGCTGTGCTTTTCTGGTCTTCAGGTTGAGCCCCAATATCTGTCTCTGAGTTTTTATTAATCGTGCTATAATCTACCTTTTTTTTTTAAAGATAGGCTCTCTCACTGACCTGGAACATGCCATGTAAGTTATTCTGAGTAGGCAGCAAACCCCAGGCATTCACTTGTCTCTGCTTCTGTAGTACTCCATAGTACATGAGCCACCCATTTCTGGTTTCTTTACGTGGATTTTGGGGACATAGCTCACATTCTCTTGCTTGCAAGACAATACGTTACAGGCTGAGCCACCTCCCCAACCTCCCAAATGCATCTTCTCACTGAAACCAAAGATTACACAACTGTGAAAAAGGACATTTAAACCAGGCAGTGATGGTGCACACCTTTAATCACAACACTCAGGAGGCAGAGGCAAATGGATCTCTGTGAGTTTGAGGCCAGCCTGATCTACAAGAGCTAGTTCCAAGACAGCCAGGGATACACAGCGAAACCCTGTCTCAAAAAAAAAATGAAATTTAAGGATTTAATGAAAAGATTTCAAGATGAGTCCACAGGGGACACTGGTGTCTGTTGGACAGCCCCAGATTCTTGACCAGATGGTAAAAATAAGCAAGGTTCCGTTTTTTAGTTGAGAAGATGTCGCTCAGAGTATAAGAAAACAAGGCAATTCGTGTCTGCAGAGCAGTAACAGTGTTGGGCATCTTGACAGCATCTCTATCAAGTGTTTAGTACATTCATATAAAAAACCTGAGTCCAAGGAACAAAGTGGTCCCACAGGACAGCGATCAGTGACTATTATATCTTCAGCCAGAGTAAACAACAAATGTTAGCCGGTTGGCACAGTGTTCAGAAACAGGCATAGTTTAGCAATAGAGAATAATCTCCCCACCTTAAATGATGCTCTGGTTATAATTAGAAAATTAAAAGAGCAAGACCCAAAAGGTTAAGACGATTTCCAAGAATCGTAACTGTATCCCAGAGGGAAGCACAAAATATCCAACATCCGAAACGAAACACACAATGTCTGGTATCGGATCAGAATTTGCCAAGAGCCAGAATATACAACCCACAATAGAGAGGAGGATAAATCAATAGAGCAACACGGAACTGAGATCAGTGGACCCAGAGGGGAGGAAAGATGGTGAGGAACTGGGAGGAGTCGAGGGAGGAGAAACTTTAATCAAGATATATTGTATGGAGAAAATTATCTATTTTTCAATAAAAAGAGGGAAAAGAGAAAAAAATCACAATTGTGACTGTGTTCCCTATGGCCAACATGGTCAAGATGTTTGTGAAGTGAGAGGAAGGCTCAGAGGGCAAGAGGAGAGGGCATCAAGACCTCGGGAAGAGTCCACTTGGTGGGAAAGGTACGTATTAAGTGTTAGGAAAGAAAAGATTATTAAACGTAGAGAAGCAGAAGCAAAAATACACAAAATGAATCATGAAAAGAAAGCTAATTTAGAAAGCTAGACTATCCATGAACTCTGCTAAATTCAACTGGTTGGATATTCATACATTAGAGTCACTAAATTAGAAGAAAGTGACCCAAACGACATTTGTAGATATGATAACCAAAGTCTAACTTTATGAGAATCATAACCCCAGAAATAAAAAAGAAACCTAGAAAACCCAAAGCACAGGAAAATTAATTTAACTACTAAAATATGGTTGCCGAATTTGTCAGAGCCAGGGATAAAGACAGAAGCCTAAAAGCACCTGGGATTGGGGCGACATGTAGAAAAGAAAAGAAAAAAGGTAAAGACGAAGGCCGATTCCCCATCAGAAACAGAGGCAAGAAGATGGGCAGCTTCTGAGAGAAACTGGAAGAAAAGGGACCCATCACTCTATAATTTTATATGCAGCAAAAGTATGTCGCAAACATGAAAGCAAACAAAGATTTTTTTTCCATACATAAAAAAGCTGGAAGTGTTTATCACAAACCTGCACTGCAAGACATTAAAAGAAATCCTCCAGGCAGAATGAAAAAGATCTCATGCAGAAATGTGGATCTAGATAAAGAGACAGAAGCACTAGAAGTGGCAGCTTCATGGAAAATACATAAGGTTTTATCCTCATTTAAATCCCTCTAAAAGGAATTTTGCTATCTTAATAAAAACTAATAGCTATGTACTTATGGGCTTAAGGCATATATAAATAAAAAGTATCATAAGAATAACCCAAAGCCTAGATGGGAAAAATGGAAGTTATTATTGTAAGATTATCATATTATATGGGGAGTTACATTGATTCCAAATAGACTATAATAAGTTATGGGTGCATAGTTAAATTCTAGATCAATATTCTCAGAAAATGTAAACATATGTAATTCAAGAGACGATAAGAAATATAATATTACAAAAAACATCCAATTAACCCATTTCTTTCTTATTTGTACAAGTTTATCTCTTAATTACACAAGTTTTTAAACTCTTTACTTCAGTTTCTTGATCTCTAATTAAATACATTTTTATATTGTTATCCTCATTAATATGTGTCTTAAGTGCCTTGCTGGAAAACACAATATATTTATTAATTTTTATATTACTATGATGAATACTCAATTATCTTCAATAGTGACTACTTTCCAGAACTTTTTGAAGTCATGTGTTTGTTGGGGACCCCAGTACAAAGACCAGTGAGTGCTAACAACCCCAACACAGAGAACAGTGTGTGCTAGGGACCCTAGTACAGCGACCCGTGAGTGTTAACAACCCCAGCACAGAGACCAGTGAGTGTTAGGGACCCCAGTACAGAGACCAGTAAGTGTTTTTTATTTTCTTTCCCGTTCTTAGATTTGAGATCCATTTAAGAGAAAAGAGTTCTATATATAAAAAGAACATGCTGATAACTGGGTGCAGACATTTGATATCTAGACATTATGTGACAACACGTCCTATTTGGTCCCCAAATAATGTAGTCTCTTCTTGTCAGCTCATGGAATGACCACCAGATGGCAGAAGATGTGTGGTCAATCAGGAGGTTAAAGACAGGCTAACGGAAGAAGACTTGGATCCCAGACCCCGGAGAAGAGAGTACTAGTTGGACTCTTCCTATTTATGTGATTCAAGTCATTGGGCAGAATGTCTATGGCCCATGAGGTGCTAATGCTTATGTTCCCTCTGCTTCTAAGCAGTCAGAGTCCACAAGTCCATGGAGAGGTTTGGTCCAGCACAGATTCACATCACACAGATCTCAGATGCCCACAGCAGGAAGAAATGAATCTGAATCTAAATTCAACTGACTCAGATTCAAGAGCAGTAATGAAGAGTAACAGAAGTATATCATAAACCCATGTATTCTGTGAATATTCCTAGAAGGATGACAGTGTGCAGCACCAGCTTTCTAGTATTCCTGAGAAAAATATAACCCGAGGATAAATAAATTACTAGACAAACCCAATATGAAAGTCAATATGCAAGGTAATTAATAGGGTTCTCAAAGGAAATGAAATTCATCCCACATAAAGGAAGCTGACAAGCGGCAGGTGAATGTGATGTGTGATTTGTGAGTGTGTATGATGTGTGTGTGGGATGTGTGTATGTGCTCACGTGTGCAAATGTAGGCACCCATATCACATACCTAGAAGTGGAAACCTCAGGTGTTGGTCTTTTCTCCCAACCTTACTTGCAGCTAAGTCTCTTATTTAATGTTACAGATTCCAGAATGGTTGGCCCATAAGCCTTGGAGGATTTTCATGTCTCAGTATCGTACAAGAGTACTGGAATACAGATGTATGTTTCTAAATCTGGCTTTACAAGACTTCTGGGGATCCGTATTCAAGTCTTCATGCTTTTGAAACAAGGGTTTTATCCCCTGAGCCATATCTGTGGATTTCCCACTCTGAGGTCAACTTCTCAATGTCTACAGATGGCACTGTTGGGACAACCGTGGATTTGTGTTGAGTCTACTTGTTATTTCTGCATTCGTGTTAATGTGTTGGTTATGATAGTATCAGTGGCTACGTTGAAGCATGTCAATGTCTTAGAAGACAAAGGAGTGTGTCAGAAAATCTACAGTTAATTCTGGAGTGGTTCAAACGGGGGGGGGGGGGGAATTATATGTTATCCTGCACTGCACAAAGAGGTGCTTTGGATCTCTTCTGAGGATTGAGCACCATAGTTTGCAAATGTCTAGATAGTTATTTTTAGGCTAAATGGCAACCGAGAGGCCATGCAAGCACAATAGTGAAAACTGCTCATCGTTGACTCTAGGTGATGCACTTATTTGATTTTTATTGCTCTTTTCTTGAATACTTCTTTCTAAAAGGCTGGACTTTACTTGAGGTGTTTTTCTGCCTTTGGTGAAGAAATTTTAATTAATAATAGCACACCTGTTCTAATGGCAATCCATTATACCAGGGAAGGGGAGAGTGAGCAGCAAAACAGACATGATTATTGATGGAAGCTTCAGTGATTTGCTGAGAGGAAAGCAACCCCCCCAGCCCAACTGTGTTATCACAGAAGGTGTTCTGCGTTAGCCAGCTGTCAGAGTCGGGTAAAAGTTTATACATCTCCATCTCTATGCCTCTGACTGTGCATATTTCCTGATAATCTCTGGGTCGCAGATGCAGCTCAGAGCAGAGGGACGATCCTTTTCCTTTGCACACGGGCTGCAGGTGGGCCTTTACTTCTCTAGTCTAAACCTCAGAAGTGACTATCAGTGCATCCGTGTTCCTGGATGCTCTGTGCTCTGGCTAGGATCCATTTGTAAGTTCACATGTGGACTTCTTGGGACAGCAGCATGCACAGATATTGGAACTGAGTCTCCACCTGGATGGAAGTGGGTCATCACATCCACCTCTAAGAAAGGGCAGACTTGAGAGCTGCTCTCAGCACCCAGGCTGTTCTCGCATATGTTAGCACGTTGATCTTTGCAGAGCTTTACTGTGAGTTTTTTCTTTTACATGAGAAACTTAGTATGGAGTCTGTGATCCACTAAAATACATGTTTCTAAAGAACACCTCTTAGCAAATGGCATGTCTGTAGTCCTCTCATTCCCTGTATTTGCTGTCTCATCCTCAACTGTATGAAACCTGGAACGCACAGAAGGACTTGTCAGATTTCAAGAGAAACAACACATTCTGCCATGGACCTGCCAGGGCTCACTGTCCTTTGGATCTTCTTTCTACTTATGCATGTGTTTGGCCCTGTGCTATTTGTAAAAAACGCACCTGAATTTTTTTCCCCGCGTTGTTAATCTTTAAGCAGGGAAGGGGAGCACAAACCTCAAACATTTCAAAGTGCTTGGAAATGCTGTTGATGTCTCTATATTTCTGTTGTTTTACCTCTAAAATAGGGATAAATTCCTGAGGGGGCTACATAAGACCTTTTCTCAAAAAAAAAGATATTCTTGTATTCTAACCAGAAGGTTAAGGTGAAAAGGATAAGAAAAATGTTTTATAGAAGTTACTGGGGTGACTGGAGGTAAGGGCTATGGTAACCAGATGCTATACATGTTTCTGGAGGTAAAAACTCATCAACATTCCTACCTAACTGTGCAGCCTATGATCTACTATAACACCTGCCAGATGTCATATGTCCACCTGCCCCACAGTAACACTATTACAAAAGTAACTAACTCTTCTCTGATTGGGACATGCGGCCCACTGCAAAGAGATAATTATATTCCTGGTACTGTAAACTCAGAATAAAAAGAAACATGGCTGGGATGCCTTAGGCCCTAAAGGCAAACCTGTCAGTGTTGTCCAGCAAGTTGTCATGACAACAAATTACCTTCTAAAT
The DNA here is from genome assembly GCF_037038515.1 of Microtus pennsylvanicus. Classification (NCBI taxonomy): domain Eukaryota; kingdom Metazoa; phylum Chordata; class Mammalia; order Rodentia; family Cricetidae; genus Microtus; species Microtus pennsylvanicus. The sequence continues at coordinate 6,129,762 of NC_134597.1, read as the reverse complement.
ATTTATGTTTGTAGACAAATAATGGAAACACGTTTCTAAGCCTTTGTTAGAGATGCCTCTCTTTTCAATAAATGGCAGTGGTCACAAAGATTCGTAGTGGATCAAGGTTCCAAAAAAAGTTATAGTTGAGAACTCAACCCTAGAAAGATGTTTATGTCACCACCTCTCAGAGTCAAGGATCACTGCTGTGTGGGATGAAGAACCAGAAGATAGAGAGAAGCTCTGTGAAATGCTGACTTCTGAGTATGGCATAGCTGATGTATTCATGACTGCACAGCAGCATGGTTGCCTGCAATGGGTCTCTATGAGATTGGAACCATTCATTTCCAATTATGGATTGGAAACAGGCCCTCAGAGCCCTGCCTCCAAGCATTTGTTGTAGCATGACTGTGTCCATACACACACACACACGCACACACACACAATCATGCACACAAATACAAGTGTATGATAAATAAATGCATTAAAAGAAAGTGGCCATAGATAACACATAAGTCACACACATAGAGTTTCTATATAATTTAAATGTTATAGACTTTTCATATGCCTTAAAATATTCATTTTCAATTTTATAGACTTTTTATATGCCTCAAAAATATTCATTTTCAATTTTTGTTTTAAACATAGAAAACTACTAAGAATACATGAGTTAGGTATAGCATAAATTTAACCTAAGTGGAACTTAACTTCTGAATGCTTACATTAAATGATATTGAAGTAAAAGTCAATTTTTTTTACTTTTTATTTTGATGTGTAGGGTGTTTCGCACGTATGTCTGTTTGTGTACCACATGTGTGTGTAGGACAGAAAAGGGTACTGGATGCCCTGGGACTGATGTTACAGACAGTTATAAACTTCCATGTAGGTACTGGGAATCAAACCCAAGTCTTCTGGGTGAACAGCCAGTGCTCTTATTTGATGAACCATCTATCCAGCCCCTGAAAGTCAATTTTAAAAAAAGATTGAAGCAAACTTTAAGTGCTTCTTTTTTTTCCTTTTATTTTTTATTTTTCCATTCAATTATTTACACTTCCTTCCCTCCTCCCAATCCCGTCCGCTCTCCCTCCCACCCTGCTTGAGAGAGGGCAGGGAACCCTGCCCTGTGGGAAGTCCAAGGCCCTCCCCTCTACATCCAGGCCTAGGGAGCTGTGCATCCATATAGACTAGGGTCCCAAAAATCCAGAACATGCTGTAAAAACAAGTCCCAGTGCCTTTATCAATGCCTTCTCTGTCAGCCCCCATTGTCAGCCACAATCAGAGAATCTGGTTTGATCACGTGCTCATTTAGACCAGATCCAGCTGGATTTGGTGAGCTCCCATTAGAACAGGCACACTGCCTCAGTGGGTGGACCAACTCCTCACAGTCCTGATCTCTTTGTCTTCTCCCTCCTTCTGCCTTTCAACTGGACCTTGGGAGTAAGTGCTTCTTTAAAAGCTAGCTCATCACCAGTAATTTGTTTTCCATTATTATTTCCTAAAACCAAAAGAAAATCCTAAATCTATCAAGAAGACATAAAAATTATTTTCAATGATTTAAAGCCATTCAACTGGACATGCTTTAAATAGTCTTAATGACCTGAAGATACCACTCGAGAGCACATTTTGTTTTTGTATAAAATAACACTAAAGACACAGTTATTTTATAGTGAACCTCCTCACTTGCACAACTTCAGGGCTACCATGTCTGTTCTTTTAGAATTCTGGGCTTTATCCCATGTATAATGAACAAAAGCTTAAGAGGGGAAATCAGTTAAGTTGAATGAAGCTAAACATTCCCAAAGGAACTATTATCATAGAATTCTTTAAGGAAAATTCAGGCGGTGAGGCAGTCTGTAGAAGAAAACACTGAAATATCTTCAGATCTTTTGGAAAAAGGCCTTTGCTTTTGATCATTGTACCTGTCAACTTTCTCATGATAAGTGAGTAAAAACCTGGACACTTGGCTGGCCGAAGCATCTAAGAATGCAGTTAAATACCACTGTAGCTCAATGGTCAGATTGCCGTGGCTTTCTCCACCCACTAGTGTGAGGTGTAATGCCCCCTACATTAGTGTTATGCTAACTTATAATTGTCTCTGTCTTCTGACCTTGAGGGTCACTGCAACCTGTTTTTCTTCAGAGCGTTCTCAGCGCTTGAAAATCCATCCAGTTGCTTATATCACCCGTATCTGGCTCAATAGAAACCATCTTTGTACTTTACTTTAAAGCAGAACTGTTGTTTAATTTAAATAAACGTAAAATAGTTGTCTAGTCCAAAGGTGCTGTGAGCAGATCAGTAGCAAAAGAGTTTAAGAGAGCTAGAAAGAGGTCTCAGTGGGTAAGCGTGCATGCGACATAAGCATGAGGACCCAGGTTCAAATCCTCAGTGCGCACATAAAAAGCTAGGCATGACCACACTCAGTACTATTAAGGAGAGGAAGGAGGATTGCTGGGGCTTGCTGACTGCCAACCTAGCCATAAGCATGGTGAGTTCCAGGTTCAAGGAAAGCTCTTGTCCCACAGAAGAAAGTCAGAGAATGATGCAGAAGGATGCCTGACTTTTTTCTCTGACTGCTGAGCATTTGTGGTGAATGGGCACATAGGCACATGGACCTTCACACACATACACATGGAAGCACACACACAGAACTGAAGAGACACAGAGACGGAAAAGCTAATCTATTTTGAAATGAAACCACAAAAGTTCAGATGAGAAGAAGAAGAGGAAGAAGAAGAAGAAGAGAAGGAGGAGGAGGAGGAGGAAGAGGAGGAGGAGGAGGAGGAGGAGGAGAAGAAGAAGAAGAAGAAGAAGAAGAAGAAGAAGAAGAAGAAGAAGAAGAAGAAGAAGAAGAAGAAGAAGAAGAAGAAGAAGACGACTCTGAATTTGACTTCTGAGCCTAGAGACGTGGCTCAAAGTTCAAGGACACTCCGTGACCTTGGGGAAGACCTGAGTTCCATTCCCAGTACCTTCATCAAGCTGCTCACAGTTGGTCCATAACTCCAGCTCCAGGGAATTCAACACTTGTAGGTTCTGCAGGCACCTGCACTCTTGCTCACCTCCACATGCCCACACAATACCCACCCCCCAACATGATCATAATTAAAATAAGTCTTTAAAATTATCTTTAGCAATTAAATAATTGCCATATTCTGGGAAAGTAAGTCTAGGAAAGTGGGGTTTGAGTGGGAACAGGTCAAGCATTCTATTTTGCTTGTGAATTTGTCCCTTGGCTCCTACAGGACAATGATCCCAGCATTGCCATAGACCCTAATCTATACAGCTTTTCGTATCAATAAGCATCTACCCACCAGCGAGAGCCAAACTCAGGAGACGAGGATGCTGCTGGGATGGAAGTCAAGTTTAGTCAAAAGCCAGCAAGCTGAGGAGCTAGAAGGAACTGCTGTTCCTTGATTGTCTTTGTTATCAAAGGATAGCATGTGTGTTTTTACTCTGGTCAGAACATTGCAACCAGTCGTGGGCTAGTTCCTGTAAGTCTTCCAATAAATATATCACTTTCTGTAAATTAAGCACCATCTTACCCAATATTACACAGTCTGAAGGTCACAGATATCCTGGCTTTAGTAAGTGTAAAGAGTAAGTATTCCACAGCTAAGTTCTTAATCATTTAGGATTAGCTTTTCTTTAATATTAAGAACTGAAAATTGAAAGGAAGCAACTCTGCAAAAGACAACTCACAAAAAAGCAGCCGCTGTCATACAGATGCCTGAGTCCCTGCATAAAATGCTGTAATATTTTCATATAGTTTATGTGTAGAGTCTCAAAGGCTTAAATGATCTGTAGATTACTAAAATACCAAATATAATACTAGTAACTATGAAAATAGTTGGTAAACAGGAAAGATTTTCAAATTTTAGAAGAGCCTTACTTCCAGGACCCACAAACGTGGAAGAACAACTACATTAAATCTGAGGCACTGTATTAGCTTCTTAAAATCATTAAGACAAATGAGCACAAACCATATCACTTCAGACAATGGAAGTTTATTCTCTGCAGTACAGAGACCAGAAGTTCACCACCAAAATATTGGCAGGTAGTAGATTTGTAACGGTTCATCCTAGGCCTTCATATGCTGAAATCTGAAATGAACTCTTGAATTAACAGGAAAAAAACTGTATGATGATTAAGAATAGAAAAGTTCTGTATACAGAAAATGGTGGTACCAAAGTCAGTTGCAACTCAAATGGGTGCCTTTCTTGCTTAAGAGTTTTTTGTTTTGTTTTGTTTTGTTTTGTTTGCTCATTGGTTTAGCTGATCACTTTTAAGAACTGCAGACATGGGAGAAGCTTGAAACACAGAAGTTTTGCATATATAAATGTTGCAAAATCATATATATGAATATATAATCTTAATAATCTTTATATATTCCAAAATCTTCACTTACCAATGACAAAATCATAGGTCTGCCCTCTGGTTAGCCATGTCCTCAAGCCTCTATTTCAACCTTCTTGACCAAAGTTACTTCATTTTCTTTGGTTTTTCCTTGACAAAGTAAAGAGAGATGTATCTTTCCTCCATTACAATAACTTAGATTTATTCCTGATGATGCCACTTATGAGCTGAGAAGTTTGAGATGAATTTGGCCTCTTCAGGGGATCAGTTGTTTAGGTCAGCTGTGAGGGAATAATACTAATGATTTGGAGCTAGGTGATATTTTGCAGGCTAATGGTGTATTCCCCTACTCCAAAAAGTAGCCACAAAGTTGGGGTCTCCCAGTTGTCTGCACTTCTGACTACATTGCTGTAAAATAAGAGATTCCTCAGACCTCCCTAGGTTTGAGAATATGCTCAAACAATTCACAGAATTCAGGAAAGCATTATATTACAGTGTTAGTTGAGCAAAACAGAGAAATAAGAATTATCTATGATAACTATAAGAGGAACTACCTGGAGTGGTGTCCAGTGTGAACCTTCTGTGATATCCCTCTATGGGATCAGAAGAGAGTACCCTTACCTAAATTTTTATTTTATTGAGGTTTCATTATACCAGTACCACTGACAGAACGCTTCACCATGCGATTAAACTCAGTCTATAGCCACCTTGTCTTGAGAGGCTGGGTTCCTACTGCTTGACTTAAAGCCCAAGACCTCTCATCGATGGCTGGTCCTTCTAGCATATTCAGTCTTCATCTGGAAACAACATCCGGGCCACCCTACTCACACTCAGAGTCCAGCATCAATGAAATAACACTCTTATCACTTGGAAATTCCAAGAGTTTAGAGACGACATCTGATACCCCAAGGAGAAAAGAAAACCCAAGATACTGCTGATGGCAAGACCTGCCTCACAAGGTTGTTTTAAAGATTAAGAGATTATAAATGTAAAGCCATCGGAATAATGACTTCCATTCTAGACATGGTAGCTCCTATTAGTCACTAAACGTTAATGTTTCCACATGGACTCAACAAGGTGTTATTAAATCTCACTTCCATGCAATGTTTTCCACTGTAGAAGAGAAATTTTCAATTCTGATAAAGACTGGGCACCTATTTTCTCAAAATCTAGGTGATTCTTAATATCTCAACATGTGTACCAAACAAAATACTGTTCTTATAGAAATCCCCAAAAAATGTTGATTGCATAATTTCTATAAATTAATGTTCCTAATCAAACCTTCTGGTTACAAAGAAATGGAACTGTTAGTTTGCTTCTCTGTTGCTGTAATAAACACCTCTACCAAAAGCAACTTGGGTGACATGGTGGTTTGAATGAGGTGTCACCCGCTGTCCCTGGTATTTGAATATTTGGTCCTCAGCTTGTTTTGTTTGAGGAGGCTTAGGAGATGTGGTCTTTGTCATAGTAAGTATTTCTATGATACCAAAGAGGAGTGCTATTTACTGGCTTGCTCAGCCTGCTTTTTTTTCTAAATTTATTTATTTATTATGTATACAATATTCTGTCTGTGTGTATGCCTGCAGGCCAGAAGAGGGCACCAAACCTCATTACAGATGGTTGTGAGCCACCATGTGGTTACTGGGAATTGAACTCAGGACCTTTAGAAGAGCAGACAATGCTCTTAACCTTTGAGCCATCTCTCCAGCACCCCCCCCCAGCCTGCTTTTTTAAGTACCCAGGGCTATCAGCCAGGGATGGGACTACAAACTGTGAACTGGGCCCTCCCACACTAACATTTAAGCCAAAAAATGCACCACAGACTTGCCCTAAGGCCAGTCTGCTGGGGGTATTTTCTCAGTTAAGGCTCCCTCTTCCAAAATCTTTCCAGCTTGTGTCAAGTTAATTAATACTAATATTAATGTTTTAAGAAGTTTTGTCAGAAATAGAAGATTGTTTTGTGGAAATAACATAGGAGCAATCGTGAATTATGTGTGCTTATAATCTTAGCAGTTGAAAGGCAGACAGGAAGATCATGAGTTCAAAGCCAGCCTAGACTACAGAAAGAGATTTTTGTCGTCTCAAAAATCAAAAATCAAACAGTCAGAGGGGAACAGGAGAAAACTTCAGCAAGGTTGCCTGGCAATATTTTTCTTGAGAAAGCAGGATATTTTGAGGTGATGTTTTTGTGCTCCCTTAATTCTTCAACTTCAGATTTTAGTTAAGACTAAATTCCCTATCAGAGATAGTTTGAAATATGGCTTCCTTTATATTCCATTTAACTTTACATCATTTCTCTGCGGTGAATTCTCTTGGCTATAGAAACCCTTTTTTATAGATAATTGAGTCTGTGAATGAAACCAAGACAGTTGAAGGAAATACAGCTCATTCTCTTTCCAGAGTAATATAACCCTGGCCTCCTTCCTGAAACCAGGACCACATGAGGCGAGTGACAGTCCTTGATTTCTATCAAAGACACCAGACTGTTCCCTGACAGTTGGGGGCATATTTCCAAGCTGCCTCATCTACTCTACCATCTATTCAGGGCAAGCGGCCCTCGGATAACAAATGATGGGCGGCTGAAGCCACTAACAAAGACAGAATGGATTGATAACTTATCTTCTCGTCACTAAAATCCAGGAGAAATATTCATTAAGCCCACTGTGAACAAAAGACACCTAGATCAAAGAAAGAAGGAAGGATAGGAAATGGAGAAGTACAAAACAAAGAGACACCATCGTCAGGAAAAACGGGCAATGGTCTCTGCTCTCAAGAAGTGGCACTAGAAGCACACAGACTCCTTAGCTAAAATCACAGAAGGGGTCGTGCTCAGCTTTATTACAGGAAGGCAGGGCTGTGCCTTACAGATCATTTCAAACCGTGCAGCGTGAGGAAAGGGGTGACATAGACAATCAGACTGGCTACTGAGGCATGGGACCACGGCGCAGCAGCAATCACCATAGAAAGCAGGGCTGTGGCGAGGCCATTTTAAATCCGTCTGATAGACAAACTGTATCGGTTAAATTTTCTCGGGGTGAATGAGTTTCAAACTCGTTATCTACAGAGCAGGCTGTCCCAAGATACCACTTTATTTATCCAGATGGAGATTGGAGACTATGGGTAAACATTACAGCTCCAGCCTCAACATGCTTTGTAGATAAAAAGCCAGTACAATATTTGCTGTCTGTGCCTCCGCATAAGGTTCTTATCCATTGCAGAAGGAAGGGATGGTGAGTCAGGAGAAAGCCAATGCTTTAAGAGGCAAGGCACACAGGGCTGTGAAATGGCAGATGCGTTTGCTGTGGAGATCGTAAGGATGCAGGAAGTCCTTTGTGTTATTTAATGTTCCCTCTCTCCTTTTTAAACAGTTGGGAAGAATTCTAACCCCACCAAGCCATCTAGAGAGTAAGATTTCTTTTGTATAGAGGTACCAGCCAGCCTAAACACGCAGCAAGGTAACTTCACAAAATGCAGGTCGTAAAAACCATATTTGTATTATGGTTGAATTTTTCTCTCTTCTCCTATTCCGAACTCTAGTTCGTTTCAGCCTAATGAAGTGAAGTGTCTAAAACGGAGCGGAGGGACAAGCCGCTTCTGCGAAGGTACAATAAATATAACTCTTAAGGGAAGGGCTGCTGGGGAAGGCTGGAAACGTTGTCTGTGGAGAAGATGAAAACTGAAATACAAAATTCAAGCATTCAATATAAAAATTTCATCAGTACTCCTTTGAGCAGTTTGCAGATATTGGTTGCGTTTATTGAAAGGAACAGCTGGATTTGGACAAAACAAAACACTCTGTCTTGAAAAACGCCCTAACTCTTCTAATGAAAGTTGAATTGTGTCCACTATCATCTGAGCCATTTTCAGTCCAGTCCATCTTTTTAAAAGGGAAGTTTGCTATTTCACCTAGAAATGAGAATATTGTGATTGTAACTGTTTCCTTCCCTGCAAACACACACAAGAGAGAGAGACAGAGACAGGGAGAGACAGAAAGACAGAGACAGAGAGAAAGGATTTTGTGTGCCTTGCTTATTGGGGTGGAAGGGTGCTGCGTTTGACATAAACACTTGAGACTGTGGAATTACAATCAGTGTGGGATCTTGTGGCATCTTCATTATGTGCACTCAAATAGCTGGAGACATCTTTGTTGCTGCCTCTTTCTTCTTTCCATTTGTAAAATAAGGAATGGAAATTACATAGTCCATTTTGCTCACAGTGCCCTCTTTTCTGAATCTTTTTTTTTTTTTTGAGGCCTGTAGAATGGTACAACCTTCTTCTTTCCTTTCTTCTTTGCTTGCTTACTTGTTTGTTTGTTTATTTACTTGCTTAAGGCAAGAGACTCGGTCTAACTAAACTATTCTTTACTAAACCCTGTTCTGCTGTCTTTAATCGTCATGATAACCCTATAAGTGGTGGCTGTTTTGAAGTAGTTTTAAGTAAAATATTAATCAAACCTATACAGTTCAATTATCAAGATCTCACAAGTGCAAAAGTAAAATTGGTGTAGCACACCCAGGTCGATCAGACCACAAAGCTATTTTAACCACTCCTTAGAATACAACTAATATAATATAATATTATATAATATAATCCTATGACTTCACTGTGCACCGGTAACTGAGAGCTGAGCGAGGTCAGCTAGCTTGCACAGGGTCAAAAAACTAAAAGGATCAGCTTACAAACCTGATCCACGTTTGTTTCCATTCCAATTTCTGAATTATCACCTCCAACCACAAAGCCTGATTTAATTAACATGCATTCAAATAGCCAGAGACATCTTAACTGGACAGAACAGATACATTTCCAAAGGACAAGGGAAAATAAAACAGAGAGGAGCTAAAGATTCTATCATGGGGGCTTCTGTGTCATCCAACCCTTTGATCATGAATTTAGATACCAAAGTGGTATCGAAATGGCCATTATTCCCTGTTCCTGGGAACTAATTTTTTTTAATGTCCTGAGTCTGATGCTTTGTGGGATGTGGGGTTTGTGGTGCCCCCTTAGCCTGCACTAACTGGCCCACAAAGCACGGAGCACAGTTGCAATTAAAGAGGCCAGTTCATTGTCCTGCAGAGGTCTCATCATTCAAGGCCCGGATGGCTGAACATCTTTTGTCATGTGAATGGCTTGCTGCTTAAAACTTTAGCCCATCGTAAATAGTCATAGGCGCGTTGCAGTTGCCTTGCACAGGGAGCATGTACATATATTTTGTCCCATCAAAGATGACTTGAACAGTTCTCCTCCAATTTGCTGGGAGAAAAATGGCCTTAAAGCTGAGATTAAGAAGGGAGAAACTTCCAATAAAAGGGAATATTTTTCAAAAACTTGCAAGTGACTGCAAAGCCAGTTAACACAGAAAACCTTGTCACCCTAAGTATGCCATTTGTTATCACACACGCCGGAATACATCTATTCATCTTCTTTTAATTGCTTCGCTGTGCTGGAAGCACAAAGCAGCTCACTGATGCAGAGACTGTGAAAGAATATTTTGTCATGGAAACTTTGAAAACATTTCAAAGCAGGAGCTCCTCTCTGCTGACACGAAACCTTCTAGCTGTTTGTCGAGCATTGTACTGGGCTGATAAGAGTTCAGAATGAGAAGGCCTTTTCTTTGGCTTCCTTTTTATCTTCTCTTGCTGAAGGTGGCTAGGAAATGCCTGAGACTATCGAAGCAGAATTTAGGAGACTAGTAAAATATTTTTTCTTTTTTCTTCCAAAAATAGCAAATGAGTGAAATTATCTTTAAATCATCAGGGAAGTACACAGTTACTACTTTGAGTGTATCTGATATCAATCTTGGAGTCATATGTCTGTGTAGTGTATGCTTGTGTGTGTGTGTGTGTGTGTGTGTGTGTGTGTGTGTGTGTGTGTGTGTGTAGGTTCATGTACATGCATGCATATGTGTGTGGAGACTGGAGCTTGACATCAGATAGCTTCCTCAGCCACTTTCCCTCTTGTTTCTAGAGGCTCTATCTCTCACTGAACCCAGGATAAACTGATTTAGCTAGTGTGCCTGGCCAGGAAGCCCAGAATCACTTTGTCTCTCCTTCTCCAGGACTCTGATTACAGGCACTTGCTTGGTTTGTTTCTTAGTTTTGGTTTGGCTTGTACTGATGCTGGGGGTAAAAACTTAGGTTCTCATTCAAGTACTGTACTAACTCTGTGTTTTTCCTCACTCCCTCTTTGGGCAGTTTTGAGTTCACTGATTGTCTTATGAATTTTGCTAGAAGTTACCTGAAACCAGATAGGCCCTTATACAAATATCTCAAACACCTTGGGTTGTTACTAAAACAAACTGGCCCCCAGCTCAGAGTAAAAAGGTTTTCCTGGGGACATAAAATAAGCTTCACCAGCACAAACTGCCAACTGAGCTCAGTGGAAACTTTCCCTCTGGCTCCCCTCCATCTTGGGACTTTCTACTTTTAGCGATGGTTTTGTCTTCCTTCCGTGAGCACTTTATAAAAGCTTCCCCTCTCCCCTTCTCAGAGGGTGTGCCGTGCTATGATGTGATGTTGTAGGATTCATGAATCACCATTCAAATAAACTCTTTAAAATAGTGACACGTCTAAATGTATCTTAATGAGGGCTGCTGAGAAGCCAAGGACAATGGCACTGGGTTTTGATCCTACTTCATGTTCTGGCTTTGTGGGAGCCTAGCCAGTTTGGATGTTCACCTTCCTAGACATGGACGGAGGGGGGAGGACCTTGGACTTTCCACAGGGCAGGGAACCCTGACTGCTCTTCAGACTGGAGAGGGAGGGGGAGAGGAGTGGGGGGAGGGGGAGAGGGGTGGGAGGAGGGGGAGGGAAATGGGAGGCTGGGAGGAGGCGGAAATTTTTTTTTCAATGAAAAAAAAAAGAAATAAACCCTGGTTGTGTATATATTTTAAATTATTGTTTAAGCCTCTGGTGTGTGCAATGATCCATGTGTTTTAACTGTGTTATTTCACCAATCTTTACATTAAATAACTGTAGTGTCAATATGTAGATGATCTCAATTTCACTGATAACAGTATTGGCAACTTAATTATTGATGAGTAACAAAGGTCAATGAGCCAAAAGTCAGGGTGTTCACAGCAAGACACAATGACGGGCCTGGTTCCTAGTCAGACAAAATCCCTGAACCCAGAAACAATGGACAGCTTGAACACGAGTTTATTCTTCCAATTTCTTTCCTTTTGACAATGTTCTACCAATCCTACACATCATTTGTTCAGAGATACTATCGTTAAATGGAAATTTCATTAAATGCTTCTTCACTTGCTGCAATGATCGTAAGATTTCTACCCAGCATTCTCTTAATATCTATGTGACGGCTTATGTGGCAATATCTTGCATTCCTGAAATGAAGCCACCTTGACTCTAGTATGATGTAATTCTTATCTGCTGCAGAACTCAAGTCTCCCATATTTTGTTGAGACATTTTTGAATCTGTGTTTATCAGAGATATTGGTCTATAGTTTTCCCCTTTGTTTGTCTTGTTTCTATATCACTGTCCTGCTTCCGCAGCATGGTCATGCTGGCCTTATAGAGTGATGTAGAAGAGTTGATAGTTTTTGAATTTTATGAATTCTGGGGGCACTTCGAGAAACATCAGCACCAGTTATTTTTTTCCAGGTTTGGTGAAATCCAGCAGTGAATGTATCTGTTCCTGGCCTTTCCTTTGTTGGATTTGTTGGAGACATTTATTTTACTACTGATTTGACCTCATTATTTGCTCTTGTCCATTTTTGTTTATCAGATCCTTTTGATTTAATCTAGTTAGATCACTTGTGTTCAGAAATGTCCTCCATTCTTCTAGATTTTCCAATTTGTTAGCATACAGTTTCCAGAATAATCTGGAATGAGTTTTACATTTCCGTGATACCAGTTGTAATATCTCCCTTTCGTTTTTATTTATATATTTACTCATCTGTCCCTCCCCCTCCGTCCTTCTCCCTTTTTCCTTCTTCCCTCCCTCTCCTTCTCTAGTCTAGCTAAAGATTTTCCAAATATATCAAGATGTATAAGATATTTAACAAAGAAAAATATTATTTCAAAAATATTAATTATATATTCATCCTAAAATCTGGATTTTACTTTTGAATACTTCTCTTATTCACCCTTCGCTCTATGTGGGAAAGATCCGCCCTCCCCTAGCTGTAGAGACAGAACAGTGGGTGCTAGAATATTGTCTTTCCTTTGCCTTGCCTATGGCCCAGATCTCTGAATGTTACAGATTCCTTTTGCTCTACCGCTGGATTCGATGTTCTCCTACAATCACTGCCTAACCATAAAGCTATACATCTGCCGCTAGAGTTCTTTATGCAGAGCAGATGAGGCCTGGATGCCCCCATTGGATCATCTGCTTCTTTAAAACATTTCTCTCCATGAAGCTATCTATCCTCAAGTCATGTCAAATACACACAGAAATACAATTTTCCTTATTAGTAAGTTAACTCTAATATTTTTCTATAATAGTTCACAAGCAACTTAATACGTAAGCTTGGTGTGAAGAGTTTAACCTGAGTATCTGCTAAATGAGTTTGGGAATCACCGAGAAGACACATCTTGGGCAAGTCTGTGAGGGTGTTTCCAGACAGGATTAACTGAGGAGTGAAGACCCAGCCTCAAAGTGGGTGGTATCTTCCAGCAGACACCCAGACAAAGGAGTGCAAGGAAGAAGAAGAAGCATTGGCTGCCTGTCTTCACCTCCCCTTCCGGGGTGTATCTCTCAGTGCCTGTTGCCACCCTCCATGAACATCAGATTCAGTCTTCTTCAGTCCTTAGTATGGATTCTCCAGGACTCTCCAGGCCCTTAGCTGAGTCAGGTCTGCTGCAGTACGGAGCTTTGTGACAGGAGCCACTACCAGATTCTCAGCCTCACTAGCATGCAAAAAGCCATGGCCGCACCACTCTATCAGCCCTGCATAGACCAATCTAAGAAATACACACACACACACACACACACACACACACACACACACACACACATATATATATATATCCTACATATGTGAGCATTTTATACTTTATTATACATACATTCCATTGAGTATATCTCTCTAAAGAATCCTGTCTAATATATTTGATTTATAAATCATAGATTGAGAGAAATCTTAAGTAGAGTAAGACATTACAGAATTAGGAAATTCTACTTACAAACATACTTTGATATCAGAGAAGATTATAGGAGGATCAGTAAAAGACTGTTAAGCAAAAAACTACATCAAGATAATATGGTGGAAATGAGGAAAAAAAGATCAATATAAAATAAAGGACTCCGGGAAGAATTTGTTCTGGTACTTTTTAGTGGATGAAGTCACTGTCATTAGGTCGCCCTGCATCAATTTGCACATGACTAAATGTAATAGTTTTATTTCAAAAGGAAAAAGACCAGGTTAAGAGCTCACAAATGCCATAGGAATTTGCTACTGTCAACAGAAATTAGAGAAAGGAATAGAACCCTTAAGGATGAGTCCCAAAGGCCGCTATGTAGCTATCATGGAAACAGTAAATCTGTATAATACTGATTTTCCAGTTCCATTACTTTTGTTTCACAAAAAAAAAAATGCTCTCATATAATTTCCTCTTCTTGTTAGTATCATTGTCATATGGGAAGATATCAGCTCTCTAATGATTTAGCTTCTAAACGCTGTGATAATTTCTGTCCTTTGAGTGACCCTGCCACTTCACCTCTTCCTCGGCTATGGAATGGAGGGTAGAAATTGCAGCAAATCAAATCACGAAGCAGTGGAAAGGTTATTGTGTTAGGAACTGCTATTATCTTTCTGACAAAAATTATAACAAGCACAGGAAATTGTGCAACTGGAATTCTTTAATAAGTTACCCCTCAGAAATAAAGCATACTACCAAGGGTGCAGATTTTAGAACTAACAGAAATGGCTGGTGTTCAATGAAATGCCATAATTCATGTGTAGAATTGATTTTTGCAAACTTTTTGCTGAGGCTGTCAATAAATGAAATGACTGTTAAATCTAGCAATGGTTAGAGTAATAGGATGCTTGTCAACTAAGGAGTTGAAAGATGCTTCATTGTTCACTAATATTTCAAATGCTTGCCTGAGCACAACTTAATACAACGCATTGTGCCCTGAGTTCTCCGCTTAACACAGCCCCCTCATGCCCTGGAATTCTGTAATTGTTTAATAAAGGTTGTGTTCGCCCTGGAAGAATTTTGTGATAGCATGTTATCGTGTTCTCATCTGTATACTTCTTCTTTCAAATGGTGATTTAAGCACACGTGCACACACGTGCATGCACACACACACACACACATACACACACCACACACTCTGTTTTGTAGTGAGATGATAACCCTGATGTTTGATGGTAGCGTACTTTACTTTCTGACATGTGTTTATGAGTTTAGACTTTATAGGAAAATATCACTGTCGTGGGACGTTACTGATGGAAATTGTGAACAAACATCTATTCACTCCAGGTAGAGAACTGATGATGAACGAAAGGACGGGTACAACCAAACCAGACTTGGGGAATCAGTGAGTTAATGGGGTTGCTTAGAGAAGCAGAGATGTCTCAAAGAAAGGTGTATCAAGCTAGGAACCCAGACAACCACACTGCACAATTTCTGGGCTGGAAGACTGCCTCATTTTGGCCCCTAGGCTGGTCTGAGCCTCTTCAGGGTAGCACACCTGAGTGTGCTTCTTTTAGGTGACTTAGCTTGTCTGTGCTTCTTCCAGGCCACTCTTGGCTCATGTGGGGCTCTTCTAAAGCTCAGCTTGTTTGAGAGTGTCTGTCAGATGTCTTTACAGATTATCTAAGCATTGGGATGCAGGACCGAGTGTATCAGGTCAGTTTTAGGGACTTCCTGAAGCCGTTGGGTTGCTTACTTCCTGTGCATAAGAAGCTTCCGTGAGGAGAGGATGTATCATCCATCCTCAGAACATACTATTGTTCCACCTCCTTTCTAGCGTCTTGTGTCTTAACAAGTTTCCCTCTAGATGGTTTTCTCTGAGATTAAACTGCTAAATAGCAGTCATTAAATGAAGAGTTGCTTCAGATATATAAATTGCCAGTTATCGTAAACAAAAATTGGTATTAATTACTATAAAGATAAATTTATTTTGCATTGATGGCTATGCACCATGATGCATGCATACATTACACATCTTATCCTGTCGCTGAAGCACTATGACAACCTTTTGAAATAGATAGATCTATTACTTCCATTGTAAAACCAATAAATCTAATTTAAAAGGTTAATTAAATTGACCAAGAACATTTTCTCAATATATTTTCATTAATCTATCAATATTTCTCAAAGAAAAAACATACATTTGTTTCCATTTTGCAAAAATTATTTTGACAAAAACATGATCAATTTTTTCAAGGTCCTTTCTTATGATACAACTTGGTTTTGGGGTTTTCTGTAGATACAAAAGGCTTTACTTATCACAGTCAAAATCAGTAAGATCAGGAGACAAAAAGGTGAGTTACATAAGCATAATTTCTAATCAAGTAGGTATACATTAAATATGAAAACATATATGTGAGGGAGAGTCCCTTAAACACTTATTTGTTACAACTTTGTAACAAAGATAAAAATGGCCATCCATATTAGATATCGATTTCCTACCTACTATTCCACTACTGTAATGAGTAGACTCACAATTTGTAGCCTCTGAGGGATGGAATGTTCCTAATGTTTAGGACTCTCTGGGTTGAACAGACCACTTGAGGTAATCAGCCAGGTGCAGCAACATTCTTCTCTTAGCCCTTGATAAGCTTCTGCCATACTGAACATGATTCTGGTGGTTCTGGAAGGAAAGGAAGAATAACTAAAGCAAGAAGTATACTAAAGTTCCAAATAGAAGTGCTTCCTCTCTCCTCTCTCTCTCCTCTCTCTCTCCTCTCTCTCTCTCTCTCTCTCTCTCTCTCTCTCTCTCTCTCTCTCTCTCTCTCTCTCTCTTTCTCTCCTCACCGTGTGTGTGCAGATGCATGTACCGATGTGTAGGCATATGCTCCTCGCTTCTGAGATGTCAGGCCCACGCTCCTTGCCCATCATTTTTATGTGGGTGTTCAAGATATAACTCAGTTCTTTATGATTGATGATTAAGCACTTCACCAACTGAATCCACCCCACAAATATTTATTGTTGTTGCTCCGTTCCATGTTTTGACACAAGGTCTCACTATATGACCCTGGATGCACTGGAACTCACTGTGTAAATTAGGCTGACCTTGAACTCACGTACATCTTCCCACCTCTGCCTCTGGAGTGCTGGGATTAAAGGTATATGCCACATATGACAGTTTATCCTTTTTGTATTTCAAATTTTCATCCCTTTGAACATGAATAAGGGATGTTAAAAATACAGAAAGGTACCAAGTCCATGTATAAAACTATATTGGCCTTTATATAAATCCTGATGAATTTTTCAAGATCATTTAAACTGTCAAATGATTAGAAAACCAGCTGGGAGCTTCAAACCAAGATACTTTGGGGTAATAGGCTACTGAAGAAGAAAGAGAGATTTCTTAGAAAAATTTGATTCTAACAGATTTCACATATCCCTCTATAACTCCAATCCAATAGCCTTATCTGATAGCTGTTGAATAATGACATTTAAATTCTCCTGGATATTATCATAGCTTCAGCAGCCATCTTTCAATGTAGTTCTTGCTCATTCAATTCCCATTATAATTTCCAGTGAAATAAAATATCAAAAAGTCATTCAAATTCAGGGACTAAAGATAGATCTATAGTGACAAAGTAAAGTATAGGATAGAATTCATTAGTTTGATAAATTAATGAGCATGAACAGTCACTCTGAATAATCGAGCCAAGGGAACTTTTTCTCTGGGTGGTTGGCTATTTTGGGTCTGATTCATCCATGTAATTGCTACTGCTCCTCATTTTATTTTGCCCATGTCAACACAACCAAGTCTCTGCACTTGATTTTGAAAGCTTCAGTATTTCATGTCACGTTAGCAAGTGAGACACACATAGCAAATTCTGGACAGGGTTCTGGTGACAAATGACTTCTATGGTTTGCACGTGTCTCTTCAATGACAGCTGCCGGGAAGAAGCATCACCTCCCAGCTGCACAACTTGATCCTTCTCTCCCTTGTGAATTAGGAGGAATTGAATGTTTGGCTTTAAAGTGGCACTTCACACTCCTCTCATTGAATATCACAATCGTGCCCAGACGAAAGGAAACAAAAAAACCCATTATTGGCAACTGATGGGAGAAAAAATAGTCCTCTCGTTCCGGGGATAATAAGCAGGATGTTCCCCCCGCTCCAGCCTTGCTTCTTAATTCTCCTTATTGTATTTTATTAAATGATGCAGTTTGAAATTAAGGCTCTGGCAACCTTCATGCACACTCTGCATTAACAAGCCAAACAGAAGCACAGAAGAGCAGTATCAGCCCCTTCCAAAGGCCATCTGCTTTCTTCCTGTTACAAAACTTCAATTCATCAGCACAACTCTAAAGAAAATATTGATAGCAGAAATAGAAGCCTGCATTCTGAAGCTAGTTGGAGGCAGGATTAGTGAAGCATTAGTAAACCTGGTTAGGCTGTGTTAATAACTAATCCAGAGCTAGTCACTATAGTCATTCAATCTTTCAAACTTTTCTTACCTTGTTCATTCAACAAAATTTATTCAGGGTTCTCAGTAGTAAGGTAGCCTTATTTCCTCATCATCAAATGAGGAAAATGATGCCATCATCTTTGTCCTGCCTGCCTAGTTACATTGCTAGAAGAATCACTATAAAGTCTATAGCAAATTAAAATATCTGAATTTGTACCAGTGAGCAACCAGAGAAAGTACATAATCATTCCAAATCCTAAGCAAAAACTTAAATTTAAATGATTGTGACTTAGTGGAGAATTTTACATCTACCATCACAAAAGTTTTGGTAATTTTCACTGATAAATCTGATAAAATATTATTTTACCCCTTCAAAAAGGAAAAACCAATAATCATAGAGTTTTTAAAATGTCATTGTGGATGCTGGGGAAATGCCTCAATGGTTCAGAACATTGACTGCTCTTCCAGGGGATCGTGGTTCAATTCCCAGCACTCACACAACGTACTCTAATTCCAGTTCCTTCTGGTCTGCATGTATAGATGCATAAAAATAAGTCTCAAAATAAATTCAAAGTTTGCCAAGCACAAAGTCTTGGAATTCTGTTCTGACAATCATATAACCTTGACCCTTGGTGAAATAAGACAGGATCGTGAAGATTAATTTTGTACAAGGAAGACGACTGCATTAAGGTTAGACAGTGGGTTGGGATGTGCATATTTTTAACACAGAGAACTCCAGGCACTCCTAACAAACTTATAACTTATCTCAAGAAAAATGGTTGTCACAAAGAAAACCTAAAATATGCGATGGCGACTTAGCAGTTAGACACAAAGTAGAAAGAAACCCAATGTTGGAGGCTAGAGAAAAAGACAGGGAATTTTAATGACATATTTGGAAAAAATGAAATCCTGACACTCTGGACTGTGGGCCATATGGATTAGAATCCACATGATTTAGAACAAGAGCATCTAAAAGTCATATTTGTTGTGTTTGAAAAAGATGATATGAACACATAAACTCAGGAAAACCCTGGGTAATTTGCAAATGGAAATAAAAGAGAGATGGATGGCTATGGAGAAGCTTCCATGTTAGGAACGTGAGTGCTGCTAGACTCCAATCACTGAGACTTGATGTATTGAAGAGCTTTGCACAGTACACAATATGCCCATGGGGATGGAGGACTTAGGACAAGGATGGGGTTGAACATGTGGACTTTCTAAGACTTCAAGAAGCCATGGTGAAGTTGAGAAAGAAATACATGGAAGAGAGAAAGCCATCAAAGCACACTTTATAACTGTGTTCAGAAGGAAGTTCTTAATGTACTTGGTGCCCCATGGAATGTATTAAGAGTAGATAATCCATTTTTCCATTGAAGGGCATCTAGGTTGTTTCTAGGTTCTGGCTATTACAAATAATGCTGCTATGAACATAATTGAAAAAATGCTTTTGTCATATGATAGGGCAACTCTTGGGTATATTCCCAAGAGTGGGATTACTGGGTCTTGGGGTAGGTTGATCCCGAATTTCCTAAGAAATTGCCACACCGATTTACAAAGTAGTTGCACAAGTTTGCATTCCCACCAGCAATGGATGAGTGTACCCCTTACTCCACAACCTTTCCAGCAAAGGCTATCTCTCATTGGTGTTTTTGATTTTAGCCATTCTGACAGGTGTAAGATGGTATCTCAAAATTGTTTTAATTTGCATTTCCCTGATAGCTAAGGAGGTTGAGCATAACCTTAAGTGTCTTTTGGCCGTTTGAATTTTTTCTGTTGAGAATTCTCTGTTCAGTTCAGTGCCCCATTTATATGTTTCCAGTGTAGAATAAGTAGACATCAGGCCAATGCTATACAGCTGTATTTCCTAAGAGGCTTAAAATTTGTACAAAACAAGTGTGAACCCACTTAAAATGCGTGTGTGTGTGTGTGTGTGTGTGTATTTAAGCTTATCTGTGAACATGTCTGTGAATGATGGGTAATTTATCTCTTTGCCTATTTGTATGTGTGTTGTGTGGATATATGCTTGGAAAAAATCTTTACTGGAGTTGTAGCAATAAAGTTTCCCAATGTGGATTGAAAAAAAAAAAGAGTAGATAAAGCAGAAGCCTACTGTTTGCATGGGAACTGCTTGTTAAAGAAGCCATAAACCAGGTTAAAAACATTGACATTTGAAGGCTTGCAATACAACTATTTGACGACCAGGGCACAAGAAAACAGGATTTTGCTGAGAAAAGTAGAACCTCAAAAGAGGGTATAATGCTCACTATGTTGGAAAATTACCATGTGTTGTGTGAGCTCATTGAGAAGCTGGCTTGGAAAATGGCATTGCACTCCCTCTGGGTTCCAGATCCAAACAAATTTGTCTGAATATTTCCTAACACCAAATTAAGGGTTGTACCCCAAGCCCTGTGACAGCAAAGGAAGGCAATAGAAAAAAAGAGCCCAAAAGTAAAAATAGTGTGAGAACAACTAGCAGATAAACAATTTCCAATAGAGTTACTATTGTTTATCCCACGATGTGAAAATGTCTGTAGTGAGAATAGAGGCAGAATTTTAGCCATGAGAAGCTCACCTGTGAAAAGAAACCTCAGTCAGGAACCCCAGTTGACAACCTTAACTTCTCCAGTTGGTCATGGATAACTGACTACTCCAGTTGCTTCCTTGAACCTTGCTGAAGGAGATCTTTAGAAGAATGAGAGGGGAGTTGGAAAAGGTATATATATACATTGAATTCTCAAAAATAAAAGACTATTTTTTGAAAACTTCTCTAAAGCAAAAGCTAAAGTAGATTGGAATTGTTTCAGAAAATAGCTAAATATGAGACACAAGCTAGTTCTGCTACATGGTCATCCTTTCCTGAACAAACTGTTGGAATTTGAGGCCCTTGTAACTGACGCCAGAGTGCCGAGTGGGAAAAGCACAAGAGCAATTGATGGAGGTGGGTGTTGCTTTCATTGATTAAGTAATAAAGAAAACTGCTTGGCCCTCTGATAGGGTAGAATTTAGATAGGCGGAGTAAACAGAACAGAATGCTGGGAGAAAGAAGCTGAGTCAGTGAGTCGCCATGATTCTCCCACTCCAGACAGATGCAGATTAAGATCTTTCCTGGTAAGCCACCTCATGGGCTACACAGATTATTGGAAATGGGCTAGTTCAGGTGCGAGAGTTAGCCAAAAAAAGGCTAGATATAAAGCCAAACAGTGTTTAAAAAAATACAGTTTCCGTGTAATTATTTTGGGGCATAAGCTAGCCATGTGGTCGGCCAGGTGCCGGGGACACAGCCCCACTACTCTTATTTCAACAAGCAATGGCGGCCATAATCGAGCTCTCTACAGTGGTGCCCAGCGTAAGTGATGAGAGGACCCTACTAATGCTATTTGGCTCCTTAGACTTTTGATGAGCCTAAATAACTAGAAAAACAGGGTCAAAAAGAGGCAAATTTACCCACAGCAAGTTCTGGCATAAACAAATGAAACCAACAAAGCTTCTTGTGTTAGCTAACTTTTATTGTTTTAAATATCTTAAAACATGATGCTACATTACAAGAACCAGTCATTTCTCACATCTCTAGTTAGATGGTGTGGCTCTGAGGACCCCAGTCAGGCTTGGTTTGTCTTATCTGTGCTCATGAATCTTTGATTAACTAACAGGTCAACTGAGACGTGCTGAACGAGGAAACCCACTCCGAAGTAAGACACCTTTCATGTGTCTCTAAACCCCTCTATCAATCAAGGTTTCCCTCACAGGGGAAGAGGAAAGAGAGACAGAGAATAAGAACAAAATAGCACAAGATTACTTGAGGCTTGGGAATAGACCTGGAAAGCCATTAGCTTTACCAAATTCTGTCTGTTGAACCAAATCAGGAGGCCAAGCAACATGTAAATAGTGGTGATGTCAACTCCCTCCCTCAGTGGGGAAAATGCAGTCAATTTCAAGGAAAGAGATTTTGAGTGGGCAAAGATTGAGGTTTTACTGAGCTCTGTCATACGCAAGATTGTTTTGTTTCCTTCATTTTACCTTTTATTAAAAGTAAAAAGTTGGTTATATTCTCCTAATTTCTCAGAAATTGAAGATTGAGAGGCACTGCTAATTATTGTCTACTATAACTTCTCAGTTTCAGAAACAAGTAACCAGAGGTCTAAAGAAGTTAAATAACTGATTAATGTCTCATAGACAAAGAACTAGAAATTATTTCTGGGTCAGATTAGAGCTACTTCTACACAATTTATTATCCTCCCTCCCAAAGACACTTTTAAGTCTGAACAAATATGCTTTTTTTGCTCTATATTATTATCTTTGCCATATTTGCTCACCAACAGTAACAACCAAGACCATGTTTCTTGGGTATGGCTCCTTTACTGAGGCCTACTTTGCTCTGCTTCTATCTTGTATATTCTGTTCAGAAATACACATGCCCACCTGACAGTGGACCCATCGTTAGAAAAGAAGCATATGTTGAAGTGACCTGCTGCTAAGAGCTCCACATTCAAAACACCAAGTTTCATAATGGGAGGAAAAGCTTCAGTTCTTTGGCCGCTTTTACGACTCATCTCTTTATGGACACCCCAGAACAGTTCACCTCATTAGCCATTATAGAGATTTTAATTCTTCAGTTAATCTGCTGTTCATTCAGTAGAATGAATATTAATATCTTTCTAATGTAATTTTTAATTAAATATAGCATCCCCATGATTACACCCAAAAGATCTAAATAGAGTTTGAAAGAGAATACAGACACTATCACAATCAAAATCAGCAAATTCTGTTGAAATGCCTTTCGAAGGGCTGATCACCTATGAAGTAATGAGAATAAATTGTGAGATAATGTAGGACAGATCTAATTAAGATAATGAGCTATGATTATGGGCATGATTTTTCAGGGTTAAAGCTCTTAACAAAAGGCAATCTATGGATATATTTTAACCATCGTCTCTGCTCTATTTGCTTATATTAGCTATGCTTCTTAAAAAAGGAAAATATTCATCAAAAGTAATGACCCTGAGACTTCGCAGCTACAGGATTTCAACTATTTTGCTATCACTGATGCATTTAATAGTTTGACAGACTCCTTTTTTGTAATTTTGTACATTTGATTAAAATAGCATCTTTTCAAATCACACCATGCAAGGGAAGAGAGAGACATTAGGATCAACATTCTCTCAGGACCTTGAAAAGTATATTATGGGAGACATTTTGATTTAGCTAGCACAGATTTGGATGGATATTTCTGGAACAAGCTAACTAATTAGCCTGGCTCCAATAGCAGTGGCAGGTGAGACAACCAGGGGAAGGGAGTAATTAAGCTTTGCAGGTATGTCGGAGAGCCATCTCTGCACCCTCTTGAAAGTGGCAACTCAGAGCAAGAGGGGGGAAAGAAGGAGAAGCCGTGTCTCCTTAGCTCACCATAGTTAAGAAGCAGAAAAAAAAAAAGTGTTTTCTGAGGAGTGGAGAACTAGAAAGGAGATTCTTGGAAGGGCCCATGGCTGCAGCATTTAACAAAGATGCAGCAACGCCCATTGAAAATTAAATCATTCACCAAGAAATGCTAACAGCTCTCCTGGGCCCGTCCACCAGTGCTGGTCCTCGAGGAGAAACATTTTAATATGACAGTGAAGCTGTATAGAAGGAGACCCCAGACTTAGAGTCATCCGCACATCCTCTGTGCTTTAGTCACATCAAGAAGCATCATCCTATGGTCTGTTTAGTCCCCGGGACACCCTCAGACAGTCTGCAGCAAGGACAGTGTGACTGTGACACTGGGTGCAGCTACAGAGCAGTTAGGGCTCCATTAATTCTCCCGCTTCCAAGACCTTTCTGATAGCCCTCAAGGCTACATTCATAGCTGTTCACTGAAGTCTCAAGGCCACACGGATCTTTGAGATCACACAACAAAGCAAAGGGGCAGACTCCAGAAAGAAAGAGGAGCGCCTTGGAAGCACACGAGCTGTTAACTCCATTTCTCCTGGATTTTTACTAAATTCATTTTGCCTTCTTTTTTCTATTATATTGCTCACCTATCTTTCCCACTCTAATCAATGTCCGTGTGATATCTTGGAAAGAATATTGCTAATAATTCAAATTTGCATTTACAGTACTGCCAGCCAATGCCTCTCTGATCTTTCATTTCCTTCATTCAGAAGGCTGTCATGTGAGAACTAAATGAGGTTATGAAATTCAAGCATATTGAAAATGATAAGCCTCTACATAGTCACCAGAACCACAATGCCAGTGTCTCCTCCATGTTAGAAAAGCTCGGGAAGCAAAGCCAGAAGCAACAAATGCATAGCCAGGAATCAGTTGGCACCGTGAGCAAGGACAGCTGTTATTTTCACAGTTGGATTTTTCAGACACTTCTCTCCGGGCCTGGTGAGAGCTGTGAGACCCAGGAGAAGTTGAGCATGGGCACTGTCTCTTTCAAGTGCGGGGACTTACGTCCATCAAACGTGCCTCAAGACCATGACCCATTCCTTCCCCTCTAGCATCTTCGCTCATCCTCATTGTATCCATTTTTTTCCTCTCTTCCCTAGAGACTCAGTAAGAGAGCAGAAGAAGTGTGGGCTTTATAGGCAAAGAGATCTTATTTTATTAGTGAGTGAGTTGCCTCTCCAAGCCTGGGTGGTTTGTTCCCCCTTATAAAATGAATTTAAAGTTATAGCCCTGCCTATTTTAACTTAAAAAGCACCTTGGGTGTGAATTTTCAGCCAGGTTTTCTTCTATCCTGAGCCTGTCCTTTTTTTATACCAACGACGACTTGCTGTATTTCACCAGTCTTTCCCAGGATCCACTTAACGTGCTGAGTCATTAACCAGTTAGTGGTTCCAATCCAGAACACATGATCTCCCCTCCCCGCCTTCCAAGCAAGTGAATACGGGCTCAAATTGAAGAATGTGATCAAAGTGGCGTCCTGTTTCTTCCCATCTCCCATCTCTTCCCACCTACTGCTTTCCTATCTCGCGTGGCTGTTTCTACAAATCTCTTCCATGGTACCCAATACAGCAATGTGCACTTGATTGTTTACCAACACATTTCCCTTCCTAATTGGCCGTGGCACTGTGAAGATCAGCACAATGCCTTGGCCATCTCTACGTTCACAGAGCTGGGGAACATTCTTTTCAACCATGGCAGGCCCTCTTGCCTCATCTTTCCCTCTAGTAACAGACCTTAAGGCATCCTTTAGGCAGACTCAGGGTATTTGGTAGCGAGAGAAGAAATTCTGCTATGATTCTCTAATTTTACATTTTCCAGCTCTATTCAAATAAACCAGAGATCATTGTGAGGCAGTGGGAAGAAGAGGAAATACTAGTTAGTGGGTGCATGTCTAGAACAAAGATCTATAATCCTAAGCAGTACTGCTACTCACGTGTATCTTGGCATTGTTGTTCAGTTCCCTGTGCTCTCAAAAGGCTTCTCTCTCAGCGCCTAAAAATACAAACCTTGTCTTCTTTACTTTTGCCTTCCGTCTCATAGAACCAATTTAATCATGTACTAAGGAAACGAACTGTTTCTATATGATACAAGAGCTGAAAACCCTCAACATCTGATTTCAATTAAAATGAATACTGTTCCAACTGCCGCAAGCTATCGCAATATAGCACAACAGGAATACATGTCGTGTTTTGACAATTGCATGCTGTGTTATTCCAAGGAATCTATAATTTGATATTTTTGCCACGAGTTCGTACCTTATTCGCCTTTCTTTGGTGCTTTGATCTCAAGGTTACATGTTAGGGCTTCCGAGTTCTCACATCTAAGGCCCTCCAGCCGCAAACCGTGTCTCTCTTCCTCCTCATGGTATTTGTTCAGTCTTCTGCGCTGACAACTTGTATTTGGAAATATTCCACAAGGAGTAATTGCAAGTAAAAAGCACATCCAGGATTTGGTCAACCTTTATTGAAATTGCAAACCGATAGCATGAAATAGCATATTTTATAGCACGTGACTGGAAAATAGTTATTATTTTTGAAACTCAACAAAATTTGTTTTCCTTTTATGCCAGGCAGAAATATAAATGCATTGTTTCTCTAGGCTGTCTTATAGATATTCACCACCACATAAAACAGAGAGATTTGTCTTGAGCAACAGAGTGTATATAAAATCAATTTCACTTAAGGTTTTGCTCATTT
Organism: Microtus pennsylvanicus; assembly: GCF_037038515.1. Classification (NCBI taxonomy): domain Eukaryota; kingdom Metazoa; phylum Chordata; class Mammalia; order Rodentia; family Cricetidae; genus Microtus; species Microtus pennsylvanicus. The sequence continues at coordinate 6,103,755 of NC_134597.1, read as the reverse complement.
AATTAAATTAACTTCTGATGTGGGTGGAGGGGAGAGAGTCCTTTTCACAGCACAGACTTTATGCCTACCTGAGACATCTGTGGTCCTTGCCTTTATTTTACTTATTTCCGTATCTGATAGGTAGATTTTATTAAAGTTATTCTTATAACTAAAATGAAGTTTTTTACTCTAAGGATACTATTGTGTATTATGTTGACAGCTGTTTATTAAATATGCATTCCTAATCTTTTTAAGTCAAGAGCAGATTCTAGTCAAATGAGTCTTAGCAGGATAGAGAGTCTTCAGCTTAGACTGTACTCTAAATATTACGCGGTATAACATCTAGATAGTTTTGTTTTGGGAGATCAGTACTAAAGCTGACTATTTATAACTGAATAGCAGATGTTGTATTGACATTTTCATCAAAACTAGAGCCCTAATAGCATAGCAAAGTGCCATATCATAGGAAATGCATATGTGGATCTTTTTCAATATTTCCCTAAGAGATGATGAAAAATAGACAAAGTCCTAGATTATCAAAGAGCAAAGAAGACCTACTCCACAGCACCCAAAAGTCCCTGCATCAAAGAAAAGAAATGGAGACTGGAACAAGGGACCCCAAGAGGCTCAGCCATCATCCTGTGAAAATTTAAATTGATTGTCCACCCTTCAGCTCCGTAAGCAGTGAAAAATGGATTTTACCTTTCTTATTTTTTTCTGAGGGAGTGTCTAGGAGTAATGCTTCGCTATAGAATTGAGGTTATTGTGTTGTTTTCTTTTGCTTCCTGATGTGGAGAAAGTAGAGGGCAGGCGGAAGAGAAACATTTAAAGCCCACTCAGCAAGCTCTCGGTGAGTTAACACAGGCCTTAGTGTTTTCGGATGGGATGCCACCAGAAGTGCCCATGGAAAACACAGCCCAGAATTTTTATACGAAATGACAACCCAGTTTAGGTCTAGACAGGACAGAGGTATTCATGTTGGCCAAACCATTTGTAGTTCTGACTTAGCAAATCTTATAAAACATGGAAATGAATTCTTGCTCCAGAAACATGAAACACCTTCTCGATTGTGACTGCATCTACTTGTCTGAACAATCCAACTTAGACTCCAATTCATAACTGATGTCTATGTACAATTGTAGCCTTAGGTCTTAAAAATAATGATGCTTGCCTGAGGGAAAAGACAGTTGGCTTAATAGTAAACAAATTGTGTTTAGTAAAAAATGCAACAAATCATATTTAGTGAAAATAAGAGTTTTCCTGCACACACAGGAGTATTTTTTATTCCCATTTTTAGACCTTGTCATTGCACTCCCAGAACGCAGCAAAAAACAATGACTCTTCGGATATGGCTTGCCAGATGTTTTTACCCGCAACTCATCTCTCTTCTTCCAATCAAACAAGTATAAGAGGCCTCATATCCTTTCTCTCCCAAAGCTGCCATGGAAATAGGTCAGGAGGTCAGGGAGCTGTGCTCCTGGGCTAGCAGATGAGGAGCTGTGCTCCTGGGCTAGGAGATGGGGACATTGACACTGGCATTTCTGTTGAACACAAATTGAAAGATGCAGCATGAATTATGATCTTTAAATATTTTCAGTGCCTTCTTAGAAACATCAAGGCTACCCAGAGCATGAGAGATAGCCAGGCCATCATGGAAACTGAAAGAACTCTGGAGAAAGTGGGCTGGTTATGTCTGTTGGGTATTTTGTTTTGGTTTTTGAGCCAAGGTCTCAGGTAACTGAAGTTGAACTCCAGCTTATGTAGCCAAAGAGGGCCTTGAACTCCTGATCCTCCTGCCCGTTTCCCACGTGTTGCAATTGAGTTGCAATTGCAGGCATGTGCTAACCTTTTCTATCGGAAGGGCCAGTTCTCGACTGCAGGGCAAAAGCAGGAACAGTGGGCAGCTAGGGAAGCAGAATTGAGAGCTCAGGGCTGCTGAGGGAAACTTGGCCTTGACTTTAATGCCCTCCACCATGAAGCACGGAAGAAGTACGGCTCCTCTCAGCTCACCAGCCCACTCCTTCTCAGGGATGTCTTCCCTTTCATAGTAAACTGTCCCGTTTCAAGAGTATACTTTGTATACTTTCTATACAAAGTAATGGAAACACTGCTGAAATAAAGACCCAAATACACAAAGGATTTACTATGTCCATTCTTCCTAAACTCAATTAAATTGCATTTTCAGTAGAATCTCAATCAATTTTCTAGCTCTATCTCTCCTCTCTCTCACCCCTCTGTGTGTGTGTATGTATACCTACGTTGACCATTTGAAATGTTTACAAAAGACAACAGACCAATAAGCTAAAACAAACATAAATAAAACAAAGTTAGACAATTTGCTCTATTAATTATCAAGGTTTATACTAAAGTTTTAACAATTAAGCCAAAGTGTTACTGCTGTTGAACTGACAGACAGAGCAACAGAAGACCAGAAGCCAGAAAGGCCCCATGCACATAGCACAGCCACTTGATTTATGATACATATGGGAAGATTGGGTCAGCTACATTTTAATGGTGCAGAGTCACTTGGATATCCATCTGGGAAACAATGAAACTTGACCTTATTTCACATCATGCAAAAGCAAAAAAATCAATTCCAGATGGATTGCAGGTCTAAAAGTCAGAAGTGGGAGCTATCACAAATCCAAAAGGAAACAACTTGGTAACCTTGGTAGGCAAAGATTCATTTGGTAGCACAAAACTACGAACCTTAAAGGGAAGATTGATACATTGAACTTCAATAATTTTAAAGCTCTCTGTTTATCAAAAGTCACCACTTAACAGCATGAAAGGGCAAATTACACAGCAAGAGAACATGCACGCAATACCAATAGCAGACGAGGATACAGATTCAGGATTATATTACGAATGTCTGTGAATCAATACACACATGGCCTGACAGGTGGACCAAAACTACTAATTAAAAGCTTTAACATAAAGTATTTTATTCATTAGAGAGAAGGCATAGTGTGTTTTACTGGAAGGTGTTTCTATAAATAAGAAGTAGGAGTCGAAAAGGTAATCTTTTGTAGATAATGTATTTTAAGTACAGTTCATCCCACTCACCTGTCCAGCTCGGTGTCCTCATTCATGACAACTTTTCAACATTATTTCTTGCACACAGATTGACCTCACAAGTGAAGGAGTGCATTGTAAACAAAGCAGAAGAGTAAGCTAAAGCCAAGATCTCTTTGGAATAGAAAGAAATAATGCTCATTTAAGGAACTAAAGAGCCATTAGAAAACGCCATTTCATTCTTCTCACATGATAAATACTTACAAAACAAATTTTTTCAAACATATATGGCCCACAATTAGAATTTATCTCCAATACCATTTACTGACCAAGAGCAATTGCTTCAAGAATGTTGATCAATAAGGTCTGCTTAACCATCTCTGGGGGTTGAGCAAGAATAGTCCCAAAGGCTCATATATATAAATTCTTAATCACCAGAGAGTAATATTACTTGAAAGGAGTTAGGGGGGGTGACCTTGTTGGAGTAGGAGTGTCATTGGGGTGGGTTTTCAGGTTTCAAAACCCCCAAACCAGACCTAGTGTCCCTCTCTCCCCGTGGCCTCTGGATCTGGAGGTAGAACTCTCAGTGAGTTCTCTAGCACGGTGCCTGCCTGCATGTTGCCACGCTTCCTGCCATGATGATAAACTCTGAAACTGTAAGCAAGCCTCAACAAAATGCTTTCTTTTGTAAGAGTTGCCATGATCGTTGGGTGGTGGTGGCACACGCCTTTAATCCCAGCACTCAGAAGGCAGAGGCAGGTGAATTTCCATAAGTTTGAGGCTAAACTTGAATTCCAGGATAGGCTCCAAAGCTACACCGAGAAACTCTGTCTGAAAAAAAAATAAAAAAATAAGTTTCCATGATCATGTTATGTCTTCACAGCAACAGAATACTAACATCATATTAAAATACCTCTTTACACAGCATACTTCATGTTTCATTTAGAGTACGAAAAGTCACTCTACTTAATGCTGCAATAATTTTGGACATGGAGTATTAAATTTCAAGGGCATTAGTAACCAATAGTTTCTAACTGATCAGTCTCTAGAAACTGCAAAAGTTGTTGGCACAATGAGCAACAGAAATGAATCTTAAAGATACTTTACTGAGGACATGCCAACTTTTAAGTACACACTGTAGCCTTATATTTATATAAAATTCAAAATCATGCCAAACCTATCTAGGGTGTCAATAATCAAAATAGTGTATCCCTTTATGGAGGGCATCATTAATGAAAAACTCAGCCTCCGTTTTAGCGACAAAGGACTAGGAAACATGTATCGTTCATATTTTTGCTAGGATTGCTATTCCTCTAGCTAAAAGTCATCAATGTCTGTGAAATATCTGCTTCTGAAATTCTAATAAACAGTGAAGTGACTGTGGAAGAATTAACTCGGCAAAGGCTTAAGTTATTTCACAATAAAGGTAATAAGGCTTGAGGTAGAGTCCGAAGGTGCCTGACTCAAATCCCAACTCCATCTGTTTCCAATGGTCTGGCCTCCGTCTATTAGCCATCTCTAAGCCCCAGCTTCCTAAAACAAGGAGCAGAAATCATATTAACCACCCACGAGGTTGCCATGCATAGTAATAAAAAGCAAAGCTATGATAGGACCTGGTGGGTAGAAGTTTTCTTTTTCTTTTAGGATAGGAACATATGTAGGGTGGGACAGTCTTGAACTTTTCATGTAGCTAAGGATGGAATCTATTCCCTAAGGGCTGTTATAAGCATAAACTACCACGTCTACTTTATGAAATGCTGTCGGTCAAACTCAGGGCTTTGTATATTCAAGGCTAGCACTTTATCAACAGAGCCACATCCAAGGTTCTTTCCAACTTCTGCATGTAGTAGAGACTGTGGTAAGGTCTCTCCTCAGCTTGGAACTTTCGTTTCTTCACAGACCAGACCAGAGATTTGATAAATGACACAAAGCCATATAGGTCTTGAATTTTACCAAAAAGAAGATTTAAAAGGGGCTAACTAAAAACTTATAATACTAATCTTAAGAACACAAAAGCAGGGAGATAATTTATTTTATATAAATAAAATATATTGTTATTTTCAAATGTTTGTAAAGACTCGTTTGAAAGTCATCATAGGAAACAAATCACAATTGTTTTAGCATTCCCAAGTGTAATGATGTAAATTTCTATCTTTATTTTTATCATCAGTTAATTTAATGTACTGTCTCGGGGAGACGCTTGAATTAGTTAAGTTCATGCAGTCATATTCATTAATGTAAATCCACCAAGCTCATTACCTTAAAATTTCAAGTAGGCTTCTTCTTACAGATTCTGTGATGAAAACTAGGTGGAAAAACAACGAAATTCACCTGTTCACATTTGAAAATTCTAAATTGATCAAAAGTCAATGTGTGCAATTTCCTGAGCTCTCTGTGTGATACCCCAGATTTATGAAGGTACCAAAAGAATGAACAAGGCATTCTACAGTCCCTTCATAGTCATTCTATTACATTTTTCCTAAGTCTATCACCCAGTCCGATTTCATCTTGCTTGCTAGGCTACTGGTGTTTGGCTGAAACAACAAGAGACTCCAAAACCACTCTTCTTGGTAAAGAGTCTGGTTACCAGAAGTCTCCCCCATCTTCAAAGCACACCTGAACTTTGCTACCTCTCACCCCAGGAAAACTCCTCTGGCTGTACCATGTCTTCAACTAATGACCTTCTTTAGAATCCCAACTCCTGTTTAGATTATACACTCCCTTGACAGACTCATATTAAAGATCTGTCCGCTCTCTCTTTCTATACTGTAAATTCCTATAAAACACAATGGAGACCTTCCCCAGTCAATTTCACCAACAGTTTAGGCTCAGTTTTGCTTCCACGTATTGAGTGAAAATGTCTGCCCAGAGACACAAGTATCTACCATAAATAGCCTGCCACAAAGTCTACCGTAAGCTACAGGCAAATTGCTTCCACATGACACAGCTACAGAAAATCAAAGCCCGTGCAGGGGAAGCAGGGAAGAACCCCGGATCCCAGGCAGAGGCACCGGCGGAAGTCCTACATCTTATATAGTACATAATATTTGTCTTTCTATCTTTTCTTCTCCGGAAGATGAAGAGAATACTGAATCCCATCCTGCTCCGAGTTCCAGGAGGGAGCTCACACGGCCGTCCTCCTCAGCAGGCTTCTTCACCGACTAGCTTGTTTCAGGACATGGTGCCAGCAGATCAGAGCAAGGCCATGCTCTGATGTGTGTGTTCCTCCACCTCCCCTGAGGGCAGAGTTTATGGCTCTACCAAAGGTCTCAGCAAAGCTCTGTACACAGTTTCATTGCATTCAGGCCCTGGAACTTCCCTGCCTCAGCCCAGACTTAGGAGCGGCCGTGCCACCCATGACCACTGATCTTCCTCTACGCTTCCACGCAGTTTCAGAATTTTTCAGATTGCTCAGTATGAATTGGCTGTTTCCTGGCAGGCCTCTGGGTGACACAGATGTTTTGTTTATGATCTTATAGTTTTAATATTTATGATACTGAACGTGTGCTTTTTTGTTTTCTTACGCAAATGAGTGTCACGTGATAATGTGTTCTCGTCATGATTCAGGGTCGTCAGGACTGTTAGAGATAACATGACTATTTATCTGCATCTTCTGTCTACTGTCCTTGGAGCTTTACAGATATTACCCCGTCTAATATTTCCTTTTACACTCATATCCAGACACAGTGGGGTGGGGGTTGGAGGGATGACAACTCAAAATGGCCAGTGGCCCCTTCTGTGAAATCAAGAAAGCATAGCTGTTGAGTAGTAATTAGAAGTAATTTCATTTCTAAGGTCTGGGGATATGAACCCATATGTAAAATGCTTGTTCCACAAGTGTGAGGACCTGAGTTCCGATCTCCACTGTGCATTCAGACAGCCTGGACAAAATAGCAAGTTTCAGACTTAGTGAGAAACTGTCTCAAAAACTAAGAGGACCAGTGGATGACATAAATCTCTGGCCTCTGCATGTACATGTTTGTGCAGGCACATTCACACATACACAAAAACACACATGCATACCGTTCACATGTCAACACATACACACACATGCAAGAACTGAGAGAGAGAGAGAGAGAGAGAGAGAGAGAGAGAGAGAGAGAGAGAGAGAGAAGAATATGAAACCAAGAGTATCTCACTGTCAAACTTGTGTCCTTACTCAGTAGATGAAAGAAAATTAGTGCACCTCACTGCCCTGGATCTGGTGAACTGTGTAGTATATACATTGATTATTATAGTCAGTGACACACACTGTTGTTCTTTTGAAGTCACAGTGATGACCTCATTGGTTTAAAATGTAATTACAGGCCCATTGCAAATCTGGCAGCCACTGTCCTGTATGTCCTCCTCCTATAGCATCCAACCTTGCCTATCTAATTGACTTCTTATAATTTACTATTGGTCAAGTAATATAAAATGTATCCAAAAAGTTTTACGTGTAAAAATAAGACTTGCAGTTTCTTGGCAGAAGACTGAGAGGCTTTGGAACCTGGAGCTATGTTCATGACTCACAGCTATGTTTTAGATAATTCTTGTGATAGTTACTTTCCTCAGAATCCCAACAGACTGACAGGAACAAAGTACAGACAGATAAACTTATTCTAACTCACAATTTGATGGGTACAGCTCATCACGGCAAAATAGGCATTGTGGAGTCATCAGAGATTCTGGAAGAAATGGGGGCAAGTCCTCAGTTATCTACTTCCTCTAGCAAAGCTCCACCTCCTAAAGCTTCCCTAACTTCCCAGAAGAGTTCTACTACCTGGGACCAAACACCTGAGCACATCAGAGATATTTCACACTAAAACCGTAGTAGTACTGTGCTACGGTTTAATATAGAATGAAAACACTGTTGTACCCACACTAACCCACATAGCGTGGCGCACACAGATGCTCTAACTGTCCCAACTGAACTTATCTTCAAGTTATCTCACTGAAGGCAACAGGAGCCTCTAGACAATTCCAGCTCTCAGCCACTTAGTCACTCCTAGCCACTAAACTCTTCCTAGCTGGCATCCGAGACACCAAGAAGCAAAGATCTAAATCTGTCAACTGTCAATGTATGTGTGTGTGTGTGTGTGTGTGTGTGTGTGTGTGTGTGTGTGTGTGTTATGTGTATGTCTAGCTACATATGTATTGCACATATGCATTTTGTTCGGGGAGCAAATTAGATCATCCATTCAAAGGGACTCTGAAAAGCTAAGCTGAACTATGCCCCTTAACTTTGCCCAGCCTAGACTCAAATATTTGATCTTGTGGTAACCCACAGGAAAGGTAACCAATTCATCAGTGTTTCAATCTAAATAAAAATCAAGAAAACCACGGCTCTCTGCAGAAAGTTATACAATTAATAACACCATAGTTGGCCCAATAGACAATATAAATAACCAATCAAAATGATGTTTTTACCCTTCAAAAGAGAAGAGGAGATGAGTGACAGAAAAGCTTTATTCTTAGAGTAAGGAGTTGAATAATTGATGTGGGATTCCCCTCTTATGCTTATATGTGAATATGTTTTATTACCATTGGTTAATAAGGAAGCTTCTTTGGCCTATGGCAGGGAAGAATATAGCTAGGAGGGAAAACTAAACTGACTGCAGGGAGAAAGAAGGCAGTGTCAGGGAGATGCCATGTAGCTGCCAAAGGAGAAAGACACCTGAATCTTTCTGGCAAGTTACAGCCTCATGGCGATACACAGATTAATAGAAATGGGTTAATTTAAGACAAGAGCTAGGTCGGAATTTGCCTAAGCCATTGGCCAAGAAGTGTTATAATCAATAGTTTCTGCGTAATTATTTGGGTTTGGGCAGCTGAGAAACAAAGGCACAATATCAGTTGACAAGTAATAAACATCCACTTCATTGTTAGAGTCATTACCAACTCTAAGGTAAAGCTATATATAATGTTTGACCACATTTTGCTGTTTGATCTTAGCATTAACTGAAGCTACCTTCTCTTGCCAACAATGTCCAGCTCCTGCCTTCTGTGAATGGGCACAGGTGAACTTATGACAGCCTTCCTTGAGAAATGCTCCCTGAATCAGAGACATAAGTGTGTTGTATTTCCAAACCAGTGTGGGCATTCATCACCAAGAAGACCACCAAATCCTGTGCACAGAAGCCATGGCGCAAGCAAGGCAAATCCAGGACAGGAAGGATGCGTGAGAGGAAATGAGAACATCACCAGAAAAGTTGATCCACACGGTGCTTGGCGGTCTGGTAAGAATAACTGATAAAAGATGATAAGGTGGGCTCAGTCCTCTGCTTGTCCTACCCTGTGATAGAATTGCCCCGACAATACAATGCACACACCAGAGAAGATGTGGGATCTGATAACTAGCACAGCAAATACAAATGAGGTGATTTCTAAACACAGAAACAGTAAGAACAAAGGTCTTGCAGATGATACAGTGTTCAAGGACCATCCATCCACAGGCTCTTGAGCTGGGACACAGGAGGAGTAATCACAGAGGAATACAAAGAGAAGTCAGAGGTCAAATAAGGAAGGGCTTTGGAAGCTTGATCTTTCACCCTGAATGTTACAGTAAACTATTGGGGGTTTCTGTGGTAAAAAGATGATTATCTAACTTCCCTTTAGTGGGATTTCCCTGGATGATGTAGTAAGAACAAATTGAAAGCCTAACACTGAGACAAAGGAAAAGCCGAGAAGAAACTCTACTTTCGCTCAATCTATTGGTGGCTTGGCCTTTGCAGAGGCAGTGAAGAAACTGAGGATTCTGAGCATATTTTGAAAGTAAAAGCACCAAGACCAGCAGGGTGACTCGGCATGGAATGCCCTTCTTTCTCCGTTGCTTTTCTTCACTGTGCCTATTGCTTTCTGACATACCAAAGATTTATTCTTCAATGTTTTTATTTTCCCTCCTCCATAAATAAAAGCCTCATGAAAGTAGACATTTTTGTGCCTGGTTCATAGTAGGCATTCAATAAGTGGTTGCTAACTGGATTAATTTATCTGGAGTATTTAAATCATGCATTATGGTTTCTTAACCTTATCTCATCCCCTTCCATTTGCAGACACTGTTTATTATAGGTTTGATCTCATCGCTTGACCATGAGTCACTTTGGCAAATTCACTTTAAATTGATCGACACGGTTTGGAAAGTGCCACGTAAATTATCTCCGTAGCTTGACTGCCCTGCTCTGCTAACTGGCACAAACAAACTGCTTCTGATGTGTAAGACATGGCATTAGGTCATGGCTGAGTTCTAATTGACTTGATTTAATTAGCCTGGGTACCGAGGATGCACATTGACAAAGGCAGACCATATAACGCTCAGTCTTGTGCTGAGGTAATGTCGTACCTGGGTTCTGCTTTGAGTATACAGGCCATTGATGGAGCTGTTTTGACTGAGCCATTCTGAAGCCAAGGACAACATAATGAGGCCAATTTAGGGAGATGACCTTAAGGAAGAAAGACTGACACAAAGGCTGCCAGAGTTCTATCTTTGGTCTTCCATCACTTGGCTTTATTTTTTTTTTCTCTCTGAAATGTGCTTAAGCTTAACAGAGATCAAAGACGAGATGGTTCAAAACTGGGCTGAGTGGAATAACCGAACCTGTGTGTCCCTTCCAGTAGCCCTGGTATTGGGGAACAGCCTGCAGCAGCAGTTCACAGGCACCTTTAGTGTTATCATGCTGGGGGGTTGGGGGAGAGGTCCTGGATGACCTCACTCCTGCAGCCTCCTCTTTGATTCTCCATGCCTAAGAAACGTGAAATGGCCAGCTACGGTGGGATGTAGACATCTGTGTAATCTGTAACACAAATACTACTCACCAAATAACTTTACTCTGAGTTTATTAAACCATTGAGTTGATTTTTATTTGCAATCCATGAATCGGAGCAGCCGCTCCTCTAGAAGTTTAGAAGAGGTTCATCACTAGGCTGGAAGGAGGACTGGAGAGGGCCGAAAACAACAGAAACCGGGCTGAAGGGGATTAGCTTAGCCTTAGGCTACTTCACATCTCTTTCCTCAAAAGGGCATCTTCTCATGCTGGCTACAACTTGTCAGTTTAGGGATACAGCTATTCTCTCTCCCCTTCCCTCCTCCCCCTTTCCTTCTCCATCTTCCTTTCTCTGAGTTCTCAGATGTTGAGGTAAACAACTCACTGACAAACTAACTACATTGTATCTGACATTACAACACTCATGTATAATGCACTATGCGTATGCATGTGAACAGAACGAATACTTGGTTCATATTCTGCTGCTACAAAAAAAAATACATCAGCTTCCAAACACCATGCATTTAGCAGCTCTAGCTTCTGTGGATCAACTAAGCGGGTCCTCTGTAAAAGGTTTACAGTCAAGGTGTTTGGTGACTGTGTTCCTTTCCAGACCTCACAATCCTCTGCCAAACTTACTTGGTAGGTAGCAGCACTTAGCCCAGACCATCTCTAAAGCCTGGCCACACCTGGGGAGTTTTGCCATCTTAAGACAAGTACAAAAAGACCTCAGCTCAGAAAGGAACCAAGTCCACCTTTAACAGCTTTTATCTGATCAAGTCTAGCCCATGTGTAAATGATGTCATGTTCTATGATAGCACAGCATTGCCATAGGAACGGCATCTTATCACATCTGCCAAGTTCTACAGCTTAGAACAAGCCACGTGTACTACCTACGCTAAAAAGAGGGCTCTTATGAAAACACACTGCTCTGAGAAAGAAAAATCCAATGGGAGTCACTTTAGACTGTGCACAGCACCGCTTAAGATTAGTTTAAATTAACTGTATGCTTTGTTACAAGTATCAACTGTCTCTGTTAAAAAATCTAGCCATTATAACAATGCATAAAATGGAAACTCAAAGTTTCCAGTTATTGGCTAAGGGTCAGAAATAGAAAACAGATTTTATATTCTGACAACCTTGTCAAAATATTCTATTTTGTACTACACATTGTTCTAGGCAAGGCCCTAACAAAGACCAGTTCCATGATTCAATAGAGGACATCTAAACCCAAGATGTCACTTTCTTAAAAGACAAAACTCTGGAGGAAAAAAAGAAAAAACTTTCCAAACTCAGATTGTAAGAATTGGGCTCTCGTTTAAATGTAAAAATGAAGTGTTCTTAATACGGGAAAGACATAAGTTAGAAAATGTTTATGTTAGTCCCTTAATAACCTAAAATGGCAAAGCCCTTGAGAATTCTCTGAACAACTTCTGGTAGATCCTGCCAAGGACACCTTTCTAGCAATGCCTTGGCTACACAGGCCAACAGAGTGCATCTACAGAAAGAATTCAAGGCGCAGTCTTTAAGTCTTTATTGCTTTCATCTGTAATATGGTATTTTAACCATAATGTACAACAAGGAAGATTTTTTTCTGGTTATGACTACTTTGGGTTATAATGCATCTTGTGTTTCAAAGTTCATTTCTCTACCTAAATTTGGGGTTTTCTACTATAATTTTATCAAACATGTTTTTATTCCTTTAGTGTATATCTTGGATCTTTTTTTCTAGCCCTTGTTTTCCTTCATTTGATATCTTGATTATTTTCCAGGCTTCTTAAAATTTGTAACCATGTTTGTTGCTTCTTTGTTTGGTTGATTATAGTATTTCCTTGGCTTTGTGTCCTGTTTTCAATTCTTTCTTTTGCTTGATCTAATCTATCAATAATTCTTATCATTTGGTTTTTATATGAAATCTTGAGTTTTGAAGTCTAGCATTTCTGTTTGATTTTATTTTCAAAAATCTCAAATCCCTTGCTGTTCTATTCCACCTTGGTAACTTTCACACCCAGTTCCTGAATTGACTTCCCTATGCTTGTCACTATCCTCTTTGAAGTTATTTATCATTTTGACAAACATTTGAATACTTTGGCATTTCAGCCACTTTAATATCTTTGAGTTTGATTTTTGAGGATTATGATATTTTGGAGGAGTTAAGTTAATTTTTAATGTTTCTTGTGCTTCTATGTTGCAATATGTTCATCTGTTGAAATAGACCTCTCTTCCAGTTTAATTTGGGGGTCTTTTTGGTGAGCAGCCTTTTCTTGAGGGCTCAATTCCCAGCAACAATACAAAAGGAGAAAAGAAACTTCTCATGAAAGAGTCTTGTTTCTGTTATTTCTTTGAAGATCTAGACCTGGAGCTGTAGGAAGATTGTTTTCTCATTTTTTAAGATAAATTTCTTTCTCCCCAAACCCTCTCCTGCAATCTTACCACTTCCTTTGTGACTTCTGGTGCTCTTCTCTTCTCTCCTCTCCTCTCCTCTCCTCTCCTCTCCTCTCCTCCCCTCCCCTCCCCTCTCCTCTCCTCCCCTCACCCGTTCCCTCCCCTCCCCTCTCCTCTCCTCTCCTCTGTCCTCTCCTCTTTTCTCTTTTCCTCTCCTCTGCTCTTTCCTTCTTTCTTTTGCTTTCTCTCTTTCTTTCTTCATTTCTTTGAAATATAACCTATTCTTTGTTATCTTAATTCCTCTCATACACCATGGTAATGGAAGCAACTTCTCATGTATCGTTTTAGTCTAAATGTCTTCATTCTTGACAAACTAAGCAAATGTGCCATTAATCTGGATAGACCTTCCTCAAAGAATGCAGTTCTTGAGAATACACTCACATCCATTTCCCTGCTCCTTTAAAAGATCAATTCATTCATTTATTCACTCATGTAATGCAGAACAGTGTTTTGTCTGCATGCATGCCTCTACATCACATGCATGCCTAGTGCCCATGGAGGCCAGAAAATAGTATGGGATGCCTTCATACTGGAGATGCAAGCTGAGTCAGGCAGTTTTATGTTGCCATGTGGGTGCTGGGAATTGAACAGGTGCTGTGGAAGAAAAGCCAGTATTCTTAGACACTGAGCCATCTCTCTTGACCATCCTTTCCTCAAATAAATAAACAAACAAACAAATAGATTATTCCAAATAATTTAAACTGCATCTATCAGCAGCTTTTTATAAAATACTTTAACGAATCTGGTAGTGAGTGAAAATGTCATTACACTTAAGAATTCTGTAAATAACTCAGCAACCTAAAAATACAAACAATACTCTGAAACGTGATGTCATGAGATTCTACTACGATTTTTGCTATAATCAAGTAAATCTGGGATAACTCAAATCAAGTCCTTACTGCTAATTACACTGTGAATTACACTTTATGTAGATATGATACATTTTGCAGGAGGGAAGAAATACAAACAATTGTGTTCTTAAAAGACTATTCTGTGATTTCCTCAACAGATATTTGTGGAGTGCCTTCTGGAGCTCAGGCAGTGCTCTATCTCCAGAGAAAACAAAGGTAACCTAATAAGCAACATGGGATTGTAGAGGCAGAAAACAAATAAATAAAAAATCAATATACAGGATTACTGATGATGACAACTATTGCAGATAAATAATAGAGATATTGTAACAGTGTGATTGGGTGTGCAGCTATTTTACATAAGCAAGTCAGGAAGACTTCTCTGAAGAGGCAATGCCTGAAAAGACTCTTAAGTTGAGCTGAGGGTATAGCTGAGTTGTAGAGTATTACGGAAATGCACAAAGGGCTGGGCTCAATACCCGGCACCGAAAGAAGCAAATGAGACATCTGAGTGTGAGAGTGAATTAGACAAAGATCTGACGGAGACACGTTCTTGGCAGTGGTAAAAGCACGCTTCAAGCTCTGACAATCCAAAGTGAGGTCAGAGCGACTGTATAGTGAGCAAGAAGAACTGCAAATAATAGATTTAAAGAGGTGGCCGTGGGCCAACGTAACACAGGGTGTTAATGATTAATGACAGGGGCAGTCTGAATTCTAAGTGTAATGAGAAGTAATTGAAGTTTGAGTTATTATGTATAAAAGGTTCTTATATCATCTTGACTATGTACTTTAAGTGATTTGAACACATAAACTCATTGAATCATCCTGCAAGGTCTATAAAAGAGGTAACATGTCCTTTCTATTATACAAATAAGAAAAGTAAGCCCAAAGAGATTTCATAGTATATCATCACAATGTTTCTATAGAGTGTAACCAGAATTTCAGTATGCACAGACTAATCTATATTGTTTTGAAATTCACTTTGGCTCCAATGTATAATAAAAAATAAGAAGATGAAAATATTCCAGGTCAGAGATGAAGGTGGGTTAGATCTTGCATTGACAATGAAAGTGAAGAATGGCTAGGTTCAGAATATATTGACAAACTAGAGCCGAGATGATAGTTTATGCAAGGGTAATAGGCAAGGGTCCTGAAAACTGAGTGGACTTGAAGGAAGATAGGGTGAAAATAAGTGGGAGAGGTAAAGGCAGAATGAGAACTGGAAGGTCATATAAAAAGTGAGGTACATTTTACATGTTTACACAGATACGGAATGAACAATAGGTTGTACAAATATAGAGTTCAATCAAATGGTTTATCTACATGTACAGATTTGGTATTCATCATCTTATAGATGTTGTTTAAAGTAATAAGACTGAATGAGATGACAGAAAGGTTGTAGAGGTAAACACACAAGGAGTACGCCATAGGTATCCTCTCTATCCCTAGCACAGTAAGTGTCAAGCATAGGAAATGGAGCTAGCAAAGGATGCTTAGAAAATATTAGTAAAGAAAACAATTTAAAAAGTTTTGGGACTCACACCCTGATGGGGAACCTCCTTCAGTCAATGGTCTTTGAGAGGCTAAACCAGGTGGGGTGTGGTTTTGGGGTACCAAAAAGCCTGTGAGAGTGACCATTCTATCTCTTCCCTTTGGCTCCCATTCCTGTTTCCTCATTGTTACTCACAAGATTTTCCTTTTAATGAAGAAAAATCTTAGTATACCCTATTCAGAGCTAGCATGGGATTATTGGATTCACGTTCCCCCCATATGACACATTCTGCTTCGTCTCCCAAATCCAAATGAAACCATTTCAAGAAGGATGCAGAAGCCCATTGCCAAGTGCATCAGAAAGGAGAGGTAGACTGAAGCCAAGACTTGGCATTTGAATTTACAAAGATAAAGGTAATCAATAGCTTTGACAAAACCAGTCTAGAAAAAAATGCTGAAACAAAAATACCAATAAGGGTAGAATGCAGAAATATTAGGTGTCAAAGGGGTAAGTGACCAAAAAAATGTCTGAAAATCTTCACAAGAATTTCAGTGTGAAGAAAGTAAATAGAGAAATAGGAAAGTCTGCATGAGGTCTTGGAAGCCAGGGAAATCTAGATAACATGACTTTATGCTGAAACAGAACAGTAAAAAAGGAAAATTAAGGATGCAAGGTAAAAATGGTGGGTAGGGTACTCAAGGAAGAGGTGATAGGGTGAAAAGTTGTCCCCCAAAGAAACAAAAGTTTCATGAGATCAGAGACAAGACATCACATACCAGTATTGGACAAGAAGGTTGTTCAACTTGTTGGCACAAATATTGTCAATATTTTCTAAATGAATCAAGAAGTTCTATCCTCAGCCAAGGGCACAAAGAAAGGAAGTCCCTGGAGTTGAAAGTTTAGAGATACAGAGAGCAATCTGTGTGGTATACATATGTGGAAAAATGAGAACCTGGATACACAACAAGGAAATGAAGTTGAATTCCATGTTTTATTCTTTTGACCAAGAGGAAATAACATTTCCTTACTGGACCTTGACAGAGGCCTGATAAGTGTCCTCAGTGGTCTCCAAGGGTATAACAGAACTACTTTTGGTCATGCCTGTGAAGGTGTTTCCAGAGACATTTACCTGAGAGAGGAAGAACCACCCTAAATGTGGGGTGCAGGATCCCATGTGCTGGCAACCCAAACTGAACAAAAGAGGAAAAAGAGAAGATGGGGTGGATGTCTGTCTGCATTCCTCACTCTCCGATTCTTGGTCAGCTGAGATGTGAGCAAGCGGCTGCCTTATCCCCTGCTACCCATCCTGGTTCCCTTCCCACGACAATGGCTCAGATCACGTCACACTGTGAGTCAAGAGAAACTTCTCTTCCTTGATCAGTATGCGTTCACTGAAATTAAGAAAAGGGAAACTAACACAGCAAGCGGCCATTGAAGAGTTGTGACATCAATGAAATAAAGATCCCAATAAAGTTTTTAATTTGTGGCCATTATATGTCAGATTAAATGACTAGGTGGGGGTGAAGGTTAAGTTTGACGTCACTATTCCAGAGGCTGTACAGAAGTTATAGCGAATGATGTCGGTGGGTCTTTTTTCTATGTGTTGCTTTCATTGGTTAATTAATAAAGAAACTGCTTGGCCTAATAGGTCAGAACATAGGTAGGCGGGGAAGACAGAACAGAATGCTGGGAGGAAGAAGGAAGTGAGGCAGACACTATAGCTCTCCTCTTCAAGATGGATGCAGGTTAAGATCCTTCCTGGTAAGCCACCACCTTGTGGTGCTACACACATTAGAAATGGGTTAATCGAGATGTGAGAATTAGCCAGTAAGCGGCTAGAGCTAATGGGCCAAGCAGTCTTTAAAAGAATACAGTTTCCGTGGAATTATTTTGGGTAAAGGAGTCAGGCGGTGGGAAGTGGCCCGCCACTCCTTCTACAAGCAAAGCCTAGGATATGATCAAAAGACAAAGAAGGAATCACCTGGAAATGAGGAATCAAGGGATCTAAGTAGGAGTATTGGATGTGCCGCTTACGTTTTGTTACTTAAATAAATGAGAATAGAAAATGAAACAGTGATGGACAGAAGGAAAATAAGGCCACTGCCAAGACCTAAATTAAAACAAATCAACAAAAAAGGAACAAACAGAGGTTCTGTAAGTAGCCCTAAATGCATATGCTTCTGAGGGAAAATGGACTGGGGCAACAGCTGGAATAAGGACACGTGACTGACCTTAGATGTAGATGTGGAAGTAACGTGTTCTGCGTCTCAGAGGTTTCCAGGAATACCCAGATCCGTGGGTTAGAGACATAAACAATGCATTCAGAAAAGAAATTGGATTTTGCTGATATTGACCTGAGTTCCAGGAGACATTCCTGAAAGGTCTAAAAAGTGAATGACACAAACAGGAAGTGATACTAAGCCTTATAAGGACAGAAATAGTGACGACAAAAGACTAGGAGGCATCTGAGAATGACCAAGGTAGACAAGCCACTATGTATAAACCTCTGGCTCCAAGAGCGCTAAAGCAACGTGAATCCTCGCTTTTGACCGGCACCTCCTTCCCAAGATAGTTTGTCCTCTGTAATAAAGTGATGCCACCCCTGCCACAGCCTGCAGGAAAAAAAAATCAAATTCTGGGTCTCTCGCTCTCACTTTCCTTCTCTCATCATAGATATGAAGCAGAAGCCAGAAAGTAACCACCTGTAAAGCCATGAAGTACCTTCACCACACAGGTTCCATTTTTCCAGCCTCCATTTCTGTGAAAAATAAACTCTGTTATTCACCCACCCAATAGATGGGTTCATTTACTCAATAGTGTAGCTGACTCAGACAGTGTGGAAGACAGAAGGAATCTATCTTACTGGCTCAGTCCCCAGTGCTAATTGTATCTAATGCCGAGAAGATACCCGGGAGACATTTAAAGAAAGGAAACATTAACACAACAGCAGAATGTTTGTTACTACAACATGAGATTTATATCAGCTAAAAAAATTATATTAAGTATATAACCAAAATCGTGTGACCTACAGATGAAGAAACAGTTTCCTTGGCCCTATCAGTAAAAGGCTGCTGAGATTTACAATGGATAGTGGAAAATATGTTGTCCTTAGATTTTCTTTAGGCATCTGAAAAGACAGAGCAAATTTAAGTTTGCTGTCTTAGTTAGGGTTTCTACTGCTGTGAAGAGACACCATGACCAGAGCAACTCTTAAAAAGGAAGGCATTTAATTTGGGGGCTGGCTTAGAGGTTCAGAAGTTTGGTCCATTATCATCATGGTAGGAAGCATGGTGGCACACACACAGACCTGGTACTGAAGAAGGAGTTGAGAGTTCTACACCTGGATCAGCAGGCAGCAGGAAGAGAAAGAGAGGCTGGGCCTGGCTTGTGCATTTGAAACCTCAAAGCCTATCACCAATGACACACTTCCTCCAACAAAGTAACATCTACTCCAAAGCTTATCCTTAGAGTGTCACTCCCTTACAGAACCTATGGGAGCCATATCTATTCAATCGCCACTGTGGCTAACTCCAGTGATGTTGTAGTGCTTATGGGCAGATTGTGGGCCACTGGCCTAGAGAACAAATACTAATAGTGACTTTTTAAATGATGCCAAGTCACAGTAAATTTTAGGAAAAACACTACAAAGTCAATAAAAACACACCAAAGCAAAGACTAGGGGGAAAAAAAACCTACTTAAAGAAGGTAACAAGGAAAGGTCTCGCTGAGAAGGTGATATTTTAACTGAGACCTGAGAAAAGAATAGAGGAAAAACACAAAACACACACACACACACACACACACACACACACACACACACACACACACAACTAAGAGGAAAACAAATGAGAAAAATCCTTGAACAAGATTTAATTTTAAAATCCTGGTGTAGATAGAACTGTGTAGATGGGGTTATAAAGGAAAACAAGGTTGAAGGTCACCAAAGTCAGGAGACCATCACTGTGTTGCAGAAGGCTCTTAAAGACTCTTAAGACCCACAGCCAATAAGCAGCAATAATATATCAAATATTGCTACATGTCAGGCACTAAGAGGACTGACGCCCATGTATCCTTGATTGGGGACCAACATCTATCACTGTGCCTTCTGCCCTTACCGTGTGTCAACCTCCTCTTACTACACAGAAGGAGGTCATTTTGGAGCAATATTTTAGAAAGACAATATTTAAGGGAAGCACCTACTGGTGTTTCCAGGATGCCTGGTGAACTAAGGCTCTCTGACTCACTGAAGAGATGAATAGATGATAGCAATCCTAACTGCTGCTCTAAATAGCAAAGACTATAAATAATTCAAGCATAAAATGGTTAGTGTTCCCAGAGTAAATATTTTCCTACAGTCGTTTATAAATAATTGAGACTTCTGTTTGAACCACCTGTCTGTCTGTATTCCTAAGGAAACTAAACTGAATATACAGTTGCCTGTGACTCCACGTCCTGTTTCAAAAGCCAGAGTGAAGAAAGACAAGGAAAGTTTTCTGTGCATTCTCTCCTGCTGAGTCGTTTTTGTCATGGGCGTCACAGAAGCTGTGGACACAACTCAAAGAGGAGTTGCTGGAGGGGAGCTGGACACTGGCAATTTCACCTCCCATAGTCATTGAGTCTGTTGTACAATGTGAAGATTACAGAATCTAAGGACCTGCTCTCTCTCTCTCTCTCTCTCTCTCTCTCTCTCTCTCTCTCTCTCTCTCTGTGTGTGTGTGTGTTCATATGATGTAAGTGTGTATGTGTGTGTGTACATGCGTGCCAGCACTCATGAGTATAAATGTGGGCATGCACATGCCATGGAGTGTATTTAGAGGTGCAAGGTGCAAGGTGACCCTCACCTCATATGAAGCAAGACTTCATTATTTTTCTGCTGTATGCATGCATCATGTTGGCTGATGTGAGCTCCTGGGGACTCTCTCATCTCCCACCCAATTTCCTCTTAGCAGCATTGGGATCACAGATTCCTGTGCAATGAGTCCAGCTCTTGTGTGGGCTCTGGGGATTTAGACTCAGGTCTTATACCTTCATAGTAAACCTTTCGCTCACAGAGCCATTGTCCCAGTTCAGAAACTGCATTCAGTCCCTTACTTTGACCCTTATTGGAGTCTTAGGAAAATTCTTTTTCTTGCTAAAACTTGAACTCTTCTTGCAGACATTATAGGAAAAAAAAACAGCAAATAAACAAAAAGAATAATATAATAATTTCATAAACTCCTATCGAAAAAAATAGAACATTATAATAAAGACTGGAAATTATGGAATTCTGAGTCCAAGACCAGAATTTCTGGAGAAAGACCAAGATGGGGGAGGTGGTCACTCTAAAGTGAAGGGAAAATTAACATTGCACATGGAACAAATTGTGAGCATTAAGCGCAAAGTGAACACTAAGCATTCCATAGAAATATGCTCACTCATGTGTTCGTTGATGTACAGGAACTATGAATATAAACTGAGAGGACCAGGGATGGAATTCAAAACAGGGGTGAGCACCCACGATGGCAGAAGAAACTAAAACATCAGCATCAAAGAAAGGGTAAAAAAATAAAGATTTGACCTGGCTGCTGCTTTCCAGTACAGAGGCCACCAGAGAATAGGACTTGGATGAATGAGAGAAAAAAGCCAATTCACTGACCTTAAAATTTAAGCTGGCTCAAATCCAAGCAACTGCAGGGCAGTGCCCTCTGTTAGGAAGAAGTAGCTACAAAGACAAAACAACTTAGAGTTTTGTTTACAGTGTTGCTTTAAAAAGTAAAAAGTCAAAGAAACATTCACTGAAAAAAAAAAAAGCTTGCCCATTCACATACTTGTAGAAACTTTTTTTTTTAAATTTATGATGTACACCGTAGATCACAAAGATCAAATCTAAACAGTAAGATTTCCATCTGGTGTTTGATACTTTACATTATCACATGGGAAAGGCAGCCATTTTAAAACACAAGACTTACTGCGCCATTGGGGAAGCCTGAAGTATGCTAATAGTCGTCGTTGGCGTCTGCAGCCACCAGATGTCACTATTGGTTTAAACAAATACGCTAAATCTTGCTCCAGGCTAATTCAGGTGATCTCTGTATCTCTGAAACCTGGGAGTGCAACTCAAAGGAGGCATGTCATGAAACTAGGATCTAATTACTTTCTGGAATAAAAATCCGGACTGAGCCTAGTACCCCCAAACACCTTCTAGTGCTTTTCTTGTTCCATGTTTTTGTTTTGTTTTTGTCTTGTTTCTCAAGTAAACAAGCCCAATGATTCCCCCTTAGGCTAGGATGCCACAGAAGAACCATATCAAAAGAATTGCCTGTGTCAAGTGTTAGTGCGCATTCGTTTTAAAAATGCTTCTGCCTTCTGCATTATCAACTGGAGACAACCTTCACAAAGATCTGGCTCATCAAAGTACAGTTGAAAGGAATTCTTTTTCTATAGGCGTCACAAAATGGAGTTCATACTTATAAAATTTACAAATGAATTTCTGATCAAATGCTATACCTAAGATTGGTTTTTAATTTCTCCACTGTAAACAGAAGAAGTGCTGTGACGCTTTGCCCCTGAGCTCTCTTCCCCTTTACAGGCCAGGAAGTGGTCTTCCATCATTGCCCTCACTTCAGTATTCCAGCAAGTAATTAATTCTCTCTGTCCTTTTCATCTTCAAGACTTCTACCCCAGTCACTGGGAGAAAATACGTAAACCCTTTCTATTTCTAATACAGATATACCTTGGAAGTTGTTTACTGCATGGTAACTCTCAGCACTGTGTTCTCCGCTGTGAACGAAAACCTCAAACCAACAGTGCTGAGACCCAAGCAACAAAAAACGAGAGAGCAAAGAAACACACGTGCGCCTGAAGACAGAGGAAAGAAACCCCAATGGGGCATTTACTGCAGGCTTGCTCTTATGAAATCACATGATTAGAGTACTGTGACTTTTACAGCCGTGTGCTTTCGCTTTTGTTTTGTTTGGCAGAATTATGCTCAATATTCAAAGTGACAAAGAACTGTGAGCTGAGAGGAAGCAAAGCCCATTGTCAATTTACTTTGCTCCTAGAGGTAATCGTCAGAGCCCGAATATAATCTGCGCCTTCATGCAGTGCATTGACGATCGTTTAAGGACGTTCAGCGCTGTCATCCTGTCTAGGTTTCTGCAGGTGTTGCTGCTTTTCGTCTTTAAGATGTCATCAGTGTGTCTCTCAGACATGCGGCATTCTGCCATAACACATTTCTGGTCAATGAGTTGAGTAATTCAGAACTTATGAAAATATGTTGTTCCATTCCCGTGCCAACGAGGTGCATATTACAGCCATTAACATAACTGTAGTGATCTGATTTCATCATTTTCAGTGGAGTGTAAAGGAAAAATATAAAACTGACAGATAGGAGCCAGGTAAAGACATGGGGCTTTCATAAAAGGTCATCATCAATCATGGAATATCAATTATCCTAGACAATTGTGATGATCTGCAAAGAGTACATTTCATGGTTTGTTTGTTGTTTTTTTTTTTAGAAAATCTTGCACATCTTACCCTTTTATTTCAGACTGAACCTTTTCCTGGTAACTCATTTGATCTCTTTTTAAAGAGGTGCTTTAAACTAGATCATTTGTCACATAAAGTGTGATAAGCTTCAACCGCAACCTTGGATCTTCATGCTTAAATCTTACCCCAGAGATTTTGATGTAATTGGCCTGGGTACGCTGGAGTCTTCAGACGTTTAAAAGCTTCCTCGGAGATCCTAATGGGCAGGCAGAGATGAAAATACTACTCTGGGCTTTACATTGTGTGCATGCATGTGTAATGCATTGGTGCTTTGCTAACCTTGGTACTATTGTAAGTGGGTGTGCTCCTCAATTAGGTGACTTGTACATGAGAAGAAAATCAACCAGGTTAAGGAAAATGTGACCAAAAACTAAAAACACCTCATAACCAAGCAAAAGAAAAAAGCATAATGAATAAATGTACTTGCACTTATCTTTGACTTCTTCAGTTTTTCCATGACAAACTCCCCAAAGTGATTCTTTTCTTTATTTATAATTTTAATTTTTATTGAATATAGAATCTTTTCATATGGCATATTGTGATAATGGTTTTTGAACCACAGACCCATCCAAACCCACATTCTTTCTTTCTCTCTCTCTCTTACTGGAAAACAAACAGGCAACAATAAAAAACCACCAGAACGGGACAAAACAAACAGGAAAGAAAAAACGAACCAAGGAAAAAGTACAAGAAAGACATATAGACACAGAGACACACTCTCACAATACAGAAATCTCATAAAAAGACCAACTCAGAAACCATAATATATAAACGAAAGACTTATAAGGTTTAAGAATGACCAGACAAAAATTATGAGACAAACACCCTCCCAAACCACCAGTGAGTTTGTACTGGTCATTGACTGTTGGGCAGGGGGCCTGCCCTTAGTGTGGTTTGCAACTCTCCTGAAGAAAACTAAACTTTCCTTTGCAAAAGGTTGTCTATTGAAGAGAGCTTGTGCTTGGGGATGGGGATCTGTTTCCTCCCTCAGTACTGGGATCCCATCTGGCTTAAATCTGTGCAGGCCCCGTGCAAGCTACCTCAGTGTTGCGTTCACACGTACATCAGGCCTGCTCTGTCTAGAAGGCCTTGTTTCCTTTGTGTCTTCCATCCCCACTGGCTCATTCAGACTTCTTTTCTGTAAGGCTCAAGGAGTCCTGAGGGGAGGGAGTTGACCTGGAGCCTTCACCCCTACTGACCGGTGTCTATGGTACTAGAAGGTTCTCAGCATGCTATCAGAGGAGAAAGGTGAACACAAATCCAGATTCAAACCCTTTGACGTACAGTGGTGACCTGCATGACACACTGCTGCAATAGTGGTACAAACATTGTGGGAGTAACCAACCACCATCTGCTTAGAGTCCAGGCCTTACACTGCTGAGATGCTCAAGAGCATGAGACTAGCGAGGCCATGAACCTAGGAGAAAACCAAACACTACTGTTCCACTAAAGGAATACAGCAATAAAATTACTCCTAATTAAATTCTGCTATATTCATAATCAGTGCCTCAATGGTCCATCATCTGAGAAGCTTTTTCCTGCGGTAGATGGGAACCAATATAGAGACCCACAACTGGACAATGCAGAGTGAACTATCTTGGAACATTTAGTCCTAAATAAGATGTCTCCCCCAAGAGTGAATTCTAAGAAATAGCCAAGGAATAGTGTTTGGGATGAGAGGAGATGGAAAATCTAATATAAAACAATTTACTGTTGCAGGATTGCTTAGAATATGCATCCTGTTAATAGATTGGAAATATTACAGACTTCCCATGAGGCCTGCACGCATGTTGAGTGATGCAAAAATCTAAGACGCTAGCCTCCCCTCAGTTTAACAGTCTGTGCTCTTCATCAAAAAAAATTCAGACAAGATCCAGGGAGTACAGAAGACAGACAGAGCTTATCACAGAATAATAAGAAAGCATTCTGACTGGTAAAGGTAGGTAGCAGCCTGAGAAACAGTTGTGCCAAACTCCATGAGTAAGCAAACTGCAATGTTTTCTAAAACTGTACGAAACAGCATTCTCCTGTTCAAGTGACTGACAGGTCTATTTGGATTAACTGCTAAGAATGGGTACAATAATATGGATTTGGTTTTTTTTTTTTTTTTTTACCAGAAAGTGTGCTGCTAGATTGTAAACTTCCAGTAGTTTTGGAAGTTCACAAAGTCATGTCTCCACCCAGTGGCAGCGATACAAGTAAGCTCCCAATCTTTGAGTAGCCATGAGGTCCTGTTCCTGATTTTACAGGGTGCTGATTACGGGGGGTGGGAGGCTCCATCCCCAATGGCCTTCAAGACTGATTCTAACCAGCCCTCTAACATACTGTTCCACGACAACAACTTTAAGAAATGCAACCCAAGCGTCTACCTTTCGAGGCAATAACAGGTAACACCTGGACAAAAGTGTTACCCCAAACTTCCACTCTGCAGTGCTGATATGTTGCTTGCTGTTAGGCATCCCCCTCTGAATCTGTCACTAGAGGACCGCCAGGTATTTGGAAGTTGCTGGGCTTTCTATCTAAGACTTACTCCTCTGATGGTTGAACTTCTGAAAGGGGGTGGGATCATACGGCACTAACTTCATCATTGGCCAGCCCTGCTGAAGGGGCTACCAGGAAGCAAACCAGTTTGGAGAAAGTGGGCCACTGTGGGGTGGCCTGCTTCCTGGCTGCCAAATAGCAAACAGCTTTTTTTTGCTTCCTCTACTGTGCCTTCCACAACATGAACTCTGAAAGCAATGGAATCCTCTAGAACTGCTTGGGGTCTTTTTTTTTTTTTGTCTTTGTTTTTTTGAGACTGGGTTTCTCTGTAGCTTTTGGAGCCGGCCCTGGAACTAGCTCTTGTAGACTAGGCTGGCCTCAAACTCACAGAGATCCACCTGCCTCTGCCTCCTGAGTGCTGGGATTAAAGGCGTGCGCCACCACCGCCCGGCCCTAAAACTGAAACTCTTAAATCCATAAGCCAGAACAAACCTTTTCTCTTCTAAGTTATTTACGCCACACATTTTGTCACAGTATTTTTAATAAGAATTTCATAGCTGCATATAATGTGTTTTGATCACATCTACCGCCCCTCTCTCTTCCTCCATATCCTTAAGCCCCTCCCTTATCCCTACCATAGTTTTCACTCCCACTGAGTGCTTTAGTGTTGCCAAAGTGTACTTAAGTATACAGCCACTGGCTGGAGCATTGCTAGGCTATCACAAACTACATCTCCGAAGAAAACTGACTCTCACTCCACCAGCAGCAATTAGCAGCAAGCGGCACCTCAGCTACAGGGAGACTTAAGAGCCCCTCTCCTCACTAGACTCATAACCAGAACTTTTTACTTAACCTTTTGCATTTAACTTAATTAATTTTACCACATTTTTTTTACTTGTAAAACAGGAAATGTATCATGCTTGATGATATTAGACTTGTTATGCTTAGGCTATTGTTATAATTGTTGTATATAAGAGACTGCTAAGTAATATTTAAAAGGAAGCAAAATCCAGCCACATAAATAATGCCAGAGAAAAAATTGGAGAATATAACCTATACCTTCTGACCCCTCTGATCCACCTTGAGAACATGAAAAGTTTAAGGAAGAAGGCCGTCTCTGAAGAGACACTCAGGGACAATGGCTGCCTTGTTCATCGCCTCCCACCACCCCACTCTACAGAGGATGCTAACAGGCTCATTTGGAGACGCTGATGCTGCACTGTTGAGATTCTGAATCTGCTTGCTACCTTCATTCAGCCCATAAAATCCCGCAGCTGGGGGATGGTTGCATAACTGCTCTCGGGGAAGCTCCACCTACACTTTCAGAGTTTTCCAGAGTAAAACACATCACCGTCACCATGTTTCCTGGGCACCAGAAGAGAAGCAGAGAGCACAGCAAACATCAGTGTGGTCCCAGAGGGCAGCAGCAGATGATGAGGTCAAGTCAGACTCCTAGGACCCCAATCAGGAGGGGCAAGGGTCCTCCTAGAACTGTAATAGCTCTTCCAGGCAGCAGTGAGCAAAGGCAGGAAGGAGGTCCTCAGGGAAGGAAATGACCTAGATTCCCAAAACAGCCCCAGAAGGAAGACAATCTACTTTAAATAAAAGAATCCAAGAAGGACAAATTGAGAAAGCTAATGAGAGTCCCTTTCCAGGGCCACTTGCAGGGAAAAGAGGCCCAGGCTGGGCCACGTGAGCTTTCCATATTAAATTAAGATCAGAGCTTGGTTAATGTCTTAGGCCTGCAGTCTAATTAGTGAATGGGTTCTTGAGTTCATGATCTTAATTGACAGTAGGAGGGTCTATTACTTAAGGATGGAGAGAAAAGCATAGTGTCTGGAGAGATTTCCACCCAGCACCACGTGATGATTAGTGTACATGTTTTTAAAATGATGGGAAGAAGAAATAAAGATGATTTGGTGAAGACGCCCACATCCTGAGGTTCACACACCAGGAATACTTGTGTGTGCACGTGAATGTGTTTGTGTTGATAACAGAATGTTTGGTGAATTGCCCTGAACTAAGGAGTGGTATTCTCAGCTTTACATCTGCGCCATGAGAAGAACAGTTCATGGACCAGAAACATGGACCTCGTTTGGGAGCTTTGGTGCCAGTGTCTTCTCGGGCCAACTCTAGACTGACTGCCCAGACCTGCCTGTTAACAACATCCCAGAGGGAGCTGTTTCATGTGAAATTTAAAGGAGCATTGCTTCCTGGGCGAAACCAGACTCAGCCTTCCTAAAAATATTTCATGAGATCTGGGTTCCTGAGAAGTGTGATTTTCCGGGTCCGTTACTGCTGACACGATACTCACAACAAACACACGCGAACACTCCGCCATTACCATTCTCTTCTCTTCCTAGGCAACTGGTTAACTTTTAACCTAACTTAATATGTCATCTAAGTGCATACGGTGAGGAAAATGAACCGGAAAGCTGGTCTCTCCCACCTGGTATTCCAAGGCCACCTTGCAGTAACACAGGAAGGTTAGCTATCTCAGTGGCTGTTCCCAGGTAGTACGTGTCCATTAGCTTGCTTTTCACTGTGGCCACTGGCTTTTTGGAACGAGAGACAGCTCTGCAAACCACCATAGCCTGAGGAAAATATGGAGTGGTTTCTTCTACAGAAATGGAAAACAAATCACCGCCTTGAATTCTTCCCTCTCTCCTTTCAACTTCTCCCACTGAGTGGAAATCCCCTGGCTGCAGATGTAGAGACAAACTCCCATCTAAACTTGAGTAAGTAGACACAGGCATCAATGTGTAAACAGGTTTTATGTTGGAGAGCCAAATCAAACAGACCAGAGCACCAGAAAGGCTCCCAGGCCCACACACTGCGTCTCAGAAACCTGAGTTCATGGTATGTAGAAAATGCCAAATAAATTTTGAATAAATAAATAAGGCAAGGATGCACCAGTGAAATGAACCGCTTTGGAACACATGTCCTTGAATGGCTCCACATTCTCAAATCACCATGCTTCCCTGATAAATGAAGTCTTCATGTAATAGTGCTTGTTCACCCCTTCTCCAAGAGGACCTCACCTAGCGGCTAGCCAATTCTATGGTTTTTCAACAAAACAATACTGAGATCCAGAAAGGACCGCTGTCTCAAGACCACTAACAATAAACAAGTTCAAGTTCATGTACCGGGGGGCTGGAGAGGTGGCTCAGTGGTTAAGAGCATTGACTGCTCTTCCAAAAGGTCATGAGTTCAATTCCCGGCAACCACATGGTGGCTCACAACCATCGGTAATGAGGTCTGCTGCCCTCTTCTGGTCACACAGAGACAGAATATTGTATACATAATAAATAAATAAATATTCAAATTCATGTACCATGGAGCTGCATAGCCCTGAGCAACAGCCTAATTCTTGGAACCCATATATTTGCCCCAGTATAATAGCATTAGTGCATCTTCCTGCTGGGGCTCCTGGGATTTAGCTAGGCCAGCATCTGTGGAAGCAATAGGCCAGTATGGTATGTGTAGCAAGTCCTCCGCAACTCCCTGTACATTTCCTATTACCCACCAGCCTCAACACATTGGTCCACCTCCCTGTCCTTACTAGATTCAAGAATGACTTGAAACCTGTCCGGATATCTTTTAAAGTATTTTAATTTACTTATTAACATATACATATTGGGTACTACACCGTATTTCTATGTGTACATATTGTTAAGATGTTCAAATCAAAATAAGCACATCTGTCTCCTCATTGCATCTTTATGATAAAACATTCAAAATCCTTTCTCCTGGCTTTTTCAAGACATGCCGTCTGTATCACCCACAGTCATCCCTACCACACAACAACACACTTGAATTGTCTTCCATCTAACCTAGAACCCAGCGACCAACTGTCTACCTTCCTCTTTATAGTCCTGAGCCTCTGGCAACCCCCACTTAATGTCTCAGCTTCCTTAAGATCAATGTTTTTAGAGTCCACGTTTGAGTAGTCACATGGCCTGACTCTCCACGACTGGATAATCCTTTAACCTAGCGTCCTCCACAGCCATGTACGGCTGTGACAGCAGAGGTGCTCATCTTTCTATGGCTGGAGTATTCCTTTGGTTTATGCCAATGTCTGGTGAGGCATATAATCCTTTGGGATTACACCTACTCACCTGGTAATAGAGAGCTCATTCCTATTTCTTGGTTATCTGCACAGGGCTGCAGTTGTTAAACTGGGAACGCAGACATTTCTTGCACATACTTTCGCTTCCTTCGGCTTCACATTCAGTAGTGCGATTGCCGGATCATTCGGTGGCTCTATGTCCACTCTTATTTCTCAAGGATTCTCTAGTTGAGGCCACTTTTCACTTCTAACTTCCCATGTGCCCTGATGTATGAAGTCTGACATGTGTTCTATTGATCTATACCTCCTCTCTTACAGCATGACTGCCCTGTTTGAACAATAGCTGTGTTGTGGATATTGAAGTCAGGCAATGTAATGTACACTGCTTTGCCCTTTCTGTTCACAAATGCCTTGACTAGTCAAGGTCACATTTTAGAAAATAAAATTTAGATATTTTTTTAGTCTCTATAAATAATGTCATTGTTATTTTGAT
Source organism: Microtus pennsylvanicus (assembly GCF_037038515.1). NCBI lineage: Eukaryota > Metazoa > Chordata > Mammalia > Rodentia > Cricetidae > Microtus > Microtus pennsylvanicus. Next base: position 6,073,661 of record NC_134597.1, on the reverse strand, counting down.
AGAAGTGCCTAGAATCTGTAGATTACTTTGAGGTATATGGACAATCTAATAATATTAATTTTTCAACTCATAAGTAAAGAATATATTTTCATTATTAATGCCTTTTTATATCTTTCACAAATATTTTATAGTTTTCATTGTGAAGATATTTTATATGTTGGATTAAGTTTTCCTTTTGTAGTTAATATAAGTGACTTTTTCAAATAATTCTCAGCTGGCATATAGAATTGTTTATATTTTATGCTCATTAATGTATTTAACCTTTGCTGAGTTAATTTATTAGTATTAGTTTTGTGGTGGAATCTGGAGCTTTCTCTAATTAAGAACCTGCCATCTGCAAACAGTGACGATTTGGCTTCGTTCTTTTTCATTTGGATACTCTTTATTTCTCTTGCCTAATTGCTGTGGCCAAGACTTCTAATATTATGTGAAATAAAAGTGCTAAAAGTTAGCATCTTGTTTGCGCAAGATCTGAGAAAGAAAGCATTCATCTTTTCCTTATTCCATGTGATGCTAGTTTCATATGGTTTTTATCATGGTATATTAGAGCAACTGAAATTGTCTAATCCTATAATTTATTATAAAAAGTAGGACATTTAATTAGATTCCCTCTATTTTCAAATTCATTTTTTTCATTCATTTATACTCATTTAAAAATCATTTATTGAATACTTTATAAGCATCAGGTATCATTCAAATGCATCTAACTAGAAACACGCTTCATTAGGTGAGAATCCCAGAGGTTTTGTTGGTACAAAGTTTGCCTAGTATTTACAAAGCCCATGGTTGAATTCCCATGACTGCATAAACCAGGCATAATGAAGCATACATACAAACCCAGTATTCAGGAGGTAGAGACAGGAGGATCCAAAGTTCAAGGTTGTCCTTAACTGTGCAGTGAGCTGGATCTCAGCCAGGGATACATGAGACCTGTCTAAAAACAAGAGAGAGAGACAGAGAGACAGACAGACAGACTGACAGACAAAGAAATACAGAGACAGATTTATAAAAAGTTTATTGTTATAAAGCTGCTTGCTATTTTTTTGTTTTAGATCGAGATTCATTTGCAAAGAAGTTTGTGTGAGCAGACACCAGTGGAAATGTCAATGACAAATAACTCTGGAGTAGCTATTAAATACAAATACTCATATAGAAGTCTTCATAGAGAGTCGTGTTCAAACTATGCTATTAAAAAGAACACCTGATAGCATATATAAATATATATATATATATAATTTATATTTATATTATGTCAGGTATTATTTGCAGACAGTATTTTATCACTGTATCTTCCAGGGAGAAAAAGCTCAAATATTGGACTATATGAATCAGAATGAAACAGCTACCAATGTTTTTTTTTATCTCCATTGGTGAGAAATGTCATTGTTGTGGTGTGAATTCTTCAGCACACGAAGCTATAGTTGGTGGAACTGACCGTGCGGTATGGTGCGGCACAATCTATTTGATCCTGCTCACGAATGAATTGTCTGCATTGGTATTCTTGTTTTATCTCCTGATGCTGTGATTAAAAACACCTGACAAAAAGCAACTCAAGGAAGGAAAGTGCTTGTTTCATTTTTTAGGTTACAGTCCATCATTGAGGGAAATAGAGCAAGAATTCTTTTTTTTTTTTTTTTTTTTTTTTAATGAAGCTGAGGACCGAACCCAGGACCTTGTGCTTGCTAGGCAAGCGCTCTACCACTGAGCTAAATCCCCAACCCAAACTTTTTTTTTTTATTTTTTATGTGCATTGGTGTGAAGTGTCAGATCCCCTGGAACTGGATCTTCAGACAGTTGTGAGCTGCCATGTGGGTGCTGGGAATTGAACCCGGGTCCTCTGGAAGAGCAGTCAGTGCTCTTAACCACTGAGCCATCTCTCCAGCCCCAGGAACTTGAAGCAGAAACCATGGAGAAATGCTGCTGGCTAGCCGGTTCCTTCACTGGCATTCTTATGCCAGTCCAGCTTTCCTTACATTCCAGAACCAGCTGCCAAGGCAGAGGTGCCATGCACAGTGGGTTGAACATGCTTCAACTAACAATCAAGATAACACCATACAAGCTTGCCCACATGCCAATCTCATCTGGGCAATTCCTCAAGTAAAGTTTCTCCTCTCACATGACTCTGGGCTGTGTAAAATTGAAGTTAAAGCTAGCTGGTACAATTTGGTACTGATAATTCTTCAGATACTTCAAATTCTATTAAATTCAGTCATAGGACTCAGACTAAGAAGACAAGACCACTGTCCTGTAGAAAATTACAATGCCTTTTTATGCTTTGGATACAGCTTTTTTTGCATGTGATTTCATAGCCTTTATTTCCTTTATGCACAGAAAGAGATCATCTGCTCATGTCTCAGGAAAGGAACCGTGGGTCTTCAGCATGTTGTCTGGCCCAGAGGCTGTGTTCTGTACATTTTAATTCAATAAAAGTTTCTGAACTGAACTAGAAATTTGTTTAAATATGTCCATTTTCCAGGATTTGAGAATTTATTGCAACTTTCCTTGCATGCATGTTGTGTTCCCACTAATAAATATTAGACAATTAAACAAGCCCTATTTCATTTAAAAAGTGCCAGCAAGTTAGCTACAGGTTTTCTGTAGCTAATATATAATCAAATATATCATATGATCAAATATATAAGTAACGAAGTAATTCTAGGGTACAATTTAAGTTTGAACTCCCTTGAAACCTAACTGAAACGCCCAGGTACCACACATCCCTCCATTATTTTGTGTTCCCTACCAAGAGTAAACATTCAAGTACAGATAAGAAATAAAGTACATCTTGGTAAATGTTGACAAGCAGCCAATACTCACAAGACAACTAACTCTTCTTAAGATAGCCAGGTTGGAGAACACTGCTTAGACGGAGACACGCGAAGTATTGTTCCTGATTTTATTTTGCTCTGGGCTGATTTCCATTCCACTTTCATTCCAGAGGATGAGTTATCCTCACAGCAATAAGGGAAGAAATCAATATAAAATCCTTCCTTAGCACCAAACTCAAGGAAGGAGGCAGACAGCAGGAATGTACACACTTATCCCCTTACCTGATGTAAAGCGGACTTGTCCCTTGCTGTGGTATGTGGCAGCAACCTAAGCCGGGCTGTTGTGTGCTTTGGAAACAGAGAGAAGGTTACTGGACAGCTTCCCATACAGGGAATAAGTCTCTAGCTCTCCTACCGCATCAGAGTCGGAATTAAGGAAACAGAAAAGTCTGGGGAAGAGAAAACAGAAAGAATGTGAGAGTCAGAAGGAATGGAGGGCACCAAGAAACGAGGCCCTCTGAATCAGCACGAGCAAAGCTCACATGAAGTCACAGAGACTGACACATGTGCATCGGGGCTGCAGAGGTCTGCAGCACATGGAGGCCCTGGAACTGAAGGGAGAAGTGGATACAGGCCCTGTCTCTAATCCACAATCTCCAGTTGAAAACCACTCACAAACGAAATTTTAGTTTCTTCCAAGGGAGTCTCACCAGGGAAACAAACTATCTCAAGCGAAGGCTGCAAGCCCAGTACTAACATCTTTCTGTTAGCACTGGCCAACAGAAAACAAACACACCATCATCTTTGGAGGTTCCTTGTCTAATCATCTTTTGTCGGGGATCTTTTTTAAAAAATTCTTTTAAAAAACTTTTATGTATTTGCTTTGCTTATTTTACAACTGTCATCATTACTTTAATCTTAGTGCACTCCACTGTGAGCACTGAACCAAGAGAGGAAGGCAATGTGAATGGGCATACCCCAAACATTAACTATGTCCCTCCACACACTAACTCTGCCCAGTTGACGTGCCCATAAAAGTATGACCTAATTTAAATGAGGTTCTAGTTAACCATATTAGCCAGTTATCCCTTAGGGACTGGAGCTAAAGGTACATCCGAAGTGAGCATGCTCCTCAGTAGGTCCCTTTATGGGAAAAAATTGCTAGAATCCTGCTCCCCTTTTACTGACAGAGATTCTCTTGCAGGATGGACCGAGACTGAGGGTCCCTTTGTGGCATCATTAGTGGTAATTAAAGGTCTATTTAGAAGTTATACTCAATCTTCCAAGTTCATGGAATAAAGTTGACTTAAAATAGAGAGAAGGGGAGACCCTCAAGGAACAAGGTTAATGGCAAGTTCTCTCTAGATCCCAGGGAAGGTCAAAATCAAAGTTGGTTGTGATAAGCTGGGTGTATTTCCCTTTGCTTCTCATACATTCTTATTTTTCTTGCTTATGAGCTAGCTTCTTCCCTCAGTCCTGTCTGCTTCTACTCCAGCTGACTTCCTCTGTTAACTCAGAAACTTTTCTTCTCTTACACAGACTTGCAATATTCTAAGGAGCCTCAACCCTCAAGCCCGCCTGACCCTTAAATCTGGGATCCACCATCCCATCATTGACTTTTCTTGTGTGGCATTTAATTCACATCCCTTCATGATGACTTGCTATTACTTAGGTCCCAAATAGTGATCTTGTTCTGATCTTGATCAGGTGTTCCTATTAAAATAAAACAATCAGCCTTTTATTTCACTCAGGGAAGAAAATATTCAGGATCTGCCTTTCTGAGCCTGACTTATTTTATTTAACACACTGATTTTTTTTCCTACTATCCATTCTCAGGCTGCTATCATGATCTCACTTTTCTCCATGGATAGATAAAATTGTATTGTGTGTTTACCATATTTCTTTGCCCATTTATCTGTAGATAGTCATGTAGGCTGATTCCCTTCCCTTGTTACGCTAACTTTTGAAAAGCAATTTTAAAGAAGGAGGGGATGGGGCCTTTTTAAGATACAGTCTTAAATGGATGGCTAGGCAGCAGCTGAGTCCAATCAGTTAGCAAAATGTAAGCAGTGTGAGCCAAAGAAGCCAAAGTCAAAAATGCCCTCGCAGCTGCTCCGAGATGCTGGGGCACTGATTAGCTCACTGCGCCGTCTTTGGTCCTCCGGATCATGCCCAAACACAGCTGACTGAAAGTCGTGGTTTCTGGTTGATGAAATCGTCTGTGAAATTTTTCCGTTTTTGATTTATTTCCTATTTCTCTTGCTAATTTTCTCATGTGTAATCTATGCAGCTCTAAAAACAAAACTTAATTTGAAAACAGTCTATTTTCAGTGAGTGGAATAATTTTAACATGACTACCAAGAGGTTTTCATGGTTTAGCCCAGTTTTGCTACTAAATGAAAGCCCTGATTTGAGCAAGTTGATGCCTAACTGAATATCAAGTTACAACTCATATTCACTTATATTGACTTTGCCATCTTAAATAAAAGCATTGCCAGTCAAGTTTCCTGTAACTTTTTTGTTAACTTTAATGAAGTTTATATGCACATACAAAACACACAGATGATTTCACTGAGTACTTTTAGTATTAGAAGAACTGCCAGTGTATTTATTTGGCAGCTACGTCTCTTAGATATAAGCACTCTGCAGTTTACACTCATGATAAGATTCACTTTGGGGTAAGAGGGTTTTAATCTATTTCCATGTGAATAGCCAATGGGGCATGTGTGTGAAAAAGTACAGAGTATTGTGTAGATAGAAAAGACATGGTTTTGAATTCAAAGGATCTCAAAAATAAGATAATGTGCAGTTTCTCAAATGACCAAGGAAAATAATTTGGCTCCCATTAGGAATGTTTTCATTCTCCTTATTGATTTGAATTAATACCAAATACCAGAATGTAAGGACAATTACAAGTCTAACGTATTGAGGAATGAATTTTAATTAAATCTTATAAACAGAATAAATCTCATTTAACTAAGAGAGCTTCTTACAATTGAGGAAGATAATCCCAACACCAGCTTCTGAACTCAATATACACCCACACAGGCAAGTGTTCCTACACACATGTGCATGTTTACATGCGCTACCCAAATGCCTTCCCCACAGATAGAAATTAATTAAATAAAGTCATAATTTTAATTAATTGAATTCTGCTTCATTAAAGACTGGGTAATAAAACTATTTGCCAAAATTTGAAAAAAAATCAAGGGCATTAGAAAAATTCAGAGGAGCAAGACAAAATTAATTTATGACAGTAATTACAGCAGAATAAATACCAATAATGCAATACCTGGCAACGTGGCAAGAAGGAACTGGTTTCAGTAACAGAATAACACAACTGAAATTAGGATGTTTTCTGACATCACATGGAGTGACAGAGCTGGAGTGACATTTACTTCACGGGATGTCCACGTGCACAGCACAACAGGAGAGCAGTTTGTTTCAATCTGACATTTCCTTCGTGTTGTTTCCTCAGGAAAACTAAGCCTGACGAATGTCAACCTGTGATGTGTAAATTGTGCTCACACTAAGTCACATATGGAAGAGCAAAGTTCAAGAAAGATAGAAAACCGTGTTTAGAAATAATGTCTCTCTCCATAAAAGTGCTTTATACTGTTCCAGCATCTCTGAGACATGGACAAAGTAACAGTTCATCAAGAAGGGTTGACAAGAAGGTGCTATCATCTTCCTGAAGAAATTCCCTTCCTTTGCTAGACAAAGAACAAGCAAACAACACAAAACTCTTCCAAACTCATAGGACTCTTAACTTCAAAACATGGAAAAGAAGCATCACTTCTCTAAGGCAAATAATTTCAAAATCAGACCTTCCAATGAAACATTAATTCCTCCATGCCACTATGAATATAATTTTCAAATTTATTTTGCATAGCAAATGTTAATACCATCTCTTATCTGAAATGTCTTTATGACATATTGCATATGTTCTCTACAATGTGAGCCTATTAGTAAAGGGGGGAAAAAAACAACAAAGCTAAGCCTTACTAATTTGAATTGAGAATTTCGACAATCAGGACAGACCAGAGATGCTATTTCATATTTGCATCTACCTGTTCTTTCAGAGTAATTCAAAATAATTAGTCTGTTAGACATTCAAGGTCAGAATATTTTCAGTTGAGTTGAAAATAAGTATTAAACCAAAACACATGGCTTCCTTTTGGTTCTGTTGTATTTTTAATGATGCTGAGCCAAACATCTGTCTCAATCAGCAGCAAATTACAGGAGGCAGGAGCTGGGTGGTCTCCAAATTCTATGGATATTGAGAGGAACAGCCTAGTCTTGTATTCTATTCTCGCAGTCTCTAATTTTGTATCTTCAGAATCAGTCAATGAATATATAGTAAACCAACTGATACAAGAAAGGAGGGAAATAAGGAAAAGGAAGGACTTTTGTGCTGTAAAGTGTTCATAGGATCTCAAATAATCATTGGGAAGAACAGATTAACCAAGTGATACAAGTCTCCCAGGACCCAGAAGGCATTCCTCGTCTGTAAATCAAACAAAAAAAGTGTGTCTAGTCTACTGAGACTCTTTCCCCTAATTAACTCTTTCAGATTATATTAGCTTGAATGTGAGCAGTTGGGCTTGTTATAAATGAAATTTAATTTAGCAGAAATATGTGCCCAATCCCTGGTAGTGACTTGACAGAGCTGGTTTACACTGTTTTCTTAGGGTCACTGTGAGTCGTAAGCTACCTCTTTCTTCTAATTGACCTAGTGTTGAGAATAATTTCTATGACCATGGAACCGATGAGAAAGTACATTCCAAACTTCTGGTTCTTATTAAAACCAGTGGTGCTTCCTGGATCTTACCTTGAAACTAACAAATGAGAACATTTGAATGCCAAGGCCAGAAATACATATTTTTAACAAGCCTTCCCACCACGCAGGTAATAATCAGTACCAATGAAATTTAAGGACTTGTATTTGTATATAATGAAGAATGTTAGATTTCAGACAAAAAGCATACTAGAGAGGCCTACTCTTTTATTTTTAAATATTTATTGCTCATCTGTATCTATTGATCATGTGCAGTCTCTACATGGGACTTCAGGCAAAGAGGGACACAGACAACAAGTCATGAAAGAACTCATCATTCAAGCAAGAATGTTAATAAAGGAAAAGAAGATTACAACATACACTAGGAAGTCTTAAAACAGGACTGAGAGCAGGGAGCTTTGCCATTGGGGGGTTAGGAAAGTATCTAATGCAACTGATATCTAGGCAGAGGGCTATAGTGGACTGGGAGCCATTCAGACTAAGATACCACAGACAGAAGTGAAGGCAGTGTACTCAAGTGGAGCAAAAGTTAAATACAATGATACAAAATCCATGGGAAGCATGGCATTTGGAGACACCTGCAATGCTGGCCCTTATTTGGGGGGTGATAGTAGTAGCTGGGTGGAGGTTAGAAGGATAGAGAAGGTAGGAAGGAAACATAAATGTGGCCAACACAGGTCCTCGCCTTCATCATAGCCTCTGTCTTTCAGTACCTCTGGTAAAGGGTATATTTTTCTTGCTTTAAGGACAGAAAGAGAATAAAGCAAGGCATTTTAGGGGCCAGAGACATGGCTCAGTGGTTCATAGTACTTCTTCCTCTTGTAGAAACTCCAGGTTGCCAAGAACCCACATGGTGGCTAACAACCCACATGGTGTCTTTAGCTCAGTTCCGGAGGATCTGATGCCATCTTTTAGCCTCCTTGGGCACCTGTACTCACATGGTACACAGACATCCATGCAGATAAAACACCCATATGCATTTAAAAAAATTGAAGAATCTTTAAAAGAGAAAGAAAACTAACAAAACATTTTCTCTTTATAACAATGAGTCTGGGCTTGGACATGTGGCCCAGGTCTGGCTCATGAGCTAAGAAGTCCCCAAGGCTTCTCTTGAAGGTAACTCTCAGAAAAGGAAAGCCACCATCCCTCTTTGGCCATCAAGAAACTGGAACTGCTACAATAATCCCAGAATCAACAAGAGACCCCCTCCCTCCTTAGCTGGGCATAAGTGGGTGAGTTAAAACACTTGCTTTAAACACAGAAAACCTAAGTTCACATCTTTAACACCTTTAGCTGGCCTCCAAGTATAAGCAGTTCAGAGTTCTAAGTGGTTCTTGTAAATTCATCTTGCATAAAGTAAAGAAAATTCCAAAAACCTTGGGAGTTATATCCTAGTCTTTCTAATAAGTGAGGTTTTGATTTTGATTTGCTTTCAATAGGAAATACGATCCCTTGAGGGTTTATTAGCCTTCTGTCTACCAAGCCAAGATAAAAGTGTGAACCCTGGACTCACTCTGCTCATCTTGGTATAACTCCCATCACTGTCCCATCACGCATGACAGACAAATGTCTCCACCTGCAATGGAGATGAGGTCCTGATATGGGATTCCCTTCTGTATGCCGTGAATACCATTGGTGAATAAAGAAACTGCCTTGGCCTGTTGATAGGGCAGAACTTTGGTAGGTGAGGAAAACTAAACTGAATGCTGGGCAAAAGGAGGGCAAGGAGAAGCCATGTAGCCGCCGCCAGAGACAGATATGCGTAAACTTTGCTGGCAAGCCACTGCCATGTGGCGATACACAAATTAATGGAGATGGGTTAAATTAATATGTAAGAGTTAGACAATAAGAAGCTAGAGCTAATGGGCCAAGCAGTGATTTAAATAATACAGTCTCTGTGTGATTTTTGGGGGCTAGCAGCCGGGAACCAACAAGCAGCCTCCTTACAAGGTCCTATTTTGATGACACCTCCAGCAAATTCCTTGCAGAAATTCTAACAAATGGTAAACAGGATGGAAAGGTGGAGCCACATGACTTGTGCAGAAATCTAAGCGGGTGCAACAACAAAAATAATTACCTTTCTCTCCATGTAAATAAGCCTTTTCTTGCCATTGTAGTCTTGATTTTTAAATGAAAGGAAGTTAATTTTAATTAATGAAAGTTAATGGTAATTAAACATGTGTTCTATTTTTATATATACACACCAATTTGCTTAGATATCTCAGCAGTAGCACTGTGGAGGGCCTAACAAATGCATTGCTCTTCTGCATGCACAGCTCAAATTACCACAGAAATTAAACCAAAATTGCAATCACACTCTTGAGTGTATACAGTTCCTTTAAAAGTATAATAGTGTTGGAGAAGGACCTGAATGATTTTTCTAGTAAGCGTTAATGTAACCTTTATTTCAATTTGTCATGCCAGTAAGAATCAGGAAAAGGTTTTAATGATATTTTTTGAAATATCATTTTCCAACCTTCATTCTTATAGTTTGCTTAGTCAATCTAGTGATTTTAGTTATTAGTTTTGGGTCTTGGACATATGGGCTACAAATATCTATCTGCTGGGGCATTTGCTGTTCATTTCCCACAAGAAAATGAATTCTTCAAAATGGCTAATAGTAAGAAAAATTTAAGATATTAAAAATATATAGCAACAATTCCTTAAAACTGATTGTATTATATATGGATTAGTAATACAGATGCTATCTGTGTTAATATGTAAGAGAGGTGACTCTGTTAAGGTCCAACTATGCCGAAGTTGAGTCATGAATGTGAGAATGTGAGATAGAGACTTATCAGGGAGGTGATGCGGATGTGAGGGGAATAAGAGGTGAGGGAAGCAGTAATTAGGATGTTACATATAAATATATATATGTATATGTATGAAATTGTCAAAAATTTGACTGAAAAGAAAAACAAATATCATGAAACTTCCCTACTAAAAAGCTGAGTTTCTTTATAAATTTAGTTGTGTACTGGGGAGGGAAGGCATATACTTGTGAATGCCCATGCATGTCGAGGCCAGAGGACAATTTCTGGTGTCATTGATCACCGTCCGCCTGTTTTTTTGAGAAATGAAGTCTCACTGCTCTAGAGGTCACTAACTAGGCTAGCTTCCAGACTGCCCATATCCCAAATAATCACTCAGAAACTATATTATTTGCAATACTATTTGGCCAATAGCTTAAACATATTTCTAACTAGCTCTTACATCTTAAATTAACGCATTTCTATTCATCTGTGTATCAGCACGTGATTGTGGTCTACCAGCAAGGTTCTGTCTGGTGTCCAGTGTCTGTCTCCTTTGGCGGCTACTTGGCTTCTCCTTGACTTCATCTTCTTTCTCCCAGCATTCAGTATAGTTTTCCCGCCTAGCTCTCTTTTGTCCTGCTACAGGCCAAGGCAGCTTCCTTATTCATTAACCAATAAAAGCAGCACATATACAGAAGGACTTCCCACACCACTCATGCATAATGGAAACTACTTTACCAACTGGCCTATCTCCAACCAGTATACAAACTATTCTTATGAGCAAACCACTTACTCAAAACGTCTCCTATGTTAGTGTCTCTAGAATTAAGGTAGAACTTTGGAGCCTTGGTACAGGATTCCTTTGTTTGATTTCCTTTGTGAAGATCAGGGAGGGAGGATGGCTACCTGGTTCACCTCCAAACACAAAAGAATCTCATGCTACTAAGCCTGATACCATAAATGTGTCATTACTTGAATATGTACATATTTAAAAGGACTTGTCTTACTGTTTTATTGCTGTGAAGACTCCATGATCAAAGCTACTCTTATAATGCAAAGTATTTAATGCATTTAATTGAGGGTTTGCCTACAATTTCAAGTGTAAACCCTAAAGCCCACCCCTATTGACATACCTCCTCCAACAAGGCCACACCTCCTAATCCTCCCCAAAAAGTTCATCAACTGGAGACTATGCATGCAAACATATGCTTCTGTGATGGGTATTCTCAGTCAAACATCACAGGACTGTTTGTTCATTCCTTCAACAGATGGGATTGATAATGCAGTGAGATGGTATGGCTGTTCTTAGCTTATATTTTTTTCTGGGAAAGGTATAGGTTGTGCTGTGTGTGTAGGTACCTCCCTCTCTCTCTATCTCTCTCTCTCTCTCTCTCTCTCTCTCTCTCTCTCTCTCTCTCTCTGTGTGTGTGTGTGTGTGTGTGTGTGTGTGTGTGTGTGTGTAGAACTACAAACAGTCAGGTGGTGGTGGCACATGCCTTTAATCCCAGCATTCAGGAGGCAGAGGCAGGGGATTTCTGTGAGTTGAAGACCAGCCTGATCTACAGAGCGAGTTACAGGACAGGTTCTAAAGCTACACAGAGAAACTCTGTCTCTAAAACCAAAACAACAACAACGACAAAAAAAAAACAAACAAAAACTATAAACACCATCTTTTAAATAATTTTTATACAGCTTATTGACATATAATTCACAAATATCAATGTTTGGTATATTTACAAGATTATAAATATGTGAAATAATATCACTGTTAGAAATTTGTTATCAATCAAAACAAGAAAAATAAAACCCTATGCGCTTTGACTTTCCCTCCTTATCCACTCTAAATCATCACTGATAAACTTTTGTCTCTGTAGAAGTGTTCCCTATTCTGGACTATAAAATGGACTGAATAGTATCATTTGCGGCCAATTCTGACTGACTTCTTCCACTCAGAACCTTCCAGATTTCTTCTAAGTCGCAGTATGTATCAACACATTGGTACTTTGTGGCCTAACAAATTTTTAGTGTGTATATATAGTATACATTGTTTATTCTTTGGCTCACAGACAGGTGGATTATTTGGGTATACTATTTTGAAGTTACAGACACTCGTGTCTAAGTATTTCTATATTTCTATAGGACAGATCTAGGTGTGGAACTGCTGGGTCATGTGACAGATCTTGAGAATTGCCTGATTATTTTATCTAATGGTTGTAACATTTTCCTTCCCACTAGCAGTGAGGGAGGTTTCTGACTTCTTCACATCTCCAGATGGATTTACCTTTACATAGTATCATTTTGCTAAGGATGGCAAGCTAGTGGAGGGTAACACTGTTGCCACAGCAAGCATATGAAGGCTATGCTCTTATGAGGATTTGTCTTCATTGTCAATTTAACTGCATCCTGAATCTCCAAGAGATGTGTCAATGGGTGTACCTGTGAGGGTATTTTCGAAGATATTTAACTGAGAAAGGAAGATCCACCTGAATGTGGGTTCTATTATCCATGCGATTGGCTGAAGTGCCAGCTGGGAAAAAAAGGAATACATGAAGCTAAGAACAAGCTTTCATCCCTCTCTGTGAAAGAATTTAAGGGCATAGAAGGTAATCATACTTTTTGCCAAATTATAGTACGAGTGACCTCTATTTCAGTTTCCAATAGAGACCTGTTCCGTTTTGAAAGCTGACTATGGACCCAATATGATCAGTCAGTTCATAATTGCTGCTACTGTGTCCCATCATATAATAAGAAAAGTAACTGACACATAGAAAGAAAATCTATGTTGCAATGGAAACCACAGGCTGGCTGAGATGCCAGGACTTGGGGGAAGAGCAGCATCCACCGAGGAAAGTGAAAAGAAGAGTTGAGCTGGGTCAAGGGAGAAGCTACCTGTGCTTCAGGTAGCTGACCAGAAGAGGCAGGGCTTCCTAAGCGTGTGAATACCAGATGATGCCGCCACAAAGCCCAGATGCTAAACATGACCTGTTGAGTGTGTTGATCTTGTTTTAGTACAATCTTTCCTTTCAGAATATGGATGTTATTCTGTGCCTTGGTGTATTGGAAGTAGGCGGCCTGTTTTGTTTTGTCTTTAATGTTTAAGAAGTTAAAAGATTTCCCCCAGTCTCAGAAGAGTCTCTAGACTCTGGAACAATGTTGGGACTGTTAGGATTTTGTATACTTTTTTCCCTTTTTATTTTATCTTTTTAAACTATCTTTTCCATTTTACATACCAATCCCTGTTCCCACTCCTTCCCCTCCTCCCATTCCCTCCACCTTCCCTTGCCACCACACCCCTCAGAGAGGGTGAAGCACATGGCTTTGAGGAAAGACCAAAGCCCTCTGATGGAGGTGGGTCATTTGTCTATCTGTTGCTTTCATTGGTTAATTAATAAAGAAACTGCTTGGCCCTTTTGATAGGACAGCAGCTTAGATAGGTGGAGTAGACAGAACAGAATGCTGGGAGGAAGAAGCCGAGTCAGGCAGTTGCCATGATTCTCCTCTTCGAGGTAGATGCAGGTTAAGAATCTCCCTGGTAAGACACTAGCCTGTGGTGCTACACAGATTATTAGAAATGGGTTAATCAAGATGTGAGAATTAGCCAATAAGAGGTTAGAACTAATGGGCCAAGCAGTGTTTAAAAGAATATAGTTTCTGTGTAATTATTTCAGGGCATAAGCTAGCCGGGCAGCCAGGCAGCAGGAACACGGCCCGCCGCTCCATCAACAGCTCTCCCTACTATATTTAGGCTGAGCAAGGATCCCTCCAAGAAGAATGGGTTCCAAAAGCCAGTACAAGCAATAGAGATAAATTCTGGTCCCACTGCCAGTGTTTCAGCCATACAACTGTCATCCACATTCTGAGGGACTAAGTTTGGTTTTATTCTGGTTCCTTCCCTGTCAGGTCAGAGTTGGTGAGCCCCCATTAACTCAAATAGACTGTTTTAGTGGGTGTCCCCACCATGGTCTTGACCTCTTTGCTCATATTCTTACTCCTCCCACTCATCAACTGGACTTTGGGAGCTCAGTCCAGTGCTTAGCTGTGGCTCTCTGCTTCCATCAGTTCCATCAGATGAAGTTTCTATGGTAACATTTAAGATAATCATCAATCTGACTACAGAACAAGGCCCAATCAGGCATCCTCTCCACTCTTGCTTAGCGTCTTAGCTGGGGTCATCCTTGTGGATTCCTGGGAATTTTCTAGTGCCAGGTTTCTTGCTAACCCAATAATGGCTCCCTCAATCAATATCTCTTTCCTTGCTCTTTGCCTCTGTCCTTCCCCCATCTTGACTATCCCGTTCCCTCAAATTCTCCTCCTCCCCACTTCTCTTCCCCTTCTACCCTTCTTTCTCTCCCCACCCCCATGCTCCCAATTTTCTCAGGAGATCTTTTCTATTTCTCCTTCCCAAGGATGTAGGTGGAGACTGCTTGTACGTTCCTGGTCGCCCAGACCCCCAAATTACACAGAAACTATTCATTAAAACACCATGTGGCCTATTAGCTTAAGCATCTTATTAACTAACTCCTACATCTTAAATTAACCCATTTCTTTTTTTATATATATATTTTACCACGAGGCTTGTGATTTACTGGCAAAGTTCTGGCATGTCTGTCTCCTTCTGTAGCTACATGGCATCTCCCTGACTCCACCTACTCTCTTGCTGTCTCTTCCAGCCTGACTATATTCTGCCCTGCTATAGGTCAAAGCAAATTGTATTATTAACCAATGGTTGTAAAAACATATTCACAGTATACAAAGGGGAATCCCACATCACAGGGGGATCTATATATGTTTCTCTCAGGTTCTCCGTGTTACTTAGCTTCTCTGGGATCATGGACTATAGTCTCCTTAGCTTTGCTTTACAGCTAGTATCCACTTATAAATGAGTACATACCATGCCCATCTTCCTGGATCTGGGTTTCCTCATTCTGGATGTTTTTTCTAGTTCCATCCATTTGCATGCAAATTTCAAGGTATCATTGTTTTTTACCAGTGAGTAGTAATCCATTGTGTGTGTAAATGTACCACATTTGGTCAATGGGATTCTTATGTTTTCATGTGACTAACAAATTGCTACCGGTAGAAAGAATTAAGTCAAAGGGAACTCTGGGGTGCTGTGTTCCTTCTTGGTGCTTCAGTCAGTCATTTATTGGGTACCTCTGGTGTTGAAGAACATAGCTTTGCATTCCATTCATAAACTGTAATCTTACATTTTTATTTACTTTGATTTCCTAGGAATCAAACCCAGGGCATTGCATGCTAGGTAAATGCTGTACCAGTGAGCTTCATACCCAGCCCTAATTATGTCTTTTAAAACACACTCTCTCCTGAGATTAGTTAAGGTCTCTTGGTTCAGACAACCGTAAGTTCAACCCTGGCTCTTTACCGCTGAGCCACGTCCTCGCTTCCACCAGTCTTCCTTATGGCGCTCGAGCAGGAAATTCGCCCTCAAAACAGGGATAATAATTTTACCTACAACGCTGGGCCACCGAGAAAGACGCAGTGTAAAAGGCTCTATTGGCGTGGCATCCAGCTTTATGTTAGCTGTGGATTTCTAACTTGTTTATATCATTTTCCGGTAATTTCTCTTTCTACCCGCTGAACTGCTTCTAGCAAACTTACCTATAGACATAAAAGGAGGGATGAACCCCAGCAACTGTATAAGTGTTAGGAAGCGCTATTTCACACCCCTTTCCTGTGATAGACAAGGTACTCCAGAAACTGAGATTTGGTTCTTGTGACAAAGGACAAGGGATGAAATGCTGTGTCAAAAACGAGTAAATAACACAGGCGTGGCATATAGATATGAAAAACAGGTATGAATACTCATAGCCAGCTGTTTTTCCTTACCACAGTCTTTTGCCTTTAAGCACAAATTTGGGTTCCAGAAGCAAACCTCTACAGTTCTGGCATTGACCTCATGAAATCCCGTCTGTTCGAGACGCCAAACTCTAAAGGAAGTAGCACGTCCTCCTAACAGTACAAGGAGGGAAGTGTGGGGCGGTCTCTGCCTTGGCCACCTGTAGACAGGTCATTGTGACGCCAATGCTACAGACACGTGGAACACCTGCCAGACAGCAGGGGCGGGGTTATCTCCGACAGCAAGTTCAAACGGGAAACCCTAGGGATGAGGGTCACGCAAGACCCTAAGGAGTAGAGAGACGGACACCGGCTCCTCTCATCCCTGATTCGCCCCAAACAAGGTGAGACCCCCATCCTCTCCCCACCCGGATGCCGGGGGTCGTGGCAAGAGCGGTCACCCATCGCTGTCCCCGAGGGAGGGAGGCTGCGGGTGCTGGCGCGGTGCGGTAGCGGGGTGGGGGTGCCCGCTCGGGCCGCGGTGCTGCGCTGCGGCGTGCACGGGCTCGGCGCTGCTATTCCGGCTGGCGGCGGCCGCTGCAGGAAGGACCGCTTCCTGCGCTCCCCGCCCCTTCCCTTGCCAGAGCTGACGCTGACGTCGGCGCAGGGAGCTGGAGGGACGCTCGGATCTCCGCCGGGAGGCTCCTAGGGGCCGAGGCTCCGAGGTACCTGCCCTCCGGGACCGGGGCGGGGGCGAGCCGGGCGGGCTGCATGCTGCAGCGGGAGACGCCCGGCAGCCAGGGCGATTGGGAATGCCAAGCCAAGGCTGCCTCCGCTGCCCTTTGCGGGTGGCGGGTAACAGGCGGGTCACCTCGTCCGCCCCGGATTCGGGTGCGGGAGGAGCATCATCCCCCTTCCCTCCCGCGGGTCCTCCCTCGGGCCTGGATCCGTGGAAGATGCGCGCGCTCTGGGAGCGTGCGTCAGTCCCCGGGAAGCGGGAGGGAAGCCCCGAGAGCACCTGCTCCCACACCCAAGCCGCATACCCACAAGTCCCGGGCCTCCCTTTCCCAGGCGTGAGGGCCTACCCCCACCCCATCCAGGTCCCCTCTGGACAGGGACTTGTGTCTAGGGTTGACTTGTTGCCTAGTTCACCTGCAGCTGTATCTGACGTTTGTTTTTGCTGCTCCTCCATTGCTGATCTTTGGCAGGGATGGCCAAGAGCCGATGGGTACTTTTTTTTTTTAAATAATGACTGGTATCAGGAGGCCTGTGGTTGGCACCTGCGGGCTAGGAAGAGTCACTGAGCATGCCACGTTCTTGTAATCCCTGGCGCGCGGGTTTCTTTGGGTGTTGCGCTGCTGACTCCGCCTTTCCTGCCCCGAGGTTAAAGCAGCTCCTGTTTCCTCTGAAAGTATATCCTGTTATGCCATTCTTTCTCCCAAGCAGCTCGCGTTATCCTCCCCACTATCTTTTGACTTGGAGAGTCCCAAAGCCCCTCAATTTCTCTTTAGGGACCTTTAATGCCCCATGTCCAAATGTTGGCCAATGGTATTACCTGCCCCTTTGTGGGGGAGAAATTAATGTTTAAAAAGAACATTAGGATGATATTTCCCCCTTTTTAGGTAGCATTGAAAATCACGTAAGAAAGGGATTGTCCATCAACCTGGGGGGGAAGCCTTTGATGCCTAAGATCTGGTAACTAAAAATTACGTGAACCTGGAGAAGACATCTCACCAGCTTGTTTGAAAATGGTGATGAAGGAAGGAAGACACTCAAGATATTTGTTGACCATTGTGGTCCTATAAACGATAACTTTCTGAAAACATCACCATTTATTTCAGCACTGTCTCTCGAACTGACTCCCATGGTCCTCTAGTTTAAATCTGACACCTCTACAGCTCTGAAGTTAGGGAGTAAAGTAGGACATGATTATTAAATCCACGCTCCAACACATGCGCGCACGCTCGCGCGCGCGCAGCGCGCACACACACACAAACACACACTGTTTATTGTTTTGTATATTTGCCTGTGCATGATGTATGAGCACGCTTAGCATGCCGTGTCCCACATGTGAAGGTCAGAGAGTAATTTTCTGGTTGTGGTTGTCTTCTTCCACATTTGCATAGGTTCTTGGGCTTAAATTCAGGTTGCCAACTTTATACCACAGGTCCTTTTACCTACTGACGATGTCACTGCTCACCCCCAGCTGCTTTTCTTTTCTTTTTAGATTTCAGTTTTTATTTTTATAACATCTTTGTAGAGAATACTATGGGTCAAAATAAGTTTATGATTCCTAGTCTCTCAAACATGCGATTGGTACATGAGTTTTGATTGCATTTTGTAATAGTTTATAATAGCATTTCTTATCACTTAGGAAAGTGGTTGCAATGTTATTAAAAAACGAATCTTGAGAAAGCATAGCCGTAGGCTAGAATTCTGCTACTTGCAATAAGTAGAGAAAACTGAGATTAGATAGCGGACCCTTGTTCAGCCAATGAAGCTAAAGACACCAGTTGGTAATTGCTTGTGATTTTATACTCTTTCCTCTGTCTGGTCGACCTGAATACCTCTCTAACTGCCGTGTCTGAGCATCCTTATTTCTGTATCTAAACATATGAAAAGTACATTAAATTTGGTTCCCCAGTAGAAAACCTTCAAAATGACTATTTTTCAATTCATCTAATGACACAAGTCCATTTTTTTCCCCAGGTAGAAACAGTTTTATTAGTGGAAGGGGAGTGTCTTAGGGTTTCTATTGCTATGAAGAGACACCATGACCAAGGCAACTCTTTTTTGTTTGTTTTTGTTTTGGGGGGGGTTGTTTGTTTGTTTGTGGGTTTTTTTTTTTTTTTGGTTTTTCAAGACAGGGTTTCTCTGTGGCTTTGGAGCCTGTCCTGGAACTAGCTCTTTTAGACCAGACTGGCCTCGAACTCACAGAGATCCACCTGCCTCTGCCTCCTGAGTGCTGGGATTAAAGGCGTGCACCACCATGGCCCAGCTGACCAAGGCAACTCTTATAAGTAAAATATTTAATTGAGGGACTTGCTGACAGCTTCAGAGGTTCTGTCCATTGTCATGGTGGTGGGGAACATGGCGGCGTGCAGGCAGACGTGGTGCTGGAAGAGTAATTGAGAGGTCTACATCTTGCAGGCAACAGGAAGGAGACTGTGACACTGGGCAGTATCCTGAGCATAGGAAACCTCAAAGCCTGCCCCCACAGTGACACACTTCCTCCAGTAAGGCCATGTCCATTCCAACAAAGTCATACCTCCATACAGTGCCACTCTCTATAAAATTATGTGTGTGTGGGGGGGAGGCAATTACATTCAAACTACCACAGGGAGTGTGACAACTGGGACAAGAGTTAGCAGACAAAATGAGAGTCGAGCACAAGCTCTAGAGTTAGAGGAACCTGCAGGAGAAGACAGGGACACTGATGGGTCACCTGGATCAGGACGCATACTTCCTCTTTCCTGGGTGATCCTGACAGCTGGAGGCCTAAAGCTAGGTGGTAACAATAAGCCTGGCCAACGGTCACTAGTGTCTCACTATTATCAGCTACAAGAGATGTGTGGTCAAAGGAGTAGAGTGGATTACAGTTGATGAGCCTTATTACCCCCCCACACCCATCCAGATGCCTCATAGAGCCTCACCTTCCAGGACGGATAGAAGTAAAGCCTTTTCCTTTTTCTTGGTTTCCAATTATGTTTTATCCTACCATCATTTCTAGTGCCAAGGAAGACTGCAGAGAACATACAAGCTTTAAGTTTCAGTTTGAGCAGGATTGGCGCCTGTCCAAAAATATCTTCCCAAGGTTCATGTGCTAAAAGGCTTGGCCACCAATATAGTGTCGAAGGCTTAGCCACCAATGTAGTGTTCAAAGATGGGGTTTGGGGAACTGATGGGATTCTGAGAGCTCTAACCTAATCTATGGATTAGTTTGTTAATGGATTCATAATAATGTCAGTAGTGGAAGGTGGGATCTAATTGGAAGAAGTGGTCCAATAGAGGCATCCCTTTCAAGATTATGTCTTATCAGGTCTTGCCTCTTTTCCGTTCCCTCATTCTCTGCCTCCTGAATATCATGACGTGAGAAATTCTGCTCTGCTCTGCCTTTTAGCCTCTAGGTTGACTTTCTTTAATATAAAATTTGTATACCTTGAGAAATTTATACAATGTATTTCCCCCTGCTTGACTTCTCCTCCAGCTTCCCCAGGTCTGCCTCCCACACCTTGGCATTGGCATCCTCTGAGTTTTTAAAATTACTGTGAGATATATATATATATATGTGTGTGTGTGTGTGTGTGTGTGTGTGTGTGTGTGTGTGTGTATATATGTATATATGTGTGTGTGCATGCATACATATATAAAAAACACAATTACTGAATCTGTTGGGTGTTACTTGTCTGTATATGTTTTATGGTTGGCCACTTGGTTTTGGATAGCCAATGAGGGGAGTGGAGAAGATTTAAGTTTTCCTCTCTCGCTAGTCATTCATTACCCATAATTTTCCATCTAGGGGTGGGGCCTTGTGAGATTTTCCCTGTCCACATTGGCTTGTCTTTTGATGTTGTCATTGTCTGGCGTTTGTTTAGACTTCAGTAATATTGTTGAGAGTTCATGGATATAATTTATAAATATATAAAAGCCCTAATTTTGCAGCAGACATCCTGGCCCTCTGGTTCTTAAAATCTTTCCACCTCAGGCTGGAGAGATGACTCAGTAGTTAAAAAAAGTACAGACTGCTCTTCCCGAGAACCAGGATTCAATTCCCAGTGCCCACATGGCAGCTCAAGACTGTGTAACCCCAGTTCCTCACACAGAGACGTACACGCAGGCAAAACACCAATGCACATAAAATAAAAATAAATTAAAAAAATCTTTCCACCTTATCTTCCATGGTGTTTTCTGAGCCTTTGGTGTGGGAGCTTCTGTTGTAAATGTGTTATTTGGGCCTGGGCATCCCACAGTAAATTGCTCTCAGAGTTCTGATCAGTTATGGCTTTCTGCAATTCTATCTATTGCAGAAAGAAGCTGCCTTGATGAGGTGCAAGAGCTGAACCTATCTGTAGATATATGGATATAATTTAGGATGTGATTGGCTAATTACACTGGCTTAGAAAAGTAGTAGTAGTGGGTTCTCCTCTAGGTTCCAAGACCATGGAATGGGAGAGAATATTTTCTAGCTATATGTCTGTTAGAGGATTAATATCCAGGATATATAATGAACTCAAGATAAAGCGCCAAGAAAGTAACCTAATTGGCATCTATTTCTCAAAGGAAGAAAGAAAAATGTCTAAGAAATATCTCAAAAAATAGACAACATTCTTAAGGACACACAAATTTGAAAGGCTCATCAACTGTAATGTACTTGAGATTCCTTCTTGCCCCATCAGAATAGCTAAGATCAAGAAAACAATTGACAATGAATACCGACTAGTGTGGGGGGGAAAGGAAGACCCTATTTCCCTGTTGGTGGATTGCAAACTGACGCAGGCACTCCAGAAATCAGCATGAAGAATTCTCAGAACTCAGAAGTATATCTGCTATATGGCCCTCGGCATATCCCACTTCACAGAGATTGGGTCATCCGTGTTCATTGCTGCTCTAGTCACAATAGCTAGGAAATGGAAACAACCTAAATGTCCTTCTGATGAAGGATAATGAAAACGTGGACTTACGTTGGATTTTAGTGAGCTGTAAGTGAATATAAAATCATGAAATTTCAGGTAAATGGGTGTAACTAGGAAATTTTTATACTGAATATTCTTTCAGACCCAGAAAGATAAAGGCATGTTCACCCTTATTTGTGGTCCTTGCTCCAGATCCTTACTTTAGAGTATATAACGTGAAGTAGCCACAGAAACTAAAAAGAAGTAGGCTAGCCTATGAGTTGAAAAGATTAAATATACTAAGCAGTATAAACCCAGAATTAATTTCAATTATGTGCTGGGTGATTGCAAAGGCATTGGGAGTATCAGTCCAAAGTAGAAGCTTGCTGTTGAAAAGGCATTAGAAATTGAGAACCTTGCAGTAGTCACTTTTAGAATATAATTATCCCCAAAGACGTGAAATTTAAAAGAGTAAAAGCCAAGGCAAGGGAGTACTGTGGAGTGGCAAAGCAACGACGTTTCGTGAGGGGCTATTGACTACACAAATACCTGTTCTTCTGAGCGTCTCAATCGAAGAGCAGGAAGGCTCTCTAGTTCTGGTGGGGAGGGTGTTAGGAGGAGTCTCTAAAGCAGGCTGGTCACATACACGTTAAGAATTCAGGTTTGGTATCTTCACTGTTGGTCCCTTTACGTCTCTGTTCCCAAGATATGTCGTGCTCAATAGTGCTGGAAACTATTTGGCATCTGGACTCTGTTATTTAGAAGAAACCCAGGCTTCTTGGTGATGTTCCCTGGGTGGGCATCCTGAGGCAGAGAGCAAACTGCCAGTTTTGACCAGCAGTGCCCCCTTTTCTTTATTGATTGAAATGAGTCCCTCATCGTTTGAAAGTATTGTTTGGCCCATTGCACTGTTGTGGCCACAGGTCAACAGAAACAGAGCCAGTGGTTATCTAATAATATTTTTAAGCCTCATTAGCCAACCTCATTTCGACCTAGACTGGTGTGAAGTGGTTAAAAACGGAGCAGAAATCCAAAACTGATTTGAGTTTTCCAGTTATGGGCCAATGGGGAAGTTATTTTGTAAGCTTTTCTTTTAATTTCTTTTCTTTGCTTGCAATTGGGAGTGGATGGCTTCCCCCTTGCTCGTGTCCTGCAGATGAAGTCATTGTATGGATGCTTCTCACCTGTAAGTGTCCATTAGTGACAGCTTACAGTCATAGGTTTGTCCAGCACTTACTGGTGCTGGGCTTGGTGCTAGGGAGCCAAAGATGATGTTTAGGGCTCCTGCCACGGGGAGATACAAAGGGAACTAACTTGTGCAGGAGAATAATGAAGCGTGGTGGCATTTCCAGCCTGAGACAACTAATCCCTAAGTGGGAGCCAGGAACGGGGAGATCCCTGAAGAAATGCAGAGGAAGGCTTGTGTTGGGTTATGGAGGCTTCCCTGGAGATGCGTCACTTGAGGAGATTCCAAACCCAAGGAAGGGAGAACTTTCCAGGGGGCAGAGTATATACTCTAGGAAGTGCTAGCTGTCTGAAATGTCCAGGAGGACAGTTCTTTGTGACACAGTGCACTAGAGGGAAGCCGTTTGGTGGTGTCACATGGCTTTAATCCCAACACTCGGGAGGCAGAGTCAGGCAGATCTCTGTGAGTTCGCGGCCAGCCTGGTCTACAAGAGCTAGTTCCAGGACAGGTGCCAAAGTTACACAGAGAAAACCCTGTCTCAAAAACAAAAAACAAAACAACAACAAAAAAAAAAAACCTGAGGGAAAAAGTCCTGTGTTTTTGCCAAGAATTTCAGAGTTTCTCTAATGGCAAGAAATAGTGATGAAAGTATTTTGAGTTGCAGAACAAGCAGCTTGATTAGATTTTCATCATACGATAATTGTGTAAAATGTGGTGTGAAGGATGGAGTGGAGAGATGCAGGCTTCAGATGGCCTAGGCAAGCCTGTTTGTGTAACAGACAGGGGAAGGTGTGCTGTAGGAGAAATAACAGAAAGAACAGGGAGGCTAACATGAGAGGCATGGCAACTTCTCCAATTAGGCCACCTGGTGGAGTTAGGACTGGCACCAAGCGTAGAGACTATGTAGAAATGGAAAGAGGGAAGATTGGGTTTGAGATGGACTGAATTTAAAGTCTATGGAGCGTTCCTGTGAGGTCTCAGAGAGGAAGGGTGTAGCTCAGTAGTAAAGAGCTCACTGTGGAGGGGGGCAGCCAGGGGATGGGAGAACGGAATGGTGAAAAGTGTTGAACTCATACTCTGGAGAGGTGTTTAATTTTGGAAGTCATGGGAATGTAGCTGGTGACTGGAGTGTGGAAATACATGAAATCACCTAGATAGAGCTAAGTGTGTCCTAAGACAACTAAGGCAGAGCTTGGCATATGGCTAGTGTGATGCTTGAGATGTGGGCACGGAGGAGGAGGAACTCTCAGGACGGTTTAGTGCGTAAAGTGTTTTCCAGAGAATCCTCCAGAGAAAGAAGAGGTTGTTACCTTGTGCTAGGAAGAACTTGAATGCCAGCAGAAAGGTGAGAGCAAGGGAGTGGACTGACTTGAAATAGAAGGGCTAATAGGAGGCCGAAGGTCACAGGGGCCTGGGGGCTGACTGTCTCTCTTAGTGGGACGACAGAGAGCCACACTGGCCATAGTGCTGGGTAGCTGTAAAGAAGTGGGCGATGCACACGGATAGCAGACGCTGACAGGTGTCCAGGGCAAGCCCAAGGCCATGGTTTCCAGTGCTCAGTACAATGTGTACTGCCCCTCGCCACCTGGGGAGCTTTCTGCCACCTGCTGCTTCGCGAGGTCAGGAGTCTTCTCATCCCAGGCTCTGGCATTGCCCTGCCCCTGAGCAGCATCACAGTGAAGCGTATGTGTTGGCGCCAGGCTAGCCCTCCCTTCTATTTCTTGCTTCTCTCTGTCCTACTGACCTGGAGGTTTCATGCAGTTTCCTTGTTATTGTAACTGGGCCAGCCCTATCAGGTATATACACACTGACCTGTCCTTCCAGATTCCCATCAAAGCAAGCAGCCTGCCGTGTGAGCTCTGGGCTTTGGAACTACTTAATCTCATAAGCACATTCGCTGAGAAAGAAGAAAAATCTGGAGCAGGTATCACGTACAGGTTCTCAGATGACATCAGCTAGGTGTCCAAGTCAATAGGCATACCCCAAAATATCACTTTCTCTTGCTTTGCTTCTGACTCCTAAGATCTTCGTTCCTTGCTCACAAGCAACTCCAAACTCAAACAAGATTTAGTTGCCACTGTTTAACCAAGGAAAGTCCTGGAATGTGTGCCGTTTCCAGAGAAAGGAACTGTGGTGTCTTGTTTACCGGGGCCTTGCACAGCACTGACATTTTATAAACCACATCCTGGTGTGTGTTTACTTCAGCTGTCTTCGTCTAATGAAAGAGATGTACTCTGCCCTGGGAAATTTCCTTCAGCCACGAGCGTCAGCTCCCTTAGCCGTGAAAACAAGGCTGGACTAAATCATCCGTACATTCTCTGTAGTTCTCAGCTACGAGAGCCTCGTCACAGAGGCATCCTAGTCTCTTTAGGAGGCCTCAAGTAATAAACTGAATTTTAAAGAAAAGCCTAGCCTCTGTCACCATCACCTGGTGGCTAGCATTAATCCAATGTGACATTTCATATCATTGTGGACTCTGTGGTCACAGTCTTGTTTTTTCCTCTGTGTTAACCATTCTGTATGTGTACGACTATATCTGCATGTATTTCACCTGTAAATCTGTATCTATTTTATATCTGTATTTGTAAGTATATAAAGAGATAGATAGGTAGGTAGGTAGAGAGATATAAAAATAGAAAGCGATTATTCTCATATTTTTTTAAAACATAGTACCAGAGATTGAACTTACGGCCTCTCATTTGCTGAACAAGTTCTTTACCACAACACATCTCGTAGCCCATTTGGTAGCTTTTATTTGGAAATACGGTCTCACTCTGTAATCCAGACAGGCCTTGAACTTCCCATCTTCCTGTTTTGTTTCCATGTGTGTTCTATTACTCTGACAAATCTTGCGTGAATCCACAAGTGCCTTATGTAGGCCGGACCAAACTGAAAACTCTAGGGAAATGTATTGGATGACAATTTTATAGGTTAAGTTACTTTAACATATATGAATATGTTTTTTTAAATGTTTTTGACCAAGTAAAATCACCAACTCTAGGAAGGAAATGGATTCAAAGTGTCATGTATTTAACGGAGAACAATGGTTACTTATGCTCTTTGCTGATTTGCTAATGCCTTAGACCAAGGCTGTCCAACAAAAATACACTGATAGCCATATATATAGATAGGATTTGAAACAGTGTAGTTGCTCTAAAGTGTTCTGAGTTTAAAACACTAAAAAAAAGAGGAGATGAAATTAACTTAATTTATATTATTCAATACATAAAATTATTTTAGTATGTAATACAAAGCTATATAACATACATAGACTATAATTAAATATAAAATATATGTAATTTTTAAATGTGTATTGTATATTTCATTTAATATTTATGTTTTATTATATAAAGGTAATATAAAATAAAATTTTATAGAATTTAAATATATATGGATATATAAGCGCAATACAAATGATTTGTATAAATAAGATGGAGATTTATTAATGAGATATTTTGCTTTGTTTTACTTTGCTTCTTACATCTTTGAAACTATATGAGTTTTACACAAACGGTATATCTGAATTCCAATTAGCTGTATTTCCAATGTCTAATTCCACATGTGGCCAGTGGTACTGAATAGTCTTGCATGAGATTAATTTATCATAGATTATTCTTTAAAGCAATATCTACAATGGCATCCCCAGTGTCATTCTCGAGTCTCAATTGAAATGAAATTTCAGAACGACGTTTAGTTCGGTCATTTAATAATGCCCTGTGCTGATATTTGGAGGGGGTTATTTCTTTATAGCTGTTTCTTCCAACATTTGTCTGTCGTGGTAGAGTGTTCTTCATCTGTCACCTTCACAGTTCACCTTTTCAGGTTAATGGTTTGAAGAAAAGCACCACCATAAATATAGATTAAAATCTGTATGCTGCACTCAAATTAGCATTTGGAAGTCATATAAACAGATACAATCAAAGGTGATATAATTTACACAGCAAATCCTCTCCTCTGTCTCTCTCATTTTCTCTTCATCGGCAAAGGCCAACTATTTGCTCTGTTACTGTTTCAAGTGTCCCAGTTGACAAATGCACATTTTTTATATGATTCGCACTTGCAGATTTCCTTCACATTTATTATCTTCGATTGTCAGTCTCCTGGTATGTCTGCTACATTTTTCT
The DNA here is from genome assembly GCF_037038515.1 of Microtus pennsylvanicus. Classification (NCBI taxonomy): domain Eukaryota; kingdom Metazoa; phylum Chordata; class Mammalia; order Rodentia; family Cricetidae; genus Microtus; species Microtus pennsylvanicus. The sequence continues at coordinate 6,046,624 of NC_134597.1, read as the reverse complement.
GTAGTAGAAAATTTACCTAGGATTGTCCTTTGAAAGCAGGGCTATAGCAACAGAAGAGGAGTGAGACCCTAGATAGACCACACCCCTTGTGAGCAGTTTGAATTTTCTACTTTATTTTTACCCTTTTCCCAGTATTCCTCCGTGAGAATCTGATTTTGGACCTCAATTTAGACAAGTTATCTCCAGTTTTGGTACCCAATTTCCACATCTCAAAACAGAAGATGTTGCGTTTATTATCTCTATGTAGGCTTTCTCTTTGTTATCAATATTTCTGAAATTAAAATGGACTGTATAGTTTTTGTGAGAGAGGACATTCTTGTGTCAGCTAGCCTAGTACTTTTTACTGATGTGTGAGGAGACTTAGAGACCTGGAGAGGCACAAGGTTTTGGTGTGGTCGTGGATGTGTCGGATCTTACTGATATTCGGGAGCATTTTAGAAAATCGTTAAAATATATTTATTTGGGAAAGTTGATTTGAATGGTTTTGTGGAATCATTCCTGTTAATTATGCCCTGTGCACTGGCTGGTTTTGTGTGTCAACTTGACACAATTGTCCTCAGAGAGGAAGGAGCCTCAGTTGAGGAAATGCCTCCATGCAATCCAGCTGTGAGGTGGTTTCTTAATTAGGAACCAGAGGTGGAGGGCCCAGCCCATGATGATTGGTGGCATCCCTGGACTGGTGGTCCTGGGTTTTATAAGAAAGCAAGCTAAGCAAGCCAGGGAAAGCAAGCCAGTAGGCAGCACCCCATCTATGGCCTCTGCTTTAGTTCCTGCTTCCAGGTACCAGCTCTGCTTGAGTTCCTGTTCTGACTTCTTCCAATGATGGTCTATAATTGAGAAGTGTAAGCCAAATAAACCCGCAGTTTGCTCTTTGATCATGGTGTTTCATCGCATCAATAGAAACCCTAACTAAGACACCCTGTATGTCAATGTCCGCATTATTCTAATACGTGAATAAAATGATCATTTGAAAATATACTAAGACCCTCAAATCATTAACATGAAATGAAACTCTGGCAGTGACTTGCATCCACAAAGTTTAATAAAAACTCAGCCCTCTCTTAGCTGCTTTGAATAAGGTCAGAATTCTGTTTTCCTCGTGTAAGAATTTTCTGAATCACAAAATTAAGGTATGATCCTGCCCCGCATTTACTTGTGAATTTATGAAATGTCAGAACAATTTTCAGGGGACATAAACCTAGACATAGAATCTGCTGCATGTTCAAGTAATCATATATAAAAATCTAGAGAGAAGCCCTGTGATATTGTAGAGAGAAAAACACCCACTAAAATCTAGTCAGAACCACTGTCATTTGTTTAGCCTGTGGAAGGTTAATTGAGCCTCCTACGCTCTGTGACACTCTCCCTTCTCAACCACATGAAGACACAATCTGATGAGCCAAGATTTTAAAATAATAAATGCAATTAGCTGTGCCTGGAGAAACTGTTTCTTTTTTCAGTGTTCTTAATGAAACTAGTTTAATAATTATACTCAAAACATACTCCTAGTCATAAGAAATTTTAAAATTCATTATTGACATATGGGAAAGCGACCAGAGATAAACATCTAGAATAAAAGAATTGAAAGCATGCTCTGCCGAAAGAACTGCAGACACTCAGCTAAGTGTTACCTGGACAGCTAGGCTGCCTGATGCTTTTCTAATGCTTGTCATGAGACAAGCCCCAGAGCCGGCGTTACACACCCAGAGCCGGCGTTGCACACCCAGAGCTGCCGTTGCACACCCAGAGCCGCCATTGCACCCAGAGCTGGCATTGCACACCCAGAGCCGCCGTTGCACACCCAGAGCCGCCGTTGCACACCCAGAGCTGGCGTTGCACACCCAGAGCTGGCATTGCACACCCAGAGCCGGCGTTGCACACCCAGAGCCGGCGTTGCACCCCCCAGAGCCGGCGTTGCACCCAGAGCCGGCGTTGCACACCCAGGCTGCTTCAGTTTCTCTGGCTCATAGGTCTGCACTCTATATGTCTGTTGTGACTGGCATTCAACCTGAAGTTACACGCCAGAGAAGTAGGTGGAAAGACCTATTCCAGTTTATTTGGAAGCAACCAGTGGTCAACTAACTGAAGACAAGTAAGGTACAGCTGAGATTTATAAAATAATTGCTAACGTGTAGGTTTCGGCATATGAAAGTAACTCATTTTAAAAATTGGTCATTTTTAGAGGAATTAAGCTATTAAATAATATAGAAATGGTGCAAGGAGATGACATTAATTATTAACTAGTCAGAAGTTTAACCTTTGTGACAGATGCTCAAGCAAACTTTCTCACTAGCAAAGGCAGCAGCTTTTAAAGGATACTCACTAAATGGGAAAGAAATACCTGAGTGTCCACCCTCTGGTGTCTGGGGATAAATTTAAGTGATGAGAGGGCCCGAGTGTCTTCAGTGATGGGCCCTGCATCTCCCCGTGCATGTGTTTGTGTGGTGAAGATGCATAGCTCTGAATGGCTGGTCCCACCCACCGCTGCTCTTCCCCCCCCACCCATATCTACTCACACCATATCCCTGGCCATAACCACTGATTCTTAGAGACTTGACCCAGAAGCCACATAGGAAACCATCGCTGCTCCTTCTCTTCAATGTTGCTTTAGCACTTGCTCTTGCTTGCCATGCGTTTTCTATCACAGATCACGCCGGCAATTCCCTAACACAGCTCTCCTGTGCAGTTACATGCATGTGGTCACAGATACCTGTGATACATACTGATGTGCAGTTTTTATTAAGTTTAATTGTAAAGAATGGTTCTGTATTTCATCAGATCCAAGAAGTCACTGCCATAAAGCCTACTGTTTATGTTCCTTGAAATAAAAGTGACTGCCAAATATTGTGACACATATCTGGTTTCAGAGATGAAGTATGGACAGATTTGCACCCTAGATTTGATGCTCTGTGGTCCACCAATGCTGGCGTTAGGGAGGAATGGTCTTGTCGAGGGGTTCTTCCAGCAGGCTACCTCATTCCTGCATGATGGCCCACTTATCAAAGAGACTTGAATATATATATACACAACAAAACTGAAAAACTCTCAGATAGTGACTTTTTTTCTAAAATAGAGAAATTTTGAATAAATGATAGAGGAAAATTGAAAATTTTAATATGCAATTAAAGGCAACTCTACCATAAGCTCAGTATAGACCCAAGGAAACAGTATCTGTATTCATGTTCTTCATCTACCAAAAGAACTTTCCATTGACTGGGAGAGAAAATTCTACCACCAAAACCGAAAGGGGAATCATAAACATGAAGGTTTCTACAGGAAACATGACACACTTGAAAAATTCACGAGGAAGCTAGTTGGCTATTAAAACATTCTCGTAGGTTGACAGCATCAGAGTGGCGGAATGATTATCAGTCTTCCCTTATTTCACGAGTATTGGCTCAAGAACCTTAGATTCTTTTCGTAAGTTTTATGTAATCAAAGGTGCTACCAGCTAACTTCACTGGTGTGAGGACTCATGGGAAAGTGTTTGAGGCCAGAACAAGTGTTCATTACAGCTGAAGCCAGCCTGCTTGGAATGAAAATACCTTCCTCTTACCATGTTGTCAAGAAGAATCCAGTATCATGTCAGCAAGGATAGACTGACTACGTCAGTATGTAGCAACAAGTCAGATTCTACCTCAGCATTCTGTGGACCTCAGATTATTGTAGGGAGAAAACCAAGACTTTTGTTTATGTCCATGGCCATTTTAAAAGGGATGCTTAAAAGACAAGTGTGCAAGTAGTTAATACCTTTTATTTATTTGTATTGAGATATCGAATTGAGAGCACAGTACAGGAAGCATATCTAAAGAAGGAAAATGGACATAATGATTGTACAGAACCCCAGTACAAAATATGAAGTGCTCCTCTTCCCTGTTCCTAGGTTCTCACAGGGCAAGATGATCTCTCAGTCTCATGGGGTGACTAGAATAAACCAGGGTTTTCATGCCTGACCCTGGGCTATGAGGCATATTGCAACACTGTTAAGGTGCAGCTTGGAAAACTCAAGGAAGTTGGTTGGTTGTCTTGGCTATCATCAAAGTGGTAGGAGCTAATGTCTGAGCAGAAAGGCATCCTTTCCTTTTACTTCTGTCCTGGACAAAGAGCCCACTGCTCAGGGAATCACTGCTGCCTTGCTAGGATTGTTTTACTGAAATAAAACTTATCTTCATTATTAACTTTTAGAGCCCAATATCTTTGAACAGATCTATCATCACCATCGTTTTATCATCATCATTGGTGATTTTTCTTGAGAAAAACACAGACATTCTTGTGGACAAGGTATACTGATTGAGATATTAGTGTCCTTGTCTGCATGGCACTTGAAGTCTACAATCAATTTGAAACTATTGACAACTTTGTTCTCTCTTACAGTGAAACATTTTTGCAGGAGAATTTATCAAGTTTCATATGTCTGATCCTATTGTATAAGCCTGTACGATATTTCGATTGTCCTTATTATCAATGGTACTCTGTCTAACACTGTAGCCAAAACCCCAGGAGACTATGGACTGTTCAGTGGGGCCAGTCTGAATTGAAACTCAATGTGCAGGTAAAATATACAACTCATCTTGGATTTAGCTCAAGTGTGACTGAGAAAAACAGCCTAGAAATTTTTAGATTGGTTACCTTTTCAAATTTTTAGAGATGTTAGGCTAAATAACAAATTAAAGTTAAGTTTCATTGTTTTGATTTTACAATGGCTGTCAGATCATTTCTAACTACACTGTAGCTGAAAGTGTTTTCTTATTGGACGGAGCTAATTTAGATAATAAGTTGGTTCCATCAAAGACAATGCCTATTTCATATTAATTAGTCCCCAGTGAGTGTTTGGTTAACTAAAATGTCAAACTAAAATGAAAGGGTTATAATGAAAATGAAAGACTTATGATGATTTTAATTTTATCTATTATTTTTGTTATTATTATTATCTCATAGAGGTATGAGAAAAAGAGAAGGGTAAGTCATGAGTGGGTGGGCTGTGAATGTGGAATTCAGTTGTTTTTTTCCACCTTGTTAGCAGTTCTGGGGATCGAGCTTGGGTTGTCAGGCAGGTAAGGCAAGCACATCTACCTACTGCACCATGTCAACAGCCTCAGAATGATTTTGACTACTGATGGTGGCCCTGTCAACTGATAGAGCAAGTTGGGATAGGTTGGGTTTAGAAAATCTAAGATATTTATTAGTTGTCCTGGTGTGTGGTGTTTGAATATGTGTAGGAAGAGACAGAAGCTCTGACTGTAGCTGCTTTAGCATGAGATACTCAGATATACCCGCATGGCTTACCTGTTTGATTACCCATGTTTTTGTTGCATCTTGCCATGTTTCTTTAAGAAAGATCCATGTCCAGAAAGGGTTTCCTTGCATTTAGTCACAGTTCTTAGACTTTAATATGCATAGAAATCACATTAGTATGCAAATTTTGTTGTAGCTGTGAGTTTACAGACCCTATGCCCGATATTCTAGTTCGGTGGGGAAGGAGTCCAGAACTCTAGAGTGTAACACACCAGAGCAGCGTGGTGCAGTAGCTAGGCAGCAGCTCTGGGGGTGCACTACCAGATGGTGTGTAATCTAGTAGCATCCGGAGAGTCTGCGTAGGAGAGGCACTTTGCTCACTGATATTTGTTGTTGGTGTAAAGAACTAAAGTGGATAGATATTTTAATGAGCAAAATCAATCAAAAATGTTACAGTAAAGCAAGCAATCAACAGAAGCAAAATCAAAGACCATCTATTTAATGGGAAAAAAAACTTACAAACCATGGAGATGTAGTGTTCAAAGAACTCAATAACAAAAAATAGTTCAATTTTAAAATGAGAAAAAGACCAAATAGACCTTTGTCTAATAAAAACAAACAAGTTGTCAACAAAACTACAGAAAGATGCTCAGCATCACTGATAATCAGGGGAATGCAAACTAAAACCAAAAAGAGCTGATTATGATAATGCCTGCTGGAGTAAAGTGACTCTTAGTGGCAAACGTGTGGAAACTTGGAACCATAGGTCCTGCTGCAGGAAAGATCAGTGTAGAAAATCAAAATGAAACAAAACAAAAGCTACCATAGCTACTCCACTTCTGATTGTAAATCATTTGTATAAGAAAAGAATCCTGAAGAGGTATATGGTACATATGTTCATTGCATCATTATCCATAATAGCTAAGTGTGAGAGTAACCCAAGTGTCTGTGGCGCATGGACACACAATGAACTATTAGCATTAAAGGGGAAGGAGGGAGTTGATTCTTTCATTCTATAAGGAAATCGTGCAAAGTGAAAGAAGCCAATCACAAAACACAAATACTACTTGGTTACACTAATAATGAGGTATCTAAAGTTGTGAAAGTCACAATCAGAAAGTTTAATGGTGATTGCCAGGGCCAGACACGAGATGATAGTGAGTTGCCAGTTCAATGGGTATGATGTTTCAGTCATGCAAGATGAACCATCTTTCAGATCTGTTGCACAGAAATGCCCTACAGTACATATACATGTAAAAAAAATGAGAAAGGAATCTCAGACCAGGAAGATGTAAGTTTGACCCCAGGACCCACATAAGAAGCACATGTCTGTAAACCCATCTCTGGGGAGGGAGAGACCAAGGAATCCCTTGTGAATCTCTCCCATCTCAGTGCGAAATTCTGTCTCATAAAACAAGGTGGACAAATGATGTCGACACATATATGCACACACATTAATGCACACACACCTGCATTTATATACCCCAAAACAGATTAAAATTCAGTTTTATTCCAATAATTAAAAAATGAATCAAAAGTACTAATTCACTTAACAGTTCATGGCAAATCAAACTCAGTGGAAAAGTATAGTAATTTCATTTCTTTTGTGCATTTTTATGATAATTTTTGTTGGAAGTGTCAAGTGACTGTAGCTGGAATGTTTGTGGAGGTGAAAGAGCTTGAACATAGCTTTGAATAAAATGCAGAGTGGACGGCAAAGCACGCTCACCTTGAGTGTCCTTCCTGGGGCAATTTCTCTTGATGCCTGCATGCCCTGCATGAGGAAGAGAAAGGAAAGGGGTGTCAGTGATGGGTTGCTGTCATTTCAGACACTCAGGAAGAGCCCATTATTCCCTGTCATCACGATATTTGCTGCTGAAAATTTAAATACTCACTGCCATTTTCTTAAAACATTTTAAAACAAAGACCCACCACCAACAACAGCAACAGCAACAAAACCCCCTTGTGATTTTAAGAGTGCAAGTTAGCAGACCTGCCTGAGATTTACTCATCAGTTGATTGACAGGCATCCAGAGTGCTAGTGAGCACACCCTTGGCAGCCAGAGGTCTTATGGCAGGCAGAGTCCCTTACTTTCGCAGAACTGCTCGGCAAGTTGGAGTGCTGTCCGGGCAGCTGGTGGGCTTTGCCCTTGGGACTGGCCTGCTGTATGAGGAGGGCAAGCAGATTGAAGGCAAAGACACAGGTGACTCCCAGATTTACTAAAAATAGTTTGCTGGCCTGATGTATGTGTACACCCTTCTCCACTACCCTCTTAGCATCCTGTATCTACCTATTGGGTCTTTGAGGATTTGGGTTTTTAAATTTTTTGTCTTTTTGTTTTTGAAATGTTGTGATTTATCTCCCTAAGATCTTGAGTATGAAATACTAAGAAGATACTAATACTCGTCATGTGTCTTAAACCTTGAGGATGCTCCATGCATACTTGAGAGCACTGTGCAGCTCTCAGACCATATCCTGCAGCCTCCCTTCTGGTTTCTGCTGCCTGGAACAAAGACGTCATCATGTCTAGCAAATTCTTTATACCAGAAGAGCATAGTACTCCATTAGAATGTATAATTTTTGTGTTTTATGTATCAGTAAAAGTAAAGTTAATTTAAAATTATGTAAAAGAGGGCAATAAGACTGGACCAGTGAGATGGCTCAGCAGATTATGGCTGTGATCACCAACCTAAGAACCTGAGGTAGATCCACAGAACCCAGATGGCACAAGCAGAAAATTTACCCCCAGTGTCCCCTGACCTCTATGTAAACACCATGGAATATGCATTGACACACGCGAACATGTTAAGTAGCTGTTTTAATCATTGTGATCTCAACATTGGAACATGCACAGTTGGTGTAGGTCCATATCCTGCACTCTGGCCTCGCCACAGTTGGACCCATTTATTTGTTGCTGATTGTTTCTGTTTAAACAACTGTATGTTTTATAAAAATATGAACTCTAAAGTCTTTGAAGAATGGTTTTTAAAATAAATTACACAATATTGGTCTTGTCAGTGATATATAGCATTATTTCATGTATTTTAAGCTTTATAGAAATGTCAACATATTTGATATAGTCTTACAAACCCTGCTTATTTTTTTTTTTATCACTACCCTACCTGTTCTTTTCCTAAAGCTTCATTTGGGCTCTTCGCTCCAGTGTTACTCAGCTAAGCCATTTTTGACACCAGTACCTGGCATTACTGTAGAACAGTTTTTGACCCTTATCATGCAACTAGATCTGGGCTAGACTGAAAACGCATCATGTGTTGAATTAATGCATAATTGTTGCATAGTGTATAACTATTAAATGTATTTGTTTTATTTCAGGATTAATATAACATATCACACCTTGCTTTTTTCTCTGCCTCTTCTCAAATCAACAGTAGAAAAAGAAGCATGTCAGGACACAAATGGTAAGGAATTTGTTTCCTGTTTTTCCATTGGAGGATGATAAGTGGAAATTACACAGTTAATGCTTAATAAGTGGGGATAACATGGGATGATAAGGAGATTTTAGCAAGAAATAACCACCTGTCTACTTTCTGATGTGAGTGTAGCCTGGTTTACTCTCTCTGATAAATGTGGCATAAAAACCAAGCAACAGAAGTGTTGCAAATACGCAGGTCACTTGTATTTGCTAAGAAATTCTCTTGGGTATACATCTGCTCTTAGGAATCTAAGGGTAATTTTTCTTACCACCATTTCATATACCCTAATAACGCGATGTGTTTTTGCTCCTGTCTTGTTTATAGCTTCCACTGTTGGAGACCCAGTGTGAAGTTATGCGGGGTGCCTAAAGAGTGATTATACAATCAATCAAGCACTATGGCTTGATCAGCTTTGTTGTAGACACGACTTCGTCATTTGTGAACATTCAGAAACTAAGCATAGTTAGACACGGCACTCATGATAGCCCTGTCGTGTATGTGCCCGTAGCACATCTAAGCAATAGCCCTGTCATGTATGTGCCCATAGCACATCTAAGCAATAGCCCTGTCGTGTATGTGCCCGTAACACATCTAAGCAACATGTAAGCCTCGTAGAAGTTCTTTCCTTGGAATTTCTTAGCACGGTGAAGCTGCCACCCACCAAACAACGAGAATGTTGTCAAGTTCCACCTTCTTTAATTTGTGTCATAAAACATATAATAGTTTTATTTTCATCTGTTAAAAGTTATATGAAATATACTTTTAATCCTTCCCTTCTTACCAAGAAAATTATCAGGCCCAAAAGCCCTCTGTAATGTCAACTTTTAAACTTCAAAAGAATTTTTGCACATCTTAAAATAAAAATTTTAAAAAATAATTAATAAACGGCTAAGGTTATTCTCGAGCATTGTCGTTGAGCACGCATCCAACGGTTGTCATTATATAAATGACATATAAATGAATATAATGTTATTATATTCATTTCATTTTGCCTCATTACGTCCGTGAGCTGGCTCATCTCAGCACCACCACAGTGACTGCCATGTCCTGGAATTCTCAGTACTCACTCCTTTAGCACCTTTCACAGCTCAGCTTTGTGGCTTGCTGCAGATACACTGCAAGGTCTCGCTTTTCATTCTCTGTGACTTCGAGCAAGATCGTTAGCATTTTGAAACCCAAGGTTCCCATTTGTTAAATGATGGGTATTTGTGCTTACTAGATTTCTAAAGCACTCCTGATTTTTTTTTTTACTCCGTGGAACTTTTTTCTGTTGAAATATAATTATGGATGAAAAAAATAAAAGATCCAATACAAAGTCCATCCAATACCTCATTTTTTCAGAATCTCGTTTCCCTGAGATAATCTATTTGGGCTAGATCCTTCCAATCTTTTAATGTGCACATTATATAGAATTGTCATCTTTTTCATATATAACTCTTTTATTTTATTTTCTCTAATATGAGACCAAAATAAATCTCTGAGGTAATAAAGAAAGATAGTAATGACACTCTCACAAAGTCCTACCTCCTTTAACAAAAATAGTTATCATTAAGGACAACATCAGACGGATTTCCTGGCTTTCTGAGACTAAACATGCGAATTGGCCTCATAAGCAAGCATAATGGGCTTACAAATGAAGAGTGTAAATCATCAAGTTTGAGATACAACGTTTTGCTACAATATTACTGAGCAGCTCCTGCTTTAGAATGTCAGCTTGGCACATCTAGAGTGGTGATTGGCTAGGGTGGGAGGAAGGAAGATTTGTTAAGTTTTTGTAGCAGGAACTGAACCAAGTAGGATGTAGACAGAGCAAGGGGGAGGGATGGAACACCAAGGAGGAGGGATGGAACACCGAGAAGGAGGGATAGAGCACCAAGAACAAATCTTCTCACAGAATTTGGGGTCCTCTGATCACTCTTATGGAATTTGATATCGTTCTCAATTGTCTTCCTAATTCTTCTTTACATATTTTTATTTGCTTCTTTATTTCAGTGTTCCTAAGAAATTACTTTCTATCTATATTTTAAGCATTTATGTTGAATAATTTAGTGTTTCGGCACCCAGAAATCCCTAACACTGTAGAGTTTATTCTTTTGCTTTATTGTTGTAAGAACAATTAATAATAAATCTCCGCTCTCCATAGCGTTTAAAGTGCACAATTCTGATTGTTAACTGTAGGTCCAGTGGTAGCAAATCTCCAGAGCTTACTCCTTTTAGCATAACTGTAACCTTATGACTGGGTTAGCCATTCCCCACGTTTCCCTTCCCCCAGACGCAGCCACCATTCTTCTCCCTGACTCCGAGCCTGACAGTTTTAGATGCCCCTGTAGCAGATTTTAGACATGCTATTTTTCAGCCCCTTATCTACTGTTCTGCTGTCACCCCACTGTGGCATAATGGAGGCGTGGAAAGATGTGCTGCTGTCTGTCCTTATCTCTGACTCACGGAGCTGTTCTGAACTAGTTACTGGCTTCCGTGGCCTCACTCTTTCTAACCCCCAAAAGGAATGTGTGCCCAACCCAGAATACACATATATATTCTTTTTGATGTTCAATTTCTTGATTTTCTTAAGATTCAGAATTTTCTCACTCTAGCTTTTGAAATTGTGGAGTAAGTTAGAAAGAATTAACTGATTTTCATGGTATAATAACCCCATAGGAACAGAGGTTATTTGTATGTTTATCTGCAATGTAAATGTACATGAGAAAATTGTCATATCTAAAATACTTCATAGTGTAGTATCTTAATACTTTTAAAAGCCACGAGTAAGATAACTCTCTACTGTTTTTAGCAGTTATTCCTGGGAACTGCAGGACCGGTGTTCTCAAGATAAGTCAGTTGTCAATAAGATGCAGCAGAAATACTGGGAAACGAAGCAGGCCTTTATCAAGGCAACAGGGAAGAAGGAAGATGAGCATGTTGTTGCCTCTGATGCAGACCTGGATGCCAAGCTGGAGGTAAGCTCTTCAGAGCCCTTGGGCCCAGCAAAGCTGCCTTGCAAGAGTCAAAACCTTAGTGCAAACTTGCTAGGTGGTCTTAGTTTGCTCACGTTAGACAGTGAGGGAAATCTAGGATCCAATCAGCTCCATCCTAGCATATTTTCAATCTACAAATTCTGACCCTGGCACACCTCTTTTAATGTGTTTTCAAGCACTGTGCTGGAATGCACGGTGTGTGGTAAATTCAAGGAAGTGTTTGTTGAAGCATTAAACACAATTAAAAATCTGCTCCTTATATCTAAGGTCCTAGAATTAAACATTAAAACCAGGCAAATGTTTAGTCAATGACAAACAAAATGAATTATAGAGTCTAGAAAGGTTGTTACTAAGCCATGGAAAATTCTAGAATGCGTTAACCATATAACAAACAATTTAAAATCCAATTGTGTTGTGGAATGTTTGTTTACACTGTGAGAATGTGTCTTTGCCAAGGTGTCTTCTCTTGATTTAGTGAAGAGCTGAATGGCTAATAGTTGGCAGGAAGAGGTTAGGTGGGAATTCCAGGAACAGAGAGGACACTAGGAACAATAAAGGCAGAGATGAGGCTGGAGAGATGGCTCAGTGGTTAAGAGCGTTGACTGCTCTTCCAGGGGTCCTGAGTTCAATTCCCAGCAACCATATGGTAGCTCACAACCTCCGGTAATAAGATCTGGTGCCAACTTCTGTCTTCAGGGACACATGCAGGCAGACCATTGTATATATAATAAATAAATAAATCTTAAAAAAAAAAAGAAAGGCAGAGATGACAACCAGACATGGAACAAATGGGACACACAGAATGGAATAAGGTAAAAGTCATGTGGTAAAAATGTAGCTTAATAAAAATATGGATTAATTTAAGTTGTCAGAGCAAGTGGGGCAAGCCTAAGATGAGGCTGGGTTCTGGTACTTAATATTAAGCCTGCATGTCGTTATTTGGGAGCTGGTTGGTGGGCAGGGAAAAACTTGTGCCATGGTTGCTCTACTGCATGAGTTGAAGGCCTGCTGAATCGTTTTCCTGCTGAGCCTTTTTGCCTGTCATTTTTATTATATCTTGAAAACAAGCATCAGTACTGAGTGGCAGGTCACAGAGGAAAAAGATGTCCCGTGGATGATAGTCAATAGGATCTCTTACATTTAATATGTCCCATGGATGATAGTCAATAGGATCTCTTACATTTAATATGGTGGCTAAAGTTAATGAGCTGAACGTTCGTGAGACTGCAGTTAAAAGCTGAAGATTCAAAGCCTTTGCTAGAAGGGTGGTTAAGTTGTAGCCAAGGGCTAAGGGGACGTCATATAGCTGTCAGTTACAGAGGAACTTCCTTTGTATGGAAGAGGAGTGCACCCATATTATGAGTCTGAGGGCGGAAACAGACCCAGGCCAGACTTTCTAAGTTTAGGCTAACGAGAGATGGGCTGGCTTTGAGATGCCCTGCACAGTGGGATATGAGCCACTTTTGCCCCTGCAACAAGAGTGCTTCCTTGTCCCAGCTATTCTGAGGGTTGAATGAGTGTAATTCAAGGTATAACAATAATTTTTTGAGTGCTTATCATCCTGGCAATCCACTTTCTGAATGTTCCTGACATACCTGGCCTCTGCTTCCCTCCCCTGGATCTTTTTTTTCCTCTACCAATCTTGTGCTATTCACCCAATGCTCCAGCCATTACGGCTTTTCCTCAGATCTCTGAATACAACCAGCTAGTTCAGACTTGTCAAAGCAGTTCCGTGGTCTGCCTGGACTCGTTCCCCTACGTCTTTCCTTGACTGACTCATTCTCAGTTCTCACAGCCTGAAAGTCACTTTGAAAAGCCTTACCTCACCGTGCTGTTTACAGTCCCTGACTATCTACCCACGGAACAGCTGTTCGCTAACATATGGCCCAGCTTCGTTTTGCTCAGAGTACTCATTTCTGCAACAGAAATCCCTGTGGAGGGTAAACAGTCAGTCTAGAACTAAACCCTTCGGATGCACGGTCCACGGGAAAGCCTCAGGTGTAGTTTGCGTACCTTTTCTCCACAAGGAGGTCAAATTCCATGTCCGCATTAATCACCAATGTCCCGGGCACAGTTTCCAACTGGATGACTGTGTAAATAGTCACTATATGTTAGGACAAACAGTATCAGCCCTTAACCCTTTCTCTCCTGTCACTGGAAATTGTGAAATGGAAGCTGATTGGGTGCTGTTTCAGGAGAGATTGTACCATGGAACAGAGTAGAGAGAAGAAGTGTCTTTTCTGATATTTGTATCGTAAATACAGTTTAAACCATTCTAAGTTGTATATGCTTTTCATGTCTCATAGATTTTTTTTAGCAAGCTAGTAAGTATAAGCATTTTCCAAAAAAGGTAAGCTTGGCATAGTGGTAGCCTTGTAATCCCAGCACTCTGGAGGTTGAAACAGGAGGATTGCCGGTATGAGCTTCACAGTCAGACCCTGTTTCAATGCTATAGTAATTTAATATTTCATTTAATTTGCTACTGTCTTAAACAATACATTATATGGAAGTTTTGCAGCAGCATATTTTTTGAAGTAACTATACTTTCATCTAAACAGCCACTGTTTTAGTTCATGCATCCAAAGTATTTGGCCCGTGACTTCGTGTTTTGCTCACCAAAGGGATTTCTGTCGCAAAAAGTACTAATATAGTTATGAATATTAGTAGAGAAAATGGGTCCCTCAGTAGAACATGAGAATGATGTGCAAAGTATTATGGAGTGTTCTCACGCTGAATTACCTGCAGAAGGCTAGTTTGCTCTGCTGGCCCAGGACATCTGTACCCATACCAAGCTTTCTTGATAGATGAAGAGCTGGGGAAGTGTTTGCTATGTAAGCACATGGGCCTGAGTTTGGATCTCCGGAACTCGTGTAGAAGCAGGACAAGGTGGTGAAGGCAGGCAGAGGCAGTTAGATCCTGGGGGCTTGCTGGCCAGCGAGTCAGTAAGAGTCCTTGTCTCAGACAATCAGGTCATGGGCCATTGTGATGGTTCAGTGAGTCCGAGTTTTTGCTGGACAATCTTGACATCTGAACGTCGATCCCCAGAACCCACTGCAGAAGAGGAGAACTGACTGCTGGAAGTAGTTTTCTGACCTCTACTGCACAGTGTGATACATTCACACATTCACATACAACATACACTCTCTTCTCTCTCTCTCTCTCTCTCTCTCTCTCTCTCTCTCTCTCTCTCTCTCTTCTCTCTCTCTCACACACACACATACATACACACACAATAGTAATGACAAGTTAAATAAAATTTAAAAATAAGGTGGTTTGCCACAAAGGAAAATAACAACGTTGACCTTTAGCCTTCTTAGACACATCCAAATATCAAATAAATAAATAAATATAGCCAGATGGTGGTGGCACACACCCTTAATCCCAGAACTCGGGAGGCAGAAGCAAGAGGATCTCTGTGAGTAGAGTTCGCTCTGTAGACCAGGCTCCAAAGCTACACAGAGAAACCCTATTTCAAAAATAATCCAAATAAATAAATATAGTGATTCTAATGCATTGAGAAGCTAGTATATAAATATTCTCAGGTTTGGTCTTTAGCAGCTGCCAGGGCAGAGGGGACTGTTTTGGGGGACTGTTTTGATGATGGAAATGCTTGCTTTGTGTGTGATTCACAAGTGAATATAATTGTCAAAACTCGCAGAACTGAACATTCCCAAGCTGGACCTTTTATTGCACCTGACTAGTATCTTGGCTCTAAAAAGTCAGCAGTAACAATGGATCATATCGTTTCTCCTACGGAATCTGAACATATTTGCTCTTACTTTGGTGGTTTGTGGCCCAGAACACTGCTGCTAGGAGTCTGTAAAGGAGCAAATTCTGATGGTTTTCTGATTTGTTTTTAAACAGGGAAAGACTCCTCCCCACCCCAAACAGATTGAAGATGTAATTTAATAAATAAGTAAATTTGTTTCTTCATTAATAGAATAAAATAAACTTTATTTTATTAAACATTCTTAAGAATGAATTTTAATTGTTTTAAATTCATTCATTACTTTTGTTAGATAATTCGGCCATATGTAATATAAAGAGATCATCGGTTTTCACTCAAATATTGTAAGTACTTTATGATTACCAAGACATATTTTTACGTTGGCATGGCCAGTAAACTATATACAAAAAGGAGTGACTCCATGGAGGGAAGATGTTTATCCCCTTTTGTAACTGGTACCTGTCATGGTCCCTGAGTCCACAGACAGGGCTTTGAGAAGTAAGAAGTCTGTGATATTAGTCAGCTTTCTGTTACTCCACAGCTATTGAGTGGAAAGGAGAAACAGTTATTTTTGGCTCAAGGTTACTCAGCCCCTTTGCTTTCAGTGATGTCGTGAGGCAGCTTTATCATGACAGGAACGCCAAGCGGAAGCAACATGTTTGCCTTCTAATAGCCTGGAAATAGAGAGAAGGCTGAGGTCCTAACGCCCCTTCCAGAGCATATCCTCTGTGACCTCACTTCGGTCTACTAAGCTATTCTTAAAGGTCCTACCACTTCCCACAGGCTCTGGGGAGACATTCACTCTCCAAAGCAAAACATCTATTATTCTTGAGTGATCTGTTTCTGAAGGAAAGACCAAGGTTAGTTGGGGTTCTCTAAAGGGACAGAACTAGTAGAAAGAGCATATGTTAAAGGGAGGATTTATTGGGGTGACTTTCTGTGGTCTGGCTCGTCCAACAAAGGAAAGACCAAGAGTCAGTGACTGTCCGGCTCACAGCTGGATGTGTCAGCTGGCCTTGAATCTATGTCAGGATCCTGGAGAAGTAGGTTCTCCACCGGCAAAGGCGTGCCCCTGTGTGGTGTAAATGAACCTTCCAGTGAGGTGAGAACAAGATGGGAAAAGGCAACAATTTCCTTCTTCCCTGTCCTTTTATGTGGGCTACCACCAGAAGGTGTGGCCCAGGTTTGGGCTGGGTCTTCCCACAGCACATGATCCAGTCAAGAAAATCTCTCACAGGTGTGCCCAACCATTTTGGTTTTAATTGATTCTAGATGTAGTCAAGTTGACACCCAACATTAGCCATCACAACGGCCATGAATTTAAATCTAGTTAGATCCTTTTCAGTACAGCTCTCCTGCCTTCTCCCTAGGGTTCTTCAGCATGGCCCTAGTGTGGCATGAGGGTTGCTTCACTGTGTATTTTGTGATATTACTAGCAGGTAGGTGTTAATGTTTGCTTTTAGCATGATAACATTTTAACAGATGTGTTCTAAATAGACAGAATTCTTCCAATTGATTTGTGTTTGCTTTATCCGGTTGCTTACACATGCTCTAAAATCTATTAGGATCATAAAATAACTTACTGTCATCTTTTAAGTATAATGCTTAGCCTGCAGAAGCTCCATTTTGACAAAGACAGTATGTGTTAAAGATAACACACTAGGCTAGAATGAATGCTGGGTCTCTGGTGTACCAAGCCCTATGCTGGGCCCTACCCTTATGTTTTGTTTTTCATCAGTTATTCCAAGAGTCTGGAGGGAATAACTATTCTGCAGAACTTAATTTAAATAGCAGAGGTGGTCAGGTTCAGTGGGCACAGATTATAGGCCATTGGCCACTGTGTATTTCACTACATGTGACATCAGGCTGTTGGTCACTGTATGTCACGTGACATCAGGCTATTGGTCACTGTATGTCATGTGACGTCAGGCTGTTGGTCACTGTATGTCATGTGACATCAGGCTATTGGTCACTGTATGTCATGTGACATCAGGCTGTTGGTCACTGTATGTCATGTGACATCAGGCCGTTGGTCACTGTATGTCATGTGACATCAGGCTACTGGTCACTGTATGTGTCACTGCACTTGACATCAAAGAGACTTTTGGGGGTCTTGCTTCTAGCCGGAAATGGTATTGTGGTTTTATTCAATGTGTATTTTACTTGCACTGCTGTGTGTTTCATAGGATTTTATTGTGTTTTCTTGCAGTTATTCCATTCAGTTCAGAGAACCTGTTTGGACTTGTCTAAAGCAATTGTACTCTACCAAAAGAGAATATGTTGTAAGTATGACTTAAGTATGATATTGAGCAAATAGTGAGAAAGAGCAGGCTATTTTGCCTTAGTGTATCGTATCCTAAGTTCAGGAGCTACTTGGGGGGTGTTATGTCTTTGTCCCCTCAAATGTGAGGAAGGTCTCTGCTAGTGCCACCTTTGGTTTACGTAGGCTCTTCAAAGTGAGTATAAGACTGGAGAATCATCCATGAATGCAGACCGTTCACTTCCCCAATTATAAATATTCGTTCAGTTTTCGATATTGGACTTTTTGATTTGGGGTTATTTTTTATTTGACTTCTTTGTTATTTTATGCCCATTATTTTTAATGACCAGGTAGAGAGAGAAGACACAATTAGCTAATTCACTAAATATATTTTGTCAGCAGAACTTCTTCATGAACAGATGTTATAATGTACAGAGTTAAAATCATATTTCTATCATGGGGCTAGAGAGATGACTCAGCAGTAAAGAGCACATGTTCTTCCAGTAGACCTGAGTTTGGGTCCCAGCACTCACACTGGGCAGACATAGACACATGTAACTCCAGTTACAAGGAATATAGTGCCCTCTTCTGGCCTCTGTGGGCACCTGCATCCATATGCTACACACACACACACACACACACACACACACACACACACACACACACACTGTCCCAGCAATAAAGTGGTCTTCTGACTGTAGCAGGGATTGGCTGTTGGTTTGTGGGTAAGCCATGTCATCAGAGCTGAGAAAGGAAGGAAGGGTTCTGCACTGTTTAGACTCATCAGGATCCCTACTTTGATAGAGGACTGAAGACGGAACCGTTAAAGTGAGGGTGTTGTTTTGCAGCTGCCATAGAAAAGAAATACAGCAAATCTCTGTGAACTGACATGGGGTGATTTCTAAGGCGGCATTTTAAAAGAAAGCAAGCACAGATACGTATCGCATGGTGCAAGCTGTGCAAGAAAAGGGGGATTAATAAAATGTAAGTGTGTAAAAAGAAGGATACATGCATATATGCATTATTTAATTAAGATCAGTAAATTAATTATCAGCATGCACACTATGCTGAAGAAATCCTGGGAAGGTAAATCCCAGTAAAAGGAATTAGATCCCCTTTGAGCAGAAATGGAACTAGGGAGGGGTAAGAGCAGGGCGCAGGAGGTGAGGGCATAGCTTTACCTCAGCAAGGTGCACAGTAATTCTGACTTTTAAAACCATAGTGACCTTTTACACACTCACAAAAATCCCTAAACCAGAACGTGGTGGGGAGAGGGGGGAGGTAAAGTGGAATAGAAATAGTATCTGATGCACTGCGGATAGCATCGCTGGGCTGGATGAGAAAGAAGAAAATTAACTTCAACAACTCAAAAGACAGTATCTTTAAGAGGGGAGTAAGGAGCAACACAAAAAGAAATACGTACAAAAACTGGAGCAGATAATTAATTTATTGATCTTAATTAAATGGAGCAGCAATTTTAAAACTAGTTTATATGAGATTAAACAACTAAATGTAGTATAGTTGAGAACCAGTGTATAATGAGGTTAAAAATCAAGGAGTAAGGTGCTGCACAGCAAACACAGGGAGCAGGTGAATTCATGGCTGTTAACCTGTGAAGACAGATGTGCACAGAAAGGAACACAGATTAACACATGGGCCAGGGTCTGTGTGTTTATATCTTTATATCCAGATGCCTCACAGCATCTGGAAGCACCAACACTGAGTGCACCTAACATTCAGATCTTGTTTTCCAAATACCCTTTCCACACCTTTGGGGAAGCGACTGATTTCAGGTCCAGCACAGGGAAATTGAAGGTGAGTCTGGAATGCCTCATAGTAACTGAACCTAAACCGTCCTTGAGGAAGGATGGGGAATTAAAGGGCACAGAAGCGAGTCTGTAGTCAAAGCTACTTCCAATTCACACAACGAGATAAATGACAGTAATAAACTATAAATCATACTAAATATTAAGTACAGGTTATATCTGTATGGAGATACATGGACAGGTAGACAGATGGATTGGTGTAAATTGAAAGAAGAAAAAACAAACCCTTTTGCCTCTGGTTGGGATTCTGTTGCTGTGATAGATGGTGTGACCAAAAGCTACTTGGGAAAGAAAGGGTTTTATCTCATCTTACAGCCGGCAGTCCATCACGAAGGAGAGTCAGGGTACAGCCGTAGAGGCAGGAACTGAGACAGAGAGCATGGGAAGATGCTGGATACTGGCTTGCTCTCGCTTTTGCTTTGGCTCTGCCAGCTTTCTTCTTCAACCCTGGAGCACCTGCCCCCCGATGGCACCACTTCCACATTAATGCAGGCTTGATCCTTCCACATTAACCACTGGTCACAGCAATGGCCCCTCAGGCCAGTCCGATGGAGGCAACTCCTCAATGAGGTTTCCTCTTGTAACTCTGGGCTACTCTTAGAAGGTGTCAAAGTCTTAAAAGGCAAGAAAGCCGAGAAGCACTCAGATCTTGAAGAAGGCGGAGACCCAATACCTCACTACTCTGTGGGATCCGGGGCTAAAGTCTGGAACAGAAAAAGAACGATCATGGAAAATCTGGTAACAGTCCAAATAAGGACTGTAGTTGATAGAACTGTGTCTATATTAATTTTCTGAATCTCGTGCCATAATAACATACAGAAAATGAGAGGAGAAGCCAGGGAAGGGTGTATCACAATTCTGCATACTGTTGGTGTTTTTAAGTGTACCATTACTTTCATAGAGTTAAGAAATTATAGGCTGGATCATATTGCTACTTGCTTTAGAGCACTGCAGACAAACTTAGCACAGTTTATAAAATTAGGAAACATCGAGTCCCACCTTATCCCCTAGGCTCCGTTGCCTTTGCCTCCCAGGCAACAGGAGGCCTTTGGCTCTCAGTGTGTTCCTCTGCTCCGAATGTCGTTGCCCTAATAACACCAAGAATGCCTCCTCTTGTCACTCAGAGTTCAGCTGCTGCTAGAGCCTTCCCTCGTGACCCAGTCTAAAGCAGTGTCTTGCTCAGTTTCTCTGGCATATTCCCTTTTGTGTCTTGTGTTTGTGATTATGTGTGCTTCATTTTCTTTCACCCGCCACTTGAATCTGAGCTCTGGAGGGTTGGGGGACAACCTCTGTCTCCTTCCTCACTGCAGGATCAGCTGTAAGTCTGAACTGTTGATTAACACTATTATGGGAAATATTTTCACAGTTCTTCATTTGCTTCTTATCTTTCAAGGACGCATCTGAAAATATAACCAGCAAGTAAATGTTAGTGAGTTTTTATTTGAAAGTTTATGACCTAGTTAATTGAATCTTTGAGCGAGTGCAGACTTTGAATTTTCTAATATACATGTTGCATGGGAATGACCATCTTGTCTGGGGACAATCTGGCCTTGACTCTAACAGAGCTCAAGCTCTCTCGGAATCTCTGCCAACTAATCAGGCCAGCAGAGAAGGTCAAGCATGTTTGCCACCAAGTTTAATCCCCAAGTGCACAAAGCGACCAAAAATTATTCCTGAAGTCTTCAACCTACATAGCTTATTTAGGAGAGATTCATATCACCAAGTGCACATTCAGGTATGCTGAATTGGTTTCTTTGGGACTCAAGTTAAATGTGTTCATTTTTATGTGACTTGAGTCTTTAAGGTAAAAAGGGTGACAGTAATCTGCTGTTTTTGGCAGTGAAAATGGGAAGTCTCTCTCCATAGGAAGGAAAAGGTTCTTGGTAGAGATGAATGAACCCCATATATTAGTCAATGAAGAGACAATACATAAGGCATTGAAAAACACCATACAGACTTTTTTAAGCTACATAAAACTATGACATGGATATCAAACAAGCATTTTAAATGGAATACAGTGTGTGAAGTGACAAGGCAAAAATAACAGCTAGTTCATTTCACATGTATTTAATGCCATGAGTATAAGACTCTCTGCTTGACCTGAGAATTACAAAGTGTGGTATAGTCTGTGAAGGCAGAATCGCATGACGAAGTCAGATGCAGACCACTCTACGACACTGAGTCCACCACAGCAGGTACTGACATATGAGCCCAACGGTCACTGCTGTCCAAAAAGAGTGCAACTGGCCACTTGTCAGAAGAAACCTTTAGGTGGACTTGGATCTGTGAGGCCGGATCTCTCCTCCGTAGCCCTGACTTACCCCAGTCTCTCAGCCCTCCTGCCTCTAGCTTCCCAATGCTGGGATTATAGGTCTGAGTCACCACAGCTGATGTTGGGAATTTGGGTTTTGAGAGAAAAGTGTGAGGATGGGAATTATCTATCTCATGAAAAGGGGGGGGGGTATCTAAAGCCCCTTCTCCTGCTTCAGGACTTCCTTCTGCAGTTCCAGGGCACTGCTGAACAAGGGCCATAGTCACAGTAGGCAAGGAGCAGTGAGTCCTTTGGATCCGTGGTTCCCACTCAGACTTCTGCAGTTGTTGTCAGAGAGATTGGTACTAACAATAGGATACAGCTTGAAGTGTGGCGAGACTGGTGGGTTGGTGAAATAAATCGACCTTCAGGCAACAATAGAAACTGATCAGTTTTACCGAATACACCTTGCATATGCCCTGTGTGAAGAACACAGGAGACAAGGGTTGTGAGCAGGGTCCTATTAGAGCTCCATTCTTGATGAGGGTAAGTGTCATGTGATTCCCACCGTGTCGGTGTAGGTGGGCCTTATGTGGACACTCATGTCGCTGGCCACTGGCGGCTTGGATGAAGTGGACACTGTTCTCTGCTTTGGGAGACTTTAAGACATCATTACCAGCGATGCTGCTCAATGGTAGGGTGCTTTTATTGCAAGCACAAGGTCCTGGGTTCAATTCCCAAGCCCTGCATTTATGGAGCAGATGATGGAGAATGTTTGGGTCTCTTTGTGACTGCTTTGTGGACGCTCTTTTTTTTTTTTTAAATCACTCTCTAGAATAGGGAGAGTGTTACTACTATAAATAATGATGCTGATCATTTTGGTGGCTGCTTTGCGACCTCCTGAGAATGTACCTTGTACTACTGAAGGTAAAGAGCAGTATCAAAAGAATTATACATTTCCCTGACTTTTTATGTCTTCTACCAATCAATCTGTAGACAGCATGTGCCAATTCACTGTTCTATTAAATTGCCCCCATCTGGACTTGTCTCTAAAAATAAAGCCAAGTTTAAGCATAACCAAACCAGTTTTGGTTCCGGCTCTGTATTTCTCAAATTTACCAAATGGTCAACCTGATGGCCTACCCACCTTCATTCCCCACTTCCAACTCCACCTTGCTTCATCACGGTGGTTGAGGGATTTGAGTTGTTTTACAAAGGACAGAATGTAACTCAGACTGCAGAGATCAAAAAGTCAGCAGGAGAGGATAATGGGAGGCAGCCACAAAAGGTCCCCACTGTCAGCTGTGACAAACCCAACTCCTTCATTTCGACCTGAAGCAGCACATTATGGGTTCACTTTTCAGTACAGAGGTCATTTTCTGGTTCTGATTACAGGGCACCAAACTCACTGACAGATGTATTCAAGTGAATTTGATCTCCTATTGTAAAAGGAAGACCAGCATGGAAGTTAAATGGCTGGGTGGGGGAGGTGGAGAGACTCACCTTGCAGCCTGCCACTTGGATTTAATTTCCTCTAATCTTTGCCTCTGGAGAGAGAGGGCCTTGGGATTTGTCTCTCTCACTTTCTTTGTCGTAAAAATGCTAGTCATTCTCAGAGCCTTTCCCTGTTTTCTCCATCAGTCTTGTCTCAAGAAGAGAACGAACTGGGAAAATTTCTCCGATCCCAAGGCTTCCAAGATAAAACCAGAGCAGGAAAAATGATGCAAGCCACAGGCAAGGCCCTCTGCTTTTCCTCCCAGCAAAGGTGTGTGACCTTCTTTGGGGCTGTGCTTTAGGGGATCCAAAGAGAATCTGGGACCCACTTCTTCATAAGGGGAAATCATGCCGTCTAAAACGCTTTAGCCTAAGCCTGAGGAGTAACATTCTATACTTAGCTGGCTTCCACCTCCCTTTAGTTAGATAGCGTGTAAGATCGGTTTTCCTCCTTGCTATTTAATCTGTTTTGTCCACTGCTCAGTGGGAAGCAGTATATATGCCAATCATTGTGAGTATTTGACCTTCAAGTTGTTCATAACAATCAGTCTGGTCCCCTCTCAGCATTTGATTAAAGCAAGAGCCTAATGAGACTGACTTGGAAGGCTCCCTCTCTGCCTCTGTGGGCTAATTCATGGCAAAGGGGTGGTTATCAGGATGCCCTGGACCACACTCCTCAGGTCCATGGTCAGCAGCAATCCCTGGATGACTGTTAGAAGCAGAATCGAGTCCCCACTGCCTACCAACCCCAACTCTATGTCACAACCAGATCTACAATTGATCCTGGTGTGCATGAAAGTTTGACAGTCTCCAGTACAGAGGAAATTATGACAGAACGGTTGGATTTCAAAATACACCCGTGACCGGTGTTTATGGACGATGTTAAACAACCCTGAGCTTTATACCACACAAACTGCTCTTTGTGCCAGAGACACACTACTCACTAACAAGCCCCAGAAAATGTCGCCATTAATATCCTGCAGAATTACCCCTAAAGTTGCCTTCCAAGATTATGTAAGCTTCAAAAATCCTCTTACTCAAGTTGCTCCACCTTCCTCCCCATCCCTATTTACCCTGTTTTCCCTCTCTGTGGTCCAAGAGTAGATCAATGATTGACAAGTCCCATGAGCGTTCCTATGGAAACCCAAAAAAGATGGAGCTAGAAAAGGTACCAGCAGTATCTATAGGCTTTTCAGTGAACCCACTATTGGACATTGTGGTTCTTGCTAATGACATTTGGACCCCGGCTTGTAGGCAGTGGTCAGAAATGAATGGAGCCCTTTCCACCAGTTCTCTGCACAGTTTAAGTTTTTTAAAAGTATTTTCTTATAAATCTTAGATTGCACATTTAATACTTAAGACAGACAAATCAAAAAGAGAGAAATTCTGAAACTGGCAAACTATAACCCCTTACTAGGTAATTCTTTTGTGTATATAGCCTTGACCAGTCTTACAAGGATAATCGATTCCTAGAAAATCAGAGTAAATGCTCTTATGTTAAGCGTGAAGTAACACTGGATTTCAGAGGGGAAAGAGGTGTGTCCATGTACAAAAATTAATGCCTGTTCATGAAAAGAAGTATCCAACTCCAGACCACCTTGAAAGTTCCTGTTATTAATCACACTGTCAATTATTCTACCCTATGCTATTTGGTTGCAGTCTGGATGATTATAGACCAAAATGATCCCACAACGTACAAATACAGCATCTTAAGTTAATGTATATTAACTGTGTCTCTCTCTCTCTCTTTCTCTCTCTCTCGCACACACACACACACACACACACACACACACACACACACACACACACCGGTGAAAGCATCAACGAAATAATGGAAATGATACTGGAAAGTATCTACCGTAGACTAGCAAACTGCAGTCTACAGTAATTTAATGAGTGCAACCAGCTCTGCAATTTGGAAGGTGGCCTCTCACACAGTGGCTTCACTTTCCCAGCTGCTCAGGGGTCACATGATATCCCACCTAGTTCTCCTAAGTGTAAAGGAAGCAGATCGACTAGAGGAAATTTTTATGGGCTTGAATTCTTAGTTGAGTGAACATGATTTAGAGTATGCAAGAATGTTTCTGAAGATTTATTTTAATTGTGTGTGCCCATGAGTGCAGATGGTTATAGAAGCCAGTACAGGGTTCAGGTCCCCTGTAGCTAGAGTTACAGGCAGTTGTAAGCCATCTGACATGGGTCCTGAAAAGTAAACTTGGGTCCTCTGCAAGAGCTCTACATAATCTTAATGGTTAACCCAACTTTTCAGCCCACAGAATATGTTTTTTTAGCATAAACAGCACCATAACAGATAGGTTTTTTTGTTATAGTGTATGCTGATAATTTAGTAAATTGATATTTTATTTAATAATGGTAATTTTTTATATTTCAATGTTTACATCTTTAAAAAACAAAAATGCAAAATTAAAAGTAACTCCACAGGATTTCTGGGCATGTTCTGATACATATGAGCCCTCTGTTGCATTCTTCTTTTTAAGGATATTGGTTTGTTAGAGTGTGTGTGTGTGTGTGTGTGTGTGTGTGTGTGTGCGCGCGCGCGCGTGCATCCACATTGTATGAGGGTGCCCACAGAAGTCTGATACCTGGGAGCTGGAGTTACAGGCTGTTCTAAGCCACCCACCCTGGGCACTAGAAGCAGAACTTGGGTCTTCTGCAAGAGCAGTACTTACTGTTAACCACTCTTATCCAGGCTCTCTCTTTATTTTTTACCATTACCTACTAAAGGATAAATATTTTAAAGTAGCCCTTTAGTTATTTTATTAATTATTTCCACTGGGTAGATTTGCATAAATGAAAGGGTTGGCCAGTCTTGCATTTTTTAAATTATTTAATGATTTTTTATTGTTTTTATTGAGCTATATTTTTTTCTCTACTCCCCTCTTTTTCTCTCCCCTCCCCTTCTGCCATCTCCTATGATCCCCATGCTCCCAATTTATTCAGGACATCTTGTCTTTTTCTACTTCCCATGTAGAGTGGATCCATGTATGTCTCTCTTAGGGTCCTCTTTGTTGTCTAGGTTCTCTGGGATTGTGAATTGTAGGCTGGTTTTTTTTTCTTTTTTTGCTTTATGTCTAAAAGCCACTTATGAGTGAGTACATATGATATTTGTCTTTCTGAGTCTGGGTTACCTCACTCAATATGATGTTTTCTAGCTCCACCCATTTGCAAATTTCAAGATGTCATTTTTTTTTCTGCTGTGGAGTGAGTACTCCATTGTGTAAATGTACCACATCTTTTTTTATCCATTTTTCAGTCAAGAGCATTTAGGTTGTTTCCAGGTTCTGGCTATGACAAATAATGCTTCTATAAACATAGTTGAGCACACATCCTTGTGGTACAATTGAGCATCCTTTGGGGTCTTAAGGAAGGTTGTTTTCTAATTTTCTGAGAAATCAACATACTGATTTCCAAAGTGATTGTACCAATTTGTGCTCCCACCAGCAATGGAGGAGTGGTCCCTTTACCCAACATGAAGGATGATATTTTCAGTTAGTAAGAATGATATTTTTTTCTTGGTGTAGATTCATGTCTTTATACTCCAATGAGTGGATTTTCACCACTCTGATTCATATGGATCAGCTTTTGGCAGTCGTTCTCAACCTTTTCTACAGTTCCCCATGTTCTGGTGACCCCAAACCATAAAATTATTTTCACTGCTACTTCATAACTGTAATCTTGCTACTGTTATGAATCATAATATCAATATCTGATATGCAGGAATATTGGTAGGTTGAGACCCCCCAGGTTGAGAACCACTGGTTTATGGCATCCTGGCAGGGATGAATGTTGATGAGGGTGTTTAGTGTGCCTTTTTAGTTTCTAACATCATGTCGTTCTAACTTTAAAGATATCTCTATGATCTTCATCATTCCAAGGAATCGAGAGTACTTTATTCAGAATACTCATTTTCAGCAAATGTGGGGAAATAGACGAAATCTAAAGGAAGAGAAAAAGAGTAAGAAAGTGAGCAGCGTCCTCAGGCAGCCATCTGAGGACTGTTTATGTCTTCAGATAAAAGTCCTCCGTGTTATAAACCTGCACACCAGTGACTTGTTAGGCATTTGCTTCTGCTACACTTTCTGTTGGATGAAAGGCAAGTAGTAAATTTAAACGAATATAAAACACAAGCTTACTTCATGGCACAGTGGCATAACTTTTTGAGAAGACTTCTGCTTTTTAGATTTATTTATTTATTGTGTATACAGTATTCTGTTTACGTGCATGCCTGCACACCAGAAGAGGGCACCAGATTTCATTATAGATGGTTGTGAGCCACTATGTGGTTGCTGGGAATTGAACTCAGGACCTCTGGAAGAGCATCCATTGTTCTTAACCTCTGAGCCATCTCTCCAGATATCAAGGTAGGCTAGCATGGACCAGCTGCTATCACAGATTTGTTCAACACTTAAATAATACATACAGACAAAAGGAAACATGGAGAAGATAGCAAAAGAGATTTTCTTCTTAAAGTATATTCCAGATTTATCATTTCAGAGTGCTACATACATGAGACATTGTAGACTCTGATGGATGCCGGGAGCTGTTTTCGGAACACCAACATCATCATTCCATTTGGCTGAGTAACTTGGTATGCAAATGGAACCTTAAATGTTCATCTTATGTTGAAGTTTTTGCACCTATGCCCTGAAACTTCATAAAGAATGTTTTGCGTGGCTGGAGAGGGGTCTCAGTGGCTAAAAGTGTGTGTTGCTCCTGCAGAAGCCTTGTTTGAGCCTCAGCACCACACAGGTGGCCCACAGCCACCTACAACTCCAGCTTGAGGGGTCTGACATCTCTAGCCTCTGAGGGCGCCTATACAGATGCACACGTGGATAATTAAAAAGAAAAATAAGCCTTTGACAAAAGAAAGAAAATGTTTTCAAGGTTTGATTCATCTGACATTGATTATTTGACTTTGAATATGGAAGAGGAAGCATTTTGTACCCCAAATATTTTACCTTAAGTTAGGACATGCCTTCCTTTTTTAATGAATAAATAACAGTTTTTTTATGGCTTACTCTTATAGTAATTTTACACTGTACAGTGTACCTTCATTTCTGGTGTGATCTTTGTTTGTTTACTGCAGTGCTTGAGATTGAACCCAGGCCTTTGCTAATGCTAGGAGGTGTATACCACTAAGCTGAAGCTCTGGCCCTCGCTCCATCCCTCTTTTCCTCCCTCCCCCCTCCTTCCCTTCATTTCTTTTCTCTATCCTTCCCTCTTTCTTTCTGTCTCTCTTTCTTTGAAGCCAGGATCTCAGGTAGCCCAGGTTTGCTGAGATTAATCTTGAACTTCTGTTTTCTGCTGGGATTAAACCTGTGTCCTACTACCATAACTAGCTTTGTATTTTAGTTTTACGAGGATTGAACCATATAGCCCTATCTGAATGCACTGATACCCAACTGACCTTAGTAACTGTGCTCTTCTTCCCCAAATCACTTAAAAGTGCTTTGGTCTGTGGGTCAGTTCTGTTTCTATTAGAGCAAACTGCAGGTGATCTGGCCTGTGGGGATTGATCAAAATGACCATGTCAAGGACACCCTGCCCCATCTCTTCGCATAGGGTCCAAACTTCAGGAACAGAAGAGGCAGGGAGGAACCAGGAATGGAAATAGGCATGGCCAGGCCTTCATTGCCCTTCATTAATCTAGGATTGGTTTCAACCTTAAAGACTGTACAGGCCTGGAGCCACCCAGCAACACAAACAGTACTTGCCAGCAGTCCAGCTCACTAAGAACAAAAGGATCAGAATGTGAGCAATGTCTGGATGATTCCCAAATTCATACACATTTTAATTAATGTCTGCCATGTCTTGATGAAGCAACTGTGTTCTAGACAGTGTTTTGGGTTCCTGGATCTGTGATGAATGCAGAACACGTCAGGGATTGGAATTACTGCTGGTTTTCATTTCATAACTGTAGTTGTGCCCTCCTGTGCAGGTTGGCTCTGCGGAACCCTTTGTGTCGATTCCACCAAGAAGTGGAGACTTTTAGACATCGGGCCATCTCTGATACCTGGCTGACCGTGAACCGCATGGAGCAGTGCCGGATTGAATATAGAGGGGCCTTGTTGTGGATGAAGGATGTCTCTCAGGAACTTGACCCAGACCTCTACAAGCAAATGGAGAAGTTCAGGAAGGTAGGACGTTCTCTGAAGGTTGTCGAAAGGGGTACCTGCTAGAAGGCAACCAAGTGTGATTTGAATCCCTCTGGTGAGGAAGACATAACTCAAACACACCAAGGATGCAATTAATCATTGCTGGCATTTTTTTAATGTGACAGAATACCAATTAATGTGATATATAATTCTCTAAGGAGAAGAGAAGAGACAGCTGGAAATTGCTGGGATTTAGTAGCTGGTTTTAATTGAAGTCAGATTTTCATATAATGCGCACATTTTATAAGGTTGTCACTTGTAAAGGCCTCCTCATGCGTAACTGAAAATCCAGGATAGCTCAAACAGATCTAGAAGGTGAGAACAGACTGTTTGGCAAGTCTTTTTAATTGCTAATTCATGTTGAAGTATGTAAAAATAAAAACAATCCTTTTGTGATCTCTCCAGAGACACCGAGGTCTAGTTGTATGATTTGCGAGAATGCCCTAGCCTTCCCTGCTATCGACCTCTTCAGAAATTTCTCTGAGGAAAATAAGAGCTGAAGAGATGAATATTCTCTTAAATTCCCCTGGAATAACTGATGAGCAACCGAGGGATATAATCTTTCGTTCCTTTTTCTAAAACCCACATTGTGTTAGGTGCATAGCCATTCGGAGCCTTTTGTCACACAGGAACGCATCCTACCACTGGGTGGCAGTCGAACACTAGTATTTAATGAGCATGTGGAATGTTTTTTGTTGAATACAATATTGGTAGTTCTTTGTCTGGGCGACTGGGTGTGTTTTAGGGTGTAAAAGAAAAAAAAAATCTGCCAAATGTTACGCTTGGCATAATATTGTGTCAACTCCTTAGTCATTTCAACCGATCCATTGGTAATGAGAAATATTGCTTAAAAGGCTTAGATTCCTATTTAGGGACATCACTTTGGAACTACGAGTCCGGAATCCTGGCTGGTTACCATGTTGGATGTTAAGAAGTGTGGGAATGGAGCGTTGGGAAGAGCTTCAAGTGCTCGTGCAGTGGTCCCCACGTCTTGCCCTACATCTTAGATGACAAGTTCTTTTCATAGTTAAACTTTCTCTCCGTTTGCAATCCAGACTCCCTATCTGTGGTGGGAGCCAGCATCATTTCTCTCTGGTCTTTTGCATGTCAGCATCTGCCTTGTCAATAGGCAGGCCAATGTCCCAGGCACGGTGGACCGAACGTCTTTCATCAGCGTGGTAGATGTAGAACTCATTCATCTTCTGAAAGAGGAAAATCAGGCTTATGGTAGTAAATAATTAAATGTTTATGGTTTGGCAAGGAGATGCCGGTGAGCCCAGACTGGTCTGCAAAGTTGCTGCTGACTTTGCAATTAAGCCAGCCCTTTCTTTTGTCATTCGTATGTTGTATGGGGATTGAGGAGAATGGGGTGGAATGGGTAGAGAAAAAGAAAGAATGAGAGAAAACCAAAGCTGCCTCCAGGGCACACTGGCAACACTGTTTGGTTTAGTGTCACCTTAACGCTTGCTGTTAGCCACACACACTTTTTCTTTTGAGGATGAGAAGGGTAATAACCCTGGTAGGTAACTCACCTAAGGTACGGGACAAGGAAATAGAAGCCCGAACCCTCGAAAATACATACAGTTTGCCCACTCAGAGACAAAGAGAAGAAAGTCAACTGATATAACTGAGAGGGCAAAGGCACTTTCATAGCGACACCTTGCCTGTGACCCGTCCACTCAGGGAACAGTTCTGGGGTGCCTCCAGCGTGACAGATAATGCGAGTAAACAGTTCCTCCTCGGGAAGGCAGGAGACAGTTATGTGGATTTGTGTTTATTTGGTTTGTTTGGTAGGGGTGGTTGCTAGCTGTGGGATGGTGAAACACAAACCGAGGCCTTCGTCATTTGGTTTGAACATTGAAACATTTCCCATCGTCTAATGCCATTAATCTTGATTCTGGAAAAATATGGGTGGTTTGGGATTTTTGGTTTTTTGGGTTTTTTTTAATCCTTTGCCTTGCAGTAGTTGCTGAAGCTGTGCCTGCCTCCTTAATCCTCTGTGTGCTGGATTCAATTTGATAGCTGGATGTGGTAGACTTGGATTGGGAAAAAGAGTATTTTTTTGAGAAAGACTATCTTCAAAAGTGTATTTAATAGACTGCACCCTCCACGAGGACAGGGGAACACTTGGTTCTCTCTGGAGCCTGACCCCTGGGTCATCGCCTGGCCCTGGTTAGCACTTACATGTCAAGTGGCCGGATTCTAAGCGGAGTCCGAGGTGCCAGAGTCACCTCTCCTCAGGTCACTCAGCATTCCCTCTCGCGCAGGGGACCGCCGGTGCTTTGGAAATTGATATATGTGATTGATGGTTCAGGTGAGAAGTAGGAGCACCGAGGTGTGGCTTGCTGCGAACTCTCTAGCGTGTCAAGTTCTCTGTTCTGCGCAATGTATTTATAATTCACTATATGTAAGCTTAAGAGTCTTGGTCCCAGTGGGAGTCCGACTTAAACAGAGTGTCTGTTTATCTCTCAGGAGTGTGCTACTGGGTGTGCTACAGAGACCTTTGGGACAGTGACCCAGCTGGGATCGAGGTGTGACCTCAAGGGTCCCCTCTCTCAGTGTCGTCTCCTCCCCACATTTCAGCCGGTAAAGCCTGGACTTGAAGTTTGGCTGAATTCATATGTTCTGGAGGAGGAAACGTTGTGATTTTTACCTCAAGGTTATGGCGCCCTAGGTGGAATTTTTTAGAATGCATTGATTCATTTATGATGGCTTATTCAACAAATGATACTGAAGCCCTGTTACATGGCAGTTAAGCACAGAAGACTGCATAGCAGTAAGTCCCGTCTCATGCAGTCAGCTGAGCATGAAAGAAGTAAATCCAGAGATGGCTCAGTGGTTAAGAGCATTGCCTGCTCTTCTAAAGGTCCTGAGTTCAATTCCCAGCAACCACATGGTGGCTCACAACTATCTGTAATGAGGTCTGGTTCCCTCTTCTGGCCTGCAGACATACAGACAGATGATTGTATACATAATAAATAAATTAATTAATTAATTAATTAAAAAAAAGTAAATCCAAAGCAGTTTACCAAGGGGTCGTCTGAGGTTGTTTTCGACAGAGTGTATTCTCATAGAAACATTAAAAACCCAAGACAAATAGGAGGGATCTAGATGGGGAGAGTGGGAGACAACGGAGCAGAGTTTCTAACCGAAGGGTCAACTTGGACAAAGGTCCAAGGTAGAAGCAACATAGCATCTGGATCCAGGGCCCACGAGAGGTTATTTGTAGAGACAGTGGTACCTACGCAACGGGGCAGCAGAGGGAAGCAGGCTAGGAAAGAAGGGGCATCTATAAGGAGGGGCTTGGAAGAGTGTTGAGAAGGGGTTGGGCGTAGCAAACTTTGTGATCCCACCAGCTCAGGCAGATTTCATGCTAGAACAGGAGGCACAAGAGTACAA
Source organism: Microtus pennsylvanicus (assembly GCF_037038515.1). Lineage (NCBI taxonomy): Eukaryota > Metazoa > Chordata > Mammalia > Rodentia > Cricetidae > Microtus > Microtus pennsylvanicus. The sequence continues at coordinate 6,013,846 of NC_134597.1, read as the reverse complement.
ACCAGAAGAAACATGGTATGACTGGGTCTCAGGGATGGAGGCCAGGGAGAAACACACTGTTCTGACCTCTGGCAGACTCAGCAGAGCGTCGCTCTAATTACAAAGCTGTTTATTATTTTTAGAAATAAGCAGAATAAACATAAATAGATGTCAAATTGGAAGTGAATTTTCGCCTCCGGCCAAGACTTTCTCTCTTTTTCCAGCATTTCCCAAATGTCAGGAAACTTTTCAAATAGCGCAGTCATAGTGAGGGGGACAGGCATGATGAATGAAAATTTTAAATTAAACAAAGCAAATGATCTGGCACCCTTTGCAGCTCAGAGGCTGCGGACAGCTCTCCACATCAGCATTAGGAGTCTTTAGTAAGTGTTTGCGTGGGGAGCTAAAGAGAGGAAATCTTGATCCCAGCCTTCTGGAAGAACCCTGCTAGTCATCTGCTCCTTGTCAAAATGATTGGGAGGAAGGAGATACCTGGAGAGGGAGGCCCCTGGAGCCCCGCTGCAGGCTCCAGTGTAGGACTGAGGGGTGGATTTCATGGGCGGGGCTGGTTGTCTATGTGCAGTCGGAGGCTCCTCCTGTGACAGCATGATTCACCCTGGTACCACGAGGTATTTTATGAGCAAAGTTAATGTGTGATATATGTGCCCTTTGAAGGCCGAATAAAAGGGTATAATTTAAAAATAGAAGTCAGCTTCTCAGAGTAGATTACATCAGCTGAAGTTGGGAGCCCCAGCAGAACCTCTGAAGCCTGTGCCCTTGAGAGCTCCTGTGGTCAATTAAGTGTCTTGTTTTTCTTGAAAGTCAGAAATGGGATGGAGGGTAATTATTGTAAATGGAATAAAAGCTCTGCTGGATGTAAGACACTAGCTCTGAAGCCTCTAACGAGATAGTATGGAAATGTAGCCGTGGCATTTGTAGGACTCTGCCTTTAAAGACAAGGGCATGGGAACCAGGGTTATAAGCAGAGCCATTTACGAAATAGTTGAATGAAATCCTACAGCATTTGTCTAGGGTTGGATCACAGTAATTCAAAAGGATGTCTAAAAGGCATTCTAGGAACTCTAAGTGATATACACCGGGATTCATAGGCCTGTCTGCCTCCGTTAGAAACACCATTAGGTTGTAGGGCCCCGTTGATCCTAATCATATCATCAAACAACACAGTACAGTACGGCTTATTAACAAACATTGGCAATTTAACTAGGGAGAGCCATCGGTCAGTGATGACCTTGTGTCCTAGTGGTGAAGGTTTGAGTCGAAGAGTTTGATCAACGACGAATAAAGAACGATATTGATAATAGATGTTTTTTTTTCTCCTGTGAACAAAGACTTGGGTTAATTAATTTGACAGTTTTATTAATTACTGCTGAAATCATTGGTTCTTGTCAGAGGTCAGACTCTTTTAGCAATTGAGGGCAGTTCCCAGGGGAGTTGAAGCCTCTTAGTATTATAGGATTGCCACCCCACCCCCTTGCCCTGTGCTAGAGACCTTCAGTTTACACCTTGCATTGCTGCTCTCTGGGTTAAACTGGTTCCTGCTTCAATTCAGTGCCTGACTAGGTCTGGCATCAACAATCTGGGTTGAGCGCATAGGTAGTATTTTGTTTGATCTGTACCATAGGACAATGTTAAGTATCTAAGGGGAATTTAACCCTCCTGGGCTTTTCTTAGTTCCGGTATAAAAAGAGGAACGCTCCATTGTCTCTTCTGGCTTTGCTCATTCTAGAATTCTGGATATGAGTTGAGCCCTTTTATGAGGTGAGGTGAAAATTCCTTTTATAAAGTTAATACTCTTTTAAGTGTATCTGTTTCCTAGCTGTTGCTGTTTATTGGCTGGTTTTCGGTATGTGCCTGTGTTTGTTTGGCTTTGGATGTTTAACTGGAGCACTTGTTATTTGTGGTCCCCAAGCATTTTGCATCTTGCTGCCAAAATGCCATAGGAAAAGCCTGCCGTTTTCACATGGTACAACTTGGAAGGGAACTAATAATTATAGCCTTGCTTGCAACTCTGGCTTTCATGAGATGAGGCCTTGGGGCCTTTGCGTGTCTTTATTGATTTTTCTCCGGCAGAACTTGGTAAATACCAAAAATCTGCTTGAGGGCTGCACTGTTTAGACTAACGCCCGAAGAGATAACTCTGGCAGAGCCGGTAGCTGTACCACAGCTTCTTCTCCTGACTTAATATTGGGGGAGGGGATGGATGGAGGGTGGAGCCTCTGTCGGAGTCAAGCTCCTGTTCCCAGCACTGCTTGCACCATGTGCGGACACTTGGGTCTAAGTCTGATTTTGCATCGACTCAGTGCAATCACCAGGCTTCCTCCCTCTGTAACAGTTTTCCTCTAAGTCCTAAGGCTGTGGACACTCCTCTGTGAAGACTATAGCCACAGGGAGGAGCAGCCACTCACTTTGTGGTATTTGCCTTGCACCTCAAGGACAGTCTCATCCTGTTAAGTCCCGATCACCTCTGTTGCTGAGGCTTTTAATCTTAGATGCTGGAAGAAAAAAAAAATCACAAGATCTCTCTTCTAATTCTTGGCCATTGGAGTCTTTGGTGTTTATAAACTGAGAAAACTCATCACGTACAGATAGTGTTTCTTCTGCAAGGGTCAGCAACCTGTGACCACAGCCCAGCCACCTACGGTTGAGGTAACACTGGGAGCGGCTGTTGTTGACACATACCTTTGCTCCCTGTGGTCCTCACTGTCTACAGCTGATTTCCAATGCCATGGTAGAGTGGAGTAACCACAACACAGGCGGGAGGCCTGCGAAGCCAGCACTGCGTCCTGCCTCCCGCCCCCCCCCCCCACAACTGCTGACAGATGTGTTACAGCCATGGTGGGCACAGGCCGAGATTAAGAACTTGATTATGTTAACTTTTTAATTGGGATCAAAACATACATACATGGCCTGGGTCTGAGAAAACCTGGGATAAAACCGAACTGGCTGAACATAGCGGACAATGAGGACTACTGAGAACTCAAGAACAATGGCAGTGGGTTTTTGATCCTACTGCACATACTGGCTTTGTGGGAGCCTAGCCAGTTTGGATGCTCTAGACCTGGATGGAGGTGGGTGGTCCTTGGACTTCCCACAGGGCAGGGAACCCTAATTGCTCTTCCAGCTGATGAGGGAGAGGGACTTGTGGGGGGAGGGAAATGGGAGGCAGTGGCGGGGAGGAGGCAGAAATCTTTAATAAATAAATAAACAGAAGAAAAACACACATACACTTTAGCGTCTTAGCCAGGTCTCTTTGAGCACTATTCTTTTGGGCAGATACCCAGGGGTTGTTGGCTCACATGGTAGTACCGGTTTCAGTTTTCTTGGAGGGCCTCCTGTGCTGTTCATGGTTAAGAAGTTTTGCATTAGGGAGTTGGCTGGCTCTCTGTTTTCTCTTGTGCAATATTCAAATATCCTTAAAACAATAGTTCCTACAAATGCAGAGGTGTATCTGGTTCTTACATATGATGTTTTATAACAGTGCAGCCTTTACCCCCTCCAGTTCCTAGTTCTGTAAATGGCTGATCTGTGTTGGAAAGGATCGCTAGAGTATGAGAAGAGCTGGGACCTGGGAGATGCTGCTGAGTAGCACACAGCTCCCTTAGTTCTGGCCCTACTCCGTTTTTCTCTTTGTATTGCTGAGTATTTTAGCTGTCATGCATTCATTGCATATGGTACCTTGTTTTATAAGGGCATTTTAATATATAAGGTACATTGAGCATATACTCCCCCAAACCCCTCCCATTGGGGGCCCCTTTGTAACCATGTGCAATTTCACTTCTACCTTTGTGTCTTATCCTATACATTCACAATTGTATCTATAGAAAATATAAGATCTAAAAATGAGAGGAAGCATGTTTGCCTTTCTGATGCTGTGTGGTTAATTTTTTTATACTCTACATAAAACCAAAATCAACGCCACAGGTCCATTTCAGTGTCTGGGACCTTAAGGACGCTGAAGCTTGCAGAGAAAGCTGAAACTGTATGGGAACCAAAAGCGGCTCATATTTGGCTCTTACTCAAGGACAAAAGAAGGAAAGCACAAAAGTGTGCAATTAAAGTTTTCCTTGAAGATGCCCACGTTCACTAGATGATTATCTCCTCTAGGACGATGCTTAGAAGCTGTGTCTCAATCACTGAAATTGCTAAGAGATTTTTCTCCAAGTGCAGACAGAGCAATAGCATATATGCCTTCTAAAGCATTCCAGGAAGGAAAGTTTGCCCCAGATGACAGACGTGGAAGTGCATCTCCAAGCCTCATTCTTTCATTTCACCCAATCTTCATGAAAATTGCCTGCTAATCAGCGTGATTTCGTGGGAGGGAGACAAGGATAGTGCCGCGGACAGTGTGGGGGGAAGAAAACAGAACGCATGTCTTGCTGGATGGGTCTGCACAGAGCTGTAGATTGTGTGGAAATGTAAACTGGGAAATGACGATCATCATATTACTTACTCCTCTGGCTGAAAAATGCCGGTCTTTGTTATCATGTGATAGAGACAATACACTGGGCTCGGCTTTTTATTTAGCAAACATACAATGCAATCTTTGTGTCTGGCACTATTTCAAGCTATTTGCTCATATAAACTTACTTAATCCTACTAATAAACAAATCAGGAGGCTATAGTTATTATCAACATTTCGCAAATGAGGAGACAGGCACATGGAGGAAGGAACCTAGTTAAGGCTATCCGCCTCGCCTCAGGACCTGGGCACACTGACTGCACTCTTCCAGGTGCGCAGAATCATGATGCCTCTATTTCCATGGGGGTTCCCTCCACTTTGGAAGTAATCCAGATGTTACCCCATTTTATAGGCATAGAAACGTCCAGGCTTGGGGGGTTAAGAACCTGACTGTGGTCCCAAACAGTGTTTAGTCTCTTCATTTACAGAACACAATAAATTGAAATCCAGGGGTACCATGGCTCCTTAGCTGCAAACTCTAAAGCCCATTCCCTTAGGACAAAATGCTGAAAGAAGTGCTGAGCTCACTAGCCATGCTAAGCCCCGCCCCACACACACAAAGAGGCACTTAGCACACTGCAGTGCATGTGCTCCGTGCACAGTGGCCGTTTTGATATCCACTGTGTTTATTACTGCCTCTCCAAGCGAAAATGTTGACATCCAGTGAAACATGCTACACAAACCTCCTGAGTAAGGAGGGGTCTGGCTGGAAGGGCCCACAGCCTTGGCTTGTCCCCTCAGCATGCACTAGAAGAATACTCTTTTGTATTATAGACTGTCTGACTAACTAGTCAGATAAGAATTTCATGGCACCCCTGCGCCTTCTTCCAACATAAAGGTACAAGGGGTTCTTGAAGTGCCGACCCCAAAGTCTTCTTCCTGGCTCTTGCCTCACTGCCTCGAGCTGCTGGTGTACGTAATTGTCCTTTGCTGCAGTGTGAACATCAACCCATCTTTGGGTGCTCGGGAATGTTTATTCCACCTTGCAATCTACTTTCAAGTGGATGAAGTCGTTGGGGAAAAGTGGCAATTGAGTATAACTCTGCATTCATCCGTGGCTTAGCTAAGAAATTAGACAGCCCTGTTTGTGCCTTTCCCCCTGATACACCTTCACAGCTTTTTATTGTGTCTGCTTTTAGTTAGATTCCTTGGCAAGGAAAATTTAAATTTAAGCAAACACATATTCATGGTGTGTTTGCATCTTTAAAAGTTTTAGGATATTTTTGGACGAATCGAGTAAACATATTTACACACATTTCCAAAATAACAAGGCCATTTAAGTACATTTCTGTCGCATCCTGTTCTGGTTCCCTGGCTGGAGGGTCATTTTCCGCGGCTGGCAGCAATTAGCCGCTTTGCCACATGCAGGTCTCCAGTCTCTAATTATTCTACGTCGAAAGTACTTGTTGTTGACTTGGTTCCCTCCACGTCCTCACTGCCCTTGCTGGAGCAGAGTCTTCCTCAGCATGGAGGTCTGTCATGGACTCCCGCCCTCCACAGAAATGATAGTCCTGACTCCACAGCACAAGTCTGACTGTGTCATGGTACGGGGTGAAAACGTCCTCTGCCTCTCACTCAGCCGTCTGCAAGCCCAGACTCACCGCATGCGCGGACTAACCACCCCCTTTCCACCAGCTTCCCTCTGGGAGAACACTCCTGCCCCCTGCCCGTTATCTGCATAGGATAGGTATGCATGAAAGACGAAGCCTTGCTAGAAGGCCTCCCCATATTCTTCACCAGCACTCCTGATACAGCCCTTTCTCCCCGGCACCCCCGAGAGTCCCCCTCATTCTTCTATTGTGCCTATAGAATTCTAATGCACCCTTTAAAGCCACCGTACCCTAAGGAGCCTTTGTTGACTTTGCAGCGTTCCCTTTGTGTTCTGCCAGGCCTGTCATGTCCAATGAGTATTTATCAGATGAGCGAGTTGGTAAATGCATGGATTTGTTTCCTTGAAGACAGAAGCAGAAGACGGCACATCTTGGAATCCTAGTTGTATAATAAACAAATACAGCATATGTCTGATACTTGCCTTACCGAAGGAAGACTATCCCTACTATCTATTGGGTAAAAATGAAACATTAATATTCAACCAAGGAGTCGTTTGATTGGAACAATCTGGAAATTATCTACACGTAAGCAACTCACAAAAATAAAACTTCTCTTATCTAAGTTCTCTAAAAACATTTTGGTATGGGCTGGAAAATAAGTGTATTTTATAAAACTGAAAGAGCTAATATAGTAAATATTTAAATTCATTTTTTAAGGTAGGAGCAAACGCCAGCCTCCTTAGGGAGAAGTATTGAATCTACACTAGAATGTTCGTCTAATTGTCTGAGTTAAAAGCTTGCTTAACTCCCAAGTTTCAAGGTGAACTCTGCACACAAGCAAAAGAAGCATGTGTTTGTCTGGGAGGATAGTTTTCCTTTCGCCAAACTGCATGGTCTTTCTTCCTAAGGAACATCTGCAAGTGGAGACTTTCTTAGGTGACCGTATGCAAGCCTACAGACCGTACCCAGTTAGAACCATCAGATTCTAGGTAGAAATGCCGTCAATTACTGGGCCCATTTCATAGAAAGATCACCTCTCGGCCCCTCAGCAGCTGGAAGGTTTTGGAGGAATTCACTATGCCTGCGTTTTCCATCACATTGTGCTCTTGGCTGCAGGATCAGCGCTGCCTGGTGCTCATGACAACTACCCCCAACCACAGTCTGTTCCTTTGGCCTGCTTCTCTTTTGGAACCTCCTGAAGGAGGTGTCATCTTAGATTAGAGATCGCTGGAAAATCTCTGTGTTCCCGTGGTATGATTTTTCTCCTTACTGTCTTTGGTCCTCTTCTTAGTTACCAGCTCAGATGTCGGCTAATCCTTTCATTTTTCCATGATGAATTACTTGTAGTTTTTACCATCTTCTAGAATTCAGCACTAACGAAGACAGTTGTATCCAGATATGTTAACCTAGCATTTTTATTTTAAAACTGGTTACGTTTTAGGGATCTATCACCTATTATTTACGTTTGTTTTTTTTAATGATGATTTATTTTGATACATGAAATAGAATGTGGGTTTTATTTAACCTCAAATAGGAACAGTAAATCTACTATGCCCTCCATACCAATAGCTTTACAGAATGGCAAGCTGCTTTTGTTCAAGTCAAACAGCATTTTCTCGGACCCCATTATTCACAGAACTTCCGGAGACAGTAGAAATAATGGTTCAATGTATGCAGGGTGTCACTCTTGAGTCCAGCTGAATTTACAAGTGACTACAGAGAGTCACTATTCCAGAAAGCTCTATAGCATGATTGTTGCTTTAAAAGAAAAATTTATTTTCTCCGTTAGATTGTCATAGAGGAATAATGAACAGTTTTAAATGGCACTTCTTTTAAATGATTGAATTATGATTTGCTAACTCTCAGCAAAGCCTTCCCAGTGAGATTTATGCAAGAAGCACCAACCCTGAAATGGAGTTATGACGGTTTTGCAGTTTTCTTGGTCTGCCAGTAACTTTTGGAATCCTATGTGTCTGAAGTCCTAAGTCTATCAGGACACTTTGATTTAATCCACCAAAAGAACAACTGAGTAGAAAACTGGTATTTTTCTTTCCATAACCTGGGGTTTCTTTTAAAAAGATACCGAATAATTGCTTGGTTCTAATGCGCAGCTAACAGGGATAAGTGAGGGTGGGAAGCCAGACTGCCCATTTATATCCTGGTCATGCCTTTGAGCAGAAAGTTTTCAGACGTTCCCCGTATAATAAAATTATCACAACTGTAAAATTCTGCTTCACCTTCAGCAGTAAGCCCAGACCTGGCCATATAAACAAAATGAATGAAGGTCTCTGGTAGGAGTCCACAAATCCAGGTGGGCCAGTGCTGTATGGTCTTGAGCAACCCTGAAAGAAGCAAGCCCTCAGAGCCCTTCATTATAAATTGGAAATAAAAGCACCATGTTCATTAATTGAGCTATGTTGTTACCACCCTATGAAATATGACCTTAGGAATTGGGAACACTTCCCAATTGAATGGTTTTGTCCGTTCAAACCGCCACTCTATCCATTTTTTCAAATCCTCACCCAGCTGTGATTGCGAGACAGCCATTGTCATTTAGACACTGGCTCCTGACTGCATGCTGGTGTCTGCTGACGGTGAAATAAAGCATATTTCTCAAGAGAGATGAGTTATACAAATGTTTAAGAATAAGGGTTTCTTCTGCTTTGTTTTTTATTGAAAATATAATATAAATATAATAGTCTAATGTAGTGGATGGCCTTCCCTCCCTCAACCTCCCTCAACTTCTCCCAAATACCCCCACCTCTCCACCTACCTAAATCCACACCCGCTCGTTCTCCCTCTCACTAGGACATAAACAAGTATCTAAATAATAATAGTAATAGTAATAATAGTTAGATACAGTAGAAACAAACCAGAATAGGACAAAACAAACAGAAGAAAAAGAACCAATTAAAAGCCCATGAGACACACACAGAAATTCCATACAAAAACACAAAACCAGAAATCATAATATATACACAAAAGACTTGTAAGGGGGAGAAAAAAAGTCCCGACAAAGCATTATGAGACAAAGAACCTCCAAAAAATGTCATTGAGTTTGTTTTGTGTTGGCCATGAGGTATGGCTTCAATAGTTGTTTGTATACCTAGGTTGGCATTGTGAAGAAAACCAATAATTCATTTGTGAGAGGCTATCGATTGGAGATAGCTGGGTTAGGGAGGTGAACCCATGTCCAATTAGCCTCTCGGTGCAGGGATCCCATTGGGCCCAGACCTGTGAAGGCCCTGTGCATGCTGCCACAGTCCCCATGAGTTCTTGTGTGCATTGATCCTGCTGTGTTTAAAAGGCCGAGTTTCTTCTGTGTCCTCTGTCTCCCTGGCTCTTAAAATCTTTCTGCCTCATCTCCCACAGGATTCTCTGAGACTTGAGGGGAGGGAACTGAGGGAGGCACCCCATTTAGAACTGAGGATTCCAAGTTCTGTCTCTGAATACTGTCTAGTTGTAAGTATCTGTATCGGTTCCCATCTATCATAAGGGGATGCTTCTCTGACGATGGCTGAGTGAGACATTGATGTATATGACTCTAGCAGAATATTGTTAGCAGTCATTTTATTGCTGCGTTCCTTTAGCAGGACAGCGGTACTTTGTTTTTATTTTCCTGTAGGGCCCGGTCCTATCTAGTCTCAGGTTCTTGGCCACCTGAGCAGTATCAGGAATGGGCTCTATTTCATCCCTTAAATCCAGTCAGATATTGGTTGGTTGCTCCCACAGACTTTGTGCCACTACTGCTCCAGCACATCTTGCATGCACGTCACCATCGTAGCTGCGTTGCTGTTTACCTTTCTCCTTTGGAAGCATGCAGAGCGCCTTCCAGTATTGTGAACACGATTCAACAGGGGGTTGAAGGTTCCAAGCAGCCACCTTCTTGACTTTTCCGTGTTTGTTGGGTTGTGTATGTGTTGTTTTCGGGGACTTACCATCAGTTTGTGGAGAGCAATGAATAGCCTTGGTAATGTTGAGGTTCCCATGAGGCCCCTTTGGCCAACAACTTGATTAGATGTAACCCATGCCCAGAATTGGAGGTTTCACTTGGATGGATCTCCCTAGGAAAGGGAAATAAAATAGTTATGGATGGATGGGGAGGGAAAGGAGGACTGAAACAGGAGGATTAAAGGCAAGGGGAATGAAGAGAAGAAGGAAAGGAATATGGGGAGGGATAGCTCAAACAAAGGGCTATTTTGGGGGGTATGATCTTATGTATCATATCATTTTGTACAGTTGAAGTTTCCTAGCAAATGAAGGTGGGCTAAATGGAATTGCCAAGTAACAGGGGAGATGGAGCCCCAACTGGGCATCTTTAGTCACCAAATGCTTTGTTCTTGTTTTGGGCTCTTAAGGTGGAACACTATTATGCATAAAAGCAAGAATAGTTCATGAATAGTTATTCATTCATTGAGATATGTATCAAGAGACTTGGGGGAAAATATTACATATACAAGCAGGAAAAAATAGGTGGTATACTTATAGATTGATAGGTGTGAAATAATGAAGATAATTCTCAAATAGGGAAAGTGAAGAGAAGCTAGCAGAAGAAAATATATTTTACTCAAATATTTAAATAGTGGGTATTTTTATTTAAAGTCCTTTCCCATTTAATTTTCTCCATGTTAAATTCAAGAGAGGCAGATGCAGGAATAGCTCATAGCCCTGATGCCTCCACGGCTGGAATCACTTTGGGGGATGATAGAAGAGGAGCAGATATAAGAGCAAGGCTGAGGTGAGGGTTCACAATATGCCTTTCAACTTCTGTGCCATGTGTTGCCTATTAAAGTAATTTATATGAAAAGTAATGAGATTAATAAGGTTAAAGAACAGATAAGATTTGGTAAAGGAGAGAATAACAGAAACTCACTTAAGTTGGCAAATATTGAAAATTGTTTATTTGGTTTGGTTATTAATAACAATAAGGGAAGAGAGAAGACAGGCTGTGGGGGCAGACGGAGAACCTGAGTTGCATGGTGATGTCATGTGGACAGCTGGAGGAAGGAGGTGGAGGATGAGGTCATTTTTGAAAGCCATCGGCGGGGAGAGCCATGTGAGGAGGTTAAGTCACTTGGGAAAGAAAGGATCAAAAACGCAGCGCCTGCGGGGAGCCCTCTGAAACTGGCAAGGATGGTGGGAACCGGGCTTCTGAAAGCCTTCTGTGTTCTAAGGAACCTCAGTACGCTAACTCATACTTATTCTGAAAGGGGGAAGGTGAGAAAGTAAAAAACGGATGTTCCCCACATCGCCCCAATTTTTTCCTGGAATGAACATGTTCTGTGTTGTGTACCAGTGAAGATACAGAGACAGTCTTGCCCAGGAAAGAGCTGAAGGGCCCCGGGGTGGAGGGACAGCTGTGCATGGCAGGAATAACCATCTCCCACAGCTTCCGTAGTCTTTCCTACAGGGTGTGTGTTCAAGTGTGTGTGTTCATGTGTGCGTGTGTGTTTGTGTGTGTGTGTGCGTTCATGTGTGTGTGTGTTCACGTGTATGTGTGTGTTCACATGCGCGTGTGTGTTCACGTGTGCGTGTGTGTTCATGTGTGTTCATGTGTGCATGTGTGTGTACATGCACATAACTGCACGCATGTGGAGGCCTGTGATTAATGTTAACATCTTTCTTCATCACCCCCCACCTTACATCGTAAAGCAGAGTCTTTCTCTGGATGCCAGCTCAGCAGTGTGGCTAGTCTGCTCTGGGGAGCCCCTGCCTGTGCCTCCTGTGACGGGGATTCCCAGTGGGCCTCCATAGCCGCCCAGCTTTTGTGTGGATTCTTGAGATCTGAGCCCCAGTCTTCAGGGTTGCACGCTGGCCCAGCTGGACCATCCCCTCAGCTTCTGCTCTGTTCTCCACTCTGGCTGGGAGTCTCCAGGCCTTGTATCCTGAACCCACAGTATTTGTACACCTATGAGCCCTAATTTTGTCATTGACATTTGTTTTGAGAAGCAGTGTCACCTGCCATAAATCCAGCCATCTCTCTTTAGCTCCACAGTGTTCATTTAGTACTAGATTTAAGATTCTCATTAATTTCTCTTCATGCTCAAGTTTGTTTTTTTTTTAAATTGAAATACATGTGGATTCCAAACAGGCATCTTTCTGCATGCATGTTCTAGTCATGACTCCATCTGACATGTATACCTGTTAGTATAAGACCCACGAGAAGGCATAAGGGCATGTCTCCTGGCCTCCAGGGTTTCCTCAGACAGTGCAGAAGACTGAAGTTTCACTGGAATTTTATCATGGCTGCCGCAAATCAAATGTTTGAGAGGAAGGCGCTGAGAGCATCTTTAATTTGAAAGATTTTCATATCTTCTTCGTCCAGGCTGTGCCTGACTGCATCCTGAACCTCCTTCTCCAGGTCCTGCCAGGAAAAGCCAATGATTCGTAAATTGAAGCTATGTCAGCTCAAGTTTTTATTGGTGCTCATTATCCAAGGCTTCATCTGTTTTTAATTCTCTGTAGAAAGAACCAGCTTTTCTCTTTTTTTTTCTTTCGTTCTTAAAAACAAATCTTCTCTTTAAAAATAAAAGGTAACGGCTAACAGTTGTGAAGCCAGGCAATGGGTAGGCGTCTTGGGCTATAGACTTTAGCTTTTAGGGTCAATATCTTATATTCCTGATGTGCTGTTCCCTTGTCCCTTCCTCTTTGTCCCTGTTCTTTCATTTCAACTAGGAAATCATGTAAGTAAAGCATTGGGAAAATTGTGAGGCAAGTGTTTTGAAAATAAAAATATTTGATGGACCTTTCCCCTTCCTTCAATCTAGAAAATAAGAATAACTTGTTAGAATGTTAAACATAGGTTGTTCATTTTTTAATCTAAAGATACATCTTTTTAGTAGCACAAAAGCACAGCAGATATTTAAACTCCACAGTGAATAATATGGTAGGTTTATGTAAGATAATTAACATATTTGAATGTTTTCCCAGCCTAGGGTTTTTCTTAGCATTCTGCCTTATAGAGAGATGGAGCATCCATTTAAATATGTACATAGTACAGAATATTTCTAGCTAAATATTTGTAAAAAATGCTCTTGAATTTAGCATACTGTTTCATATTCATTACTTCATCAAGGATGCATAGAAATTCAGTGAGGATGTGGTTTTTCTGTTTCAGAGGCAAGAGCATTGGGCCACGGTGGTCTGACTTGTCCACGGCCACACAGCCACACTAGATTTCCAGACCAGGTGTTCCATTCCAAAGCCGGTACTCCTCCCACGCCTTCTCCCCCGATTTCTTCATGATCCAAAGAGAAGGTCTGTGTGTGCAGTGTTAGTTTCTGTGAAGGACAATGCTCCTGAGAGGAAGGACACCCTGCTTTGTATTAGAGTAGTATCCATGCCTTTTTCCAGTGAGTTCTCTGTTCCCTGAACTCAGTGTTGTGTCCTGAAGAGCTGATGTTACCAGCAACCTTCAGGAGTCCTGGGGATTTTTTTCTCGTGAAGGCATTTACCAGTCGCTCAATATTCTGGACATCTAGCTATGTTGAACATTTAGCGTTTCTCTTCCACGGTGTCTTGTGACTGCACATTTGAGGTCAAATGCCTTGTTTTAGAGCATGGATTTCTTAGAGTCAGGTGTCAGGATCCTATAAAAGTAGCTTTACGCTTGATGCCCCAAACCTGGAAAGAGGTCAGAGACTGGTAAATGGGAAAGTGGACGTCACCAAGGCAAGCTACTCAGCCTCAGATCTCGTGCTCACTGGGTATGAAGGACCCAAGGTCAAACCTCTAATGAAAAGTTTTTACTATTGAAATCACAGACCCGCCAGCAAACAGTCACATAAAGAGCAATTGTCTGTGATGCTCGCTACTCAACTGACCCTTCGCTAAAAGCGTCTCTGGCTCGCTGAGTTTAACAGTCCGCTGAGAAGCAGATTGGAAATGGAGAATCCTGAGTCTCGCTTAAGGATTCTGACTCAAGAGGCTTGGGTTGGAACCCGGAGATCTGATTTTTAAGAAGGTCCAGAGAAATTCCCTTGTTTTTGCTCCATCCACCACACTTTGAAAAAGCTTTTCCCAGGGAAATATTACGAATCGGCTAATGGCTGATTCAACAAAATGTAATTGTCCACTTACAAGACAACCAATTAATAAGACAAGTATCTGACTTCTTATTGTTAAATAACCATGAATTATACCAAAGCAGGAGGGGTAGTCAGCTAAATGACCTGACTTATTAGATATAGAAGTACCTCACCAGGAGTCTGTTTAGTGTTAACCATTCCATTAGCGCCAGAGTCTGGAGAACTGTACACCACACACACTCAAATGTTACATGTCAATAGTATTAACCATGTTAAATAAATCTTTCTTCTCTTAGCTATTTCCTCCCCAAACTAGTGTTTGCCACATTGGCTCAGAGAACTGCAAAACCTTGGGCCAGTTAACATCTAGAATCCTCAGGAGCAGACAACTCCAGGAACCCCACAGTCATCACTGGGCCTTGCCCAGGAGCAGCATGGCGTGGCAGTGTCCTGACATGCATGTTGGAAGTGCCTGCTGGATTGGGGTATGCACTTTTTCTCTGCTTTCTTCTCCATCAATGAGGTTTGTTGGCCAAAGTTGGCTAGTTCTCATAGGATAAGATCCACTGAGACACAGCAGGTTTTACCACCAAGTCTGGCAGATATGTTTGTCTGCATCCAGCGTGATTTATAAGGAATGTTATCCTAGCTTTGAGGTGACTTCTGTACCAATTTTAGGAACAAAATGTTTACTAATCTAAGAAAGAGTATGAGATGACCTAAAATCAGAAATTCTCATTTATGCTTGGCAGTAGTGGAACACAACTTTAATCCTAGCAACTGGGAGGCAGAGACAGGCATATCTCTATGAGTTCAAGGCTAGCCTGGTCTATAGTGTGAGTTCCAGGGCAGCCAGGTCTATATAAAGGAAACCCTGTCTCTAAAAACAAAAGAAGAAGAGGAGGAGGAGAAGAAGAAGAAAGAAGAAAGTCTCATTTATTTCCAGAATGATATTTGTATGCCTATATGACTATCATAAATGAAGACAGTCTGGATTATAGTTCCTTGTAATTTTTAAAAAATATTCAACCATGTTTTGAGACAAGGTTTCTATGTGTATCTCTGGCTGTCCTGGAACCATTTTTACTCAGCCATTCTTAAACTGGGTAAAGGAAACTTTGTCATTGAATGTAATAGTAGAAACGTTAACAAAATTAGCAAACACATCATTAAAAGCTTATTGCAAGCCAACTACACTTCTAAGCATTTCGTATGAACAGTTTACTAACATGTTCCAAGGCAGGGGTACAATTTCCTCTTCACAGAGAAGGTTCCGAAGCTTATGGGGTTTAACTTTCTCGATGTGACTCTGTTCAAATGTGGAAGGACCCGGAAAGACTGGCTCTAAACTTACTAACATCACATGGTCACACACATCTTATTTTCTGGAACTAAAGCAGATTGTTTATAAGCATGATAGATCTTTCTAGACTTGTTGATTCACTCGGGCTAAGAAGCCTCTCTTGTTTCAGTTTAAAAGTTAAATCCACTCAAAGTTTGCCTTTGTATTAGCATTGTTTAAATGATTCCTTTGGGGCTGTTCCTCCTCCTGGTAGGGCTGTGGTTTCACCCTGTCCTAGAAGTAAGCAAGTGTCCTTGAGGCCACTCTGCCTCTGCAGGCTCCCTGCTTCTCTCACTCCAGCGTGACCTCTCCACACCAGTATGGTATTCCCTGAAGCCCATGGCTAAGGCAAAGCTAAATCTCTTTCTCCCACACCAGCAGTGTTATAGACACTTCAGCCATCTTCCTTGATGAATCACCGTGGCAACAACTCACATGGGTTGCAGTTTGGCCACCAGGCTAGGGTGACTTCCCGGTGACTACACTCTTGGTCTCCTCTCTTTTCTTCTCAGGACATCTGAGATCCTTTGGATTTACTACTTCTTTTTATTCTCTAAACTTCAAGGAAATAAGAGGGAGCTGGGCTTCATTTTTTCCTTACCCGCTGCACTGTTTGACTTCAATGTAGCTGATTGCTTTTGAGCAGAAGCAGACCTCAGTACAGCCTCGTGAATTCCCAAGCAGATGTTTGGTAGATTCGCTTTGGCCTCTAGTTTTCCCTCAGAGCTCTTCTTACATAGGACAAAGTTGGCTACTATGTTTCCTTGCCCAATTCCTTGATGCCCACAATCCTAGAAAAAGGTTAATAGACTTTTCCATTTCCTTTCTCTTCTTATTAACCCATCACCACTACCATGAGATACAGCCAGTGACTAAGTTTTCCAGGCTGGCCTTGAACTTGTAATTGTCCCATATAAGCTTCCTGACTGTCTGGGACTATGGACCTGTATAACCAGGCCTGACTTGTTTATTTTTGAGCATGAAAGTGATCAGTGCAAGGGCAATAACTGCTAGCATTTCCTGGGTGCTTACCATGGACTGGATTCTGGGTGAAGAAATTTTGCATTTTTTTTCCTAGCTATCCTGTGAACTAAATAGTATTCAAGCCCCTATTTTACTCTTTTCAGTAAGACACATCTTAACACTATAGCGGGATATTTTTGGATGCCTTCTGTTAAAAGTGCCCACACTCTCCAAGTACAACTGGAACCTTTGGGTGCTGTCAACAGACAGGTTGCAGCACTGTTTAGCCATAGCTGTCTTGAAGTGAACCACCAATGTGGAAAGAGTCTAGGGCAGCTAGGAGAATCCTGTCCTTCTGTTACATCTAGAAGTTTTTAAGTAGGCTGGGACAGAACTTCATTTGAAAGTATTACATGTAGGCACCCATGCCTGGTCCTGCATCCTGTGTCCAGGGTCCTCTCCGGAGGGGAGGTATGTCTTTGTCCACGTGGTAGTTTCATGTCTACTAAAAGGTCTAGAAGGTCATTGATTAACCCAAAGGTATCCACCTCATCAGAGGCATACTTCAGCAATGAAATGTGCGTGCTTGCTCCAAGGCCAGGGTCCAGTACACTCTGGGAGGAATTTGAACTAAATGGACTGTGCCTTGTGACTCCACTCCATTCCTTTTGTTTTCATTCCGTTTCAGTCAGAAGTGTGTTCCTTTTTCATTCATTCTGTCAAGTGTTTTTACATTGCCTATTTGTACAAGAGTGGAGAGATTCTTATCTTTCAGACAATGCTTGTCTTTCAAAACATGTTCCCGATTGGCATCATCTAGAGAAGCCAGGTCAGCAAGGCCTGATCTCTTCTTTGCACATCTTCTGGCTATTTCTACTCAAGGTGAAGTTTTTCTTTGAAATAGTGGTGAGAATTGGGTCTCCTAGAAAAGGTTCCCAGGGGGGTCAAAACGACCCATTGCGGAGCAGTAACTGAAGAAGTTGTGCAGCTGTGAGGAGATCCTTGACCTAAGAAAGGAGCGGGGTTTCCCAAGGAGATGTTTCAAGACTCGTCATAGCATGGAGGACATGCACGTTCCCCTCCTCTTGGCAAACTTTGTGACTTGGACCATTTTGATTTGATTCTGAAGCAAACAGTTATATTTCCACAAAGAACAGTCACGTCAAGGATAAATTGACTATGTCATCGGCCCCTCAAGGCTTCCTTCTATTCCTTGACCTTTTTCTGGTGGCTTACAGGATCATCTCTTAAGTCACTCTCTTATGTTGGATGCTGTGGGATAAAATGATAGGGCAGAATTTAAGATCGTGCCCTCTTCAGTTATCTGGTTTTATTTGCGAAATAAGACCTAAAACTGAAGGGGGGGAATGGAAAAAGGGATGAGAAGAGGGAGAAAAGAAAGGAAAGAGAGAGACAGAGAGAAAAAATTTTTAGTGAATATGAGAAGACATACATAGTTCCATTGAAAATGGGGAAATTTTGCTACTTTATTATAAACTAAGCATATTCTCATTAAGATTAAAATTCTCAGATAAGAGAAAGATTCCCTAGTCATTCATTTTCTGGTCTTTGGACTGCAGTCCTGAGTGCCGTGAGAAATGTGGTAGACAAAAGGCAGAGACCCCCCAGAGTTTAGCTGGTTCATGCTCACACTGGGGAGGCTGAGGGTCCTTGGGATAGCTCCAGATCCATCAGCAGACTCCAGATCCAGGTCCCTGTCAACCTGTGAATACTCAGAGGCCATTGTGCCACTTTTCCTATCAGCAAGGTTGGAAATAGAGGGGAAAGAGCCTGAATTGTAACGCTGTGCTTATCTTTAGAGAAGATAACAAGGAAAAACAAGTGTTATGTTCATTAGCTTAAATGGGAAAACCGGCAGTGTTGTCAAGCTTAGAGGAAGGGTTGATGTGTGTGGGGTGGGGGAGGAGTGGGGATGAAGAACATTATATGTGCTCATACAGACACACAGACATGTTTGTTCAGAACCAATAGCTTAGCTGCATCTAGCATTTTTCTTGCCTATCTATTAAGGCCCACACAGCTGTGTTCTGGAAACCTGACTGATAGCAAAGAGCGATTAAGGAAGACAGACACAAGTAACTAAATGAAGATGGAATCTGGTGGGCTGTGCTCTCAGACACTCAGTGCACTTATTCTACATGGCGTGAAGGAGGAAATGTACTCACTCATCTCAGTGTGCAGGGTGGGGTATCTCTGTAGGGCAGCTGTCTGGATGGGAGCATGACCACACAGCCATCCAGAATGAAGGGAGCCATGCCTGGAAATTCTTGCATGTACTGTTTTTAGCAAAAAGTCAACCATTCCTCAATATCTGTGCTTTGACTAGGGAAAAGCCTTGCTATTCCCATGAGTTTGAGGTGCTGGTATTTTTGACATGACTGTGCTCATGTCAGCAATAAACATCCAGTTAGGATTTCATCCAATCTCCAGGCCTGGCTATAGGATTAACCCTCAGTGGGGAGCCAGGATCTACCCAGCTCTGTCCTTCCACAGGACACTCTAGTCTAGCAGTTCTCACAGATCTCTCCTTCTGTTCTCCTCTGCATTTGGTCCAATTCTTACATCTCCATTGTTTCAGATAACCTTTGGGATTCCTCTGTGTTCATCCTTCAGCGCTTTGGAAGGATGAAATCTTTCTCCTAATGAGCATGTGATGGTATTAGGCAAGGGTAGGGTCACTATTGTTGAGGAGTACCCTATTCAATACACGTAGCCATAAAAGTGACCAAATCATAGATTAATGCAAAGTGAAGCATTCCTCCAGATTTCCTCCAGATTCTCACATCTCATCACCTGATTCTATTTTGACTTACGTTATTCTCAACAAGGCTCTTCACTAATGATTTTGGGTTGCTTGTAATAACGTCTGGGAGAGAGCATTGCTTCAGCTTGCCGTTGCTGTTAGAGCTAAGTATGCATTCACTCAGCCAATGTTTTGAGAGCCTGCTCTGTGCTCAACCTCAGGACACAGGACTGAACAAAATCGATATGATCTCTGCCCCCATGGACCTAATAGGGTTATAGACATGTGATAAAAGAGTCATAAGAGAACATGGGGTAACTTGTGTCACCATGGTACACTCTGAGAGTATGTAATGGGGCTCTCATAAGACAGAAAGCTGAAAGCAAGCTTCTCTGCGTGGAGTCCCTGTTGTAAAGTAGGAGGGACAACTTGACCACAGCCAAGAATAGCAGCCTGAGGGTGAGTGCCATTTAGACCGAGAGCAGCTGAAGCTACACCCTAAGAAACACCATAGTTCCTTCCTTTCTCATGCCTTCTTCATCTCGGAACCCACCAGATTTGCAGATCAGTGTTTTCTGTAAGCGTCTGTGCAGGCCTTATGACTTGCCTAGACCTCAAGTCTCTACGATGAGTTTGCTCCTTTAAGTCTGCCTTCTATGCAGCCCACCGTGATCACAATGAAACCCAAGTCCAACCACAGCACGTCTCTACAAAGTACCTGCTGAAGCCACAAGATCAAGTTCAAGCTGCTGTGGTTTTTGCCTTGTCCACATCTCCAGACATGTATCTCACACATATATTTTATTTTGCAGAGATATCAAACTGCTTTAAACCATGAGCCTTAGACACAGAGCATGTCACCAGTCAATAACCTGTGTGTGCTAGCAGACACTCCTTTAGATCAAGGGCCAATCGGAGCCCACATGTGTGTGTTCAGCCTTTTGATATGCGGTTTATGTTTTCATTGCTGCACTTGTTTTGTGCTCTATATACACAGTATATATATATATATATATATATATATATATATATACATATATATATGTATGTATGTATGTATATACACACACACACAGTATACAGCTCAGTAAACACCAAAATAATCATAGCAGTATAAATATTGGTGAATTAACTCAGAATTAGTAGCTTTATTAGTGTAAACAGTGTAGCACTTGAAAAGGAAAGTTCTAGAAAGTGTAGCAATATGGCAAGTTGGACGTAAACTGATTTAGGATGTTATCTAAGATGGAGCCTGGTTGAGTGGACAAAAGCTGTTGTGAGTCTATTGCCTAAGATGAAGCACCGCCATGTTGTGGCAGGAGCCGTTGTTCTCCGCAGAAAGACATCTCTATAAAATGTCCAGGAACATGTAGTGAATTAACTAAGGGAATTTTCAGAAGAACAAGGCAAAATGACACTCTCATACTCAGATGAAGAAATTAATCGGTCTCCATATGAAAGACTACACTGAGTGAGTCAGGAACCTCAGGAAATGTCTATTCTGCTAAGACAAACAAATAAACAAAAACTGAAGAGGTAGCACACTGCTTAGAGCAAGCTTCTCATCTCTGCTCGGGGAAGGAACTAGGCTTACTCAAGAAGTCAGACAGTGGTGGCCATGCCTTGAGTTCATTCCTTCCCAACAATACGGTTTAACATATTAAACATATTTAGCTAGTAATGTGGTCTATTGTGCCTTCATTTCGCACAATTGAAAATAATAGATTTCAATAGAGTATAAAAATGATCACAAAGCCTGCTTAGAATGTGTTTGCTTCAATCTTCCGTGTGGACAGCCTTCCAGCTTTTCAATCTTAAGTGCCAGTCACTTGGCTTTAACACACAGAGCCATCTTTGTCACCTAGAACAGTCATCTGCACACAGGGCTAAATCCACATTATTCAGGAAGGTTCTTATGGGTTCTATTCCTTGATACCTTTATTTTGGAATTAAGTTTCCAACACATGATGCACTTTGGAAGATACATTTGAACCATAGTACTCCCTGTTCTACACTGTCCCAAAAAGCAGCCCTGCAGCTTGAGGTTAATGGAAGAACCTGGGAATTCACTAGACCTTCATCTAGTCTTCCTCTTATTAATAACACTGTTCCCTCCAGTCCCGAGGTACCACTAACTCTTTAAACTCAAAAATAATTCTGGGTTAGTCAGACAGTTTCTGTTTTTGTTTTTGTTACTGTTTTTATTTTTTCCCTGTTTGGCTTCTTGATTCTCTAAGTTATATGTTTTTAAGCTTCCCTTTTTTTGGTAGATATAGTTTCCTCTCCCATTCTTTTCGTTCTTGTTTTGCCTCGATTTTTGTGATTTTTAGTGATTAACACTAAATGGATGGCTTCAAGTTTTCATCTTTAGTAGGAATACACCATTGCTTTAGTTTTCTATTTTTTTGTCTTAAATACAGTCAGAAAATGGTAGACATACTTTTTTATGAACTTGAAATATATAGTATCCTTTTCTATGTCATGTTTTTCATCATTTCTATAGATTTATATCCTTTCAATTACTTTATAGATATATAAATATGGGTACATATAGTATTAATAAGAGTACTCTTCCAAGCAGTTTTAAGGTATGAGGGTTCCTCTCTGTACATCCTCTCCAGGCCATCCCCCTCCCTATACATATCTTCCTCCATCAGCATCCTCTATCAAAGCAGCACATTACAGCCACTGAGCCATCAACGACATTCTCATCCAGCTAATCCTGTGGTTTACAGTAATGTGCATTCTCTGGGGTTTGACTAGCGTGTGGTGCTATAGATGAATAATCATTCTGTTAGCACACAGCACAGTTTCACTATCCTAAAATCCCTCCCACTCTCACGAGGCTGCACCCACAGCTGAGGAACTGTGGCAGTTGACAGTTGCTTGGGGAGGGCCACTCGGTTTTCTTCAGGGTTAGGGTTTCGGGTATACTCTTGCTCCAGTGAATGGCCCCACACCTATATACGTAGGTAACATGAATTAGACTCAATGGGCTGTAAAACTAAGAAAGGGGGTCATAATGTTGGGGGTATGAAGAGAGAAGAGTCCCGGGGGATTAAAGGCAGGGCAGGGGGTTAGAGATAATTGAACTACGTAGGATGTACTTATGAAATTCACAGAGTAAATATTTTTTAAAGGCAAAAGGAAAAGGATATGGGAGCATAGATCTCTCTTCCCTTTTGTCCTTTCTGATCATGACCTCTGGCATTATATGCTGTCTCCTCAGAAGCCCCAAACAACCGGACCAATAGATCGTGTACTAAAACCAGAAGGCAGAGTAAACCTTTTCTCTTTATAGGTTGATTATCTCAGAGATTTTTGTGTAGTGATGGAACCTGACACAGCAGTGAGTAGTGTTCCATTGCCTGGATCCACTGTTTATTCTCCTACAGAAGGGAATCTTGGTAGCTTACACATTTTGGCAATTATGAATAAAACTGCTATAAAAATTGATTGTAGATTTAGTTTTCAACATTTTGGATAAATACCAAGGAACACAGTTACTAGATTATATGGCAAGAAGTTTATTCTTCGTGTGTGTGTGTGTGTGTGTGTGTGTGTGTGTGTGTGTGTGTGTGTGCCACATGCATGCAGTGCCCTCAGAGGCCAGAAGAGGACTTCAGATCCCCAGGAACTGAGGATCTGTGGAGACACAGTTGTGAGCTGCCACACAGGTGGTAGGAATAGAGCCTGTGTCCTGTGGCTTTATTCCAGTGCTCTTGGGCACAACACCATCACTTCAGCCCCTCAAACTTTAGTTTTCTAAAAAACTATGAAACTGTCTTCTGGGGTGATCATACTGTCTTGTTTTCCCACCAATGGTGAGCATTCGTCTGTGTCCTGCTTGGCATTTGATGTCATCAGTGTCCTGAGTTTTATCCAATGCAGTCAGTGTGCAGGGCACCTCGTTTTGGTTTGCATCCTCAGTGATGTCTGATGCTGGCCTCTTATTGTGTGCTTGCTCACAATGATCATATGTCATCTTTTGGTAAAGGGCCTGGGTTTGCCTACATTTAAAATAAAATTGTTCATTTTCTTATTGTTGATTTTTAAGATCACTGTGTGTGTTTATTGAATGGCAGTTCTTTATCAGATTTGTCCTTTGAGAATATTTACTATGTCCAGCATTGAGAAATTAGCACAGAATACAACCAAATCCCAACAGTAAGGGTGTCCATTTGTCATAAGCATTTGCTGTTCCGAAGAATTATTTGTGAAAAGAAGCTATGTCCCTTTTTAAATATCCACCATTCATAACTTAATTTTAGAGCCTGACTGAAGCCTCCTTGTTGCTGCCTCTTCATCCTCATTTTCTTAGAGAAAATACCTTTAACAGTTCAGAGTTTTCTGAAAGTTTTGCACAAATCTCAGGCAGTATTATTTACAAATCATGCATGAAAATGAGAAACAAAGACCCAGTATCATGGATTATTATACAGTGGAATGGTTTTTTAGATTAATCCAACATTCCACTGTTATTTTATTGGTAAAAATGAACTTCACAGAAAAGAGGTAATGTTAGTTTGGGTCTAGTTTTGTAAGTCATCTTTACTGATACTGAATGCTTTTGATCTTGATATCTGACCTACACAAAGTCAAAACAAAAAAGTCAAGCTGTTCTAACCCTGTTAAGTACTTTAAAGTCAGCTAGATATCTTAACAGTAACTTATAGATTCAGGGAACCTAGGTATAAGGTAGGCATGTAAGAAGTGTGTGTGTGAGAGAGAGAGAGAGAGAGAGAATGTGTGTGTGTGAGAGAGAGTGTGTGTGTGTGAGAGAGAGAGAGAGAATGTATGTGTATGTGTGAGAGAGAGTGTGTGTGTGAGAGAGAGAGAGAGTGTGTGTGTGTGTGAGAGAGAGAGAGAGTGTGTATGTATGTGTGTGTGAGTGTGTGTGTGTGTGTGTGTGTGTGTGTGAGAGAGAGAGAGAGAGAGAGAGAGAGAGTATGTGAGTGTGTGTGAATAGACAGGATTCCAGAGCAAGACAAGGCCCAGAGAAATACTGTTTCAGGTATGCAATAGCCAACAGGCTTCCTTTCAAAGCTGTTTCTGTGTCATTGATTTGTTCCCATCATTCTTTAAGTCATCATTAAATTCTTTAAGTCATTAAACCTGATACAGATTTAAGAAACAAAAGTGTTACGAAAACATTTTCACTTTGAAAATAATTATATAAACGGAGAAGAGGAGAGGGAGTACCAATTGGAAATAGCATGGACTTTGAATCCTTAAAGCCCACCTCCAGTAACACACCTCTTCCAGTAAGGCCACACCTCTCAATCCTACATAAATAGTCTACCAACTGGGGACCAGGCATTCGAACATATGAGCCTATAGGGGCCATTCTCAATCAAACCACCACACATCCCTTGTAACTGTTATTGAGTCTAGATCCTACATTTGGGAGTAAACATGTGGTATGTCTTTTTTTTTTCCCACCATAATTCATTTACCCACTTACTTGGATCTCACTTACTTATCTCACTTGGATGATTTGAGCAGGATTGTCTCCTAATCATTTAAGTTCTTTATGTATCTTAGATATCAAACCCCTGCCAGGTGTATAGGGAGCAGAGATTCTCCCCATTCTCCAGGTGTCTCTTCCCTGGACCGTTGTTTCTTTTGCTGTGCACAAGGTTCTCCGTCCCATAGAATCCCACCTGTCCGTTCTTGCTGTTGTTCTCTGAGTTATTGGAGCCTTGTAGGAAGTCCTTCCCTCACCTGTGTTCCCTATTTGTGGTTGTTTGAAGGAAAATGGCCTCCAAAGGGAGTGGCACTATTAGGAGGTTGTGGCCTTGTTGAAGGAAGTGTGTCACTGTGGGAGTGGGCTTTGAGGTCTCTTTTGCTCAAGCTTCCCTCAGTGAGACTGCAGTTGACTTCCTGTTGCCTGCAAGATGTCGGACTCTCGGGGCTGCAGCACCACATCTGCCTGCAGGCCACCATGCTCCCTACGATGATGACAATGGACTGAACCTCTGAAAGAGTAAGCCAGTCCTCTCAAATGTTTCTCTTATGAGAGTTGTCACGGGCACTGTATCTCTTCACAGCAACAAAAGCCCTAACTAAGACAGTTTTTCTCCAGCAGTTTCAGAGTTTCAAGTTTTGCCGTAAGGTCTTTGATCCATTTTCAATTTATTTTTGTATAGCGTTAGAGATAGGGGTGTAGTTTTGTTCTTCTGTATGTGGTAGCCACATTTTCCCAGCACTCTTGTTGTCTGAGCATGTTTGCTGACATTCAGATGGCTGTAACCGGGTGGGTTTATTTGAGGTGCACTCATTGGCTGTTTTTGTTTGAAACCACGTTGAAACACAGTCTTTAGTCTGTATTTCCCTGAGCATTTCTGAAACAACACCACCAGAGTGCCCATTGATCTCTGCTCATAGTCCTCAAAAGCTTACATAACCTGCATCACCAAACTTTTCCACATTCTGAACCAGTTGCAAAGGCCGATGGACTGCTTGGTCACAGTAACGGTGACGATCTTGGTGTGTTCTGTATTCTTTACCTTTTCTCATCATGGTGACAGCATAGTTGACAGAAGCAGCTTAAAGAGTTTTACTTCTGTGCACACATCAGTTCCATAATGGCAGAGATGGCAAAGCCCCTAGGGTAGCTTGGTCTGAGCCACAAGTGCCTGTAACTGCCATTTCTCTGTCTCGACTGATAAGGAAGCAGAGAGCTTAGCCCACAGCAGAAGTGGTTATCACCTTCTAAACCTGCCCCCAACAACTCACATCTGTTAAATGGGCCACAGTTTCTAAGGTTCTACAACTGCCCAAGTAGCTAGGGACCAAGGGCTTAGGATACAGGAGCTTAGGAGAGGCATTTACATTACAAACCGTAAGAGTTTATGTGTCTGTTCTTGTGCGGATGCCGTGCTAATTTTGTTCCTGTGGCTCTGTGGTGTGATCTGAAATGAGGTATTACAAGAATTCAGGCATTGTTCTTTCTACATGCCATGGCTTGGGCTGTTATAGAGTTGTGTGTCTCTATATGAATGTCAGGATGTTTTTTTTTATATTCAATGTTTTTTTAATTGACTTTTCATACGTATAAAGGATGTCATTGAAATTTTGATAGGGTTTACATTAAATCTGTAGATCCCTTTTAGTAATGTAGCTAATTTTACAAAATTAGTTGTACCAATCCATGAGCTTCGAACGTCTTTTTATCTTCTACTGCCTTCTTCAATGTATTCCTTGAGAACTTTAAACATTTCATTGTAGAAGACTTTCACCTCCTCTTTGTTTGACTTTATTTCTTTTTTTTTTTTTTTTTTTTTTGGTTTTTCGAGACAGGGTTTCTCTGTGGCTTTGGAGCCTGTCCTGGAATTAGTTCTGTAGCCCAGGCTGGTCTCGAACTCACAGAGATACGCCTGCCTCTGCCTCCCGAGTGCTGGGATTAAAGGCGTGCGCCACCACTGCCTGGCTTGACTTTATTTCTGAAGCTGTTGTGAGAACCACTGTTTTTCTTCTGCCTTTCTTATTGTGCCCATTACTGTTACATAGAAAAATCTACTGATTTTTATGTTAATTTGGGATCCTGCTGCAAGGGTTCTCTAACTTAGTCTTTTAGAGTTTTTCAAACGCAGGCTCATGCGTCTGCAGACAGGGCTAGTGGGACTTCTTCCTGTCTGTATACCTTGTGTTTTATCTTGTCTTATTTGCCTAGGACCTTAAGAATTACACTGAATGAAACTGTTTCCACTTGTCTTCTTCCTAGTTTTAGGGGAAAATATTTCAGTTTTTGCAACTTTGAAGTTATTCAGAATTCCTTCCCCTCTCTCTCAGTGTTTACAAAAGGAAATGGCAAATGTATTATATGTACCCATTTTAGAAATCTGGAAGAAAGGTATCCAGGAACACAAAGAATTCTTGTACCCCTTCTACACGTCTGAGGTCTGTTTGGTGACCTCATGAGATGAATTTGAAAATAATTGCCTTATAATACTGAATTTATAAAATAAGCATTCAGTACACAAAAGTATCAAACAATCAATATTGAAATCGCTAGAAGATAATATATTAACAAATACAGTGTTGGGCAGTATTATAAAGTATATTGTATTCATAGTGCAAGCATCATGATATAATTTTGATGAGGCAGTGACATAATTCTTTGCAGGTTTGGTGAGCCCAGTCATGTCTCTCAGGCCCAGCGATCTAAGAGTAGATGGTGCCAATCTTACTGTGCGCCCATGTAATAATCGCGGGGTGGACTGGACTGGAGGGCCTATGGGCAGCCTTAACCCTGCGAGCACAGTGGGGTCAGACAATGGTTCCTCACATCTGCTGGCTGTTCTGTGACTGTGGGATAAACAATGCTGACGACTATTTAGTCATCGTCATACTGGAGTCAAGTCCCTGAGGATTCCCAGAGCAGTAAAAATTTAGAAGCTAAATGTTTAACTTTCCAGAATGTTTAACTTTCCTGCACTAGACAAAGCAAGACTCGCAGAAGCAAACTTCCTTGTTCACTAAACACTCGGTCCAGAAATTGAGAGATCACACATGCAAACAGTGAACTTTGCACTGTTGGATGTATAAACTTCACAAGCCAAAAATAGGCTCTGCTTCTGAGCCAAGAGCCCCCATTTCTAACGACAAACGTATGGCGGCTAAAGCCTTTTAAATGGTAGGTTTCGTTCCTCCTTTGTCCCTCTGCCGTGGCTGAGCCGGGTTAAGTCTGTCTGAACCAGGGAGAAGAAACACATTGCCTCTTTAGGGTTTTCAGAGGCATCCAAAGAAAGGTCCTAAATAACCAGATCTGTTAGATTTCAGAATCCTCCAGGGGGCACCAGAACATTCCAGTGCAGTTGGCCATATTTCATTAAAGCCAGGAAGGCTAACTGTGTTGCCTTATTATAATCGGTTCCCTATGGTAACTTTTCCAGTTGTGTTGACATTCCTCCTGTGTTCACTCTTGCCGCGTTTGTGAGTCTATGGAATATTTTTGCCTCTCTGAAGAGGAGGAGGAAAGGAAAAAGTTCATCCCTTGGATGAGCTCTAAGACACTGAAGCCATGTCTCCTCTGGACAAATGCACAGGCTCTCAGCCCATTCTGAGGGAAGGATTGTCCAAATGTTCCCAGTCTTGCTGGGGAGAAAACGCTGAGGAAACTGAGAATTCCATTCACATCCTCAGCCTAATACTGCACATAAGACACCCTGTTATTATCATTATTAATAATACACACAGTGACGTCAGACCAGCGTTCATGGTAGATTTTTATATGAATTTTGTGCAAAAGCAAGAGGTTGCCAGGCTACTGCATAATATTACTCAGTTCTGGTCCAGGAGGACAGAATTCCAGCGGGCCTCCCGAGCCTGGTCCCTCCAATTAGTGGCTACTTCATTACGAATAAAGAACCCTCATTACTGTGGGCCTTCAAGTGAAATAGGATCCCGTACCTCTTGAAATCCGTCTTTCTGAGTACAGACAGTTCCCAACTTACAAACAATCCACTTAGGAACCACCAAGGCATTCAGAAGCTGCTGAAGCCTCCTGCAGCTGCTGCCTGGGCCCCCTGCCCGGCCCCCTGCCCCGCCCCACCCCCGCTGGCTCTCCTGGTCTGCTCAAGGCAGAGCTGCCCACCCCACTGCAAAGCCAGCTGCCCACCTGCCCTTTGGACTGCAACTCTAGCAGGGGCTTCAGGGAGGCCTCTGAGCTACCGCTGGTTTTATAGTTGCGCTCAGCTCTGGGGTAAATAAGCTTTTGTGGCCTGGCCTGGGAACCGAACCACCATTACAAAAGGGGGAGGGTGGAGGGAAAAAAAAAACTTGTGTCCTTGGGAAAATGTATTTTGCATCCCCGATACCCAGCTGACAAACACAGAGTGACTGACAGCTGTCTTCCATCTCCTTACCTGGGGAGGAGGAGAAGGATCCTGGGGCCTCAACAAACCCTTTTATCCCCGTGGGTCTCACATCCACTGTCAAACAATAGCATTGGTGTAAATACACCCTAAGCCTCTGTCTGGCATAATGACTTCAGTTGATCAGGCTCTACTCTCGTGTCTTTCTTCCTTTCATTCCTTCATCCATCCATCCACTCAGGGGCGTTTTACTCAAAGCCCTTGCATTGTGCCAGACTCCAGGCTTAACGCTGAGGGTGCAGTCAAACAAGACCGGTCCTAGCCCTCAATGGGCTCAGTGTTCAGAGGGAGAGACACATGTCTAAGCAAATGCTTATGAACCAAGTGCTGTGATTGAGATGCGCCCTGGCTCCTGCGGCTCATTCACTCTGGTTTTGATTTTCATCGTCTCCTCTCCCCAGTTATGGAAACAGATTCACTGGGAACCCAGGCTTCTGCATCTGCCTTTATGGCAGCTTGGCTTAGGCCTCTGGCTCTCCTCCCTGAACCACTGAGAAAGCAAATACAGGAGATCTTTCCACCAAATTACAAGTATTACATCTTCTTCCTGCTCAGTGGAAGCACAGCCTAAAGGCTTTTCCTTCCGCAGGGCCTTAGTTTACCTACAGAAACACAGGATTGTTTTTGCATTGACGTCTGGGTTGCCCGCAGTCCTGGTACTCACGCTGACCTGGGTGTGTTGGCCCACACTTGGAATCCCAACACTTCAGAGGAGAGGCAAGAGGATTGCAGTGGGTTAGAGGCTAGCTTGGGGCTACAATGTCAGGCCAGCCTGGGCTCCAGAGTGAGAGCCTATCTCAAGCAATAACAACACATTTCTGTTTCCCTCAGTTCCTTCTAGATGCATACACATGTCCTCTTCCACATATTAATCTCTGTCTGTTCTACCAAAAGTTCCCGCTGGTTTCCTATGCCTACTCCTCGCACATTATTAAAAGTAACGCACCTACCTGTGATTCTAACAGGTCCATCTATCATTGGAGGTGATATAACACAGGGGAGAAAGTCTGAGTTCTGACTCTGTGTCTTGAAGCCTAATGTTTGAAATTACGTCATTATGAAAGTTTCTGAGCAAGGAAGTGGTCCCAGAGGAGTGGCCTGGGGGAAGATTGCTTTGGTAGTCCCAGGAAGGGTGCTTTAAGACCAAAGAAGAGGGAAGATGCTTAAGAGAGGCTTTGTAGTGGTGATAATGAAAGTGTATAGCCCAATAATATGGGTCATTATTGTTACAAAATTATATAACTTACATGTCCATCAATACAAATAGTTTGCTAATTATAACTAGGAATCATACCTTGGATGGGTGGACAAGTAGGTAGATAGATGGATGGGTGGATGGATGCATGGATGGATGGATGGATGGATGGATGGATGGATGGATGGATGGATGGATGGGTGGATGGGTGGATGGATAAATGGTAGATGGATAAATTTAATCAGACCATTTTGTTTTTAATATTCTATTTTAGTCTGTTTTATGCTTTAATTAAATGTGTAGTGTGTGGGAGTTTGTGCACAAGAGTGAAGTCCCTCAGAGGCCAGAAGATGTCAGATGCCCTGGAGCCAGGGTTACTGGTAATTGTAAACTACCTGATATTGATGCTGGGCAAACTCAGGTCCTCTATAAGAGCAGGTAGTGCTCTTAACCACTGAGCCGTCTCTCCAGCCCGTCTGTTCAAGACTGATTCTGAGCTAATTCAATTTTTTAAACTAAAACACAAAAGTTTTTATATATCTTTTTTTTCTTGTTTTTTTTTTTTTGTATCCTAAAAATAGTTAATCTAAAACAATGCTAAGTAGGCTTTCAGATCTCTTTCATCTCCTTGCAGTGTGCCCTGAGCTGCTAGGCACATGAGGTTTTAATCGATAATAGATCATTAAATCTTATTTCAAGTGTGAATTGTTCTTGCAGCACTAAATGTATTCTGGGGGGGGATTATTTTAAGGGACCTGAAAAGTGAGAAAGCTGTCTTGTGACTTTTAACTGTAATACATTTCCCCAAAGAGTATGGTTAAAGCTACCCACTTCCACCTTTTTCCCTTCTACTTCTTAACGAAATGGCTTGTTGCATGAATTCAGCTGTTTTTTTTTTTTTAAATCAAGACTAGAGCCCCTCCGCTGTTGAATTCATGCTGTCTTATTGATATAAGCCTCAGCTGGTCTAGTGTGTTTGCCCTCTCTCTAGTCCTCCTGGAGCCTAGAAATATATACATCTATAACTTAAGGCCCAACATTACTCTACAGAAATGGAATGGGGCATGCATTTCTCTGGGACAGCAAGCATTCAAAGTGTACTCTCCTATTTGGCTTCCACTTGTACCAACAGAATGTATGGTGAATTCTGACCTTGGTTGTGAAAGGTAAAAACCCGTGAATTTCTGAATACAGAGAATGCTAGAAAATTAACTAGCTCTTTTTAGTTTGCTAGTAAGAAAAACATCTTAATAATTACTCATTGTTGTCAGAGACTGCTCCTTCATCTCCTGCCACCAAGACTTGAAATAACCACACAGAAACTATATTAATTGCAATACTGTTTGGCCAATAGCCTAAGTGTCTTTCTAGCTAGCTCTTATATCTTAAATTAACCCATTTCCATTATTTCATATTTTACCCTGACATTCATGGCTTATCAGCAATGCTCAGGCAGCTGTCTCCTATGAAGGCAGCTACATGGCATCTCACTGACTCTGCCTATTCTCTCTATATATCTCTTTCAGCCTGGCTTTAGTCTGTTAAGCCATTGGCCGAAAGCAACTTCTTTAGTAATATATGGCAATAAACATGTTCATAGCATACATCACCTCCCCTTTTCTGTATAAATAAAAAGGAAGTTTTAACTTTAACATAGCAGGATTACATATAACAAAACAGGTATCAAGCAAGAATTACAGTTAAAACATTTATATCTACTCTATCTTTTATCATAACTAAGAAAAACTATAATTTTAACTATCTATTCTTCAGCTCCATCAAAGACTCCAGAAGGATATAATATTACCTAAGTAAACAGGAAGTGCATTGTAAGCCACTTCCAGAACTCTAGAATTGACAAAGACATCTCGCTGCTTGAACAGTCACCCACAGTTCTTCTGTAACATTGGGGCACCCATCTTCAGCCTATATCATCCATATACTATCTAGCAGACTTTCCCATGAGGCAGGAAATTTCAAAGACAGTTCTGCCTCTATTGGAAGTTTATCAGTCACTTTCTTCTGTGTCCTGTAGAATGTCTGGCAGACTCTTTCATGAAGCAGGAACCCTGAAGGACTGTCTCACCTTCTTTAGGCAAGTTCAGCAGTCATTTCTCTGTGTGTCCTACATATCCAATTTATACAACATAACATCAAGCAGTCTAGGCAAGAGCAGTTTCTTGCCCAAATGGCTAATAAACTCCATAAGGAGCCTCTTCGATGTCCATCATCTACTTGAAGTAGATTGGTGCTGCCAGGAGCAGATGTGTTCATTATCATAAAAACTCCTAAGTCCTTAAACATTTTAAATGCTTAATATTCTGTAGGTCTTTGAAAGGTTTAAAGATTATCTAACAGAAATATATCTCTATATATCTAGAAAACCTAATTAACATGACTACAAGCTTGACTAATATAGATGACTATCTATTAGCCTATTTTTCTTAATTATACATTATATTTTTAAATGAGTTGCACAAACACAATACCTTAGTCAAGAGCAGAAGTATACATATAACAAAATTGACCTTAAATTTGTATCAATAGACCAAGATCCATACCAATACAAAGTATTCGTTTCTCTAGTATATCTCCCTTTAAAAGTAAACAAACATTTATAAACAATACTTGAGAATTTGTGTGTAGTTCTCTCCAAACTGCTTTGGCCTATGATAGGGCAGAGTAGAGCTAGGCGAGAAAACTAAACTGAATGCTGGGAGAAAGAAGGCGGAGTTAGTGAGAAGCCATGTAGCTTCTCTGGAGACAGACACCAGACACTGAACAGAACTTTACCTGGTAAGCCATGTGTCAGTACACAGATTAATGGAAATGGGTTAGTTTAGGATATAAGAACTAGTTAAAAATATGCTTAAGCTATTTGTCAAACAGTATTACAAATAATATAGTTTTATGTGGTTATTTGGAGTCTAAGCAGCCGGGAATGAAAGAGGCCCTCCCCCAACAACTCATGAGCAACTTTGTTAGTGAAAATACAGTAGATAATGAAAAATAAAGATTCACCAATCTTATATTTATTTTCTTCTGAGGGTGCTTCTTGAGTTCATCTTCGTGTTATTATACCCATGTCCCTAATTGTCCCATCAGTTTGAAATTTTGTTGAGAGCAAGGATTATATTTTATACATAGCTCTTATATGTTTTTTACTTTTGTAGCTACCTGTACAGATAGGTGTGACTGCCTTCCATGGTCATAAATACAAGCTATTACACATAACTCTACGTAATACCCCAAACATGACTTCCTAAGAAAGCTTTTCAAATAGGTTCATCTCTTATTTACTTTATGCTTACTTTTTAGTTCTAATGGTAGAGATTCAGAAAAGCTCAATAATTTACCAAGAACTGCAAAGCTAGGGAGCCTCTCATCTGGACATAGAACCCAGACATTTTAGTCCCCAAATTGGATGCCTTTCTGCCCCCAACATGTTGCCATGGGAGTTAATAACCATTGATGGCATATCTGAAATCATATGAAGATAATTCCACAGAAGCATCCTTCTTTTCCTAACATACAGCAGACTCTTCATGCCATTTCCCAGGCAGTATTGACAGAGAGAATAGCTCAAAAGACTGCTGGAGTGGCGAAAATATTCTACACGTGTTTCTGAGTGGTAGACGTGGGCGTGGGCGCATGTTTAAAAGTTCATGGAGCTGTAAACGTCATAGTTTATTCTTGCATAGAAGTTACACCTCAGTAAGAACAGTTTAAAAATAGCTGATGCTGTGAAAGAATAGAATAAAATGAGTTTAAATTAGAAATCCTCAGAGAAGGAACCCGTGCCTTTGGTGTTTCTCTATGCAACGTTTTTATTTCTCCACTGTTTTACAAATGTATCTTGTAGATCCAAGTATTGAAAGACCATGTCTCTGAACATTCTGGAAAAGGGACTCCTGCTTTCCAGGGAATATATGCTTAACATTTGGAAGCTAGTTTGCAGAGCGAAAACAACACCCTAAGAACATCAGAAGTTCACTAAGGAGACGTCAAGGACTTCTCGGTTGTAAGATTGTGATAAAAGAAAACACTGAAGAATTAGCTAGCAGCTTTCAGTTCCATACTTCCACATCCTTCCCAATAATTACACAACATTTCTAACTTTCAGTAGCATTAAAGTGAGTGTGGGAAGATCTTGAACACCTCAGTGACTTTTGATACTTCACTAATCATCAGATACTATTGATAGCATTTTTGATGATCTAGCAAGGGATAATAAAATAAATCTTTGAGTAGTTCTCAATTTTTACAGTACTGTTTAACCCTAACCCAGTTACAATGCTATACCTAGAATCTTAAGTCATTTAATTGCCTCTTAATTCTATCCTTGCTTTGTTAGGATAGTCTAGCCTTGATTATGGTGCAAAGAGATACCCAAAATAGTCCAAGGAAAGTATCTAAGTTATCAGGGTGTCTTCCATTAAACATTCAAGGCAAGCAACCCCTTTACAGTCCTGGACACTCACCTTCCATCCTTGATTGATATGACATCCCCATCTTCAAGAAAGAGAAAGAACACATATCTTATAGGGCACGCCTGAGAATGCTGCCGCTCTGCCTATTCCACTGGAAAAAACTCTGTCTCGTAGCTACACTTCTGTGGGGGAGAGTCAAGAAAGATACAGAAGAGGAATTGGATTTCAGAAAGCAGTTCGCTGCCTCAGCCACAGGAGCACTTTCTCATCCCAGTGAAAGACTTGTGTTGTCAAGCCTGTGCTGAAAAAGGAATGATTGCTAATCAAAACATTATGGATTGGGTGCATACAAATGATGCAACCCAAGTGTTCCAAGGCTGCTGATCTGGAACTAACTGGACTGTAACCAATTCTGTCAAGATGTGGCCAAGAGTTGCTACATGCCTAGTCTTCTCCTCTATCCCTCCAAGGAGACATTCTACAAAGAATAAAGCATAAAGCTCCCCCAAGCAGAGATATGTTCTGAAGAGCAGTTAACCATCCTGTATGGGATGACGTGTGTGTGTGTGTGTGTGTGTGTGTGTGTGTGTGTGTGTGTGTGTGTGTGAGAGAGAGAGAAGAGAGAGAGAGAGAGAGAGAGAGAGAGAGAGAGAGAGAGAGAGAGAGAGAGAAAGAGGAGAGAGACTGGTCATCATTAAACATACTAAATGTAAACTGCAGGCAGGTTTAGCATGTTTCAGTCAAGAAGTATTATCCAATTATTAACTTCTCCAATAATGCATAGATATGAATAAATGAAATAGCCAAAAGAAATAATGACATTATTTGAAAACTCTAGTATATGGCCTGTGACATGGCTCATCAGGCAAAGATGCTTTCCATGCAAGCCTGGAGACATGAGTGCCATCCCTGGAACCCACAAAAAGGTAGAAGGAGAGAATAGATTCTACTTCTACATGGAAATGTGTCACATGCCCCCCTCCATCACACACACTCATTTTTTAAAATTTGTTTAAAAGTACTGCCGAGCACAAGGGCTATGGATAGGATGAAAAGGAAACATTGTTCTCTGCCATCTACTGATGTGTATGCTTCTCATATTAGAGAGAAATCGATAAGACTGGTACTCTGCCCTCAGTCTTGTGACCCAAGTTACTACTTCCACTAATGACCTGAAAGAGGAAGTGAATCCAGTCAGTTAAGTTTTCTGATGACAGAATTGGTTTCTTAAGTTAAAAACAGAAAACAGGAAAAAAAATTACCAACTGAGTAAACATGAAAAGCATTAAGATGTGAATGCTGGCCTCTGCAGTCGGAAATGCATCTGCATATTGTTAATTATACGGTTTGGGATAGTTTGACTGCCTGTATTTCAGCTTCGTGTACCTCTACCTCTGATCCTGTATCTGAGGATGTCATTGTATAATGAGTAAAAGCTGGAGTTCTAATACAAGAAGCTAGATTGACAAACTTTTAATGCATTGGGGTGTTTTTAACAAAATGGCAAGGGAAAGCAGTCTCCGAAGTGCTACCACCATCGTTTGGGATCTGAGATTTAGCAAAATTAAGAGGGTTCCGTGATGTAGTGAAATCGACTCCGAGTTGAGTAAGCTTGGGCACATTGCCTCATGTTCTAAACCCCAGTTTCCTTCTTCCTGACTGAAATAGCAGCAAAACCATATTACAGGGGCATTCTGCAATTCCACTGGGAGCCTGTGTATGTGGATCATTGAGTGCCGCTGGGGGCAACGGGGAAGACTCGCAGTGTCCGAGAAAACCTGAGTAGTCATCCAGCAAACCATGTGTGCTTGGACTTCTAAAAGCAGCAATTAGCAGTGGGAAAGCTTTGCAGGAGGAGGAACCCGTTTTCACCCATTCCAGGAACCTCCCTTTCTTCATCGGTGTTTTGCATGCCTGCAAACTGCAAGGCACATCACTTTCCCTTTATAAAATGAGAGAATGTAACCTCTACCTCCTGAAGCTCATAATGCAGACATGGGGAGTCACATTTTGGTAGTGACAGTTCTGTGTGCCGGCGGTAGAGAAGGAGAGCTGTTGGTTTTACTAAGGAGCACGTCAGGAAAGGTTCTCAAAGGAACAGAGCTTTGATTGAAGGCATGAAAGGTAAAAATTATCACATGGACAGGAAGTGGGAATGTAACAAGTCTTTCTCTGTCCCACCAGACAGCTCCCAAATGACAACACAGAGACTTCTTATTAATTATGAAAGCTTGGCCTAAGCTTAGGCCTGTTTCTAACTATCTATTACAACTTAAATTAACCCATTTCTATTCATTTACATGCTGCCGTGTGGCCCATGGCTTTTACCTCTCCTCCTGCATGATCTGCTTCTGCTTCCTCTGTGTCTGACTGGTGACTTCCCCTTTCTTCTTCCCAGAGTTCTCTCTGTCCAGAAGTCCTACCTATACTTCCTGCCTAGCTCTTGGCCACTCAGCTCTTTATTACACCGATCACAGTAACACATCTTCACACAGTGTGCAAATGTCCCACAGCATGGGAAGGCATTCCAGGAAGAGGACATACGGGAAAACAGAGGCAAATCTAACCCGCTGTGGCTGCCAGGCCGGAATGTAGACGGCCTGAAGGACATGGTGCTGAGGTGATGTGGAAGGACATGGAGGTGTCGCAATCATCCTGGGTCTAGTGTGGAGATGAGAAAGAGCCTAGCGGGGTCATTCCTCTCTCTGCTGCAGCTAGGCTGATTTAAGGCAAATCATTTTCTCCTCTCATTCTCTTTTCTACCATGAGGAAAATGCAGTATTAAACGGCTGTAAAATGGTACTCCAAAATGACTCTTCAACCTATGACCTCCATTTGACTTTTGGTTTTGTAGTCAAAACACTCTAGAACCTGGGCTTTGGAAAGCAGAGTAAAGGAAAACTGGAATGGGCTTGGTGGTTTGTGAAACAACAGTGTCTGAGTGGAAGTCACATGACATACTTTTACAGACATGGGTGGGCTGAGTCTGTGGGGCTGTCTGATGTCCAGATGGAGACACAAACGTTTGTCTAGTGTGAAGTGTTTCCGTGGATGTGGAGGTTCTGGTTAGAGGTTCTCTTTATTGTCCTACAAATTCAGCGCAAAGCCGGAACCTAATGTTCTCATAGCATATCCTTTATTGCCAAGTTGTTAAAAGTCGTAGTGCGTGGCTAGGAGGGATCTTCCTTGTATCAAAAGCACTGTTACCCTCCTAACCACAGCAAGATCCATGTACGGCTCCCTCTCTTTCTCCTTTTTTCCACTTCTTTATTGACTTCAACTTTCCCCCTCTCTCAAATCTACCTGCGCACCAAGCTCCCCAACTTAGATCAAAAGCCGGCTCAGCCAACATCTATCCAGTTCTTTATGGAGAACTGCCTGCCCCTCCACATCCCCACATGCCTTTCTAGCTCTGATTCTTTCTTTAACTGAGGTCCTGAACATGACAAGTCCAGGCATTGGGCTTTATCACCATGTAGACTATGGACTTACAGTCTCCAATACCAGTGTTGCCTACTGCACTCCCATCTCCTTGATCTTCTTCTGAAACCTCTAATTATTTAATTTTTGACGTGTATTTATTTATTGAAATGGAACATACTTGTGTGTAGAGGTCAGAGCAAAACAACTTGCAGAAGCTGGCTCTGTTCTTCTGTTATGTGGGTTTGGGAATTGAACTCAGATCATCAAGCTTATGGAAAGCCCCTTTAAAAGTTGATCTATGAAAACCAGCCCACAATCACAATCCCAGAGAACCTAGACAACAATGAGGACCTAAGAGAGACACACATGGATCTAATCTACATGGGAAGTAGAAAAGGACTGAGTAAATTGGGAGCATGGGAACCATGGAAGAGGGTTGAAGGGGAGGGAAGAGGAAGGAAGGGGAGCAGAGAAAAATGTATAGCTCAATAAAAATCAATTTTTAAAAAAGTTGATTTATATTGCCAGTCCCTAACACATCTTATTCTTCAAAACATTTCTTTGCCATTTAGTTACAGTTTTTTCAAACATAATGCTAGACCACTGTTATTAAGAATTGATGCATTTATTCTCTGGACCAGAGAGAATATGCTCTTTTTTTTCTTTCTTGCCTTCTTAGAAAAAAATGCCATGCTATAAAGTAAGGGACAGAACATTTATGAATATATTCAAGTAGTTAATTTCTATGTACTAGTTCCATGATGAAAGCATGGAAAGGCACTGGGAAAATGGTTTTCTGTGTTAAAAAGCACACACTATACAAATGTGAGGACCATAGTTCAAATCCCTAAAACCCATGTAAAGGCACAGTAACACGTCTGTTATCTCAGTGCTCCTGTTGTAGACTAGAGATCGAAGCTGACAGTCCACAGCTGCAGGCAGGCCAGCCAGGCTGGAGGATGCAGTGGCAAGACCCTGTCTCAAACAGGGTGGGAGGCGAGGAGCAGCACCCAGGTTTGTCCCCTGGCCTCCACACATACTCTGTGACCAGAGGTTCCTCTTGCACACACAAGCTTTCTGTAAATATATGTTACAGCCGTTCATATCATTATGTGCACATTTTCATAAACCTTTATAAACTCATCCATTGAGTTTAAGATACAGATTAATAGGCATGTAGAGGGTAATACACAGAATTGCAGGATATGACCAGTTCCTACACAAAGCACGTGTACTCCGCCCCAGTGGCCTTTGCACTTGGAATTCTCTTCCTGCATGATTTCTGAGTGGTTCCTTTCTCATTTCTTCCTGATTTCTTCTCCAATATTGTTTACTCAGGAGACTTTTGTAGAGCTCTATCCTAAACCAGAAAATAAGAGCCACCGTTTTCCCCAACTTCATACTCAATGCTGTCTTGCATTTCTTTCATCCACACAGTAGAAAGTAGGCAAGAAAGCACACGATCAAATGGATCCCTTACACATCCAGCCACCTGGAACTTGTAAGTGTTCAATAACATTTCCTGGGAAGAAGGGAAAAAAGAGGGGAATTGAATAAATGTGAAGGTAGGAAAGCTGATGATCAGCCTAGACTGAAGTTCAAATGCATTCAAGTAACCACGCTGGAGTGAAAGTGAAGCGGAACCTTGGAAAGTCAGGCCCACTACCGGGAATAGGTGAGTTAATTGTATGTTGTCTTTCTGCTTCATGTGTGTCTGTATGACTCAGGACCGACTAGCTTTCCTCCTATCCCAGCAAAGCCTGGAGTCACAGTTTGACAGGAAAGGCAAAGTAAGCAGTTCTCTCTTTCTTCAGAGCAGTGTGTTGATTCTGGTATTCTCCACAAATTACTAGTGAAGTTGTTGGGTTTATATTTGTTCGTCTCATTGTGATCTCATAGACAAGTGTATAGGTGTGTTCTCAACATTGCCTGCATTAGCTTTGTTGATGCTCACAGTAGCTAATAAGTTGCTGCTGGGAAACTCTTCCGTTGACACCTGATCCTTCTGATGTGACTCCAGTAATAGCCATCCCTGCTTTCTAGTACGGTGTATTTTTTTGATTACCTTCTGCCCCTGCTGTCATAGCCCTGGGATCAGTAATTGGGTCAAGGAGCCTTGCTTACTTGCATGAAGAGGTGCACACCAGTTCATTGCTTGCACGTTAGCCATTCTGCTTAGACCTTGAATATTCTGAGCCAGAAAATACATTTCAGATGATTTCACCTTCACACCAAAGCCAAGAAAGCAGAACCACTAGACCCCTGTCTCACTTTTATGGCCATCAAGGAAAAAAGTATTTAAACGGTCTGGAGTAGAGAGAGCCCTACAGAAACACTGCAGCTCAGGGTGTGAGACGGACTAATGTTCAGTAGTTGCATTCAGACACATTTAGTCACCAGATGTGTGTGAGCGGTGCCTCAGAACTCGTGTCTGCGAGGCCTGAAACACTGCCAGTGAGCCTTGGGAGCTCACAGATGCCAGAAATAGCATGGCAAGCAAATATTGTCCTATTTTTACAAACTCGAGTTTGATACAGTAAATCCTACCGTGGTGTTTAACCAAGCCGAAAACGGATTGCTGCATACAGTAAGCACTGTGTTGCAAGAACCATATACAACTTAGGAAGGAAATACGACTGTTCTGATGAGTTTACTCTGAGTCTACATCAGAAGAGCCGTACCTTCTCACTGTATTCGGTATGTTTCATAGTCCCCTCTATCCATAAACTGCAATGAAATGCAGAAACTGTACTGGAACTGCATCTTTTCTGGCTAAATGTAGTTTGTATTGAATTTTTTTTAGAGCCCTTTATATATGAGTGCTGCTGTCATTGGCATCATTCACTCCTCCCTCCTGTCCTCCTCCCAGTGTCCCCCTCCCAAATTCATGACCTCTCTTTCTGTAAGTCTCATTACACGTGTGCATGTTAGATCCATGTGTTCTCGTCTTTGGTTAGGAATAAAAGAGCAAAGTCATGAACTATCAGTGTGGAGAGACTGAGAGACTACAGAGACACAAGGCTAGGAAATGTGGACAACTGGAAGCTGACAGATTTGACAGCTCACATGAAATGGATTTGTCTCTTGAAATACTGCACGCCTCTAAGGCTCGTGCAATCAGACCACTTGAGATCTAGCAACCTGTATAGGAGCTCCTCCCTGTAAGGCAACCGATTCTTCCACTCTCCACAACCTTTGACCCCTTGGAGCTCTTCATGTAGAACTTCCCCCATCCACACTGGCTTGTCATCTGATGTCATTATGCAGGTCTTGTTCCAGTAACCATATTATTGAGAGTTCCTGGGTACGTTCTCCCTGTCACATCGGCAGGAGACAGGATCTTGTAAAAGCAAGGTTTGGCTTTATGCTATCCATAAGGACCACTTTAAATCTTGTGTGCTAGGCAAGTATTGTACCACGGAGTTTGCACCTAGCCCCCAAGTAAATTCCTAAAATTCGAAATCACAAAGAATGTTTTCTGAAACTACAACAGAGCTAAGCTATAAATTGGTTGCAAGTATTTAACTGTGTCATCTCCCAAATTATTAGAAATAGAAAAAAATATCTATCCACATAGCTCATGGGTCAAAAGAACACATCACAGGGGAAATCAATATGCATTTTGAGATTGAAGAAGGGAAATCACAACGTATCAAGCTGAATGGGATGCACATAAAGGAATGCTTTAGGGGAGCTTGTACCATTGAATGTTAACTTTAGGAAATAAGAATGTTCTTGAGCTGTAACCTACTTCTCAAAAACTAAAATAAACAACTAAATAAACCTATTCTGCTGTAAGGAAAGAAATTATTAAGAGCATAGACAAATCAAA
Organism: Microtus pennsylvanicus; assembly: GCF_037038515.1. Classification (NCBI taxonomy): domain Eukaryota; kingdom Metazoa; phylum Chordata; class Mammalia; order Rodentia; family Cricetidae; genus Microtus; species Microtus pennsylvanicus. The sequence goes on along the minus strand of NC_134597.1, from coordinate 5,971,983 downwards.
TTATAAACCAAAAAACAATGTAGAAAACCAAAAACTGGCCCTCTGAATAAAAATCATTCAAATGGACACCCTGCCTAGATTGACTGGGAACAAAAGAGAGAAGCCATGGACTGTCAGCATGGAGACAGCAAGGTCCTACAGATGCTCGGATGGAAGATGACGGCAGGGACAGCTTCAGGCCCACAGGGCCAATAATTCACACGAAATGGACCAGTTCCTCAAAATACACAAAAACAATAGAGTGTCTGTTTACTAATATAGCCTATTTGTAACTAAAAGCCTTTCCTCAAAGAAATTTCCAGCCTCGTTCTAAGGGAAGCACAACAAGGAAGAAGAGTAAACTCTTCACTCTTCACTGATTTCTGGTTTTGTTTGTTCTGGCTTCTGTTCTGTGGTTTGGAGACAGGGTCTTTCCATGTATCACAGGCTGGCCTACAATTTGATTCTCCTGCCTCCAATGGGTGGCGTGGGAGAACAACTGAAAAGGCCATTTGAAGAAAAAAATGCATAGTAATATATCTCATTGACATGGATAGTAAATACATTATTAAAACATTAGCAAAATAAAACTCAAAGAGCTGAGGCAAGATGATTGGAAGTTAGAAGACAACCTGAGCTACATAGGAAATTCTCCCATTTAAAAGAGAAAAAAAAAAGAACTAGGCAAGGTATTTCTGGGGGCAAGTTAATGGAATGTTCTACATTTGACTGAGCGATGCTCATGCAAGTTTGGGAATATAGTGAAAGTCGATGAAGTTTACACCTTAAATGGTGACCTATGTGGCATGTGGGCTGTAGCTCAGTAAAGCCGTAAAAAATATTATTAATGAGTGAATTCCAAGAATAGATTAAAAGAATAGTGTTGCTTGACTGAGTGCTAAAGAGTGGAGGTGGGCTTAAAGTCCATTAATCTACTCTGTGGAGGAGAGACCAAAAACAACAAATCAAATAGCTGGTCCAACAGACAGAAAGATCTCCTGCTACAGTCCAGGTGCATTCCCGGCAAAAGTCCTCATCATACAAAGGGCAGAGAAACATATGCTCAGGGTGATAATGGGGACAGATAAAAACGCTACAACGAAATGCTTGGCGCTGAAAGACTGCAAAGACTGCTTCCTCCGTAAAAGCATTGACTGAATCACCTTCCACTCCACATTACCATATCAATATGGAAAGGCAAAAAAGTCAATTAACACATAAATTTGCAAGGGAGAGGTTTTTCTGACTTTATTTTCAAGGAACATTGTACATATGGGGAGAGTACTGCAGAGATATATATAGGAAGAAATCTAAGGAATCTTAATGAACATTAAAAACTACTTTAACAATATCCCAAGAAATAAGGTAACATCACAAAAATCAATTGTATTCCTCGTAATTGTCTGTGAAAGTTTCTAGAAATGATAATACCATCAACAAAGAGAATTAAAGGGCTGGAAAGATGGCTGTGGTTAAGGGGACATGGGGTCAGTGCCCAGCACCCACATAATGGCTCACAGCCATCTGTAACTCCAGTTCAGGGGAATCGGATACTCTGTTCTGCAGCAGTCCTTTCTCATAGGGACCACCAGCCCACCAACGATGGCACAGCGACTTATTAATTATGAAAGCTTGCCTATTAGCGTAGGCTTGCCCCGCTAGCTCTTATAATTTAAATTAACCTGCTTTTGTTAATCTACACTCTCCCACGTGGCTCGATTACCTCTACTCTGTACCATATATCCAGCCTTTTCAGTGTCTTCCCTGACATCTCCTTGGTGTAATCTGTGCACCTAGATTCCTCCTCCTCTTCCTCTCTCCCCAGAGATCCTGCCTATCCTCTTCTGCCTAGCTATTGGCCATTCAGCTCTTTATTACACCAATCACAGCAATACATTTTCAGATAGTGCACAAATATCCCACAATGGGCCTCACCATATATCCCTGGTTGGCCTGGTACTCATGTGTAGACTAGGCTGTCCTTAAACTTATAGAAATTCATCTGCTTCTGCCTCCTCTGTGGAATGCTGTGGCTTCAGGCATATCCTGGCCTGAACAGTTTTTTTTTGTAAGTGTCTGTGTATATGAGCTTGGTGTTTGTCTTGCGTGCCAGGGCACATGTGTGGATCAAGGACAACCTCATAGAATCCACTCTCTCCTCCACCTTTATGTGGGCTCCAGGGATTGAGCTGAGCTCACAAAACTGAGCCATCTCACAATCCTCAAAAGATTTATTGTAGAAATCCATAAGGTTTGTGTAGAAGGTCCAGAAATAGCCAAAATACTTGTGAAAAGAATAAAATCAGGTCTGGGCATGTAACTCAACAATAGAGCATATGGCTAGCATATGAAGCCATAGATTCGCTCCAACACACACACACACAACCCAGAATAGCAAAGTCATGGGACTTAGACTTCTTGACTGTAAGACTTACCAGAATTGATAGTAATTATCCAGGTATGGTGTTGGCATAAGAAGGTTCACATCAAATAAAAGGAACGGAGGAGAAAACCCAGAATTGAACCCACATGCACATTGCTTGCTGATGTTGCTGTGGATTCCAGAGTAGTGCAATGGGTGACTGGATCTTTAAAAAACAAACCAACCTACAAAAACTGATGCCGTAACAGTGATATAGCCACAAACAAAGTGCATCTGTACCGTATTACCCCAAACCATACTCAAGAAAAATGGACTTGAAGCCAGGCAATGATGGCACACATCTCTAATCCCAGCACTCGGTAGGCAGATCTCTGTGAGTTCAAGGGCAGCCTGGTCTACAGAGCAAGTTCCAGGTCAGCCAAGACGACACAGAGAAACCCTATCTCAACAAACAGCAACAAAAGAACATTGAAATGGCTATAAATATAAAGATAGTTTTTAAAAGGAACATTAAATTTCTGTAAGACAAAGGGTAAAAAAAACAATGTCTGATATCTTGCGCTAGGGAAAGGTTTGTTGAGGCTCAAAGAACACACACTACAAAAAGAAAACTTGGTAAACTGCATTTTATCAAAAGTGAAACCATTTCTTTTCAAAAGACATTATTAAGAAATGAAAGGCACTTTCAGACTTGAAGAAAGTATTTCCAAAGTTAGATCTGATATGACTCGTATTCAGAATACATGGGGGACTCTTGTTACTCAGTAATCAGAAGACAAGCCCACTTTTAAAGCCAGGCAAAAGCTCTGCATAGACATGTAACTAAAATTATATAAGATAAGTAAAAATGAAAAGTTCAGTGACATGAGTCATCAGAGAAATGCAAATTGAAGCTGCAATAACTGTGACTACCTCTCCAGCTGCAAAAAAAAAAAATGCAGAAAGATTGTAGTAATCAAAAATGGAAAGGAATAGTTGTAAGGAAACTTGTTGGAGTCTCTCATAGATTTTGTGAACTGCCTGGGTTACTGTCTACTAGATCCAGATAACAGGGAGCCATTTTTAAACTCATTTAGGCAAAGGAGGGAGCTGATCAGAGAGCTTTTCCTTATCTTCTCCCTACTTCCCCTGTATTCTTTTGGTCCTTACAATATTGTGTGTGTGTATGTGTCTGTGTGTATGTGTGTCTGTGATGTGATGTGCATAGGTATATATATATATATATATATATATATATATATATATATATATATATGTATGTATCTGTGGTGGGATAGGGTGTGTGTGTGTGTATATATCTGTGGTGTGTGTTTATCTGTGGTGTGGTGTGTACGTATAGGTGTGCATGTGTGTGTATGTGTAGTGTGATGTGTGTGTATATAAGGGGTGTGTATGTGTATCTTTGGTATGGTGTGTGTGTAGGGGTGCATGTATGTGTATCTGTTATGGTGTGTATGGGTATTGTGTATATGTGTATGTATCTCTGGTAGTGTGTGTGTATGTGGGGTGTGTATGTATCTGTGATGTGCTATATCTAGGTGTATATGTGTATCTATGGTGAGATATGTTTTGTATGTGTATATCTGTGGTAAGGTGTGGGGGGGTATGTGCTATAGAGATGAATACTTTGCATTGGTATGAATCTTGGTTATTGATACAAATTTAAGGTCAATTTTATTATATTTATATTTCTGCTCTTGATTAAGGTATTGTTTTGTACAACTCATTTAGAAATGTAATTTACAATTAAGAAATACAGGTTAATAGTCATCTATAAAACAAACTTGTTAATTAGGTTTTCTAGATCTACAAAGATGAATTTCAGATGGATAGATATTCTTCAAATCTTTTGAAGACCTTTGGAATATGACATTTAAATGTTTTAAGAATTTAGGACTTTTCATGGCAGTGAGACAAATCTACTCCTGGCAGCACCAATCTACTTCAAGAGGATGATGGGCATCAAAGAGGCTTCTTATGGAGTTTGCTAGCCATTTGGGCAAGAAACTGCTCTTGCCTGGACTGCTTGACTATACTTGAAGGACCCACATAAAAATGACTGCTGAAGTTGTCTAAAGAAGGTGAGACAGTCCTTCAGGATTCCTGTTTCTTGAAAGAGAATGTCTGCTAGACATTCTGTAGGATAGAGACAAAAGTGACTGACAAACTGCCAATATTGGTGGAACTGTCTTTGAAATTTCCTGCTTCATGGAAAAGTCTGCTGGATACTATGGGCCTGTAGGCTGAAGTTGGATGCTGCAGAAGAACTTTGGGTGACTATCCAGGCAGAAAGATGTCTCTGTCAATTCTAGAGTTTTGGAAGTTGCTTACAATGCACTTCCTGTTTACTTAGGTAGTACTATATCCTTCTGGAGTCTTTGATGGAGTTGAAGAATAGATAGTTATAGTTTTCTTTAGTTATGATAATAGATAAAGTGGATATAAATGTTGTAACTAATTCTTGTTTAATAACTATTTTGTTATTTGTAATCTTGCTATGTTAAAGTTAAAAACTTCCTTTTTAATTAAACAGGAAAGGGGAGGTGATGGGGGATTCCCCTCTGTATCCTGGGAATACCATTGGTTAATGAAGAATCTTCTTTGGGCCTATTGCAGTGTAGAATAGGGCACGACAGAAATTCCAAACAGAGGAGCAGAGAGTAGGCAGAGTCAAAGAGATGCCATATAACCATTTGAGGAGAAAGATGCCTGCATGGCAGTACCAGTAAACCATGAGCCTCGTGGTAAAATATAAAATAATAGAAATGGGTTAATTTAAGATGTAAGAGCTAGCTAGAAATATACTTAAGATATGGGCCAAGCAGTATTGCAATTAATATAGCTTCTGTGTGGTTATTTTGGATCTGGGCAGCCGGGAAAAGCATCCGCCAACAGGTATGGGTGTGCAAGCACACACACAATGTGCTGTATATGCAGTATATATAGTAATGCTTCAGCGTACAGGTGTGGGTGTTAGGTCCATGCATGGGAAAGGAAAGGAAGGGAAAGACACCAGGCATCTTCTTCTCTCTTTCTACCATATTGCCTGAAGGCAGGATCTCTCTCTGAATTTGAAGTTCACCTTTTGGCTAGGCTGACAGTCCTATCAAAACCCCAAGGCTGGGTTACCTGTCGCCATGGCTTTTGTATAGATACGGGTACTTGAGCTCAGATAGATCCTCTTGACTGCAGAACACGCACCTACTGAGCCACCTCCCCACTGCCTCCCTGCTTCTTTTCAGTTTTTCTCTGCAGACCAATTCTCTGTGCATCATCAGACACTCGAATGTCAGGACTTTCTGTCTTTAGAGCTTTTGCCAAATTGAGACTAATTTTCCTTGTTTCAAGTTCAAAATCCTAAGAAAAAAGGATCTGGTTTCTCCAGCTGAGACCACCATGGTGCATCATGATGGATTTAACTTGGGTTAAAATGCTGTGATATTTAGTGCTAATTGTCAGTGGACAGAATCTAGAAGCGCCAGGGAGTTGGGCCTCTGTCTGTCTGCGGGGTTATCTTGGATATGTTAACTGCTACGGGATAACCCATTTTGAGCTGTGGGTTGAACCATTCCTTGATCAGGGGATCCTCGACTATCTAAACGGAGAAAGCGAGCTGTGTGCAAGCAGACATTCATCCCTGTTTCCTAGTTATGGGTGTGATATGACTAGTGGCTTCAAGCACCTTGACTTCCCTGCCAAGGACTGTATCTTGAACTGTGAACTGAAATAAACGCTTTTTTTTTTCCTTAACGGCTTTTGTCAGTATTTATAACAGCAACAGGAAAAGAAACTAAGACAAAAATTGCGGCTGAGAATTAGGAGGGCTGCTGCTGCTGTGTTTAACCCGGCCACGTGATTCTCAGACCCGGAAAAGTTTCTGTGGCTGGAATGTAATGCTGTGTTTAACCTGGCCACATGATTCTCAGACCCGGAGATGTTTTTGTGGCTGGAATGTAAAAGAGTTCGCAACTTTGGGTTACAAAAGTCACTGAATTCAGTAGACGGCTCAATGGGCTGTTCTGGTGGGAGCCTAGAAGAAGGATGTTGAGAGACCTACAGCTGAGGGCTGCCTCATGAGCGTTTGAAGAGGAGCAAAGACTCCATTGGAAATTGGAATTGAGACCCTCTGTGTGATATTTTGGGTGAGAATTTTGCTTTGTTCCTTCTGCCTGTGTCTGAGAAGTTGAGTGAAGTTGAATTTAAAGACGAAGGATTAATTTGTTGGAGGAGGAAAGATCAGATAAGGTTCTCAGGAAGAAGGGTGCTGGCAACATGGCTGCGGTGACTGCCGAAGAGATTCGCAGTACCAAAGAGAAACCTGGCCTTCTGCATTGGGCAATGAGAAAAATACTTTTGAGAACAAGAACCCCGTCTGCACCAAAGGACCCAATTTGCAAAGATTATAAATTTGTGTGAAACGAGAAAGATTGAACTGAGAACGGGCTAGTTGTGGGGGATGGGTTTCCCCTCTTTTAAAGCAACTGCCTAGGGGAGAGAGAGAGTCAGCACACCCAAGCTGATGTATCCAGGGTGACTACAGAACTTAGAGCCCTTATCCATATGGCACTGGCTTTAAAGGCATAAAAGATGAAAGATTTGCAGGGATTGTGTAGAGCTACTGAGGACAGGCAATGAATGGCAGGGTCTGAGTCTCAGAAATGCTTGGACCATGGGGCATGTACAGAAGAGAGTTGTAGGCACAGACTCGAACTGAAAAGGATATAGTTTCATCTCTCATGTACTCTCTCCTCAAGGCCTCTTTTGTCTCCTGAATCTCTCTTAGCTCAGCACAGTGTTTTCTGTACTCAACCATCACCACTTCAGTCTAAAGCTCTGTCATCATTCCCCTTGACTTTCGGCCTATCCTTATCCACCTTCGTCTCTCTCCTTTTGCCTGTCTGCACACTGCACCAATGGAAGAATCTTGGCTCTCTCTTGCTTAAAGGCCTCTAAAAACCATGTCTAGGTCAAAAACTAAAATTCTAAGCCCACAAGTAAGTCTGCCAGGATATGACCTGACCTTCTGCCTCCTCTCATACCACCTTGATACATGTTCTCAGCAATTCACTATCGGTCTATGACCTGCTCTATTATCTCTTCCTGGGGCCTTTTCATTACCCAGCCCCCAACACTCACCTTGCAACTGGAGTACTTTTCACACTGGTAGCCATACTCAGTCCTTGTGTGTGTGTGTGTGTGTGTGTGTGTGTGTGTGTGTGTGTGTGTGTAAGAGAGAGAGAGGGAGGGAGAGAGAGAGAGAGTTATCTCCTGAAAGAAAATCTAAAATTAAGAATGGAATTTTTTTCTTTTGTTCTTAAAGGAAATAAGACCCTTAGAAAACAACAAAAGTACGCTCCGGTTACTTGGTTGTGGGGTAACATGAAGCCCTGCCCCCACAGGCTAGCCAAAGCAGAATGAACTGAGGATGGATCACTTTGCTTTTACCCTGGGTAGTTCAAGTTGGGGGCTAAAAGGTAGAATTTCACATTAGGAGGAATGAGTTCAGAGATATGCCTTGTTGTTTTGGCAGTGGAGACATGGCTGCTTTCTTGAGTAAATTGAATTTCTGTTGCCCAGGGAAGACAAGACCCAGACTAAAGAGGGTCTAATATGCATAATCACTTCAGAAAGTTTGGGAAATAAGAAGAGAAAGGTGGAGTAACCGAAATGAAGAAATAAACAAAAGGTGCATTTATTTGATTGAAAAAATTGAAAGAGCCTTGAAAACCACAGGAGCTCCTCAAGATGTTTATGTAATTGAATTGAATTTGTATGGGACGGAGAGGAAGGACAATGAAAACATTCTCACTGGTGCTTCTGAAGGCTTGTGAAATTACCCTCACAGTGGAAGTCTGTGCTTTGCTGGGTCCTTGGAGTTTTGTCCTCCGCTAGCAAAAAGTGGGTTTTAGAGAGGAGACGTGGGACGCAAACTATTAAAGAAATTGTCCTGGATTCCAAATGCCCAGCACTGTCACATCCTTGTTTGGCATGGAAAGGGTGGAACATTTGGGAACTCAGCAGCGCGTTAAGTGTTTTAATAATCATTGTTGACACACAAAGCATATGGCCTCGCAGAACTCACCGGGTCAAGATCGAAATCCTCTCCATTTCTAAAATTACCCCTCAAAAGCTGAAAAAAATTCTCTGAGGCACATTTCAAACTATATGCCTTCATGAGTTTTATGTTATAAGCAAGGGACACAAGCAAGCTCTCTCATGGAATGTGAGCACTGATCATATAAAGGAAAAAGTCCAATTTGCATCTTATTAGAAAAATCTTGAACTTCCATACAAGTAAGGTGGTCTTCTGCCTGCGTAGATTTCCTTTAAAAGCCAACTCTGGTACTAGCTCTTCCAAGAAGCCCTCAGCTTCCTGACTGTTTACATCAATAATTTGTGGTTATAATCATACTGTGAAATAAAACCACCAGAACACTCAAGTACTTACAACAATAAACATCTCTTTATTGCTCATAAGTCTATGGTTAACAGGGTGTTTTCGGTGGGGGGGGCGGAGCTACTCACACACTGGTCAGTAGCCAGCGATGGGGCAGGGAAAGATTGTTAATAATGGCTGAGCCCCCTCCTTACGTCTCTTCGTGCCATGTGGCTCACACCCATCCAGCTGGCCAGTCTGAGTGTGTTCTCATGGCCATCACAGAGGAGGCAGAGGGAAAGTAGAAACACGCTGGTGTTCCCGTTTTCAAGTTTCCCGTCTCCTTACATCTGTTAGCCTCTCTGTCCAATACCAAGTCACATGGCGAAGCCTGATTTCAGAGTTAGAGTTCAAAGTCACAGCGCCAACTATAGGAAGATACAATAAGGACACTCCTTGGGACCTTAATGCCATCACCCTACAATGATGTCGCCACCCAGCAATAACAATGCCAACACCTTACAATGGCCCCTACCCTAGCAGCATTACTCATTCTCTTGTCTATGTCCTCTCTGGTCTCAGCTCTATGTTGTGGAATAAGTCTTTTTGCACACTGTGAAGAAGTGTTCCTTGAATTGGTTTCATAGGAAGCTAAACAGCCAATAGCTAGGCAGGACTTAGGGGGCAAAGAGGACACTGGGAAGAAGGAAGCAGAGTTGCTATCCAGATCCAGAGGAAGCAAGGTGGGCAGTACAAAGGACTTAAAGTCATGAGGCAGAAAGTAAATTAATAGAAATAGATTGGTTTAAGTTATAACAGCTAGTTAGAAACAAGCCTAAGCTATTAGCAGAGCGTTCATAATTAATAAGAAGTCTGTGTTGTTCCTGGGGAGCTGGTAGTCCTGCTGGAAAGGGCTGACGACCGTTCTATTCTTACACTTCTCTCGTAGTGTTATAATTACTAACTCTTCTCTCCTTCTTGGAAGCTGAGGATGCTCATAACAATGCGCATTCATTCATAAACATCTACTGACTATAAGTTATAGTAGGATGCTCTTAACAATGTATATGCATTCGTAAACATCTAGTGACTATATTAGGATGCTCACATGTGTTATTACTTTACAATCTCTACCATACATAGCATAACATCTGACTCATAAGTACTCCATAACATGTACTGAATGAACACATACACAGAAGCTCATGTCCGGAACATGTTCGTTCCCCTTTAAAGGAAAAGCCTTCTGAGGACAGATGTCTTTCAGAATCCCAGTTGAAGAGGGAGGCCCTTCTGGTTGAGTGATGCTGACCCTTGGTGCGCTACAGTAAAAATTTCAGCCGCTAAAATTCTGTCCATCTGGATTTCCTCTTCTTCCCTGACCGCCAGAAGCCCGTGCTCTTTCCATCTCTTTGCTCCTCTCAGAGGACGCAGAGCATCAATGATAGTTGACCCCTCTTAAACTCTTCTTACAGTAAGAGCTCCCAGGAGGGGAGATTTGAGTTTCCACTCTGTAGTAAAGAATAATCAATCTCCAGCATGTTTGTCCTCAGAGTGAGAAAAACTGAGAAGAACAAGTAGCTACTGCCCGCTGGTATTAATTCTTGTAGGTATTAATTCTGTCGATATGGTGGTAAATGTTTAGCCTCATTATTTTTCCAGTTGCCTACAAGCCTAAAGGGGAACTTGTATTTCTAGGTAGAATCCAATTTGGGGCTTCTCGGTTCCAGGCAGTAGGTAAGGTGTTTGAAGGGGCATAGTAACATGGCTACTCAGTCAGAGAGCCAGCCCTACCCTAATTCAGCCCTTGCCCTGATGAAGGCTTAAGTCATCAGCAGCAAGGGACGATATTATAACTGCTAAAGTAGAATATCAGCATGGAGTGAGTAAATTAAATCAATTGTTCTATTTATACTTATCATTCCTGTTATTGTATAATCCCATATAAACTTGTAAACTGTGAATACGTTATGATTGATAGTGAAATAATTGTACTTATATCAAATAATATATTTACTTTGATGAAAAAAATAAAGGCACTACTTTCTTTTTAAATTTATTTATTTATTAAAGATTTCTGCCTCCTCCCCGCCACCGCCTCCCATTTCCCTCCCCCTCCCCCATCAACTCCCTCTCCCTCATCAGCTCGAAGAGCAATCAGGGTTCCCTGACCTGTGGGAAGTCCAAGGACCTCCCACCTCCATCCAGGTCTAGTAAGGTGAGCATCCAAACTGCCTAGGCTCCCACAAAGCCAGTACGTGCAGTAGGATCAAAAACCCATTGCCATTGTTCTTGAGTTCTCAGTAATCCTCATTGTCCACTATGTTCAGCAAATCCGGTTTTATCCCATGCTTTTTCAGACCCAGGCCAGCTGGCTTTGGTGAGTTCCCGATAGAACATCCCCATTGTCTCAGTGTGTGGGTGCACTCCTTGCGGTCCTGAGTTCCTTGCTCGTGCTCTCTCTCCTTCTGCTCCTGATTTGGACCTTGAGATTTCAGTCCAGTGCTCCAATGTGGGTCTCTGTCTCTGTCTCATTTCATCGCCTGAGGAAGGTTAATATTCAGGAGGATGCCTATATGTTTGTCTTTGGGTTCACCTTCTTATTTAGCTTCTCTAGGATCGCGAATCTTTTTAAGAGAAACTTGCACACCTATGCCACAGCCCTGGTGTGAAGGTTCCAGGGACAACTTGTGGGAGTTGGTTTCCTTCTTCTATTATAAGGAGTCCAGCAATTGAGCTCAGGTCATCAGGCTTGGTAGCATGTGTCCCTATCCACTGAGCCATTGGGCCAGCCCCCCAAATCACTCTTTCTGGAGCTATTTTAAAGGCTTTAATTATGGAATTTAGAAATGGCATGGGAAAGTTCTTCATTCAGTAAACAAGTATGTATTGAGTACCTGCCTTGCACTAGGCTGCCAGGTGAGGTAGTGGTGGACGAAAGAGACATTGTCTATGCTGCCTGGGACCTTATGGTGAAAAAGCTATAAGTAATAAGTCAGCATTGCTTTTAATACTCATCTTCCCAGTTTCTAAGCTTCAAGAATTTTGTAAAATAATTTAATATTTGAATTTATCGAGTTGAACACATTAAATATATGTCAATTTTATACATCAAAAATAACTCACTAAAATGTCATTTTTTTAAGTGACTGGCTTTCCTCACCCATAATATAATATGGTGACACTTTGGAATAGAGGGAGGGGAGATTTTGACTTCATGGCTTTTAAAGAAATATATATGTATATATTTAGGCAGGGTCTCATGTAGCCCAGACTGGCCTCAAACTCTCTAAGTATCCAAAGATGTTCTGAAACTTCCGACCCTCTCTCCTTCATCTCCAGTTTGCTGACTTTAGGAGCAAACCACTACACCCGGTTCATGCCGTGTTGGGAGTATGAGGCTTCATGAACCCTTCACTTGACTTCAGCCCTTCACCGACTCAGCTCTCTCCCCAACCCTCTCAATGTCAAAACGCTCCTTTCCTATAACATAGTGCATGAGTTAGCATCTGCACAACTTTCCTGGCTGCCACTCCTTCCCTGAACGCTTCAAGGGTGGTGAGAGGTTTCCTGGTGTTCACCAATCAAAAAGAAAAATTGAAAAACTATTGGTAGTAATGGTTTCAGCCATGGCAAAATTCTTTGATATAATTCCTCAGTTGGCTCCCAAAACAGCAAAAATGATGTTAGTAGAAAAAAAAATAAAACCCAAGAAAGTATAGAAATCAGTAAATAGGACTTTATCCATGATAGTTTCTGCATTTTAGCAAATGTTACACAAGATGTTAATGTTAGGAAGTCCACTGAGGACCGTGTGGTAACTCAGCATCCAGTGCCTTGGAACACCCTGGGGCCAAGAGTCTTTAGCATCTGGACATCTCCAAACTTCTCCTGACTAGTTTGTAATTGCTCTGAGGAGGCAGAGTTAATAACCTCATTCTGCAAAACATATAATTTGTATAGTAAGTCTGTTACAAAATTGGTCATCACAATTCTTATCTAGGTATTTTAGAAGTTGAAGAATGAACGTCAGAGCAGCTCACTTGCCTGGAACTTTGATGGAGTTTTCTTATGTAAGACAGAAAAGCCCTTGGCGGGTCTTTCCTCACCTGCAGATTGTAACCTCATGAAGGCTGCAGTGTCTCAGAGACTCGCTTTTTCTTTTCTAGGTGCAGACACAAGTACGCCTTGCAAAAAAAAACTTTGATAAACTGAAGATGGATGTGTGTCAGAAGGTGGATCTTCTTGGAGCAAGCAGATGCAATCTCCTATCTCACATGCTAGCAACGTACCAGGTAACAAAGTAAATCTGTGTTAATGAACAAAGGACTGCCAGAGGCTTAGATAATGGGAAAATCTGTGTTTGGATGGAAAGAATGACCTGGACATCACGGATTCTGAATGCATCCTCTTCTCTGCCCTTCAAGGCCCTGCAATTTAATCATCACTATAGTCCCTATGTGCTGTACACACAGTGGAATTTTCCATTTCCCTGCACTTACTTTGTGGGTCCTTTCTGCCTGGAATACCTTTCTTTTTTCCCCGTGCCTTTTCGAGCTCTTGCTCTGGACTGCTTTAGCACAATGCTGTGATTATTCAGCACCCTTGGTTTGTCTCTCTTGACACGGAGGTCCTTCAGTGCAGCCCTGTGTCTATCCTCAGTGCTCATGGCTCCAAACGAGTGTGAAACACCAGATGCTCAGTATCGTATGAAAGTGAAAATTATTATAAACCAATTTCTTTTCCTCATAGAATTCAAAGTTTAGGAAGAAAACTGGAGGCTGTAACATTTTACTGTATTTCTTGAACCCCTAGAAAAGATGTTCTAAGCAGAAAAAAAAAACTTTTAAGAATGCCATGGTGATACATACCTTTAATCCTAGCATTCAGGAGGCAGAGGTAGGTGGATCTCTGTGAGTTCAAGGCCATCCTGGTCTACAAAGAAAATTCCAGGTCATCCAGGGACACACCATGAGACTGTCTCACCATTGCCACCCCTCTCAAGAGAGAGAAAGAAAGAAAAAAGAAAGGAGAGAAGGAAGAAAGGGAGGAAGGGAGGGAGGGAGGGAGGAAGGAAGGAAGGAAGGAAGGAAGGAAGGAAGGAAGGAAGGAAGGAAGGAGAAAACAATGCCAAATGCCCTGGGTTTTGGAGAATGGACTGAATGGGACAAAGAAGATGGAGAGATGAAGGTCCAGGTGGTAGGAGCAACCTAAGCATTAGTGAGAATTTGGTTGGATGATATGCCAAGTCTAAGTGAACTATGGGAGAAACAGGTACAAAGATGAATACAAATGAGATGAGAGAACCTGGAAAGTCGTAGATAAGACTACTTCTCTGGGGACCAGGGTCAGGAATGGGTGTGTGAGACATTACCGAGACATTATTGATCTTACCATCTTTCTTTACAGACTACTCTGCTCCACTTTTGGGAGAAAACCTCTCACACCATGGCAGCCATTCATGAAAGCTTCAAAGGTTATCAACCGTATGAATTCACGACGTTAAAGGTATGAAACCCAGAGAGACAGCTAGCAAATCTGTGAAAGGGCAGTTTTGTTTAGATCACAAGGCAAACCCAAGGCAGGGACAGCTATTATACATCGTGATAATCCATACTCATTTGACATTGTTGAAGCAAGATCGCTCAAGAACAAGTAACTAATTACTTTTCGTTTAGGTTAGTTTTATTTTCTCATTGCCTAGGTTGGAATTTAGGCTTTGCACATGCGAGCCTGTATATACTCTACTGTTGAAGGAGGGCATCCATGGCATCTCTCTGACTCTGCTTTTTTCCTCCCAGAATTCAGTTCTGTCTTCCCCGCCTACCTAAGTTCTGCCCTATCACAGGCCAGGGCAGTTCTTTACTAACCAATGAAAGCAACACATAGACAAAAGGACCTCCTACACCACTCTACGACTGAATTACATCCCTACTTTTTAATTAAACCCGAATATGCTCATCTGAGAAGATATATTTATTTCCTCCGTTATTTCTGAAAACTATCTCTTTATTCTGAAGTTATATTCAACATAGAATTGGAACTTTCAATAAGACTATAGTAATATTTTCTAATTGAAAGAGCAACATTAAACCCAAGGATTCTTGCCTCAAAGGGGATTTGTGCAGTGTCTGATTCTCAGTGTTGAAACTGACTTGGAATTATCTCGCCCTAATGGTTGCTAGAAATGAATGCACATCAAGATAAGAAAGTGATTTTCATTCCAGAAGGATTTTAAGAATTGATGGGGGAGAACAGTGGGTGCTTTGTTGTTGGGTTGTGTATTTGAAAGAAAACTATCAGGCAAGAACTTGTAAAAGCAAACCTTGAAATTACTCACTTCTAATTTTTAAAGCAATTTATAAGGGTCCACTTTGCTAAGAAAACATTAAAAACCTATTGCTTCTTTTTTTTTTTGCCTTAAAATGCATCTTTGATTTTAAATGTTTACAAGTCACCCACAAATCTACAAAAATACTAAAGTAGTAGCCTTCAAAGACCTTATGTGAAAGTGAAAGTCTCAAGAGGGACCCAGGAATGTCCACTCGCCCTGAGACACCTGGCCATGGAGCTGTTCCTCACAGTCCCTGCCTTGCTCTGTTGCTCAGTTGGTGCTTATGGACAGCCTCCTGGCGAGTGCCCCCTGAGTATGCACTGTTTCACTCTGTCAACTGTGCACACTTGCCAGGAGAGGCTTTTCATTTCTTATCTATCCTGTCTGTGTGTCATCTGCCAGATGTCCCATGCACAGTCAGCAAGCAGCCTCCGTCACCCTGGCAATGTTACTGTTGGACGCAGCTGCTTTTCTTCTTCGTGATTTACAGATGTGCTCAGCAGCGTAGGACGTCGTCCTCCTGAGCAAGGCAGATCACGTTTACAGCTCAGGCTACCCACAGTTCTTAGCCTGGCCTGAGCAGACCGCAGACCACCCTTCCCTGGGACACATCTGGGCCATCCTGATTGTTCTGTTGTTCTTGCTAGTTCATCTTTCTTTTTCTACTACCAAGGATTGAACCGAGGACCTCATGCAAAACCACTCCACTGCTAACTTGTGTTCCAAGCTCACGTGGATTAATTTTCATCCAGGACCAAATGTTACTGTCCCTTGAAACAGAAATTGGCCAGGAGACAAATAAAATAGCCCTAACCTCAAATGTAATTAAAAAATTTCCAGTGTGTGAGTTTGTTGTATATAAATGACAGTATGAACTCAGGATGCTGACGTTGTTACCCAAGCGTGAAAGAACACGCGTGTATCCTGGCTTCCTGGGCTGAGGAAAGTAAGACTCCATGATCTTTTACTGTGTTGTTCACCCTACAGAAAGGATCATACTGCTTATGTCAGAGTATTACTGAGCAGAAATTTAGTGAAAGTTTGACAGTCGTGATTTAGGACATAATTACAAATATTTTAGGCACACGGCTTTTATATCCCTTGACCCTCCCTTAAATTATAGTTAAATAATAGTGCATAGCTTATTTATAACATAATCTTGTAGGATAAATATATCTCTTAAAATATAATGGTGTTACAGTCAAATTAATAATAAGTATCCAAAAACTCATTAAATAGGCTGTTCTTTCATTAGCCTGAAAAGAATGACATTGATCTAAGCCTTCAGCGGTAACACAAGCTGATAGATAATTACGTGGACTCCCACTGGACATAATAGAATCCTGTTATATACAGGTCATTATTTTTTATAGATAGACATACTTGTGTATCAAATTGTATGTCATAAAATGTAAAAGAGAAATACATTAATTCCCTATGTGACCTGATCGAGTATGATGATGTTGTTTGAATATCTAGAATTCTTGCATCAGTAAACATAGTCTGTATTTATAAAATTTTTATTTCATCCAAATGATCTTTCAAAACCTATAGTTTTAGAATGGCATTCTATATTGATAATGGGTATTTTGAAATATAAATAAATGTTTTCACAATTAATTTGTCCTCCAGGTTTACATAAGCAAATAGCCCCTTTGGGATTCTGGCAGGAAAGAGAAGTTGTCTTAGGAGAGGCTTGCCAAGCAAGGTCTGGTAATGCAAAGCGGGCCATTTGCTTTCTTTGCTTCGGGGTGTATGCTGAGTGCCTTAGTAATTGTGCCTTTGCAGCTGTATTTCCTGACTATTAGTTTTATGCTTGATGAAGGATGATAATTAATGTGTTAAACACTTGGTGTGTCCTGTTTGAGAGGGGGATTTTATTACAGCAGAAATATATGGATACAAGTCATGCTCTTGGAACTTCAAATAGACCTTCCCCTATGAAGTATATAATAGTTCTTTTGTGAAATAAATTCACTATAAAAATGAATCTCTACCTCATATATTCAAAATAGTCAACTGATGATTTTGACCACTTACTGGAAATGCTTTTATGCAACAGCTATTACTATTCTGCCCAGGCCTGAAGTGATTATAGTGACACGACCTTGGGGAGGGGTTAGGATCATTTCAATCTCAGGATAAGTTTTTAACATTCAATGTTATAGAAAATTTAGCTTTCATATGTAATCACACAAAAATGCAAATCTGATCATTGTAATGGCTCCAACCAAAACAGAAACATTCTAACTCCTAATGGCTGCCTATAAAAGGTGAGTTTTCCCAAGCTTCTGCTTTCAAACAACAAATACTGATTGATTCATTAAAATGTTACTAAACATGCGTATCCTACATGAATTACCCTTAATGTATTAATTTTACACTGATTCCGAACCTGGGAATACCTTTCACATGGCAGGAATTATCACGTCCTGGGGCTAGGCATGGAATGTTACTTCGTGGATCTGGAAAACATTGTCCCTTTTCTGGGGGAGCAATTTGGATTAGAGCTTAAAGCATTTTTAGAAACTGAATGGAATCCTGCCTCATTAGGAGAGAAGTGCCGTCTTAAGTTGGCAGCCCTTAGATGTGGTTGTTGACTTCATCCTTGCAGCTATCACGGATGCATTTCTCCCTGCATCCGGGGCAGGCGACAGCCACAGAGGAGTCAAGTGGCTTAGCCTGGCATCTACAGTTCCTTTTACATCAATCGCCATTCCCTCCCTACCCAGCATTCTGACGGTGGGTGGAGCTAGATGTTTTTATAGGGATATTAGAGTAAGGGCTAGGTCCTTTACAGCAGAGGTTGAGGTCTGAGCCCTTTACAACACATTTAGTAGACACACACTTCTGAAGGTGAGTTGAAGGCCACATGCCCTACTTTGTTTGCATTACAGGGCTATTGAGGTTTGTTTTCATTTGCTTAAGACATAGCCTGCACTGACTTTAAACTCCTGTTCCTCCTACTTCAGCCTCCCATGTGCTGAATTATAGGTGTGCATGATTAAAGCACATTTTTTTAAAATGTGAGATAGTGTTTCACTGTGTAATCCAAGCTGGCCTGAAACCCACACTCCTCTCATTGCACACCTGAGTGCTTGGATGCCGCTTTATTTTTGAAGCCATTAAAGTGCTTGTGTTTAAGAGAAACGGTCAGCTGCAGGGTATAGCCCTGTGATACACTTCCTGTCAGTGCTTTAGGAACGAACCCTAGATTTTTGCCCCTTTGCTCTTCACGTTTTCAGATAATATGATAAAGCACATAAGAGCACAGCCAGCCAGCCAGCCAGCCCGACTCTGCCAATGCCCAGCTGTGCCAGAGGTGGTGAAGGCAGGAATGAGGAGGTGGTCGTGGAGGAGCTGCTGCTGCTGAGGGGGTTGGCACAGTGAGCTGTGCACATGAAGACTGTTGGTGTTGCTGTGGTGTTGGCTTATAGTGTTATTGGCGCTGCTGTTACTGAGACTGGTGGGAGTCAGGGAGGAGGTCGTGGTGACGGGGGTATTGGTGGTGAGGGTGATGGCGGAGAAGATGGTGGTGGCAGTGGTGGGGGTGGGAGGCATAGCAAAGGCCTTCACCATCCCCAGTGCTGCAGATGAAGCCAGCTACGAAGAGCATCTGGGAAGAGGTTTTGTTGGGGTTGCTAGGTCAAGCAGCCCAGTTGTAGTTATTTTCTTACCATTTCCAACTCGGATTGTTAGTTAGACAGCCGGTCTCAACAGGCAACGTTGTCAATGACAAATCTTACCAGACCTCAGTGAGGACCAACCTAGCCCACGCCCTCCCTGGTTTCTCCTGGACACCTGGCAATGTCTATTCCCAAACCTGTCCTTCCATCCCACAGGCCTTGGTCTGCTCTCAGATAATTCCCACCAGGAGTGGGAAAGCCAGAAAGGCAGGAGAGTGTGCCA
Organism: Microtus pennsylvanicus; assembly: GCF_037038515.1. Classification (NCBI taxonomy): domain Eukaryota; kingdom Metazoa; phylum Chordata; class Mammalia; order Rodentia; family Cricetidae; genus Microtus; species Microtus pennsylvanicus. The sequence goes on along the minus strand of NC_134597.1, from coordinate 5,953,002 downwards.
TTCATTAGCCCGGCTAGCTCTAACCAATACCAACTGAATTTGCAACGTGCACTTGGTGTGTGCCAAGATTTACCTCTAAGGAAACCTGAACTTAAAAACTTAACTCCAAGCATGTTCAAAAATACCACTGGAACAGCTGTGGCCATCCCTTCTTCTTTCTGGGGTGCGGGTCCCAGCTCTGGTGCATGGAACATCATCCTAGAGACCAAAGTACTCTTAGGTTTCAAAAGACAAAAACATCCTTTTCTGAGTTTTGTTTTTCTCAAATACATATGCTGAGCAGCCTTCTTCCACCCACCTCCACGTTTCTCAGCCAATCACTCGAGCATCTACCAACAAACCACATGGCTCTGTAGCAACTTGCTTTGAAAATAATGCCATAATAGTTTTTATGAAAATTGGGTAAATATCTCTGCAATGCTATTTTAGTTAACAGTCCCAACAAGGCAATTACTCATGGCAAGCATCCAGAATACTTTTTTTTATACTGTAAAGATTTTTTTTTCTCAGAGTCCTTACTTTACAGGCTTCCTCGCAATGCTTTTTCCTTTCTTTTTCCTTCTTTTTTTTCCCAAGCTGTTCCAGGCCAGATCATTGGAAAGAACAAATTTGGAGGCATATCCCAGTCATTGGGGAGAAGGGACTAGATGGGCTGACCAGGACCACCACTGAAATCCGAGCTGGGCAAGCCAGAGCTTCTCTTGTCATTTGCTGCTCTGCCTTCTGGTGATTGGCATGATTTCTCCCTGGCAGCTGGTCACTCGGGCTCCTCTCACTACAGGGTGGGACTTCTCCTGCCCCTACCTTACTTGTCCCCTAACTTCTCTTTGTAGGAAAGAAAAGAATACCCCCAACTGTTTAGGTAGTTATTCTGTGCCAGACGGTCTGCTATGAAATAATGTCTAGGAGAGTTTTCATACAATATGTGTGAGTCTGAAAATGGACCTAGGTTGAGGTTGCAATTAATAGCACTGTTAGGTTCAAGCATTCGCTTCTAGAAAGTGCCTGTGATTTGTTAACCCGCAAATTATCTTTGGAACACATGGGTATGCTCAGTCCTATTCCCATGTTTCAAATGAAACTGGAGCCCAGAGACAGCTAGTCATGTGCCCACAGCTCTGGCCTGCGCAATAGCTCTGGGAACACAGAAGTTCAGGCATTTACCACCCTGCTACGACCTGCTTCCCACAGGCACTTCTGGCTGTGAAGCAGGTGAGCAGGAGAAAGCAGAAATGCCACCTTTCAGAAGAACAGCCATAACTTCCAATTAAAAATAATACTTTGAAGTTTTCTCTTGTAGATGAAAACTATAATTTATGTGGCAGTCCCTCAAATGCCTGGGAACGTGTGGCTCCTCTTTAAGAAAGTGGAATGCCATCCGCTTCCCGTCCTCACCACTTCTTATTAAAGGGCAAATGTGCTTGCTTCCTCTAGACTTTTCCTCAACAGTGCAGTTTTAAAGGCGAATTCAAGTCTAGCTTCTAACTGTCTGTGGCTGAGTGGCCTGGGGCAAGTTACTTCACCTCTCTGAATCTCCATGGTCATGCCAGGAAACCAGCCAAGCTTAGGAGGCTCTTTGAAGCCTGAGAGTGTGAACTCAGAGTGTAGAACCCGCCACAAGATGACCACTGAACCCACTGGGCTCCCTCTAGACCCTTCAGAGTCCTGACCAGAAAGATTTGCACTGTTTGGTACTATGCATTCTCCCAGTTTAGCCTTCTAATGGTCCCTAAAAGTGTATCCATGGAATTATCTCCATGTTCTGGTGGGTAAAATGAGCCCTGAGAATATTGAGAACCGTGTTCATGTCGAAGCGCTGCTTGATGTATCTCCAAAGACCGCCTCTTTCCAGCACACCGTGATGCCGTCCCACCAACTCCCCATGTTACTTTATAAGATTATATGTCTTCTGATGATAGCTTTTCCCTCTAATTTTACTTCGCTCTGTTGTTCTACCGTTCAGTTCCCAATTAGCACTAGTACTAGATTAGTGGGATCCCTTTTATGGTGTCATTTGTCCGAGTGGGGGAAGCGTGTGGTAGGGAAGAGAAGAACATACGTTCTAAAGGTCCAGGAATTGCTTGGCTGGTGCACACCATGTCCTCCGCCTTTTATTCCTCATGTGTTACTAATTACACACACACAAACATACACACACCCAACGGAATGCAGCATCTTTTGACCATACGAAACTATTTTAAGTGCTTTTGTTTCCTTTTTCTGACAATTATTTGGCACCTTCATTTGCGTATAGTATAATTAATGGAAAGTAGCATAAGAAAAGAAAGCGTCTAATTAAGAACTACAGGAAATGTTATTCCGTTGTGTAAGTTGGGCTTCAGTTTGGGTTATTAGAACTGGCTGCTGGCCTTTTGTCTCAGGAATTTGTTTTGTTGAGCAGTTTTGCTTTCTTTCAGATGAATGTTGCTGTTGCTTTTCTTTCCCTAATACAGGAAGTAGTAATTCCCTTTATTATATTAAGCTGTTTCCTTTTTTAAGACACGTCCGCAAGCTGGGTCTGCACATTTCCTTTGCCACGCTGATCTTATATAGTGTGTGTGTGCTTCCTGGAACCATTTGTGCACTGATGGAAAGTGTTAGCCTGTTGCCGTAGCCTGACCAGGGATAAGGCTACTTGGTCTGACACAGAGAACCTTCCAGTGAGGGGTGACACTGTGCACTGCTGATATGCAGTGATCTTCACAGGCAGTCTGAGCGCAGGGCTGAGTGGGTTGAGGTTGCAGAATGCTTCGGAGTTTTCATTTCTGGCCACGGATTCCAATGTGGCTTCTGTTGGCCAGCAGTTGGAAATAGTTCTGTCTGGTGGCTGTTTCTTCACACACAGCCCCAGACCTCTTCTGTCCATTCTGCCTGAGCACGATGACATTCAGAAAACGCTGTCACTCCCGACTTCTTCAGAGGCCGAGGGGTTAGGTAGTTTTTTGTTTGTTTTGTTTTGGTCTTTGTTTTCTGTTTTTTTTTTAAATCTAAATTGTGAACTTCAGAATAATCTGAAAAGTTCATTTCCATCATCCCTGACCCCAAACTCCCCCAAACCATTTCCCCACTCCCCGTGGCCTCTGGTCCAGGCAGGAGAGTATTCCTCTATCCTACAGAATACTGTGCACTGGACAGTCACACCAGAAACTAATTTTCAGGTGGGCTCGGGATGCGAGCCTTTGAACTTGCTTTTAGAGGTTTTTTTTTTCTTTCAGCATACTCCATTTTCCCTGAGAAACAAGCTTCGTGCATAGTTCAGCCTTTTTGTCTTTTTGATTTCACTTTGTTTGATCTACAAGTCCTACTTCAGACTTGCCCATTGACAGTGATCACGCTGGCGAGTGTAGCACTCTGTGAATGTATTGGAAATCTTTGACTTAGATCTTTAGAAATGTTTGAATTCTGTGGCATGAAGATTGTATCTCAGATAAACTGATGTGTGTGAACACAATATTCTCCTTCAGTCAAAATTCTCAAAGCAAATAAATAAGCCGATGTGTTTACTATTAATTTTCCTGGTGGTTTTATAGGCCTCTTTATAGTATTCGCCCTAACCTTTAAGTTTCTTAGCTAAATAGATCTAATTTTTAAAGTTGGCATTATATACATGAAATTTCAGCCAACAAGTACCTATCTAGCCCTTCCCTGGCTGCAGAAGCTAAATTATCATAGAGACAATAGTAATGTAGGAAGAGAAGAGCAATTGTCACAGGAATTATTAATAGTAAATTAAAGTAGCAATTGGAACTGCAGCTATTCTGTTGGGAAAGCACAATAGTGTCTTAAGTGTGTCTGTGGTGACAGGGAGCTAACAATGGAGTCCCTGCTAATGGCCCAACAGGGGAAGGGCTTGAAAAGAGGCAATGAGTCGTTTACATTACAATGGGATTGTCTGAGAGCCGCTCAAGTGTGGTCAGGAGAGGAGGTGGGCTGGAGACAGGAGGAATGAGAACCATGCAACTGTCAAGGGCATCTTGGGGTTTTAGACAAGGGCCGTGGCAGCTAGACGCAGCCCACTGAAGCAGACGTGTCCAGGGGCTGCCCAGTGTTGATTGACACAAAGGAAACACAATGAGAAGATAATTGAGCGAACCAGGAGGTCTGGACAAGTGTCATAGGATCTAAAAGTGAGTCCTGGGAGCCATCAGAACATTGGCTGAAAATACTCCTGCCTTCACACTGACCAGAGTTGAACCATTCTATGGAGAATAAAGCTTCTGTTAGAGAGTGTGTGTGTGTGTGTGTGTGTGTGTGTGTGTGTGTGTGTGTGTGTGTTGCCATGATTGGCAAATGTATTGAAAAAATATGCGCTTGACATCTGATGAACTCCCAGTTTCGGTGACACGTTTCTAACACACTCGCACACCCACGCATTTTCACACTGCTTTAACTGGCTGTTTATTGTCTAAAACACGGCCCTCTAGAGCACAGTCCAGATCTATTGTGCCATTTGTTCTAATCCTGTCCTTTGTAGCATTTGCCCCTCATAGTCCAGTCCACAGCCACTGACCATGTATTGTGTGTAGTTCCCATGCATTAGAGACACAGAGCACTAAAGTGTGAGGGAACAAAGGAGGCAGAAGGACCACTGGGGACGAACTGGGGAGAAGAATGTTCTCCCTGCGAGGCACTGCTGGCCACGTGATGGGATCTCCTGAGACTTTTACTCTAACTGATTACATCACAGCCACTGTGGCTTCTTCACACAGGGCACACTATTCCTACCTTTGGGTCTTGGCTTCAAGCTTTTCTTCTCACCTAGTTGTCCACGACTGGTTTCTTCTCATCGTAACTCCCAGTTGAAGGGCCAGCCCCAAGAGAGGACATCTCATTCTCTGAAATAATCTGATCATTTTTTTTTGTCTCCCTGTTTAAACGATCTGTCTGGGCACATCACTTGCTAACGCTTTCTCTTTTCACTGGTACCCTAAAAATCCCAAACAACATCTTACACACGGTAGACACGCAAAACCTACTAGTTGGATGAATTTAATGTCCAGAGGCAGGGCGTTCTTAACGATTATGGCAACGCTGCACAGACAGGCTTTCTGCACTAAAATGCCTCGGAACTTAAATCAAGGACATAGACTCAGTGGAGGGACCTTGGGTAGCAGGATGGGTCAAAGGCTCACGCAATGGAATGAGAGAACTCCTTCTGCAAGTTTTGTCCTCTGTCCTACACACATGCTCCGAGGCACACCTCTACCCCCACATACAAAATAAATAAATATTTAAAATAGATATAAAAACCTTGATTGTACATTAGAATATTGGCGAGTGAATGCGCACTCATATATTTTAATATTGAATGTTCACAACATGTAAAATATTTTATATCTTCAACTCTAAACGGTTTTTTTATACACAAATTATATTGGCTAAGAAAGAACATAGTATCTATAAAAAGGCATACCATAATCAGAGTACAGATGCAACCTGGTTCCAAAAGAATGTTCTCAAATCCGGAGTGCTCAGGGAAGTTGTGTGCAAAGTAGTAATTGATTTGGGCTTTGAAAGGACTAGGGATTTCTGGGGTGAGCGGGATTTCTGGGTTGAGCAAGTGGGGAGAACAAAGATGGGACAGGAACAATAAGCACAGGGAAGACTCCAAGGAGCCGCTGTAACTGAATGAAAGGGCTTGGTTTGCGGATCGCGAGAAGCAGCAGGGGCTGGTGAAGGTAGCACCGCATTTAGGTTACTTAAAATCAAGCAGAGAGAGGTTTGTAGATTAGGCGTGGAGAAAAATCAGGAACTATTGTAAATTCTTGAGAACCAGGGTAGTATGATGGCACGGATATTTTAGGAAGATTACTCAGGGTGGGGAGTGAGCTAGGCTGGCAGTTGGGGAGAGGTGGAGGGGTAACACCACTATCCATCTGGTGTCCGGAGCAGACTCCAAAGTCAGCCTGGGCTCTGCTTTGCCTGGTCACTCCAGTCAGCCATCACTAATCAATCCGCCCTGGCCCCAAGCCTGCCTGGCTCCTCTGAGTGTCGCAGCTGAGAAAGGCTCACGGGGATGAGAGCAGAAAGGCGGGGAGACCCAGAGGGTGGCAGCCTGGACTTTAGTAGCTCTGAGAATGTAAGAAGTGTGAATGTCTTGAGATAGTCTTTTTGTCTTGGTAGGTTTTGTGTGCATCATTACTCATTGTTAAAGAAACATTGGCTTTCGCTTTCTGGGTCTCTGCTACTGGTGTGCAGTTTGTAGGGACTTGCTTCTTCAAAACAAAAGCTTCCCTTAAATATTTAACAAACCTTTAAAACAGTAGCTCTAGCAAATGAGGTGCCAACCAAAACAAAGTAGAAAGAAAGTAAAGTCTGTTGCCTGTTTTTAATCTGCAGAGGCTTGGGGAGACACCTGCTCTGTCCTTCCGTGGGAGTTGAGCTGTCAGAATATGTTAGGATGCTATTTTGTTCTTTTCTTTTTTAAAAAAAGACGGATTTTCATTAGCTACTATTTTTAAAGATGAGTTTTAAATTGCAAAATAACAAACAAAATTACACATCAAATGCAGTCATCTCAGCTTGGGAGTCAGCGGGGAGCCTCTGCTGTGTGAGAGTTTGGGCTACAGGCACAATGCCGCGTTTATCCTAGCTGCATGCTGTCGCTGGAAAGCAAAGTTCACAGTGACCAAAAGGCCTTTTCTGAATAACTTATCCCAAAGGGGAAAACATATAAACCCCTTGGCAAATCAACCCTCCCTTGTAAGCTGTAATTCTTGGAACTGTCAGAGAACATTGTTGCTTCGCCATAGAAAGCTTTACCTGTGTCCACTTGAGCGGGACAACCTCCACAAACCTCGGACCACGGGTGCGGGTACAAGCACTGACTGCAGGTGAATAGTTTTACTGATGACTTTTCTTTAACATTCCTCCCCCCCCATGTTTTCTCTCTTTCTTTCTACCTGTGTCTTACAATCAAGAGCTTACAAGATCCTATGAAAAAGCTAGTTGAGAAAGAAGGGAAGAAGAGCACCCCGCGGAGGGAAAGCCTGGAGGCTGCGACACAGGAGCCTAAGCAGTAAGTCCCTAGCCCCTTCCTCTGGATGTGTGCGTCCTTCTCACAGGTGAGGCTAGTGCGTCCTCGTAGCCAAGCCCAGTGAGCCCACAGACACCCAGGGGTCACCCTGTCCTTGGGATAGAAAGTCAGGTGTCCCCATGACGGCTCCACGGGCTCTCTGCTGTCTGGTTCTGGCCCTCACTGTTGTCAACAGCACTCACAAGAGATCATACACGGGAATCCCCCCACCTTTCCTCTTCTTGAAGTCTATGGCTTTTGAAATTGCTTAGCCATGCGTGGAGTCTAGAACCATGTGGGACTGTGGCCTTTTCCCACTCACCCCTCTGGCTTTCTGCTCTCCTCTCTGAAGCAGAGGATAGCCCAGAGTGCAGGAGGAAGTGGCTCCCCGGCCTCCACTTCTCACCTGCTGTCATTTCGAAACACGAAAGTGACTATGCAGCAAATGGCACCTGATTCCTAATCTACCCAGGGAGAGGAACTTTGAATGTGCAGCCTGGTCTACGGAGATGGGTAGCCTGGTCTACGGAGATGGGTAGCCTGGTCTACGGAGATGGGTAGCCTGGTCTACAGAGATGGGTAGCCTGGTCTACGGAGATGGGTAGCCTGGTCTACGGAGATGGGTAGCCTGGTCTACGGAGATGGGTAGCCTGGTCTACGGAGATGGGTAGCCTGGTCTACAGAGATGGGTAGCCTGGTCTACGGAGATGGGTAGCCTGGTCTACAGAGATGGGTAGGCTGGACTATGGAGATGGGTAGCCTGGTCTACGGAGATGGGTAGCCTGGTCTACGGAGATGGGTAGCCTGGTCTACAGAGATGGGTAGCCTGGTCTACGGAGATGGGTAGCCTGGTCTACGGAGATGGGTAGCCTGGTCTACGGAGATGGGTAGCCTGGTCTACGGAGATGGGTAGCCTGGTCTACGGAGATGGGTAGCCTGTTGCTCTGGACCGGCTGGCCTAGGAAAGCACAGGAGCCATCATTCCCCACTCTACGCCTTGTCTACACACCTCCCATTTAGATGACAGCTTTCTGGTTAGACAGGCTGACATTTTCACCCTAGTTCTCAGAAAGTTTGGGATATCCTTTTAGTTCTGTAGACATATCTGTTCCCAACATCAGCCCGTTTTTAATTTTAAAGAAAAGCCTGGAAAGTTTCTCTGGTGCAGAATGCAGACCAGTTTTCACAGGCTGTGATGTGGACCTGCACAATTGCCTCCTGGCAAGGAGCAACCAGTGACTGCCTGCTGCATGCTGGCACAGTGTAGGGGCTGATGCATGCTGGAATGTTGTAGGCGCTGCCGCATGCTGGCATGGTGTAGGCGCTGCCGCATGCTGGCATGGGGTAGGCGCTGCCGCATGTTGGCACGGTGTAGACGCTGCCGCATGCTGGCATGGTGTAGGCGCTCTCTGTGGAAGCCCTTCTCCCGTGGATCCACCATGTATTCAACCTACCGTGTCCACACTGTAGAGAATGAGCTGTAGCTTGGGGATGGTAAGGTACTGTGGTGAGCCCCATTAGAGGCCGCGCCAGAGTAAGTCCCACACAGCACCCTTTTATCATGTAAGTGAATGCAATCCAGATACTCAGAAGAGAACTGCATAAGACTCTCGATGGGTTTCCTTTCACTAATTCGGGTTTCTCAAGTGTCTTAGCACTGTCTTCTTTGAGAGCTCCAAAAGCATACCAGTCACTGTTCTAAATGACCGTAGAAAGTTATGAGGAATTTTGTTCAGAAATAGCAGGTAAACGCCAGGAAGTACCAAGTGGGTGGGGGGTGCTGGAGGGTCTGCCTGCAAAGTCCTGGGAAGAGTTTGTTCCAACGGGCCAGCACGCCTGGGTTTTGGAGGGAAGGGATGCTCATGTATGAAGATGCTGTGTTACAAAAAGCAAGCAGTGCTATTTCTTCCGCAGAAAATAGATGCCTCTTTCTGTGTCTACATCTCTCTTCCTCTACCCCTGCCGTGTGTGTGTGTGTGTGTGCGCGCGCGTGCGTGTGTGTGTGCGTGCGTGTGCAAGGGCAGGCGTTGCGGTAAATGAAGAAATAGATACTGCACTGACGAATATAGCTATACCATAAACATAAATTGGCAGAACTGTGTAACTCGGCCTTCTTTTTATTTTAAGATTAATTTCTTTGGAGGATGAGAACCAGCAAAAAGAATCCTCTCCTTGTAAGGGTAAGTTTTAATTTCCATTTCCATTGCTTCAGAGACCCTGCTGGAATGTACAACAGCCAACTTGTTTCTCTTTCTGGTAAATTACCTCTTGGTTGTTTTTTTTTCCATCTTAAGAAAAGGCTATATTAATCTGCTTCCTGTAGTCTCCGATATTAGTGCTGCCAACCCTTTAGTAGTACCAAGAGACATTGTGTGGTTTGAACCAGAAACTTCGGCATCCTCCTTGTGGTGGGACATGGCAAATAGCCACCCCTTTCCAAGAGATAGGATTTCTGGACTGCTCTGAGGAGTAATTTCTGTATCATGATAATAGGTTTCCTTATGACAAGCCAGCTTAAGCTGAATTTAAAAAAAAATAAAAGAACAGGTTTCTTTAAGCAAAGCAACTCCCCAGTGAGTTCTCCGGTCCCAGAGACACAGGCAGAAAAAGTCACACATGCAAACCAAAGCAGGGAGATTATATAGCCTGCAGCTGAGGGGTGATGGCCTATTTGCCATAAGGTGGGTTTACACCCAAGTGTGGTCAAAAACTTAGCACTTTTGGCGGAGATTGGGCTGCTGGCAACTTCAGGGGAAAAACTGCTGTGGTCGCCAAGAATGGGGAACTGGGCTTGTTGGCACCTTTTCTTTCCTGGAGTTTCTCTGAGAGGGTGGGGTTTGGAGAGAGAGGAGTGGGATTTTCTGGATCAAGCAGGAGTGAGCTTGAGGTTCCAGCCCAACAGGTAGCTCTAGCTCCAGGTCTTAGTGCAATCTTGATATCACATCCAGGTGTGTTCAGTGGTGATTTCTAGGTGGGCATTCCTCGTGTTCCTCATTGTTGGAGACAAAATTGCCCTGACTTTGCCCTCCCAAGTGAATCCTCAGGCTACATTAAGGAGTGGCACCAGCTACCTCAAGGTGAACTGAAGCCTACCTTAGGAGGAGGCTCTGCGCACTGGGAGGTGCCACTCTGATGTGGCTCCTGAACTGCTGCCTGATTTTCTGTTGACTCCTTATCATAAAGGTACAGACGATGGAAAATGATAGTAAAACCAATATGTATGGGTGTTGAACCCTTCACCAGGAGTTAAAATCTCCATAGATGGAAAGGTGGTTGACATTATATAGGTAACTAAAGATGTTGTATCGGTCACAGAAATCGTCCAGCCTTCTGTTCAGACAGGCCCTCCTGGGGACACAGTCTCCTCTTCCCTGCCTTGAGCCAGGAGAGGACATGTGTGAAGCAAGTCCCAGAACTGTTCTTCTGCTCCATTCCTCTTCACCCTGGCTCTTTCCACTTTTCCAAGCCATTTGCTATTGTAAGACTTGTCAAAGGAAAAGATATGTTTGAGCAAAGGAATGAGCCAGAAGAACTAGGAAATGTAAGAAAAGCAAAATTCTAGAGTCTGAGAAAAGTAAGGCCTAGGCCTGATTTCGTGGCCCTGGACAAACCGTCTGTGTTGATCCAGGCCTCCAACCTCAGTGCCCTTCTGTGAACCTATGGCATGAATATTGTTTGGGACTCAAGATCATAGAGTAGAACATACTTAGTTCTTTGGGAAAATGTCAACTCCAGTTTCTTATATTCATAGAAAAGTTTCAAATCTATATAACTATATAGATTTGTACAGTATATGAAAACGCAAAGTTTCTCTTTTCTTATATAATTTAATTGGTGTGATATTTGCATACTCTTTTGAGATTCGACTCCATTATCATTAAAGTGGCATCTGTCTTATTCTGGGACCTGTTGAAGGTCTGGTGAACACGAGCAAACTGAGTTGAGACTGTCCTATCATGTGCCTACTCACGCTTGTACAGCCACACTTGATTGCTTATTATGAGCCAAGTTAGTTCAAGGGACAGAGTTTCCCCATGTCCCTTAGTCCCTGCAGATGCTACTTTCAACTAGCGTCACTCGATCCCAGCATGGTGTTTATAAGAATCAATGAGCCTAAATAGAAGCCCCCTTATCACTCAAAGTCCACTTGATATAATGTTTCCTTCTAGTGCTCCATATTTGATGGGTATTTTAAATATGAAATGACCTGTTTCTTCCATTAGAGTGTCATACAAAGTATTACCTGCCCCCAGCCTTCTGTCACCATCGGCTCGTCGCCTTACCCACCAGGCGTACCCTTGGCGTCTACTGGTCTTTCTAGCGTATCTGCAGCTTTCCTCAGAATTAGAGAATACAGGGTTTTCAGTCTTTAAAAACTAAAGATTCTTTATTGAGAATTCAGTATTCCCTTTTTCATTTTAGGCCTATGTGGTTAATATTTGTTAGTGACACCAAGTAATATCCAATGACTTGTCATTCATTTTCCATGGGTGAAAATAGAATGATAAATAGAGTATCGTGTGGGTTATCTATTAAACAAAACAGAGATTCTTTGAAAATGTCGAATTTAAATTTAGTTAAATGAATTAAATAAAATTGAAATTCCAGATTTAAATTTGGAAATCAACAGAGACCCCAGATTTAAATTCATTGAGAGCCAATAGCTGATGTAAAGGGGAAACTGAGGACCACTGCCTTACATGAGCTAGCATAGACTTTGCATGCTTTCTAACAATGTGTATTTACCTCACACATAACTTATAAAAATGTACCACTGTGGGCTGCTCATAACCAACTGCATACATTGTGTTTCAGCTGAAGAAGAGAAAAGTACTCTGTCTTCTATAGACAAAAGCCCTGCGCACGACGCATGCTCAGGTAATCTAAAGACAGACTTCCCAGTTTTAATGATTTATTCAAACTCCGAGTGAAATGGAGTTAACTAATAATTTGTTTTCTTTCTCTTCTCTTAAGGACCGATAGATGAACTATTAGACATGAAACCCGAAGAAGGTAAGATTTACACATTCTTTGAAGTTTATAATTTGATTAAATTAAATTCTCTTTTATTGGTGCCAGAAAACTCAATAGTTATCTTTTTAATAGCTTTACAGTTGTAAACAAAAAATTTAGGTGACAGTCATTATAAGTTATCTTACCTATGCTCAAGCAAAATGTAAAATGTATGTTATTATTATTTAGACGACGTCTTAAAAGCTGAAAATTATGACAAAGGGACTGTGCTGTAATAGAAAAACTAACTTTTCAAATAAGATATGTGAAAATTCTGAATTTTGTTCCTCCATCAATGACCTTAACTAATTTGCTTCATATACAAACTCTGTAAGCCTCAGTTGTTCTTGCTTGTAAAATGGGACCAAGCATAGTAGCCTTGCCAGGTAACTGTCAGGAATGGAACTCAGGTATGGAAAGGTTATTTTGTGGTTTCTGATGCAGGAATACTCTTGGAATGATGGCTTATTGAGAAAGGAGGATTGGGAATGTCCTCTAGATGGTATACAGTGCTGTATGTTTATTGAACCTTAGTAAACCAGGTCCATCAGACTTAGAAATCTTATTCAGGCTACTAAATAACCACCTAAAATAGAGTTCAGGACCCTGAATTTAGATGACACTCATGGTACTGGGCGATCTAAGGAAACTGAGTAGTTTCTGTGTAATCAGTCCTAGTCTTTGCTTTTCATTCAAACAAAGGTTTCCTTTAAATGATTTATTAAGAGTCCAAAATGCCCCTGAGACTCTGAGCCAAACATCAGAAAATCCCTTGGCCTGGAGATTGGCATTCTGTCCTGATCATACAGGTTCTTTAGAGCATAGATACTGACCCAAGCCACCCTGTGGACCTGAGTTAACCAGGGTATGATTCAGCTCGGTCTGAACTTGGCCTGTTAGACGGTCTGCTCTTGTGAAAGATGCTTGGGAGAAACATTTAAAGGAAGGAAGGGTGGTTTATCTTGGCTCATGGTTCCAGTCCATGGTCTGCTGGCTTTTTAACTCTGTGGCAAGGCGGAAACATTGTGGAGGAAGAGCATGGTGGAAAAGCCACTCACCCGAAAGGCCCGAAAGTGGAGCAACAGGAAGGAACGAGCACGAAGACACGCCCCCAGCTAGCCACTTCCTTCATCTCAGCACTTCCACGGTTCCACCACCTCCCAATTGTTTACTTAAAATTTGAGTCAGTCAGTGGGCCAGCTTGATTAGGGCAAAGCCCACATGGTCTAGTTTTCTCTGAAACACAGACACTCCTAGAGGTGTCCTTAATCGTCTCCTACGTGGCCGTCAATCCAGTCCAGTTAAAACTCAAGATTATCCGTCAAGGTATGGACAGAATCCACAGAGTGTTAGAGAAAAAAGAATCTCTCAAAGGTACAAAGTCACTCTAAGTTTGCCAAGAACTTCCCAGGACTTGGAATATAGACTCACAGGTAGAAGGCTCCTTGCCTTGTGAATGCCTTACTGAAGGCATCATGCTCTGCAATATTCCATCAAAATGGTGCAGATTGGTAAACCAGAAACCACACCAGTAATGAAATGAATGAACAAACAGTGTGAGTGGCCATTTGTAGCCCCCATTTTTGTAAGGACCTTTCCCCTCTGATTTAAGAATAAAACATTTTAATGGAATAAAAATATCCTTTATAAATTAGAGTACTGAAATATTTTAATCTTACTAAAATGAGATAGTACAGCAAGCCCTAAGTATCTGCCACCCAGTTTCAACAACTCTTAACATTTAATAAATGTATTCATAATCATATGCGTGACCCAACTTATTTTGATGGATTGATACTCCTCCCAACCCCAGAGTCTTGTCTATATGGTTTTTCCTTTGTTCCTAACTCTATTTAATTTTATTATTCTAGTAGACTTGATTTTTGAATAGGTAGTATATTTATACTAGTATAGACGATAATAGAATATTATATTTTAAAAACTCACCCCATTTCTGTAAACTGGCTCATACTCCATCTTGACAACGAAGTGCTTCTTCTATGCCCCCAGCCTTCTAGAGCTTTCGTTCTCAGACACAGAAAATAGGAGTCCGTGTTCTTGCTTCCTCTCCCTTTGTAAGGGGTAAAAAAAAAAGATGTGGATTTTTTTTAAAGTAATGATAGATTGTGACAACCTTAGCCCCAGAGCCAGCACCTCCTCAGGGAATTAACTCAGAAGGGCTCTGCTGGCTTTCACAGCTTCCTCATGTGCCAGGGCCCATCAGATGAAGATTGACGTCTGCTTATTGAAAGCAAGTTTCATGCCCCGTTGCTTTTAGCTCTAAAGATGAAGCTAGATGTGCTCTTCCCTCGTACAAGTACTGGTTCTCAGGCAAAAAGATGGAGTCACGGGACTCCCCAATCAAATGCAATGTCACATAAGCCACCCTGGTCCTTTATCGCTGCTGCCCCACAGAGCTCTCCCCTGGCTCCCACTGGGGGGGTATCAGCGCTAAACCACAAGTCTAAAGATGCTCTTGACACACGGGGAACTTGTGGTGACTAAAGAAAAAAGAATGCTACTTCAGCATGCATGTCTTTTCAGAGCCGCCGCCAGCCTAAACTCTGAATTAAAATGCGGATCGTAGTACGCTAAACTTTCGATGTGAAGAAATCAAAAGCACTTAATCCAAGGATGGCTGATTTTATAAGACTTGGGACCTCTAGCCCCAGCTCCACTTTCTTCTACTAAATCATAAAGTAATAGAAAACCAATGCTTGACCACACAGTATAAAAACATTTAATAAAATATTGGTGGCATTGTAAGATCTTGAAAATGGATCTGAAGTCACCATATACCACACATGACATGTGGCCTGGATTCGTGAATTAGAGCACGCAGAAATCTTTGTGTTTCCTCAAGTTGGGCCCTCCCCGCAAATAACATCCTACTGAACAAAAAGATGTAGTGCAAAGGAGATGAAAATTTAATGAGTTCAACTTCCCAAATCTTGTCACTAAGCCTTTATCAAAAACAGAAGGTCTAGGCCAATTAAAAAGCAGAACAAAACTGTTGTCTTTATTACAAAAACATGTTTGTTTTCTTTCTATACTCTGTTACTGCTTGTGTCTCTAAATCCGGCCAGGTGTAATGATGATAGCTCATTCAGCAGCTAGCCGAGGTCTAGGTGATAACCTTTAGCCCACAGCGACCATGTGCTATCCCACGTTGCCTGGCTTCTCTGAAGTCGCTGATCTGTCACCTGTAGTCATCCTTACTGTCACGTGAGAGATCTGATTGCTTTGCCTCAGGACAAACAATGACCAAGTGCTAAATTCCATCTGCTCTCATAAACCCCTCCTCCCTTCCGCTCAGCATTCTGGGAAATGCTGGTAACCTGGGTCACCTCATGAAATAATTATGCGCTTTTTCTTCAGAGTGCTGGGAAGAGCTCGTCCTTAACGCCTTAGACAAGCCCTCTACCACTGAGCCACACCCCCAGCCCAAGGACATAAGCTTCTAAAAGAACTACTGAAGGCAGGAGTGTGTCAGCAAACACCTGGAATCCCAGCACCTGGGAGGGAGAGGGTTAAAGTTCAGGAGATTAAAGCCACCCTCGACTGCAGGACGTGTTTGAGGCCCAGCTCAGGCCACATGAAACTCTGCTTGATGAAACCAAATAAATAATAAAATAAATGTTCATAGCCGTGTAGTAGTGTGCTGTACATGGAATTATTCCTATAGAGATTCTTAACAACTTGCTCCTGCCCTGTCGGGAGCGAGGTGACTTGCTAAGCTAATACTGAAACGGAGGGGCTGGGTTGTAACAGTCAGGTGTTTTTGTGTGTGCTACTCTTGTTTCTTCAGAAAGCACATATGAGTACTTACCCCACCCGGGCCCCTGTCAGTTGAGGTTTTTATTTATTATGATTTTTAAACCCGAAGGAAGTTTTTGAAAGCGGCATTCTTCAGTTCCAAACAAGAACAATCTGCTCGCAGAGGCAGAGAACCGTTCTTCTGTGTGGACAGTGTCAGGTGGTTTTCTGCTGTCTTCCCCCCGCCATCCTCTGGGTGACAGGAGGGTAGTGTTGGTGTTTGGGGTTTCAGCGGCTCTGCAGCCCTGTGGCCTTTAACATTAGTCATTCTGTGGGGTGTGGGGAACAGGGAGAAACCCAGAGAAGTCAGCCTTCCTGTTTCACACAGATGAAGGTAAATCAAGTGACATTTATCTTTTTGTTGTCCTGTGTTCTCGTTTTCTGACTGTGTAGCTGTTTCCGTGTTCTGTGCCCCTAGTTTATGCTGAGGTCATGAAACTCGGTATGATTTCAAAAGCATTATCTGGACCAGTTTTCCACACTCTGCCTAAACTTGAGTTTCCTCTACTTTGGGGCTTTTTTTTTTTCCAGTCTAGAACTCACTGGTTCAGGACCAGTTCTTCTAGGGAATGTTTCCCAGGCCCCAGGCTTCATATTTCTCAGGGTTGAACAAGAGAGCCATATGGTGGTTTTGGCTTCTTGGCCATTCTGCCTCTGTGTCTGCATGGTACCTCGAAGAGCACTCTGGTCATAAAAACCGTCACATGTTCACAAAACGTTCCTAGTTTGTGTGTGAGAACCCAGTCAGTTCTCTGTCAGCATACAGAAAAAACAAAAACTAAAACAAAACCCTACCTATGTTCTGAAGGAAAAGCAGTTCTCCTCCCTGGGGAGACAACATTGTCAGGTGGCCCTAATACACTCCATCACTGGCAGAGCATACGGGCATCCTGCATGCCACCGTTGGGAGAGCTACCTTACACCTTAGCCCGGAAGTGCATGGGCAAGTGTTTGGACAAGGAATGATATCACAGTTGGTGTAGGCAAAGGAACAGGGTGGGAGGCCGTCTCCTGGAGCTGCAGCTGACTTACCAGTAGGCACACCACAAAGGATAAGATAAGACTTTGTGGTCAGGAGTTGGAGAACTTGGATTGGAGGCAGACATTGGGAGACGCCGAGCCAAAGGAAGTTGTGGCCCACAACTCGGTAGCCGTCTTTGTTGGTCTGTGTGGGTGGACGCGCTGACCAGCCTTCTCCCGAGGACACGATGGCATCTCTCCGTGCTTTCTTTGTCTCTGGTTGAGTGGTAGTTTCCAGCAAAGATAAGAGCAGCTCAGTTCTCCGGGGCCTGCTGACAAGCTTCAGTCCTCAAGTCCCGACTTGCCTGGTTGCAGACCTAAACCTGTCCATTTGGACTTGTAATTAAGGTTCTCTTACAAGTTATGCATAGTAATTTCAGGCATCTTAATTATCAGTGTAATAATCAGGAGGTTTCTGGGTTTTATGGTTCAAGTCGGTGCCAGTTTCCTTGCTTTTAGCTACATAATAAGTTCTCTTAGAGGAACGCAGTTCAGTGTGCGGCCTGCTTTAACTGTTAAATAGCCAGGATGTGATGACGTTTTTATTTGCAACTTTCTATTAATAAATTTTAAAATAAACAAGCAGAATGATAATAACAGACCATACTCAATGGTGAACTTCAGTAGGGGCGAAACCTGAATCTATGACTGACTCCTGAGAAAGTTTCCTCAGCTCCGTGACTGAAGTGTTTGTGTTTGATAGGCACGGGATTCATTTAGTTATAAGGTTGGAAGCCTGTGTTGAAAGGGGTTAGGTTGGACTTTTGCTTAAAGCGCTCTCAGCCATGTAACTGAGGGTGTTCCGCACTATACTGACTCAAGCGAGATTCAGGGACTGGCTGAGTGCTGTCTAAATTCCCTTTCTGCCTCTTGACATTGTTTTCTTCTGCATGTTGACTTAATTTTCACTAGCAGCCTCTGATTTATTTCTCTGGATCTGAGACACCCAAAGAAGGATGGGTCTTTTTCCATCCACTTTTCATATAGCAAATACAAAGACACCTGTCGCGCATGTCATCCCGAGTCAGTCACTGTGGCCTGAGAAGATGGCGAACTCCGACCTGCCCAGCCACACACACACACCTGTAGTGGGTGACCAAGATCACAGAGAGACAGTGTGCTTCTCAGGGAAAAACACCTGAAGGAAAGGGAAGAGAAGCTACTTAGCAGAAGCCACTCATGTCTGTGCTAAATACCAAGACATGAAGCCTAAACACTAAACATGAAATAGAAGTTTTATAACCGGCTTATGTGTAGAGGACACCATGCTTATGATCCGTTGTTCTGTGTTCACTGGGATCTTAGCCATCCCAGCCACCACAGTGACGCCTCCCCAGTTCATACTGAAATGACTGTCCAAGGAAAGCGCATTGCTAACTCACTCAAGGTCCAACCGAACAGGTCTCATTTATGTGGGCTTGACTCAGTAATCATATGACTTCAACCAGGCCAGAAGGAAACCAGGAGAAATGGTTTGGGTACTCCAATGTCAGCAGAAAATAGGAGGTACAGAGATTTGAAAAGTAACCACAGGTTAAGACGGCGAGTCTGGGAGAAACTGAAAGAGAATTCATAAGTAAAGGCTTATATTAGGGACATACCTGATACATTGTGGGTGCTGTTCCCCAGCGTCTTCCTGTATGGCAGCGTGCAGGTGAGCAGCCTGCCTTACCTCCCTGCCCAGCCTGCTGGCTCCTGCTGTGCAGGGAAGCCTCTTCACAGAACCAAATTGCCGCTTTTCTCATAGTACGCCTACAGGCTATGTCTGGCTGCAAATGTCTTTGATAACATAAACAATAAAAATGCTTAAATTAGGCACTTGTCTGATTAAAGTGATGTTTTGCCACTATTTTAAACCACGGTGATAGGAGTTACTAGATTTTTTTCCCCCTTTCTTGATTTATAGCCAGTTAGCTGAGTTCATAAAAAAAAAAAAATCCCCTAAATCTCTAGATCTTTATGTTACATGTGGGTGAAAACAGATCCAGCAGAAGAACAGAGAGAAGCTTTATTTAAAACAATAACCTTAGAATCATCATAGCTGTGAATATATTTGAGGAAAACCTGATAATTTTATTTATCCTGATCATCAGAATTTCAATGTTGCTCAGAAAAACATAGGAACCATGATATAATAAAAAATGGTTTCAGTTTGCAAGTGGCAATTAGATTCCACAAACAAAGCAGCACTTGATATACCCCTCAGCCCCCAGTCTTAAAACAGGTAGAAAACCTCAATGACAGAGCTTGCCATGGGATTTCTGAGAGTCGTGTCCACTCTCCTTGTAAGTAAGTACTGGACGGTGTCTGGTCAGTGCTCAGATGTGAGAATGGGTGTCTCTACAGTCATCCGGGCTGATGACTCCAGTGTAGTATTCCAGTTTCCTGACATTGCACGCTGGCTCTCGGGCCTGGCGAAGGTCTGCTGCCGGTGGCTACGTCCCCTCAGGACGAGGGCTCCCTGCCAGCTGTCAGCGCTTCTGTCTGCGGCCCACGAAGTGAGCCTGTCGCTCTCTGCTTGCTACTCTCAGGCACACCAGATCCACCTTTCCTCTGCTTCTTGCAGCTGTTGTTGCAGAGACATCTGTCTTGGTTGTTGATGCATCCCCTGACATGCTCCCCTGGGCCAGGGCGTGGTGAGGTTTCTCCCCAGCTTGGGTGGCAAGACAGGCTGCCGCACGGTTTGTTGGCTGTTCCAGCGGCAGGCAGCGTGGATTGAGGGCTTGTGTGGGAAGAGTTGGGAAACCTTACAAACAAGGAACTAAGATCACCAACAGCTTTCAGCCCTGGATTCGTTTCAGACCTGGGGAATGTTTTGTCAAATCTGCTTTTATGTTAAGGGAAAACCCAAACCCTAGATGGGTGCGTGTGCGTGTGTGTGTGTGTGTGTGTGTGTGTGTGTGTGTGTGTGTTAGAACATGTTTCAGTGTAATGCTCAAAAACAGGATTTGCTTTGGATGAAGGGGGACAAGGAAATATAGAATTCAAAATTTATTTTGACCTCCGTTTAACCAAGCGTGTCATGGGATACATACATCTCTGTTGTGATTACTTTCCCTTAGGTCCAGCCATCATTCAGTTTGTCCCAGTTGGGCCCCATGACAGCTCTTCCTGATGCTCGAGCTCAGAGGTCATGTGTTTTGTGCTTTTTTGCCTCCACCAGCTTGCCTGGGTCCCATGGCAGGGACCCCAGAACCCGAAGGTGGGGATAAGGATGACCTCCTGCTGTTGAATGAGATCTTCAGCGCTTCCAGCCTGGATGAAGGAGAGTTCAGCAGAGAGTGGGCTGCCGTGTTTGGAGATGACCGGCTGAAGGAGCCAGCCCCCGTGGGGGCCCAGGGAGAGCCAGACCCCAAGCCCCAGATCAGTTCTGGATTCCTTCCTTCGCAGCTTTTAGACCAAAACATGAAAGATCTACAAGCCTCTCTCCAAGGTAGGTTCCACAGTGACTAGAAACTTGATTTTGCTTCTTCATCCTTTCCCACCTTTAATACAGAAGTTTATTTGTTCTTTGAGTATGCTTTTTGTATTTTTACTTTATAACCAGTATCTTTTAATTTTATTATTAGTGGTAGTATTTTATATCAAGTGACATTTTAGCTGAAATCCCCAAATCATACCTCAACTTTAAGGTGTAGTGTCAGGCTCAAGATCAATTGTTTCTCTTAATTTTTCCCTCTGTCAGTACTTCCTTAGGAAAGTTACCGGAGGTCCTCATCCTTATTTTCTCTCTTAGATTTAAAAAAGTTTGTGACATGCACAAGAGGATCTTGCCTTTGCAGTTAAAACCCTATGGCCTAGTCATCCCTGACTGCCCACTCCTGCATCTCCCATATACCCATGAGATGTGATACCTAAATTCCTGTAAACATGCCCTCTCTTTAGGTACATTTCACTGGGCCTTTTAACTGTCTCCTCTTCTATATCATGTTCCCCTCTTGTTCTCTCTACACCTTGACCTATCCCTACCTCGTGTATGCGCCGACTCAGCAGTTCCTGTTCTGACTCTAGCACACCAAGTAAACCCCATGGCCACCTCAGAGCAGAGTTTCCACCCTGAGCAAACATGCTCTCTCCTCAGAAGGGTTCAGGGCGCACTGGGGCTCAGCGTCAGGCCACACATGCTGGTTGAGCATCGCTGGTGTGCCCCCCACAGCGATTCAGAGTGCGATAACAAAGCTCATTGGTGAAGTCTGAATTTCAAAAACTTGTCTCGAGAAGGAAACCATTTTCTTCTCTCGCGAATTTTTTCTTCCTCTCACGTTACCTCCGTCACGAAAATAGAAACTACTCCTATAAAGAAATGTTCAAATTCTTTTGGCTTTTCTATGAACTTAAGCTATCTCCCTAATAAACATGTTTATCTGGCACTTACAGTGGGGAACAAATGGCGGAGTGGGGATGATTAAGTAATTATGGGCTATTACAAGCGCTGGTCTTGGGAAATGAGATCATTCATACAGGAGCTGGTGGGCAAGACAGAGAAAGTCTTCCTTTTCTCTGAGCTACCTCTCCTCTTCTATCTTCCCCGGGAATCCTGCTCCGCAGCTGTCTCAGATGGTAGTGCCATGGAGTTGGAGGCGGCGGGGAGAGCAGATGCAGGAAGTGTAGTCTGCTCTCTGGTTTCACCTCTCCTTCACTGGGTGAAGCCAGCAAGTCTGCCAGCTCTCTTGATGTTTACCCTAACCCTCCTGACAGGCCCGGGAGACTCCAGAGGCCAGATTCTCAGCCCACCTCTGTGAGGTTCTGTCCTCCCTCTGGCCCTGTTGCCCAGTGATCCTTAGAAGGCCCCCAGTGCGGAGACTCCGAAGCCCTGCTGCCACAGGAGCAGGTGGCTAACAGTCACTGCAAGAGTGAGAAAGCAGAGCTCCAAAGCCTCTTCCTGGACAATGTGTGAAAAGCTCTGGTCAGACACAACCCAAGAGCTATAACAGGGGGGTGACTGTGGGCTTTGCACTTACTTCAGCCCGAGAGAAGGCACCAAACCACTTTTGGGTCAAAGGAGGGAGGTGTCCAACAGCATGCAAGGTGTGAGCTGGGAAGAGAAAGGGACTCCACTCGGGGAAGCCGGGGAAGCCGTTCATTTCCCAGGCAGTCTTGAGGTTGCATCCTAAGGCCTTAGCAAGCATCTGTGAATGGCAGGCAAAACTCTCTGCCTTCCTGGAATTCACTTTTTAATGGGGAGAAAGTAGGGAATGATAAACAATGAGAAAGCCAACACAGTAGGTAAGAGAGGACTCAGTGGTAGACAGAGGAAAATGAAGCTCAGGAGAGCCAGTACTGTGGGATGGCAGGGAAGCTACACAGAGTCTTGCTGGGAAGGTAGGAGCCAAACAAGACTGAACGGGATGAGAGTTAGCTACCTGGGCAGATAACCGTTGTTGACCCCATAAGGTAAGAATATACATAGCACGCCACGGTCTACAGGAAGAACCTTTCTTGGAGCTGACTGCATGAGAGTGAGAGGCGCTAAGGTGGGGAGAAGGGCTCCAGTGTAAAGGACAAGACAGCATTATAAGATGGGCCATATATGGCAAGAGAAGCTAGCCTTCATGGGGCGTGCACACACTGGGTAAATCTCTGGCCGCCATGTTGAAGACCAGCACGGCTTCTTTAGCCGCCGTCTTTGTTGTTTAACAGCATCATTTTGGTGGTTAGAGTCTCCTCTCCTCCTGTGGACTTCTAGCCAGCCTAATGTCAAAAGTTATCTGGTGACTATAGAGTTGCCTTTGCTTTATAAATGGGTACCAGCAGAATGCCTAGAGGATTCAGGACATCAAATGTAAATGTCTGCATGGTTTAAAAGAAGAATATAGCCCATTCATTGTCCAGCGCAGCTCCATAATCTCAATGGAAGCAGCTTTCATGCTACCCCAATGCTGCCCTGATTCAGGGAACTTTCCAGGTGCATCTGGTATAGACACAAGCAGGCTGCTTGCAGTGGCCGAGCACTTGGAAGGCTTCTGTCAGGATTCCAGAATCTCATCCCCCAAATAAGAAAGGATGAATGTTAACCTGGTATTTTCTTTTCATTGCATTCGTGGGTGAATGGAGAGTCCATCTAATGTGTATGAGTAGTTGTTTGTAAATAGGAGTTTAATGATGACTATTAAACCCTGACCACATCATGTTCAAATGGATTCCTCCAGTTAACCAGATCATGTCAAAACCTAAGTTCAGTAACAACTGAAATAATTAGGACACTAAATTAAGCATAGGGAGGTGGGGGCATGTTGTCATGTTGGCTCAGCGGCACGATGTGGGAGGGAATTGAGACCAGCTTTGTTTTGTGGTTGCCCTTTTCCTCCTCACACTGTAGGAGTGGCAACTCTCTCTACAGCTCTCTAGGTTATTACTTCAGATTTAAGTAGGTGAGGTGTCGGTCTAGGCTTCTTATCCCAGCAGCACCTCGTCTGTGGGTTAGCTCCCATCTCTGAGAGGCTAAGGTGTAAAATTGAGTAATTCTGCAAATCTACCAGCCATAGAGAGTAAGATAACATCAGCCTGTGCTCAAGACAGCATACGCTGGGTGCCAAGCACTGTGCTCTCTGGTTACCTGTGCCAACTTATCCATTTAACCTGCTGCTTCCTAGGTAACCGGTCTCACCATATACACTGCAGAGATCAGAAAACCAAGGAAAGAAGCAGTTTGTTGACTCTGTAGTGAGAAGCAGCAGTGGGCTGCTTCTCGCCACCCGGCTAGCTTTACCGGAAATAATTACACAGAAACTGCATTCTTTTGAACACTGCTTGGCCTATTAGTTCCAGCCTCTTATTGGCTAGCTCTTACATATTGATCTAACTCATTTCTAATATTCTGTGTAGCATCACGGGCTGGCTTACCAGGAAAGCTCTTAACCTGCGTCTGTCTGGAATGGGAGAATCATGGCAACTGCCTGACTCAGCTTCTTTCTCCCAGCATTCTGTTCTGTTTACTCCACCCACCTAAGGGTTGGCCTATCAAATGGGCCAAGGCAGTTTCTTTATTAACCAATGACCTTCCTCCATCAGGCCCAAGGTCACTCTTAGGGTAAAGGCAGACAGACATTGAACCTGGGCACTCTGACTAAGGAGATGAGCCCATGCCTGCCACAAGGACTTCTGGGTCCTCTCGGTGTGAGGTCTGAGAGCATAGGAAGTTTTCTCCAGACCCTTCAGGCATCTGCTTGCTGTCTCATGAGCAGGGCTTCGGAGTGTGCCTCCCTCCTGCCTTGCCCAAGTTGTCAGAGTTCACAGCAAAAGTTACATGTCTGGTCAGGTCATTCTAGAATGTTAAAGAATCGACCTTAGCTAAGATTCCTGTGTTTCTGGAAGTGTGGCCTGAGAGGGGTATCCTCGCCTGTTTTCTGTCGCTGTGATAACAGTCACAATGAAAAGCAACTTGTAGTTGAAAGGGTTTATTTCATTTTACAGTTCCGCTTCATAGTTCATTAGTGAGGAAAGTCATGGCAGAAACTCAAACAGGAACCTAGAGGCAGAAACAGGAGGGACGACTGCTTACTGGCTTGTTCTCTGTGGCTCATTCAACTTTGGTTCTTTCTTTCTTTATCTCTCTCTCTCTCTGCCTGTCTTTCTAATTTAATTTATTTTACATTCCGACCCCATTCCCCATTTTCTGCTCCCTTTTCTCCTCCCATTCTGCCTCCTCCTCCTCAATCCACTTCTCTGCTGTTTCTGTCCAGAATGGGGCAGGCCTCCCATGGGTATCAACAAAGTATGGCATATCAAGTTGCAGTAAGACTAAGCACCTCCCCCTGCTTGTACTAGGACTGGACAAGGCAACCCTGGTATGAGGAATAGGCTCCCAAGGGCCAGCCAAAGCCTTAGGGACAGCCCCTGCTCTCACTGTTAGGAGTCCCACAAGTGGACAACACAGCCTGCCTTCTTTCCTTTTGTAAAGAAAAGTTTTTTAAAAAAAACAATCTTTTTTATTTTACATATCAATCCCAGTTCCCTTTCCCTCGCCTCCTCCCAATCTCCCACCTTCCCCTCCCCCAGCCCACTCCCATCCATTCCCATGGGGAATCCACGAAGTCTGACACATCACTTGAGGCAGGGCCAAGGCCCTCCCAGCCTAGGAATGGACTCCAAAAAGCCAGTTCATACACTGGGGATAAATCCTGGCTCTACAGCCATTGGCCCCACAAACTGCCCAAGCCACGCAACTACCACACACATTCAGAGAGCCTGCCTAGTTTGGTCCTATGCAGGTTCCCCAGCTGTCAGTCCAGAGTCCCACTAGCTTGGGTCAGCTGTTTCTGTAAGTTTCCCCATCATGGTCTCGACCTTTTTGCTCATATTATTGCTCCTCCCCTTCTACCACTGGACTCCAGGAGTTTGGCCCAGGGCTTCGCTGTGGATATCTACATCTGCTTCCATCAGTTACTGGAGGAAGGGTCTATGTGACAATTAAGGTAGCCATCCATCTGCTTACATGGGAAGGGAAGTTCAGGCACACTCTCCACTCTTGCTTAGAATCTTGGCTAGAGTCATCCTTGTGGATTCCTGGGAATTTCTCTAGTGCCAGGTTTCTCCCTAACCCCATAATGGCTCCCTCTATCAATATATTTTTTTCCTTGCTCTCCCTCTCTGTCCATCCCCCAACTCGACCTTCCTGATACCTTATGTTCTCACCTCGCTCCCCTCCTCTTCCCCACTCCCCTTTAACCCTCCACCCTCTTCCCCATACTCCCTATTTAGTCAGGTGATCTCCCAGGGAGATCCATATAGGAGAGCTCTTAGGGTTCTCCGAATTTCCTGGCTTCTCTAGGGTTGTGGAATGTAGGCTGGTTATCTTTTGCTTTATGTCTAATATCCACTTATGAGTGTTTGTCTTTTGGGGTCTGGGTTACCTCACTCAGGATGTTTTTTTTCTAGTTCCATCTATTTGTCTGCAAATTTCAAGATGTCATTGTTTGGTTTTGATTTTTTTTTGTTTTTTTTTGGGGGGGGTTGTTTTGTTTTGTTTTGTTTTACCTCTGAGTAGTACTCCACTGTGTAAATATACCACATTTTCTTTATCCATTCTTCAGTTGAGGGGCATCTAGGTTGTTTCCACATTCTAGCTGGTATAAAAAATGCTGCTATGAACATAGTTGTGCAAATGTCCTTGTGGTATGAGTGTGCATCTTTTGGGTATATTCCCGAGAGTGGTATTGCTGGGTCTTGAAGTAGACTGATTCCCAGTTTTCTGAGAAACCACCATACTGATTTCCAGAATGGCTCAGCCTGTTTTCTTATAAAGCTCAGGACCATCTGCCTCAGAGCGGCACCACCCAGAGTGGGCTGGTCCCTCCCTTATCAACCATTCATTAAGAAAATATTCCCATAAGCATGCCCACTGGTCACTCACAGGGTGGCCGGTCCTCAGCTAAGCATCTTTCTTCCTAGGTGACTTGAGTTTGTATTAAGTTGAAAAAAAGATTAAACAGCACGTATGCCCAGGCCTTCCTGAACCCATGAAGTGATGAGAAAATTATGCCTACTTGGGACTTCTAAATACGAGTAGGCAATCCGGCCAGAGAGCGCATAGCAAGCAGACACTAAGGAAGCTTTGGAAGGCTTCTTATTGCAGAAGTAGACCCTGGTTCAGGAAAGAGTACTAGCTTCTCAGCATCAATGCTCCGGCAGATCTTCTAGCTCTGGCTTGTGCAAACCAGAGTTAGAGCTCTCCTTCCAGTGGCAATCACGGAGCCTTGGCTTCTGCCGGGTAGTCCTCGTGGCGCCCAGTTTTCAGATGCTGCTACCATCTGGGTACACTTTAGGCTTGGGTTATCGAAAATAAACCTCAGAATGAGCTCATCTCTTTCCCCTCCTGAGTTAATCTGGTGCCGGGTAACTAACATTTCCAGGACTCGATGGAAAAATGTCAAGGGAAAGAGAGCCAGGTGTATTTATGGCAGGAACACAGTGGGCACTGTGCTTGGGCCCATGGGGTTGTTAATTCCGTCAGGGCAGCAGAACTTTCTAGGCCTGCTGAGCACCAGCTACAAGGCAGGGCTCGGAGAGCTGCAGGATCAAAGGCCTCTGGTCCTATCTAGAAGGAACCTTCGAGACTGACTCCTCCACCCACTCTGTAGATGAGGAAATCCAGGAGCCTCAAAAGGTCATGTGCCTTGCCACGTTCTTGCGCTTTCCGCCACTGTAGGGAGGGCTAAATTCTCAGCTTGGTTTACAAGATCCTTTAGTATTTAGCCCCGGTTTCATGACTGCCCACAACTCCCACACCTTCACTTAGCATGACTCAATGACATAACTGTGCCAAAGAACCAGGTTTTTTTTTTTTTTCAGACAGTGGTGTTGAGATATAGACCAAACTGTCCTGGAACTCACTAGGTAGCCACGGCTAGCCTGGAACTTTTAGTGATCCTCCTGCCTCGGCCTCTCAAGTGCTGGGATTACAGACATGCACCCCCATACTACGAACCGTATTTTCTATCCA
The DNA here is from genome assembly GCF_037038515.1 of Microtus pennsylvanicus. NCBI lineage: Eukaryota > Metazoa > Chordata > Mammalia > Rodentia > Cricetidae > Microtus > Microtus pennsylvanicus. The sequence goes on along the minus strand of NC_134597.1, from coordinate 5,925,697 downwards.
TCCTTGGAACTCCAGTCCTACTGAGCTGTAGTGCACCCAGATCTTTCCACCAACAGGCTTGATACGCGCTCTCCTGGAGCATGCTATCCACACCTACACACGCATAGTGCTATACTTGGCTAACTTCCCCAAAGCCTGTCTGTGTCAGTTCATCCCCACCCCAGCAGTCTGCACTAGCTGTTTCTACTCCTCCCTCCCATTACACCCTGTACTTAAATCACCCTCTTACCTCACCTTCTGGGAAAACTGATTTCATGCGTCTCTTCCTCAGGTTGTCATAGAAACAGGATTCACAATTGTGCTACTTGCCACATTTTCAGGTCATAGCTCAGTGCCTAGAATTCAGTGGATGTTTAAAAGGTACTAGGAGCCGGGCATTGGTGGTGCACGCCTTTAATCCCAGCACTGGGAGGCAGAAGTAGGCGGATCTCTGTGACTTTGAGGCCAGCTTGGTCTACGAGAGCTAGTTTCAAGATCAGGCTCCAGAACAACACAGAGAAACCCTGTCTTGAAAAACAAACAAACAAAAATGATACTTGGAAGGATGGATGAGCGCATGTGTGGGTGAGTGGGATGGATGGATGGATGGACGGACGGACGGACGGACGGATGGACGGACGGATGGACAGACGGATGGACGGACGGACGGATGGACGAACGGACGGATGGACAGTCAGACGGATGGATGGATGGACGGATGGATGGACAGACGGATGGATGGACGGACGGGTGGACAGACGGATGGATGGACGGACGGACGGACATGACGCTAGGTGAAAAGGTGACAAACCTAGATGTGAACTCCTTCAGACAACACTTCAGTGATTACTCGTATGTGCTGAGCTATACAAAAACCCGAATGCAGCATCGCTTACTGCTCTCTAGCTTTGCCGTTACTTAGCTTCACCCACAAGACCCCAGTCCACTTGTGCTGAAGCCGAGAGAGACTGCAGGTGTGCCATGCACCTGAAGGGGTCATGACTGCCCTTGTTGTGCTGCGCCTACTTTGTCCTTCATAGCCACCCCCAGGCTGAGCTAGCAGCCCTGCCAGGGCCTTTCACCGTAAGTGGTGAGGCACATTCACAGCGAAGTGTTCTCTGGTCCACGTGTTCTGGCTCTGCTGGCTGCCCTTGCTGGGCAGTGTTAGTTCTGGCTCATTGGTATTTTCCCTAAGCAAAGGGAGCTGCTCTAGCGAGGTTTTACGTGTGTTTCTGCAAACGGGTAGCACATGGACATATCAAAGGAGCCTAGAGCTGGAAGAGTGTTTGTTCCTGAGCTTGGGGCTCCCTCCTGTCTCCACCCTTCGCCACCCCTCTATTAAAAGAATTCCTCTTGACAGAGGGAGACATCTTTCCAGCCACACCTATATGCTAATGCCTCTGCCAACTGTCCCTGACGAGGGAACAGTTGATGGCCATTCCTGGAATATTAGCAACACTAAGGTCTCTCGCCACAGCCCGTTTTCCTGACAGAAGCCACGACATGTGAAATCTGGTTGTTGTTCCAGCCATAATCATCCTCCGAGCATCCCTTCCCTAAATAATTTCCAGGGCCATACAAAGGAGGCCGGAATTGCCTTAGGGATCAGTTCAATAACTGCTTCACATCAGTGCCATTTTATCTGAGCCTCCCCATCCGCATATTCAAGCTGTCACGTGGATATGTATGCTAGACAGGCACGTGTGTGACTCTATATACTGGCTGCTAATTGTGCACACCAGAGGGAGGAGCCATGATGTCTATATGTCTTTTAAATTGCTGAGGAACACTACCCCACCATCTAGGCCCCCAAAGAGGAGATCACTTCAAGTTCTCTCTCCCACATGTATGCCTTCTGCGGTAAGGAAGCCTCTCCTTATGGATTCTCAACGTTGCTTGCGTAGCTTATAACTGTAGCCGAGCAATAAATACCCAATAGCACCTCGTCACAGAGGGATCAGCTGGATGACATTTGTAGGCTGGGGTTCAGGGGTAGAGCATTTGCCTTGCATATACAGTGCCCTGAATGTGATCCCCAGCACCCCACCAAAAAAAATATATATTTTTTTACTTTATAAAGAAATCTTGCATCATCATCATCATCATCATCCCCTTACGTGGTATGCTCAAAAACACAATTTTGGGTGCTGACAAGATGGGGGGACTGTTACCAAGTTAGCGTTGACCCCTCAGCCTTTCCCGTAACTGATGCTACCGGGCACACATTTGCTCCCACAACTTTCCCTTTCTGCATTGACTGCTTCTATGTGCTTTGGGTCTAGAAGGAAAATGGTTAAGGACCAATTTTCTAGGAACTGGGCAGGTTTTGTTATTCCTGGATCACACCAAATGCTGGTCATTTAAAATTGCTTTATTGGAGTATAATTTACATGCCATAAAATTCACTAGCTGTAAGGGAACAGGTCAAGGATTTCTCGTAAATTCATATAGTGAAGTTGGAATCCCAGCAGCCCACAAGGCTCCTAAGACACCAGAAGCTCCTGGTGGTTGCATATGAATCATGCTGACTGCATGCCTAAGTACTGTTTCAATGAATAGCAATTCTGTTTAAAAATCCTGTCTGTTTTTCATTGTTTTATACCAAAGAAATAGGCCATAGACCATCTGTTTCATGACTTGTCAGTCTTCATTATTAGGTCTGTGTATTGCCCATCTAAAATGAAGTACTTCCAGCTAGTGAGTATCAGAGACCATATGGGCTGCCAAGTACAAGGTTGCCATCTCTTAAGATATAACACACCAAAAGTGTGCTTCTTGCATTTAAAGGGGAACTCAAATACTTTGTCTTAATTTAAGAGTTATATAGCCAAACCCCAACTGTGTGCCAGGCAGTGTCCGAAATGATACAGAAATGAATAATAAATGACCCAAGGCTTCAAGGGTTCATGATTCCTAAATGTGGCAAAAAATACAAACTAATAAAATAGCATAATTCTATAATTGAGTCCACTGGAAAGAGTGGACATTAGAATAGCAGAATAAATAAATGTTGTTCAATTCTGCGATTTCTGTAGCATATAAGGAGTGACATTCTTGTGCTAAAAACTGTATTCCCTGACCCATCTGAACTCTCCAATCCAAACACAGTCTCTCTTGAGGACTTTGGTGGAGACTATTATTCCTTACAAAGAAATCCGAAGCACTGTACGCAAGACCATCTCTGTAAAAGGACAGAGTTTTAGGCACAATGATCCCCATAGTGATGCCCTGTTTGACAACCGACATTTCAACACGGGCTTAACCAAGAAACAGCTACCTGGTCTGTGTTACATATTTTGAAGTGTTCAGGAGGAAAGCTTTCATGCCTCTTTCAAGAGATAAGACCTTGAACACAAAGAACTAAAGCCGAGGTTCAAAGATTATAGGGTGGATGTCTAAATTAAGGATGAGTCCTGCTAGGATAGCCCGGACAAACAGTCAACGTGGTGGGCAATGGGACTTGTTTCCCTAAAGCCAGAGTGCTGAAGGCCTCACCCATGCTCTGCAGGCAGGGCACAAGGCTAAGACAGATGCCATTGTCGGGTATGACCTAAAGTTAGTGCTCACATAGGCCTTCCCCGCTCATCTATTTATTTAACTGTGTTAACTCAACTTCCCAATGTACAGGAAATAGCTGCACATGACCCTCTGGGTAGAGACGTGTGGTTACTAGTTCTATTGCTATGTTTATTCAATGTTAAGCCTTCTCCACTTGTGACAGGAAACCATGGCTCTTGATTTTCTAACGGTTTTTTGGTGTGGTTATGAAATCACCATGCTCGGCAAGAAAATGGGTATAAAACACAAAAGGCAAAACAGCAGTCTGATACCAGCAGCTTCTTGGCTGCCTTTCAAAGTCCCCGTCTTCCTTACTTTCCCATGTGTTTCAATTGGGTGTGACCCCATGCTTCTCTGGTTCCCTCAGATGTTTCCCCATCCTCTGCCTTCTTGCTGGAGGCATGGATTAGAACCATGCGTGTGCCCAGCAGCTGCTGAGGTGTTGTGACTGTTCCTGCCAGATCTAATGTCCTTTGGTTTTAAATATTAGGCTGGTCAGAGAGCAGAGACAGTTCTCATGCATGGTCATGGCCAGCACCAAAGACAAGCAATGCAAATGACAACAGCTCTGCACTGAAAGGTAACAACAGTCTTACCCCTCTGCCATGACTGCTGTCTTCTTCCCAGCAGCCCTATTGCTCTTCCTGTATTTCTTTACTAGCTTGCATTTGCGCATCTAGACCTCAAGTGCCGGGCTGTGGGATGCAGAGTTATGCATGATGCTGGAAAGGACATTCTGACTTTTTCCTGGCTCACTGTCCTCATTCCAATGAGCGTGCGTCCAATCTGTTTATCTCCGTGTGATCCTTGTGATGAGAAGCTCAAGACCAGTGTGGTTAGCTGACCTTAAAAATGCCATTGTTCACCACACAAGGAAGAGGGTGAGAGTGCCCCCGGGAGGGCGGGGTTTGCTGGCTGTCAAACGAGGTCCTTTCAAGCTTGTGAGATCTGTTTTCTTTTGGGACAGGCCACTGAAGTGAGCATCTGCTGGACAGATCTCATGTGCATTCACAGTTCTATCTCTGTTCCTTTGGTCATCAGCCCCTTTCTCTTTGACCATAGAGGAAACGCCCGCCCCATTATCATCAGAAAGTATTTCTCTGGTGTTCTAATAATTTGCATCTGGTTTTGCTCCAAGCCGAGACCCTGGGGATCTGAGGATTGCCTTAAAGTGCAATCACCTGCCTTAGCTTCTAACTGCAAGGCTGTGATCACTCTCTGCGGACCTTCTCAGACCTTTGCGAGAGGTTAGGAGGAAGGGGAAGTAAGTGGGTAGCATATTTTCACTGGAGCTATCTTTATATCCTCTATCAGGAATTGAGATAAACTAATCTAACTACATCAGTCTTGCCCCATACAGTATCCTCATCTGACCTCCAACATGATGACTTGAGATTCTCTCCAGTCCAGGGATTGCCAGGGCTAACCACATAGAATGTGATTAAGGTTACCTGTAGCAACCACCTATTCAGAGAACTATTCTGGCTACTAGGCTTGCCATAACTAGCTATTCCTATGCATCTCAAATCTTATGACATAATTAGGATATACATCAATTCAGTCCTAACAAAGTAATGAACCTATTGGGTATTCTGATTAGAAACGGGGAGATGAACCTAAGGTATAAAGTTACTTCATTTAACTATCTTAACAGTTCAGTGTCATTTTGAAGAATCAAAGATGGTTTGTGTGCCTCTAATCCCATCCTATGCCTTCACCCTCTGCAGCCAGGTGGCAAGCACATTGCCAGCTGCTCCCTGCTGGAAGAGCACCCTATTAGAGAGACATGTATTCATGCTTCTGACACCTCCACCTGTGGCTGGGGCGGGGAAGCATGGACTACAGAGCCAGTGAAGTAGGTGCTCACATGGGATGATTTATGTGAGAGAGTCGCAGCCTGTTTTTAAATCGCTTGCATGAAACGCTCTTTTGAAAATTCTCTCCTCATCTGGAAGACACTTCGGCTGTCTGACCATGGTATTTGGAAAGGTAGGGTGGCTGCTTTGGTGAACCGGCAGTAGAGTGAGGGGCTCCAGTGAGGCCAGATGAAGGAATTTCAAGCCTGCCAAGGGAAGGGAAGGCACTTCAAGGGCCCTTTTGCCTTTGACAGGAAAAGGTGAAAGGGGCAATGGCCATAATGGCAGAGCGACTTGGCATGGGTATGACCTCCTCTGGGCCTGTGCCTTTGAAGGGTGAAAAGAGAAACAGCAGATTGTTCCTGACCCAAGGGACTTGAAGGGATCCCTCCAGCAGATACCGGAAAGTACCTTGCTTCTTCAGCCATTCAGTGTGAATTCTGAAATAGCTATGCTGTTTCCTGGTTGAGGCAGAAAGACTGTGTGTGTGGGGTTTTAAGCAGCTCTGTGAACTGAAGCAGGAGGCATGGCTACAGGTGATGCTTAGTGAATTTAGAGAGAACACAGCACCCTCCTTCTTCATGAACCCTCAAGAGAGTCAGCCAGTCAGGGGACATGGAATTCCTGAACGGTCGTGGGATGCCTGAGCCCAGCATGGCAGAGGTGATCCTCGAGAAGGTGGTTTTATTCACGCTTCTTCTTCTTTCCTCAGAGCCTGCCAAGGCTTCCTCGGACCTGACTGCCTGGTTCAGCCTCTTTGCTGACCTCGACCCCTTATCAAATCCTGATGCTGTTGGGAAAACCGATAAAGAACACGAATTGCTCAATGCATGAGTATGAGTATGCAGCCTTCACCTGGGAGCCCTCGGCCGCTCAGCAGCATCTGCTCCAGGGCTTGCAGATGTCTCAGTATGCTGTTTTAATATTTACGTGCCATTTTAATAAAATGAGAGGGTCAAGGCCCTGTTTCTATCCGCATAGTGATTTCCTCTTACTTGGTGTGCTGGTTCTCCGTGTGCATTGCACAACAGAGGAGTCACAGGGGCAGTTAGCAGGCCACTCCTTGCTCTTGAAGACGCCCCACCAGAACCATTGCTGCATCAGTACGCCATGGTGAAATCCCAGTGTAAGTTACACATCTAAATGTGGGCTAACATAATATGTCTTTGGGGCCACCAGGAGGCTGACAAAGGTTTGTGCTTGCTTGTGCCCTATCACCCTCAGAAGGGGCTTCAGGAAGAACCTTTCATCCCACCACACCACCTTCCACTGACCTCTGGGTGAAGATCAGGACAAGCAAAGACACACACAGTCTCCCAGCACACTTGACTGTGGCCACAGGCGTCTTTCCGCTGTGTGGACCTTTCTGTGCTGCCTGTTTGCACATCCTAATGTCTCCATCTTCGCAGCTGAACTTGAAAACAGGTATTCCAGTAGCCTCATGTAGAATTTGTCAATAGAAAAATGCAAACACTGAACAGAAAGCATCATTCGACACGCCAAGTCAAAGTTGTGGATTCTGTGTGGAGACCAGTTGTGCTAAGAGAGGCACCGTGGATGGTGGGCTAGAGGGGGCAGATGGGGCCCACAGGCAATTCTGAAGCCATTGAAGAGACCCCGTGCATCCCCAAATATGGCGACCAGGTTCCAAGGGCTGCATGGGATTTCTGTAGGATCAGAAAATGGTGGTAAGAACAGATTTACATGTGGGCACACAAACAGCTCAGATACTCTATCGGTATCACAGATCCTAGAGTTGGCACAGGTTGCCTGCCAAGTCAGGTCCCACACATTCCCTGAAGTTGATGTACACCATGGCAATGCACTTAAGATCCTCTGTGAGAGGCAGAAGGAGCAGCGGCCCAGCAGAAGGTCCTCTGTGCTAGGCCAGGCCAGTGGCCTCTCCTGGGCCCTGTTGCCCAGTTCAGAAAAGGCTTTCTGGGCCATCTTCAGAAACACAGGAGCACTTCATGAAAGGGCTTGAGGGCTCAACAAAGCACTCTGAGGGTTGGAGACACAGACTCTTAGAGGTGCCTTCTTGGGATGGGAATGGGAATGGTCTGGGAGACAGCTGGGGCCTTGGCCCATGCAAACTATCATTACTAGAATCTCCTCTAGCAGACTTCTCAGCTCTGCGTTAATGCACTTCCAAGTTGTCACGACACAGAATCAGAAGCCACACTTGAGAGTTCTCTAAACATAGGCACGCTTGCCCTCCACCTCAGCCACCATCTAGGGACGCTAGAACAACCCTGCTCAGTCCTGTCCAGTCATGCCAGGATGGTGCCCTACCTACCTGGTCAGGTCTGTTAAGCACATGCTTCTGCCATTAGATGCTGCCACCCTAGACTCACTGTGGGAGCAACGGATTAATGATTGCCAACCAAGTTGTCCTGTGTGGAGTGAAGACTAAGGGTCCTGGTTTCACCCTGGGCTACATCTGTTTGCAGCCATGAAACACCCCAGATGTCCTAGTGAGGAGGTGACTCTGGAGGGCCTGTCTGACTCCATCCAGGCAGTGGGAGGGAGGTGGAGTTCTTCTGTTGTGAGTAGATTACTTTAAACAGTAAAGACTACCTAAGACCGTCAGTGACCGAAGGACAGGGGATCAAAGCAGTAGGCTAAGCTTCGCCACAAGGAAAAGGAAAGGGTTGCTCATGGGAGTATTTTCTCCCTGAATTTTCTTGATGTGTAAAGGAAAGAAAAGAAAAAGACTCGGTCTCCTTTTCCCCTCTGCAATCCACTTGGGCAGCCTCTTGATCCCTTTTGAGAGGCATGTTTTGATCCCACGCACACAAAGCCCCTCGACCACCTCTCCTGTTCAAGGAGAAGCACCTGCTGCTTGGTTGCCTTGTCCGTGGTCTCTGCACTGCAACACTAACCCTGTCTCTGACATGAAGAAGACAAAGTGTATTTACCATCTTTGCCAACAGTCTTGCTTCATCTCCATTTCGTCGTAGGCAGCTAGCCTGAGCTACACAGTGACACCGGAGCCTGAGACAAGAATAGGAAGCCTCTTCCTCGGCCATTCTTTGGTTTTCCTGCTGTTCCTGATGGTTTCAACATGACCTTGTACCCCCTCCCTTTCCCCCAGTGAAGAGATAAAGAATGCACACGAGAAAGGAGGGGCTGGGAATGATTCTGTTTGTGTGTGCCTGCCTGCCTTCCCCAACTGGCACTGGCTCCAGATACGCGTTGAGGAGTCATTCCCCTCAAAATGTAATTTTAGAAATGTCAAGTTGATTCTGAGTTCTGGGTGAGTGAGAAAAGCACCCGTCAGCCTTGGAATTAGAAATCACTGATTTAGAAAGGGCGACGCTTTTTTTTCTTCGTTGCTGGAAGGTTTTCCCTGAGAAAGTGTGTTCTGCTCGAAGCCAGCGCCCCTGGGTATGAAGGGGAGGCAAGCCCATTGTACTTTAGTCAATTCTTACAGCGGGTGTGGGGCCAGGGCCGAGGGTCCTGAAGGTGCTCTGTGAGGCTGCCCAGGTACCAGATGACACCCACCCGGTCCCTCTTACCTTCTACAATGCTCCCCGCCCTGCAACTTCTGGAATCAGCTTGATTTCCCCTTTTAGGAGATGCTGCACCAAGACCCCACCCCAGAGCCCCTCTCTGGCAAGGGCTCATGACTAAATACTAACACTGTTTGATTTTGCCAATATGTCAGAGCTGCACCCTGCTTTGTGATCAACAAGTGTCCCCCATCAAGGCCACCATGAATCCCTTGCTTCCCGATTTGACTGTAAGTAGCTTCCTGCTCCTCACGGGCACCCTCAGCACAGAGATGTAGGTAGGTCTCCAGCCTTGTTGGAACACAGATTCCAGCTTGGAGGCAAATCCAAATAACTGACCGTGGCTGCCAAGAATTCTGCATCGGGAAGCCTTCTAGTAAATGAGCAATGTTTATGATGGGTGTGGGGGAACCAGCACCACCTCAGACCTTGCCGGTCACGGAGCTTTTAAAGTTAACGTTGTTTTTATCAAAAGGAACTAGTATTCTGGAACCTTCAGGGAGGGACGTGTGTGATAAGAACAACAAAGTGCAGAGCCTAGTCATTACCAAAACCCATTCCAACTCAAATTGACTTAAACATCAAACCTGTAAATCCAGCCTTCACAGAAGGTGGAGGCAGGAGGACCATGAATTCAAGGTCATCCTTGGCTAGGTTGTCAGTCTGACTACCCTAAACTAAAGGAGGTCCTGTCCCAATAAATTAATATTTTAAATATATGCCAGTAGGCATATTGCTCAGGTGAGTTTCAAGACTACAAACTTCAGACATAGTTGGATCTAAAGGTTCATATTTGAATTCTTTCTTTCTCTCAGCTCTGAACCCCCATTTCTTCAATCCTCCGGGAGACGAAATGGCCACCAGTTTCTCTAGTGGAAGTTTGGGAATATAGCAAATGTGGGTCCTGTGTCCACTCTCAATTCTCGGGGTCAAAGGGTGGAAAACAGGCTGTTTGATAGGCTCCCTCCAGGGAAATTGGAATGTTATTCCTAAAAGGAGACAGACTGGAGGAAGCGTAGACGAATGCACTAGAGATCTGCCCTGGTTTCTCTACTGAAATGACTTCAAGGAGACAGTTAACGCTGCTGGACCCTAGTAGCCTCCTCAGGGACGGGGGTGAGAAGGCACAGCGTCAACATCTCAGACACTGGGAGTCGGGCAGATGGCGTAGAGCAGACTTGTTTATCTAACAATGGGGGGAAATTATATACTCTCCCAGCACCCAGGTGTTCTAATGGCAATTGATAGTTGACATCACGTGACCACCCCTCATTGGCTAGACCTCTGACAGCGCCAAGCAGACTCCAGGTTGGCTACTTTTAGCCTGGTAGCCTCAACTTCCTATTCTCTGAGAAGAATGAATGGCAACAGGGCCATTAGAGAAGCCGGCATCCTGAGTGACTGTTGAGGCTCCTCGCCTTCCTATTAGGCGTTATGGAAGGGTCAGACGCCCTATGGGTCCGACACACTTCTATCCAGATGAGGAAAGTAAGGACCAAGGAGCCACCAATAAAATGCTCAAAGTCAGTGATATCCTGGGACTGGAACCCGTGTGGCTGGACCCCAAGTCAGAGCTTCTTTTATATCCAAGTGTTTGCTGGATATTTTAAGCTATAGGAAAGAATACAAAGACAGACAAAGCTCCTGTAAGAACCAATATTTACCCCCACACATACATTTCTTATTTACTTATCTGAAGCCAGTTACTAAATATAGCCTTTAAGGAAAGATTTAGGAAAGCAGTTGAGGGCAATAAACAAGAGTTTATCTCTAAAGCCAGAGACAAAATCTTCAGTGAAGTCGTCTCTTCCAGCTGTAGGTCATAGCCCTCTCAGGAAAGCAACAGTCCCTGTCCAGTGGGGTTACTACAGAGTAAGGACCTCCACTCCAGGACCCTTCTGAGGTGACCTCAGCTCATACCAGCCCAAACTGTGGGAACAGGCATTGCCGGGGCTCCCTCAGTTCGTGCGATGATTTCCTAAAGCGAGGGAAAGGGGCTGTTCTTCCTCAGCCGCCTTCCAGCGGACCCACCAAGCTCTATTTCCTTTCCACACCGTTTATCAGCTCATTCCTAAATATCAAAGGAACGGGGGGAGGGGTGCGCCTGAAAAGTCTAATGAAGAGCTCGAGATATGGCTCCATCAGGAGGGGTAGTGCATCACGCGCAAAGCCTGGAGTTTGACCTGGAGTGCCACAGTAAGTGGACTTGGCGGGACAATCCCACGTTAGGAGGTGGAGACAGAGGATCCAGCTCAAGCTCATCCCAGGTCATCTGGCTACATGAGATGGCTCTTCCCCCCTCCACCCCAGTATATCTATAGCTAACATTTTATATAAATTTATAAAATTATAAATAAATTTATAAAAATATAACTATGTATAATTATATGTATTACATATCTACTTTTTAAAAGAAAGTCTAATAAACAAGTGTTTTCTGATTTTTCTCATAGATTGGACAAGATTCTCTGCTGAGGCTAGGGGAAATAAATGGGTTTTTGTTGGATTCAAGGGATACAATACAATACTTGCCAATTTAAAAGGGTTCTTTTTTATTTTATTTTGTTTTTGTTTTTTTACAACGAATCACTCACTAACCAGAACACATTAAAATTATGAGGATGCAGAGCGATTGGACCCCTCTAAGACTGTTGATGGGAAGGCGAAATGGAGCAGCTATTTGGGAAAACAGTTTGGCACTTTCACAGAACGTTGAGCACATACATGCTGTATAACCCGCCAATCCGACAACTAGCAATTTACCCTGGGGAGAGGGAGAGAGAAAAAAAATACATGTATGTATATGTATTCACACAGAAGCCTCTATGTGAGTGTATAGCAGCTTTATTCATCGTCTCCCAAACTGGAGGCAGCCCAGATGTCTTTCAGCCGCTGAAAGAGTAAAGCGAAAAGTCTGTGACGCAGGCATAGAGAAGTATTATTTCCCAGCCAACATGAGCAAGCTACCGACACCCACATGAGGGTAACTCACCCGAAAGCGTGCACCCCTGAGATGATGCTGTGTGAGGATGCTTTCACCTGTAGATTCCTCCCCCGAGTCCACAGCCCAAGAACAATACTGAACAAAGTCAGAAAAGGGCTCTGCATAAAATCCCAGGTCAATACCTTTCGAGAACATCCATCTTGAAGAAGACCACACGGCCAAACACGGAACCTGGAAGAAAAATGACATTACTGGGCAAACCAGTGAGTCCCCAAACGAAGTTAACAGTTTAGATAATAGTACTGTGCCAATGTAGGTTATTAAAAATTTTAACGAGTGTCATACAGTTATGTGGGATGTTAACAGGAGGGAAAGCCAGCCAAAGCTCATGGAAACTGTATTATGTTGCCACTTTTCTATAAATCTAAAATTATTCCATAATAAATGCTGTGTCTTTGTTTTTTACCCTAAAGGCTTGGTGCTCTGTGGTATCCATATGTATAAAACTTGGAAAAAAGTCAGGCCTATAGGGACAGACATCCGTTCTCGTGTGTACTAAAGACTCAGGAGGAAGGGTGGTTGTAGACCGCAGAAGGCGCAGAGAAGTTAGGGGGACAGAACTCTGCTGGGGTTCCGTTGATGGTTACATGACTGCCTGAATTTGACAGACTTGGTAAAGGTAAACACTGAAAAGTATGAATAGTACTGGGTATAAATTATGCCTTAGTAAGTGTGTTAAAGGGAAGAGACTATATTCTGGATCCACCAGTCCGTATGAAGCAGGAGAGCCCCTGGGAATCTAGAATAGATTCTATTCTATAGAAGGCTTCAATGTAGGGGAGAGAAGCAGACAAGCCTCCAGCTGCAGGGAGCAACGCTACTCCCAGCCACCTCCACCTGGGTGTCATCAAGCACACCGCAAGCTGACCATCAGCAAACATGGCCATGCAACATTTGAGCTTTTCAGGCACTGAAGCAAGGGAGGGCGAGCTGGGGTCACACGTTGTATGCTTCATCCAAGGACTAGCACATTCCCTAGAAGTGGCCGTGTGGCCCAGCTCAGCTGCAGGGGCTGGGAAATAGCTTCTGGCAGAGGGACTAGTGCACAAATCCTACACCGATCTGGAAAGGGGCCGTGGTCTTCAAAGCTTGCTTTAAAAACATCACAGTTGTGAAGCACATCGATCTATGGCAAGAAGGAAATATGCGAGTATTACTAAGAGGATTTTTGTTCTGTTTTAAAATACAAAAAAAAATTGAATGATGGACATCTCTGTCTCCGTACAGAAGATTGGAACAAATTTTTTGAAGATGTTCCAGTATAGACCAAACATTCAAGATATCTCCATATTCATGTTCCCCTTTATAAGCATTCCTGGCTCCTGTCGTATCTGGAAGGACACAGATCTTCAGCTAGTGACTCAAGCTGAGCCACAGGGTCACCTGGTCTCATCAGATGAGCTCAGGAAGCCTGGGGGGAACAGCTCGTCACCCCAAGAGTTAGACCATTCCAGATTCTTCCTCCTTCCTCAACAGATAATTTCAAACCCAGGGTCACACAGGTGGCCTCAGTTAGTGGGTCACGAAACAAACAACAACAAATAAATGAGTGTGAGAAAGAGATTTGTAAGGAAGGGGGGATGCAGGTGGAAGGATGGGGGTAAGAGTAATCAGAATATATTATGTACAAGTATGAAATTGTCAAAGGACAAATTTAATTAATAAAAATAAATTTTAAAATGTGAGTCACTGAGTCACCTTATGGACTGAGTGTCATGGAACGCCTGATGCTCATGCAAACTTCTTTGAGCAATTACACCTCTCTGCACGCCACTCTGAAAATAGCATCTTTGCCCTTAATTCAAAAATCAACACCTAGGTTTTGTCCTCCAACCACTCACGTTACTGATCCAATGGCCCTGCTATGTTCGACATTCCAAATGCTTGCTCTAGAGTTCTTAAATATTTAGCCATTGTTACTGAACCCTTCGTTCGGTCTTCTGGAGCGAACGGTTCAAATCCATCAAATTTTGGAGTCCCCCCACGGTCTGAATCAAACCCGCTGCTCCATGCTTGACACTCTTGGAGTAGAATGTCCAAGCCCATCAGAATGCCCTTTTCCGCTATAGGAATAGGACGAGCAGCTCCCTCATGACTCACTCTTAGGTTTGCTTGGGAAATATCCCACACTGCCTCATGTGTTTGAATGCTTTGTCCTCAAATGGTGGCACTCTTTGGGAAGGTGGTGGAACATTCAGAGGTGGATCTTTCTAGAGGAAGTGGGTCACTAGAAAGAAAAGGCATTGAGGTTCTCTAGCCTAGCTCTACTTCCTGTTCACGCCGTGCTTCCTGACTGTAGATGCCACGAGACCAGCCAGCCTCCTGCTCTTGCCACTATGTCTTCCCTGCCACAGTGAGTGAACAGAACCCTGCCTCCATTGACTGCCTTCGATGGGGTTATTTGGTTGCAGCAGTTAGGAGAGTAAACCGGTCCACTCACCTTGTTCGAAAGTTGACCACAAGCGCTCAGGAGCGCAGAGGACTCACAAATAGGCACTGGGAAATGAGGAATGTTAAACTCACAGGGTTATCTCCTCAGGGGAGGATGCGTACACCTGTTTTCTGCACAGAAAGATGATAGAGTACGTAGTTAATAGCCTGGTGACCTGGGCTATCTGTAGGGCCGGTCACACCTGAATCCCACAGACTATTGTTTGCCCCAGATCCTTCCTTCCTCAACCTTTAGCTTGACTATTGTTTCTCAGTCAATAGAACCCACCCCGAGGGGAGGTGTCACACACCCTTGTAGCTTGGTGGCCTCTAGGATGACCTAGACCCTACCAGATCCTTCCCTAGACCCTTAAGCTGTAGAACTCATTCTTACGGAAGAGGTCACTCGTGCTTTGCAAAAGCGTTTTAATGTAGTAAATCTTCAGCATCGTGTTCCTTACTCCAGGAAACTTGCTGTACTTAAATACACCTAGAAGAAACTGCCTGGTGTCAGACTGTTGAACTGGATCTCCTTCTTTCCTCACTGGCTTGTTACTCGGCCAGCTGTGGCACTTGCTGGGGCCCTACACAGAAGACCTCTGAAGCCAGAGGGGTCTTCGCTGGCTCACTCTCCACCAGCCAGGGAAGACGCCAATCATTTTAGAAATTCCTCTCCCAGAGAGGTTGGATTGTGACTCAACTCTCCAGCACTCAACGGCTCCACTATAAAGGGAATTCTTTCATTGATTTTTATCTAATTGTCTCCACATGGGCCTCTCAGCCCCTGAGGTGTGGTGCTCCAAGAATCAGTTCTACCTTCACAGCACCCTAGCCGCTCTCCCATGCCCAGAACAAACAGAAGCTCTCCAGATAGCAGCACTTGAGCAATCAATACCCTCGCTCCCATTCTCCTCTGCAATTTGTCTCGCCCTCTGCCAGCTTGAGTTATAGTCTATTCTGGTCTGGAGATATATGGATCTCTTCAACGGTTCACCAACTGAGGCCATACGTAAGGATTTGCAAAAAAACGCACCTATGTGTATTTTTACCAGATGAAACGGACTAGCGTTTCCATAAATTCCCAAAGGAGCTGTTGAACAATGAAAGTCAGCAACAGATTAGTGCAGAAGATACCAGGGTACTTGGACCAGCCCCTCACCCCCCACCCAGAACACTGAGAGCCCTTACCATCTGTGCAGATAGGGTCAAGATTCCCCAGTGGCCCCCTTACCAGCAGGGACACCCCTGTCTTCTGTAATCTTTCCTCTTTCCCTGCCCTTAAAGGCTGAGATAGTCAAACTGTGCCTCCATAGTCAAACTGAGGTATATTTTTATCCTGCCCATGGGAGCTGCCCTCCTACCTGAGCTGTGACTTTGGCTCCTGTTGAAAGGAGAGAGCAAATCCTCAGCACACACTAGCCTAAGCTCTGGCTACCTGCAGTTTGCCTCCCATCTGTTTGTTACCTGCCCTCGCAGACTGCCCTAACTTCTCCAACGGTGAGCCTGTGATGAGAGGCCCAGAGCTAAACAGGCTTGTTTTCTGACCTATAAACTTGGTCTGCGTTAAAGAAAGGGTACCTCAAAAAGACAAGGGGCGGACCTGGGTTGAAGCCTCAACCATCCTAGGTTTCTGGCATTTTGTTTTCCAGATCTAGGCAGGACTTGGGGGGAGCTAGACCCCCAGGATCCCAGGTAAGATGACAACCAGAGTCTTAGCCAGAGTCTTCTGAAGAGTCACGGGCAGAGCTGTCACAGAGGGGCATTTGACTGCCCCACACTAGGAAACGAAGGAAAGCGGCAAAGGACGTACAGAGGAGGAAGTTCACTGGACATCTGTTGAGTTAATGCCCATATAACTATCAACCGTGTGTGTGTGTGTGTGTGTGTGTGTGTGTGTGCGTGTGCGTGTGCGTGTGTGTGTGTGTGTGTGTTCTAACTCCATTAACTCCTTTTGACCTTACATAGCTGGTGGAAAAAGCAAGTGTTGTCCAGAACAGAACTACCCAAGGCCAGATATAGGAATTTTAATATGCATACTCTGGTCATTGGAATAAGAATGCCCCCCTTATTGATTTGAATGCTTGGTTACCATGGAGTAGTAACAATAGCTACACTATTTGTTTAGGTCAGTGGTTCTCAATCTTCCTAATGCTGTGACCCTTTAAAACAGTTCCTCTTGTTATGGTGACCCTCAAACATAAAATTACTTTCGTTGTTACTTCACAACTGTACTTTTGCGACTGTTATGAATCATAATGTAAATGTCTGCTATGCAGGATGTCTGATAAGGAAACCCTATGAAAGGATCATTTGAGAACGGCTAGACTAGGAGGTGTGGACTTGTGGGGTTAAATGTGCTGTTGTTGGAAGAAGTTTCAAGGGCTCCAGCCAAGCCCAGAGTTTCTGTCTTCCTGCTTCCTGTGGATCCAGATGTAGGAGTTTCAGCTACTTCTCCAGCACTGTGCCTCCCTGCATGCTCCTGGCCGCGGTGATAATGGACCACACTCTGAAACTGTAAGCCAGCCCCAATTAAAGCTTTCTAAGAGTCGATGTGGTCATGGTGTATCTTCACAGCAATAGAACACTGACTGAGACACACACATTGTCTTAGTTGTCCCACAGGGGAAGCGTGTCACCGGTTTTTTCTACACACACACACAGGGGCGTGTTTCGAGACAGGTTTCTCTGTAGCGCTTTGGAGCCTGTCCTGGAACTAGCTCTTGTAGACCAGGCTGGCCTCGAACTCACAGAGACCCGCCTGTCTCTGCCTCCCGAACGCTGTGATTAAAGGCGTGCACCATCACCATGGGGCAGCTTTTCATATACTTGCAGAGTCATGCAATCATGGCTAGTCTCTAATCCCAGAACATTAATCTTTTCCCTGATAATTGTTTCATTTGTTTGAAGGTTTTCCTTTTTTAACTTTCTTTTATTTATTCTTTGTTTTTTACGTCATGCCTCCCAATCCCACCCATCTCCCTCCCACTCCCCACCCCCCAGGATAAAACAAAATAAAATTTAAGAGAAAAAAAAAGGAAGAAGGGGAAAATCTCTTCATGGAAGCCACAGTGTGACTCAGTAAGTCACGCAGTGAGTCACCCCTTTATCCACACACTTTTATATGCACGCGTTCATCACGAAGAAGCATTGGTCTGGTTCAAGGCCCCTGATCACTGCTGCACCACGGACACTGTGCCCTGGCTGGGACTCTTCCTGAACATCTGTTGTTCCAGAACATTTTTATTGCTTCTAAAAGAAACCGTGTACCCATCCTCTCTCCTTCCTCAGAACCTAGCAACATCAACCTCACTTCTGCCTAAGGATTGTTCTGTATGAAAATTTCATTATCAGTGGGATTGTTTTGTACCTGGCCTGATTGACTTAGCGTAAAGTTTTATAGGCTCATCCATACCATCTCATCAGTTTTATCAACATCTCATTCTTTCTTCTTGCTGAGCAATACTCAGCTGAATGCAGTTACATATGCAACGCATGTGGCCGTTTGGGTTGTTTTGGCTTAGGAACTGTAATGCATTTGTATACAAGTTTTTGTACAGACATGCATTTTGTTTTCTTCAGTGTATAAGCAAAATTGCTGAGTCGAATGCTAATTGCACATCTCTGACCGTTACCCACTGACATGCTGCAGCCAGGCCACTGTTTTTCCTTACAACTGAGTGTCCCTGCCCGTCTCAGAGGCAGTCGCTGGGCACCTGTTGAACATGATCAAGCAGCTTCCAGAAAGTGTACTACAAACACGATCTTCTTCAAAAGCGAATCACTCCGTCATTTTCTGGCTTGGGCACAGTGTTTTAGATGAGGTCATTGAAGAAGCATCAAAGAGAGGGAAGATTTCTGGGCCCTCTGACTGCCCACTTCATAAACCCATCTCAGCACAGAAGATAACGTTAGCTGAAGCCACGCACCAGGAAACGCTCTACTCTAGCCTTTAGCTCGGGATGTATCCCAAGCTGGCGTCAAACTCATGGTGATCCTATTGTTTTAACCTTGAAAACCCTGGACATATAGGCAGGTGCCCACTCTCCAGCCACTCTGATCTGGACACCTGCGGCTCATTCTTATTAAAAATATTCCATCACTGCTACTGTGTCTTCCTCTCCCTCCTCTCATAGTTGGAAATTATCAAGCTTTGTTTTCTAAAGGACAAGATCAATAGGTAATGATAGTCAAAAATTTCAACAACAGCAAAGCTAATGCTAAAGAATTACCCACTCACACATATCCACCATTGGTTTTTGGCAATGTCTTTATGTCTTTTTGCTCCCGTGCACATTTTTATAGGGAAAAGTGGCTACACGGGCTTGTGCCCTAAGTGAAGAGTCAGGAATTGCTGCGACAAACTGCTGTTCAAAATGAGTGCACCAGTCTGTTCTTGCGGAAGGTAGTTTCCGTAGACACCTGACAGGGCGTCAAAACGCCCCAGATAAACACAAGGAAGGAAGGAAGGCTGTGCTTTCAGAAGTCTGAGCATGAGGTTTCTCGACTCGCCACTTTGGGCCTGTGGCAACACACTACATCTTGCTGGGTGGACATAGAAAACCTGTTCATTTTGTGGTAGCCTGGAAGCCAAAACAGAAACAGAGACGGGTAGGGAGTTTGATGTCCCCTTCAAGGACAGGGCTCCACTGGTTAACTCCCTCCTATGAGAGTCCATCTCTGAAAGGTTCTACTGCTTCCCAGGAGTGCCACCAGCCAGAGACTGATCCTTTAACACACAAAGTACAGACCACGCTGAACTTTCTCCTTTTATTCTCTGCCAACTGCACGGCAACAGATCGCTTTACCGGATGTTCCTCTGATTACTAGCGAGGCTAACATTTATTTTCTCGTTACTCACTTCCCTCATTTTCACCTCACCCTTATGTCCCCACCCTCTGCCAAAAGCCGGAGAGAGGGATGGTAAGCAGTGGGGTAGGCAGAGGGAGAAAGACTGCCAATCATCCCACAGAAGCTCTCATGGCTTCTTTATCTTTTACTGATCATTACAAAAGGAACACATGCTTGTCCTAAGAACATAAGTGAACTACTTCCCATGAGGGCGTGAGCACCATCCTACCACCTGCGGGGTGAGTCCAGGCAGCAGCCACTCAAGGCCTTCTCAGCCTTCCTCCCTTTACCCTCCCACAGGACCTGCTATTCAGGCTACACATTCCAGGGAGCGATCAGGCGAGAAGGTTAGGGATCTGGGTAGGACTGGCTGCTTCCTACAAAGCTTCCCGGTCTTGCTCCAGGGTGCTGGCTGGGAAGGAAGCAGGAGAGACCACACCAGTTGTTTGTCTGTAATCAGAGGAGCAGGTGAAGGGAAGTCAGCTAAGATTACCCGTCTGCCTTGACTCCCGTCCATATGAAAAATGACAGGCTGTTCATTGCAGCATCTGAGTGGTGGCCTTTGTTAACTTCTGTCCCTTGAGTGCAATTCTTTTCCTTTACAAAGTGGAATAGAAAACCTAAGAAGAGGGCTGGCTTTCCAGCGTGAACCCTTCTCCCTTTTGGCAAGCCCTTACGGAGCCTTGCATCCACTTTTATCCATCTTGTTTCCAGACAGTGGTTTGAAATAACATCCATTGCCAGCAGGGCCATAACCAGTCCTCACGAAAGGAATGCCACGGAAGCCATACTTCAATCAGATGCCAAGGCCTGAGCAGAGAAGGCCCGAGCAGAGCTTATAGTGTGAAAGGGAACCCCTTCGTGCTATCATAAAATCTTTTAGAGGAAAAACGATCTAAATGTTTAAATTCTTCGTGCTCGGAAACTGGCTATTGTGAATGAGAGAAATCCTCGCCAAACGGATATGGAACCTCTGAAAAAATAAACCATATATTTCTCCTTTGTCTTTGAGAGATGCAAATGCCTACAGAATGGGAAAGTCTACTTCAGAGGCAGTGGGTTACCAGTCTCTTGGTAACCAAGGGAACAAAACAAAACAGCACAAGATGTTCAAACTGGGTATGGTAGTGCATACTGAAGCTCCAGCTCTTGGGAGGATGAGACTGTAGAATCATGAGTTCGAGGTCAACCTGGGCTAGTAGCACAATTCTGTCGCAAAACCAAAACAGAGAGAGAGCGAGAGAGCGAGAGAGCGAGAGAGAAAGAGAGAGAGAGAGAGAGAGAGAGAGAGAGAGAGAGAGAGAGAGAGAAAGAGAGAGAGAAACATTAAGAGTTTAAGGTTAGAAAAAATCTTTTTCTGACCTTCATCTTCCCCTTTCCTTATCACCACTCTTTAAACCTGATCAACTACTCCTCTCTTCCGGTATCACTCCCCACGAGACCGTTTCCAGGAGTCTGAGGTTCTTGAGCCTCATTGTGTCTCTTAGCTGGTCTACTGTTAGGTTAACTTTAGACACACACAATAGAGGCTTACCTTCATGTGATTTTCAAGTAATAAAACTTTCTACGAGAATGTTTTGTCATAGTTAATATTCATCCTTAACTTGTCTAAATTTAGAATCATCTAGGAGACACATACATCCCTGGGCATGGCTGTAAGGGTGCTTCCACAAGAAGACCCACCCTGAACATGGGCAGCACCATTAAGCTGGGAACTTAGACTGAAAAAAAAAAGATAAGAAAAGGGTATTGTGAAGGAGGAAGTTCTACCTCAAGTGTTTCCATTACCAAGGACACCTTCCCCACCATCACATGCTCTGAGCTCAAGAAATTCCCACCTTAAGTTGAATTTGGAAGACGTTTGGTCACAGTGATGAGAAAAACCAATGAGTGGAAAATGGTACCAAAGAAATGTGGTCATTAATACAAAAAGCATGGCCATGGGAACCGGTATACAGAAGGAGCATGGACTAGTTTAAAACTGTGGGCAAGAAAGGCCAAGAATACCGTAAGCAAGCTTAATAAACCATTCCGGTGGGAATTTGGAAGACCAGAGTGCCTAAGAGAAAGACAGATAGTGGAGGCCAGCTCAGGAGGTTTTAGAGGCAAAGAAGAATTCCAGTGAGAACTGAGCTATGGGCCACGCATGCTACATTATGTATAGCAAAAGAATCAGTCGATATTCTGCCAATATCCTGAAATTTTGAGTTGGGATGAGTTAAAAAATGATAAACTAGGTTGTCTGGAAGAGCATATTTCAAGAGAGTGTGTCACTCAGTAGGGAATGTGGTATGGTTGGTGCCTACTGCTCTTAGATCTACAGTGAGAGAAGACACACACGCTCGCGCTCACACATACACACACAGACGTGAGACCACAGGTTTAAAGACGTAGGCATGGTAGGTGGGGTTCTTTGTTAGAGAAGTTAGTGTTATTAAAGAGAAGCATTGGACTCATAACCCACTTATTCTTTTTTTGTCATCAACACACAAATGTTGTCACCTTTGGAAAACACATCAGGTCAACCACAGACGGCAGTCCCAGTGTAGCAAACGACGCCTTGCCATTCCACTCTATTCATTAAGATGGACATAAGAGTTTTAAATCAATTATTCATTTTTATGTGCATTTATATATTATCTGCATATATATTTGTGCACCATGTGCATGCCTGGTGCTTATTCAGGCTTAGAGAGGGCATCGGATCCACTGGAACTAAAGTTACAGATGGCTGTGTGCTGTCATTTGCTGAGAACCAAATTTAGGTTCTCTGGAAGAGCGAGTATCCAGTCAGGGCTCTTAACCACAGAGCCATCTCTCCAGCCCCAGACAGATATAAGGTTTAAAAACACAGCTTTTGCTGAAAATCCAACCCTACTTAAAGACCCTGGTGTTGTAGTTCTTGATCCTATTGCCTCTGCAAGTATGTAGGAAAAGATGAATTTTCAGGCAATTTGGGGACATTTTCAAAGTATTATAATTGTACCATCATTTTTTTTCTTCATTCTTTCCCCAGAGTCACCAGAAAACCGGGAATATCTAGTGAGGATACTTCCTTGATCCCATCAATGTCAAGTGTGAGCAAGCCCGAGAAGGGATTGGAGTCATCCCTCCAGCCCTTTACTTCCCTGTTTTAAATACTCAGTCTTCCAATTTTTTATGAAGCTGCTACTCTAAAAAAGATCTCTTTGCCCACTGTCAGATATTATGAGCTGTATGGTGTAATTTTGGTTCTGAGAAATGATTTGGCTACCTAAACCCAGACAGCATCTTCTGTTCATCTAAGCAAATTTGCTGGCTACGAAGTCCACTCCAGAATTGGTTCTCTCTTCCTTTTAGGGTCCATTTGTGCCAACACTACCCCAGGCTATCAGCCTCATTCCTACTTGCCGGCTATAATCAGGTAAATTGTTCCTGTCCATTTTCATTTACAAAAAATAGGCTGCGGGATAGACTTGGCCCACAGCAGAGCTGGCCAGCCATCAGCATCTCCATCTCGTTAGTAGACAGAATGGTCTTTAAAGGCATTGTGTCTCAGAAAGTACAAGAAAAGCATGACTGGGGGAGGGGACACACATGCGAGCTCCTGGATCCCATCCATCTCCTGACTGCTGCAGCCTTTCCCCACGTCCACTTAGCTAATGAGGCCAGGTGACTTCTTCAAGAGCTCTCATGGGGACATGTGCTTGTCAATTTTAGGTACTTTCTGAAAGACGGGAGTTTTTGATGGCCATCATGATATCTTACTTAAAAGCACACCTTAGGTTATAGGGCTGTGCCCCCATGGGCACGTCTTCAATAATCCAGGCTTCCATTGACCGTCTGGCCATGTGGCCAGGTCACTGACCAGTGATGCGGAATCAGTAAAAACCAGAACATATGGCCCTTTATCACCTCTTACTTATTAGCATATAACTCATGTCCAGCGGGTTAATTAGTTCCTGTCTTTTAACCAAGTGGCATGTTGTCTACTTACCTAGGAACTATCTATCATCCACATACCAAGTAGCTCAAAGTCAGCCAGAACTGTTTGAGCCTCTACAGTGTCAACTGAATCCAGACATCCTAGTTGTAAGAGATGCTCCCCCCTCCCCTTTCCTATCTCTTCTTTGCTCCCTGGGTGGGGGGCATGGTTTTGTACAGACCACCCACATTCTTTAGTATTGAAAACAACCCCTTGTATGATGTAAGTGACTTCTATTCACTTTCCAGGCTGCTTGTTCGCTTACAGGTCATCAATTTTGTTTTCGTAGATTACCAAATAAATATCCGAGTCCCTGTCAGGGCTTATTCCTCCTGCTGCAACTACTTCACCTTACCCTGGACTGCAGGGAAACCACAGACAATATACAATGAGTATAACTGCATCAGCAACTTTCTGTTTGCACAAAGAGGCTGCAGACTGGCTCTGGTCCCCAGGCGGCAGTGGTTTGCTACCTCCTGGCCTGTGTCCACCGGAAGGTCTGGCATACTCGCTGCTTTGCTCAGTCCTTGGCGGAATCTTACTCCAAAGAAAGGCACCTAGATGGCATGACTGTCAGTCTCCTGTCATTACACCTTCACCTCCAAACTTGGGGTTGAGAAAAAGTCAAATCCGAGATTTATACAGACAAAATAGCAGGGTATGCAGAAGTGGAAATTCCCCCTGTCTTGAGAAGTAGCGAAATAGGAGCATAAAGGAGAACAGCTGACTGGACACAGGGGCAAGATGGTGTTTTTTATTGAACTTATTCACTGAGGCTGAGATAAGCTACAAGTCTGAGAACAGGCACAGGGTTGGAAAGTCAGACCAGCATTAAGCTTTTGAATGAAGGTATAAACTAAGGAATTCTTTTTCCAAATGAGGCTGCAGGCTCACGTGTCCAACGAACCAATAGTGAAGTGTATGGGTGAATGGATACAAGAGTTGTGAGTATTAGAGATAGGAGAGACAGGTGAAACCTCCCACAGAGCAGGGGAATACATAGAGAAAATGAACTTCAAACTAGGTGGCACCTTTCAGTGTGGGATGGGAGGTGACAGGAGGGCTAACCACGTAACTCAAAACTACAGCTGTGCCGGGCAGTGGTGGCGCACGCCTTTAATCCCAGCACTCAGGAGGCAGAGGCAGGCGGATCTCTGGGAGTTCAAGGCCAGCCTGGTCTAGATGAGCTAGTTCCAGGACAGGAACCAAAAAGCTACAGAGAAACCCTGTCTCGAAAATCAAAAAAAAAAAAAAAAAAAAAAAAAAAAAAAAAAAAACTACAACTGTTTTAGGTAGATATTGTTGGAATACCTACATTCCTACGCTCAATTTCTCTCCCCTGAGTCTAAACTTTGGTTTATTTCTTATGATTACTTTTATTAGGCTTATTATATGATTAAGTTAATCACGAAGATGAAAAATGTCACTTTCCTTCACATTCAGTTGCAATTAAAATTTAAAAACTCTTAGAATAATTTCTTGTATGGAAATATATACCCTTAGTAGACTGACGATAGATAAATCTCACTCTCAAAAACTTTTATATTTTGTTTTTCTTAAACAAAGATGTCAATAAAGCAACGATGCTCAATTTAAATGTCACATTTTATCTAATTCTGTCATGTTTTAGAAATTAACAATCCAGCTGGGTGGTGATTGTGCACGCCTTTAATCCCAGCACTCGAGAGGCAGGCAGGTCTCTATGAGTTTGAGGCCTGGTCTATAAGAGCTAGTTCTAGGACAGGCTCTAAAAGCTACAGAGAAACCCTGTCTCCCCCCCCCCCCAAAAAAAAAGAAAAAGAAAGGAACAATCCTCTGGAAAAATTGTTCTTCACAAAGCACCAAAGTGCTTGGTTATTTGAATAATCGTATATTCCTTAGTAAACATGTTTCCTTTTTGTCCTGCAGAGGTTTTTCCTTTTTATTCTGAACCTAGTAAGAGTAGAAGAAACTGCTATTATGGTTTTGTAGGATCTATACGACTTCCTTCGAGGTGATTTCATTGAATTTAAACTCATTCCCTATAAATTGCCAGGCATAGGAATAAACAGAACAGTGATTTCTCTATTGGAAATGCTCACAGCTGGAAGCGGCACAGAGATTAGGACTCTAAAACATCCAACTTGTTACCTTGGATGGAAAATGTACAAACTAAATGTCAAGAAGAAACCAAGCAGGAGAAATCTGATCCAGTTAGAAGCCTCGCAGCTCTAGATATACAGAAACTCATTGAGCACCAATGCTGCCATTATCCGGGGCAGAATTCACCTTCACTGAAGAATGTGCCAACAGTCTTTTTAAAAAACATGTAAACTCGTCCAGTTTTACTAATAACTTTATTTAAATAAGACACAGGAACTTCTATACTGAAAAAAATACAAAACAGAAGCCACACATTTCTTGTGTAAAGCCATATTATATAACTTGAATACTGTTCAGCGCAGTGGCTAAAATTAACTATATACAAAATTTAAACAGTTTCCGACAAGTTTCTACAGCTGGATGTAGGATACATTTGAGCTCACCAACTTCTGGGGAATTTACATGGCAAAGCATAAGCTTTAACACATTTGGTTCGAAACTTTAATATATGCTAAAAAACAAATGTACAACACAATATTTAGTTTCTCATGAGAAAAATAAAAGCACATCACTATAAATATCGTACATAGATTTCATCACCAAAAAGCATATTCAGTCCATCTTTCCGAAATTGATAATGATACTATTGCATCTTAAGACAAAAGCAGAGTATACGATCAAAACATCATGTAATGCTAAACCAGATATCAGAAGTTCAATGGAGCTCATATTTATCTTACTGAACTAGTAATTTTCTCCCTTTAACCATAACCTACAAAATATAGTATTTTCATCAAGGCCTGAGATTATTAGGGTTAAAGGTGTCTGCTGCTGAAAAGATTGTTTTAAAAGGTTCCCCTGTGAAAATGGCAAAAGTAAACTGAGTCCTTCTCCATGACAGTCTCCTATAATCTAACACTGACTAAAGGAGCCAGAATGCACCTTCAGGAGAGAATATTACTGCAAACTTTGGTGGGAAGGAGAGAATAGGGTTGGCAACACACAGAAGACACGCATACACACACAGCATTTCGTAAAAATTAAAATGGTGTCGCTTTATCAGCTCATCCTTCTCCAAACTCCTTAGAAGAATCAAAGAAAACCTCAGGAATGATCTAAGGAAACTGGAACATCCCTTTAACAGTAGGCAATTTGTTCCCAAATTCTAAAAACAAAACAACAACAAACTGTGGCATCCATTTTAGGTGGAGATGAGAGAACTCTAGGCTCTCACTGAAAGCAAAGGAATACAATACAAACGCTTCCCTTTGCTTTTGTGTAAGCTCTGTGTACAGACCAACAGTGTCTCAAAGTCAGACCCTCCAACTAACCAGTCAGGGATCTCTAGGGCTCTCTCACACTTCCTGGACAACTTCTGTCAAGTCTGCAAGTTCAAGGCTATTCGCTTGGGGTTATGTTCTACTCCACACATTCTAAGTCTTAACAAAATTATTCATGATAGTGTTATCTGAGGCTTAAATGAGACAGCTTTAAGCTATTGCTCTTGCAAGTCAACAAGAAGTCTGCTTGCTTCTGCTGCATTGGTTCTGAACACACTCATACTCTCTACATGAATGAAACTCATTTCCCAAATGCTTGAGGAAAACAGTAACCAAAATGTCTCACTTTTTTAACCAGCAAATTAGAATTTCCTAAAGTGAAGCTAAACATAAATATGTCTTTAGATAAAAATACTAGCAATTATGACCTTGATGGCCAATATAAACAAAAATCCGTCATTATTTATACCTGCAAAACTTCACTTGCTTTGAAATCAAACCCAGCCATTCTTTATTTAAATTTCATCACACAATATGGAATGTTTATATACAGTCTACTACTGAAGCTTTATTTGCAACATTGTAACAGTCATTAACTGAGCAACACCTTAACTTTTTTTAAAAAAAGCCACATTTACACATGTTGAAACAGTGAATGCAACAGTTGTTCTATTGGTAACCACACGACAAAAAAACGATATCATACACCACAGATTTGCTGGTTCTCACGTTCCCCATGTCCAGGATTACCATCACCTAGGGCTGAATGCACTTCTTTTTCTAATGTGGAATGGAATGAAGAAAGGGAAATGCATAAAATAAGGAAAGGCAAAAGAGTGATGTTCCCTCTTTAGCTTTGCAGCTGTGAAATATTTAATATCCCAATGTGACATACATTCCAAGTTACCTGAGTTTAGACTTCAACTGAAGTACCTGAAGCTAGGCCATAGGGTGGGCACTGTGCAACTGTTGTGGCCATTTTTTTTTTTTGCATTGTATGTATTATAGAAGTTAGAAACAAACACCTGGATCAATTGTAAACATAATCCTGAAGTACAGTATTTTCCATAGGACAAAACACAGCAAGACATTTTCTACTTAGACAGGCAACTTTTTGAAATAGAGCTTATTCATACTGAAATTTTGGAACAAAACACAGAACACAGTACTAATCTGTCAGACATACTATGAAATGCATAGTCTCCACTTAAATGCTGAATGACACACACATTTTGCAAGCATTACTGCTTTCCACAAAAACTGCTGAATAGGAGGAGTGGGTCCCTGCCAAGATCAGTGTTAAGAGCTATTTTATGACGCTAAGTATTTTGCTGTTGGTGGTGTTCAGAAAGTTTGTCACTCCATGCAGATAGATGTCTGAGATCTCATTCCCACACCATGGAACACGGGTGGAGGCCAGCTCCCCCTGCTTTAGATCATCACATAGTTCTGAGTGGAGATGTGTTCTTCTGCCTGCAGATCTTGTAGGAGCTGCTGCTGCTGAGATGGCTGCTGGACAGAGGGCTCCAGGGAGTCTACTGTGCTGGTGTCATCAGAAAGAGACGTGAAGGAAACCCGGGAAGAGAGCTGCTCTACGGTTAGTGTTGCCAGAGCTGAGCTCTGGCCAGAGTTAGGAGAGTTCTTGAGCATCAGGTCTGAGGCAGGTAGGAGAGGGCCTAGAAGTTTTACAGGACAGAAAGCTGATCCGGTTGGGATGAAATTAACCTTGTTTTTGTCAGGACATGAAAATAGAGGGGCCGAGATAGGCTGACGAGACCTAAAACCATAAAACAAAATTAGTTTGGGATCACTATAAAATTAATTACTTTGTGGATAAAATGAAGTTCTCTAACAGCTAGAATGTGAATGACAGGGATGGGTTATATACACACAGAGGGGAAACATCTTCCATAGCACAGGTCAGCTGGGAGACTAGCCACATATAGGGCATTGAAATAACATTTAAAGAAAAAACAACTTTCAAAAGGGTCAAGCAAATTTTTAGACATCTTTAGTTGTTTCCAATCACTGTGGAGGATAAAAGAAATTATACACTGTTCCTGAATATTATACATATTTATGATAAACTTTACTGTTAAGAAGTATAAAAAGGATGCTTTTATCATTTATTTGGTAATAAAAAAAACTTATTCAACTTTTTCTGGATCTTCAGATAAACATATGGAAAAAAAAGTTTTCAGTTGTCTCTCAACCAAAAGAAGAAATTCCATGTCTCCAGCCCCATCCCACTAAGCCAACAACTAACTCCTGTGTAGGCTCTGTTTCCTTCTAGGCTGCAAGAAGAGCAGACTGCATTGGTCCCTACTGGGACATACACCAAGAGCTACACAGTCATCTTCTGAGTATTTCTAGAAGCCCCAAGTTTTCAACATGAACCTCTTTTTTTTCTAATTTAATTTCTGACTTCTTCATATTGAAAACTTAAAATAAAAAGGGACAGAAAACATGAATTCAAGAGTAAACATGCTAGATAAATCTATAAAGAAAACCACTGTCCCTTCGATTTGAAGAATCGGAGACCATCTGTAAGATGCTGGTGCATGGACAATAACCTTTCTCCTAAAGGTATTTCTGTCAGCCAGCTAAACCAACAGTTTTTTATAGAAAATTTCTTAAATTTTTAAAGATTAAAAATTACTTTTCAAAAAAGAAAATGAAAGAAGAGAGAAAAACAGTATAGCGAGAATGGAAAGAGAAAGAGAGGAGAAGGAAAGAAAACGGGAAGGAAAGAGAAATGGAGTTGGGAGGAAGGAAGAAGAGAGGGGAGGGAAGGAGCAGCAGAGAGAGAAGAGAAAAGGAAGGCATTTCAGCAGCAAGAGTGAATTCCTAAGCTTCCCGTACTAGCTTATACATGTCTAGCAATCCTCCAATCCTCATCGTAGGAACTTCTGTCTATTCAATTCTCTTTTCTTAATTTGCTTTTGAAACAAACATCAGCTGGACAGAGTAGTTGATTCATCTATAATCAACATCTCAATAAAAAGCTTCCGATCCCAGCTGACAGAAAAGACATTACTTACGCCATTTCCTCAAAGACCTTCACTCGCTCACATCCCTCTGGGGGCTCCCGTTTGAACATGTAGCTGTTGTTTGGTTTGGGAGATGAAGCATACTTGGGTAACGGTGAGCTACTCCCACTGTCTGTAAATTTAAAGCAGTTATATTAACTAGGAGTTGAAAGAGCTTTTAAATTAAACTTGATTTCTGAACAGCCCTATTTCGTTACTACAAAGCCAGCCTTTTGTCACTGCAAGGGTATTTCTAACAGCCTTGTGTAGTACATTAAAAAAAAAAAAACTTAAATGTAACAGTAACCTGCCATACCACAGAATATAAAAGGATGACATTTTAGTCCTGAAAATTTCGAGAAAATCATAGCTGTAATCTGAAAAAAATATTGTACATGAATGCAATAATATGCATTAGTCATACAAAAAATTATAGGATTTATAACAATGGAGGTGATTCTCTATATGATATCTCATTGGCCAACCAATTAAATTAAATATTTTTATATGTGAATATTTTTTATCACAAAAGTTTGTAACAAATGATTCATTTAAAACACCAGGAATAATAAGCTTGTAGGGCAAAACAAGTTTGCAACCTGTCTTCCATCTACCCATAATAATGTTTAAAAAGATAATTTGCCCATAATTTTGCCTTTAAAAGCTCTGTTTCAGTACAGTTTGCATTTTAGCCACTAACAACACGAAAAATCCAAAAATATCTCTACCAAACATGTTTTCCTCATTTTTTTAACCCACAACAAAATGGTCTATTCATGAAAAGCTATAAAACCTATGTACGAATTCTCCTTTTCCTATGTGGCAAAAGTGTTTGGAAATCCAAGTCCACTAAGATGTGTCATTATCTTTGTAAGATGCCAAGTTGTAAATTCAGTCACAGACCTGTTTAATATACTGACTCTATTACCTAACTTCTGACTTAATGAAAGCCAGTGCTCACTGTTCAATACTAAGTACACAATCAAGTGGTATGTATCATTTCCACATATTTTGAAAAATGGAATTAACAATAAATTACACGACTTGCTTTAGTTTATGATATAGAAAACTTTCCAGCACTCAAAACAGAGTAACAAGGTATATATGCTTAGAAATCTGCACACTAACATTTTATTTTGTGATGTTTCAAAAGTCAGTCTTAGGAATGTAGATCTACGTTTACATTTGAAAGTGGCTGTCTCCCTGGCTGGCAATTACTTTGAAACAGTAAGACTACACATTTCTACAAAAACGACAAAAGCACATAGTTTATTACTATTAAACATATTCTTACAGAATATGGATAGAATAACGTCTTAGAAGGAATAAAATCATAGAATGACATTTAGGTTTTTTTTTATTAACTATTCAGACTTAATGATTTTCTTAGACTCAACATTTACCTGTTTCTTACTTAGACACAGAAGAAGAGAGGGTGAAAACGACCTCCTGGTCGGTGGATGTAATGGACTCAGAAGCCCGAGTCTTAGTGCTGTCTGGGAGTAAGCTGGTGTCAATAAGGCCGCAGACTCCCCTCTCAACTGCAATCTCACTTCACCATTCAAATAACACGTGAGGTCAAGAACACAAGTGGGTGAGCATGGACGGCATGAAACGCCCCATGGAGGTTTACTCGTCGGCACAGCACAGCCCACCAGTAAGTGGCATCTACTAAAGCAATGACTTTGATATCTTTAACAAGTCTTTCATGCCATTAGTTGGGGTGTGACTACATAGCAATCAATGGTCCACCGTATTATCACGGAAGAAATGCCATGTTGGCCACAATTACATATTCGAGCCTATTACACAGTTTCTCTTTATAAGCACTTACTATAATTTCAAAAAAAGTTGAAACTAGTCATGAATTAGATAACCTGAAAATGGATACATTTTTTTCTGCTGCAATTTAAAATAATTATTTGTCTTTAAGGTTTTATTTTTCCTTTAATTTCAGAGGTAGTAAGTGGTCTTTTGTTTTAACGTATCCACTTAAACATCCTTATTCTTTTTTGGAGGGAGGGTTAATGCTAAAAACAAACACAAATGTGTTCAATGATTTAAATCCTTTTGCTTTTTCAATAAAAACCATCTGGCTATAAGGGAGTATTTATAGCTTATATTTAGTAATCTGAAAAGACAGTGTAAAAGAACTACAAACAAATATTTGGGAAATCTGGACAATTTCTATCAAGTTATCATATAATTTGATTGCTTATCTTATTGTGATAGATCCTATTTATGCACACACTATACTAATATCAAATTCAAGTAACTTCCCAAATATTTTCAAGTAAATTAAGACTTGGAAAAGTTTCAAATTATTATAATTTAGAATTATATATAGAAAAAATTTTCATTAAACCATGTATGTTTATAACTAACTATCTTTCAGAAATGACATTTAATATTTTATACACTATACTCTATGACCCACAATCCCAGAATAGATGTAATTTGCATATATGATTGTTGAGTCATATATGTAAATAGGTACATAAATTCTGTTTTGTTTGTTTTTGTTTGCTTGGTTTTGGAGGGTGGGATAAATACAGGTAGGTATATTCTTTGTTATGGGTTCTACTGTAGCCTTAAGACTGTACATATATCTTGTCACTATTAGATAATCAAATAAAGTTTTAAGCAAACAATAATAATTTATAGTGCTTTATTTTGTGAGGTGCTAGGAGTTGAATGTGGTATCACACACATGCTAGATAAGTGTTCTACCACTGAGAATATTCCTAGTCAAAGCGGTGATTCTTAACCCTAGTTTACAATAGACCCAGTAGAAGCATTTTTAAATTCCGAAGTTCATATCTCATCTCTCAAAGGAGCCTGGCTTTTTTTTTTATTCTCCCCTTTGAAAATGCTTCCAAGGGTATCTGAAATAAAGGCAAATCTGAGAAACGAGTCTTAAGAGAGTTAAGAATTCTAGTCTGCAATCAAAATACCTGACTTCTACCTGTGCCTACTTAACATAACCCCCATAGTATTGGTTCATCTCTGGCTTTTGATCCATAAAACAGGAATAACTTTGAAGCACTGTTATTTTAAAATATAATGTAAAAGGACTAAGGCATAACTAAAACACAGAAAGCGCTCAAGAACACTGGCAGTAACAAATTCCTATCCTGCAAATTTTACACAAGTAAACCATTTGAAACTATTTCACTCTTTGTTCTCTCTCAGGCAGAAAAGGATGCAGTAAATGTTTTAAGTAGATTGGCCCACACTAATGCTATTTAGTTACATAAAGATAACATCCTATTTCTTGCAAGAAAGCAAGGTTATCTTTGATATGAATTTATGTGTGTGTGTGTGTGTGTGTGTGTGTGTGTGTGTGTGTTTCCAAGTGCACCTGAGTGCATGCGTCCAAGGATGCCAGAGGAAAACCTGAGGTTGTGTGTGGAGCCAGAGTAGATGAGCTGGCCAGTGATGCTCAAGGACCTACCAACCTGTCTCTACCTCCCCAGTGCAAAGATGACAAACATACATGACTGTGCTAGGGTTTTCTTTTGTTTTGTTTTACTTGTTCTTTATGGGTTCTGGGATCAAACTCAAGTGCTCATGTTTGCATGGCAAGTGCTTTATAGACTGAGTCATCTCCACTATCCTGGTAATCTTTGGAATACCAGATTCTCCAGGAATGCAACTCTCTAGTGTCAACTTTGGCAGCTGATGACAGCACCAACTTGACTGGGAGATCTAATCTAACATCTTAAAATTAAAACTAATGCCTAAACCACTGAGATCCTTCAGATTACTTTGAAAAAGAAATTATTTTGAGGATGTATCTAGCAGCAACTAACCAAAAATATGAATATAATTCTTATTCTTTCCCAAGTAGTTAGTTCACTGGGAAAATGAATATAGTATGTTGAACACTATATTCAATGATATATTAAGAATATAATAAAAAGGCATAAAAGTTAGCCTAGTGAGTTATGTTAGAAATATGACGAAAATAAAATGGATCTATATAGAATTACTAATTTGGAGTTAAAATTACTTATTTTGCTCAGGAAATTGAGTTAGTAACTAGAGTATGGATGATGGACAAAGGAGATTAGGGAAACCATACAATTATGTACCATTTTTGGCAATTAGCCTTAAGAAACGGGTAATATAATCAATTGTATCAAAGGAGTCTGCACCTTCTTGTAACTCAAAAACTAAACTGGGAAGGAGAGCTTACAACAGTCCCTTTGAAATAACCATTAAATTTCAATAGCACATACACTTTAGTTGGGATGAACATATAAATTACTCATGTGTTTATTTGTGTGTGTGTGTGTGTGTGTGTGTATGATTATTTCACAAAAGGAGAAAATATGACTACACTACCTTTTGCTACTTATATTTTTGAACGTTACTTCAGGTCTGACTATGTTTTGAATAAAATATCTAACAACCATTGTGAATGTTTGTCTCATTAGTTAAATGCTTGTCATATGTAGGTACAGTACTTTAAACGCTAACCACTTATTCTTTGGATATACCCCAAAAGGATACGCATTTCTAGATTCAACTATAGAGGGCTCTTGTTTTGTGTTCTCACAATAAGTAGACCGCCTTTACTACAACATAACCTAACAAGATTCAGTTCCCGACATGCCACTCGAAAATAGTAGTTGAAGATGAACACAAACCTATGATAGAATACAGTCTTCAAATCAATCTATGGACTAAAATCATACTTTTATTAGTTTAAATCTTAATAGTGAAACTAAGTATAAATCATAGATTAGAAAATATTTTGTATATTGAGAATTAATTTAAGAATTTTGGGAAATTCTTGCAATATAACCTTTATTTTTACAGCCTCAGGTTTTAAAATGATTTTTAAAAAAATCCAGAAGGAACATAAGCAAGGAAGTCAGGACCACGAGGGGTGCACCCACCCACTGAGACAGTGGAGCTGATCTATTGGGAGCTCACCAAGGCCAGCGGGACTGGGACTGAAAAAGCATGGGATGAAACCGGACTCTCTGAATATGGCGGACAATGAGGGCTGATGAGAAGCCAAGGACAATGGCACTAGGTTTCGCTCCTACTGCATGAACTGGCTTTGTGGGAGCCTAGCCAGTTTGGATGTTCACCCTCCTGGACCTGGATGGAGGGGGGAGGACCTTGGACTGCCCATAGGGCAGGGAATCTGGACTGCTCTTCAGACTCGAGAGGGAGGGGGAATGGAGTAGGAGAGGGGGAGAGGAGTGGGGGGAGGGGAAGAGGAATGGGGGAAAAGGGAGGGAAATGGGAGGCGGGGAGGAGGCAGAAATTTTTTTCAACAAAAAATAAAAAAATAAAAAAAAATCCAAAAGAACCAGTTTGCAAAAAACTCAAATGTTCATATTTTAAACTATGTATGTGTATATGAAGGATGCTCGAACTCATACTAAAAATGTCAATACAACTTTAAATGTTCATTTCACCATTTACTTTGTGTGAAACAGAAGATAAAGCAATATACTGTTAATATCTTGATGAAACTTTAGACAATAAACTCCAGTTCTCTTTTTAAAAAATTCTCACTAAACAAAATGACACAAACATCATTAGGCAGAAACCCACAGGGAAACATTACCTTCACGTTAGGCTGACCTTACAGCCCTTCCTCTGCACCATTCACAACTTGCCTAACGTCGGCAACCATTTCCCACATCCCCACACTGGAACTTGGCTATCTTACTCATGTCCTTATATCCCTTTGTCTAAAATACATCATCAGCCACCAAAACTATCTGCGAACATACAAGAAGAATGTACTGGAAAGCTTTTTCAGTTACTTCCTATCATTAAAACAAGTAAACTGTGTTAACTTATTTGTGGAATAAATAATAACATTTAAGGATATAGATTCAAAATAGCTAAAAAATAGTGTGTGATACAAGTTTGAAAAGCGAAGGGTTAGACAATTAAACCGCATACTTGCTTGGCCTTCTGGACTGTAGTACCTCCATCTGAGCTATGGTTCTTCAAAATTAAGCTGGTCATGTCCTCTATGTGACATGCCCACAAGATTCTTCCTGGCCCTTGAATGTTCTTGGGAATATCATTAAGACTTCTTGTAATATCTAGGTTTTCTATCTCTCGGTTCTTATTTTCTCCTCTCCGTCATTCACACATATCCAATTTCTTACAGTTCTCTACACACCTGGCCCTTGCAGAGATGGATGTTACATGAAGCCCATTCTTTCTGCAAAGGCCATAAGATACAGCATGAAATCTCTCTAAAAGATCATTATTGGCATCTAGACCATTAAGAAGTTAGGAAAGTTACCAATTTCTATACGTCTCAAATTAGGTAGCCTGTAATAACAAGCCCATGTAATCATAGGAATATGGCATATAGTAAATTATAAAAGTATAATCACCTAACCACATTTAATCATAACAATCTTATGAGGAAACTGAGATACCTAGAGGTTGAGTAACTTGTCCATGGGCCCATAATTAGTACAAGGCAAGGCAAGGTTCCAATTGATTACCCCAAAGTCAGAGTTCATTACCTAAGCTTTCTACTTCACTAAATCTTGATCTACTCAGTCTGTGTTTTCATTAGACATATGAAGAGGTGACAAAACGATCAAGTTCCTTCCTAACACTTTGCTTTTCTAATGAAAAGATTACAGCTCAGGCAACCGTTGTGGGTTGGCCTTCTGTGAGGAGATGGAATACACAGCAGCCTGTAGGAGCCCATCTTTCTCAGAGGATGACAAAAGACGATATGGAGACACCTGACAGATTCATTTTTTTCTCTACCCCTATTGATAACCTATAATTTTTTCTTCAGTCATGATTAAAATTTACCAATTATCAACAGAGTATTTAATATAAGGGAACGATGACACATGCCTTAGAAAAGCTACTACCTTTAATTTCATTAAGAAATTTGGACTTTATGGCTTCCCAATCCCTTCACCAAAGTGCCTATGACTAAGTTTGTCTACTTTTTTTTCTCCTTTAAAAGTACTACACTCTTCTCAACTGCGTGGTGGTGGTGCACAAGCAGGTGGATCTCTTTAAGTTTGAGGGCAACCTGGTCTACAAGAGCTAGTTCCAGGAGAGACTCCTGTAGTAATAAGGGCAGCGGGGCTGCGTCCCAACACCCTGGCCGCCTGAACGGCTAGCTTATGCCCGAAATTACAACACACAAACTGTATTCATTTAAACACTGCTTGGCCCTTTAGCTCTAGCCCTTACTGGCTAATTCTGATATCCCGATCAACCCATCTCTAATAATCTGTGTAGCATCAGTCTTACTGGGAAAGATTCAGCATGTCTGACCTGGCAGCTTGCTTCATTGCATCTGGCCCAGAGAGGGGAAGCATAGCGTCTGAGCTCACTTCCTCTTCCTCCCAGCGTTTTGTTCTGTTTACTCCTCCCACCTATCTTCTAACCAATGACCTTCCTCCATGAGACTACAAA
Source organism: Microtus pennsylvanicus (assembly GCF_037038515.1). Lineage (NCBI taxonomy): Eukaryota > Metazoa > Chordata > Mammalia > Rodentia > Cricetidae > Microtus > Microtus pennsylvanicus. The sequence continues at coordinate 5,888,724 of NC_134597.1, read as the reverse complement.
GCTACAGAGAAACCCTGTCTCAAAAAACCAAATAAATAAATAATAAAAATAAAACAGTATCACACCCTATGAACATTTAAAGAAGCACAATATATAATTTAATAACTCAAAGAAAATGACACTGGTATTTTCAATATAGTAATAAAGATACTACGTTTTTAATATGGACATATTATAAAGAAAGTTAGTATAAGAAGATTTTAGAAAATCCCTATTGTTAACACCATACCTGGCAGGTATGACTGAATTTGGTAAAGACAACACAATGAACAAGACTAGGTTAACCATTGGTGCTTAAACTTAGATGTTAGTAAACAGGTAACAAGATGAAATAAAATACATATGAAACTTCCATTTGCTTATATTCTAGACTGAACTATAACAGATACAATTGAGTTATACTTACTAAGTAGTTTTGAACTATGAGTAAGATATTTATAGCTGTTACATTATCTGTTATTGGTATGATTGTAAAAATTGTATAAAGATAGGAATATGGCAATTTCAGGTTCTTATTAAATGCTTCCAGACATTGTTAATGTGTGCAATGTTTCATGTGATCTTGAAAAAGAAGACTGGGGCAAAGACCTTAGTGACATAATTCTACAATAGGGCAGTTTTGACTTGTCATATAAAGTTCTATGTTGGAATAGTATTTTCAATCTATGCATTTACCATTAAGAAGTTCTTCTAAAACAACAGGGCAGTTTTAACATGTAATATAAAGTCCTTTGTAGAAAGTGTTTTAAACTCTAGTTTTATCACTAAGAAGTTCAAACAAACAAAAAGCTTTTTATATATTTGTTCAATGAATTTAAAGGTAAGGTGATTAAAACACATATTCAACATTTGTTTTCATACTATCAACCACAAAAAAGTCATAAATTTGAGCCGATTAGGCTATGTGAGAAGGAAGAGAGCTAAGGCAAAAGTGTGAAAGACAAAAAATGAAGAAGTAGAACCCTAGAGAAAAATAGAAATATGGTTAAATAATATGAATAAGAAAGTGCCCAAACAGGTTATTTTAACAGACTTCTTAGTATCAGCTCTAGACACTAAAGAGACAAGCTAACATTTTTTATTTGTTTTCTGGAGAAGAAGGATTGCTTACAGTTAAAACTCACAGTTTAGTAATATTAATATTTGAGTCAAATTATAGTGTGAGTTAAATGGGCTTATATACCCTAGCTTAGGAAACTCCATCCACATAGTATATTTCTTTCAAGAAAATATAGCTTCAACCACAAGTAATCAACTTATGGACTCTTGGAATATAACTCTTTGTAGCTGGCCTCAATAAAATGGTTCCATTTATTTCATAATTATAACAATCACTGTTTCTACAATATCTTGCAAAATTGCAGAACTTTCTAAAAACTGCCTAAGTAACTTGTGCCAAAGATTCATGACAAACAGCAGACTGAAGTCTAGGTTTTATGGTTTGCCCAGCACTAGTCTGGCTACCATCAAGGAACATTGGCAGAGCTGCTAAAAAGCTAATATTTTGACGCTGCCATCTGTACTTATATTTTTTCCCTTGCAACTTGGACATGATGATGTAGAAGGACTTGGGCCAATTCTTTGGCTATATTTTGATAATGTTAATATAAGAGATGTCAAGATGAGAGTTTGTACTCTGAATTTGAGGCTTAGGAATTATTTTTCTATTAGATTAGCTAGCCTTGTAACTCTACACATGTGGCCAGGCTGCTTTCAGTCTTTAGGTTACTGGAAAAAACCCTAACAAAATAACAGAACTCAACCCAAACAAACAAAAAAGAAACAAACAAACTCATATGAAAATCTCCACCTGAAATAAGTTCTCAAACAACTGTTGCTTTTTCAACAGAGTGGTTTTTGTTCTGGCATTGCAACTGATAGAGTCAAAGAAAAAAATGTGCTATCTGTAACAAATTCTTTAGTTGAAAATGATAAATGATTCATGGGGAGCAGATATAAATAGGGAGAGATAACATTAGGAAAGTCAGAAAATGGGTAAATACATAACAGATGAATGCTAAAAATAATCAGCCCACCAGCGCACCTTTCAGTAGAACATATATAGTCACTGCATCTGATTATTTCGCTTCTTGCATCATTTCTCTTAAATCTCCTAGGAATGACCTGAGCTCTTTTACCAAAAAAAAATCTTTGAACTACAAAGTACGCAGGTACACAAAACAGATTCTAGGTGATAAGAAAATTACAGTACTTATTTTTCTGTTTTCATAATTAATAAAACTAGCAAGAATTATTTAGCTTCTACTTTTGTCTTTACTGGAAATAAAAACAACCATACACAGTGTAGAATAAAAACATTAATTATCAGGCAAAATTAATATTAAAAATTACAAACCACTTTAAAAGTCTGTATTTTGACAGAGAAGTCACAGGTCAAAGACTCTTCTATAGTGGGAATAATTCAATGTACAAGTTCCACAACTGATAAACCACTTTCTTTTTACCTTTAAATATTCTAAACATTGTTTAAAATGCTAAATATTGGCAAGAGTAGGCCTGAGGCAGTGAACTCCACCGGAGCAGGACCGAGCCAGCGACCTAGGCTAAAGAGGGCCTGAGACAGAGAACTCTTCTGGAGCAGGTACAGGGGAGCAACTGCTGAGCGAGTGGGCCAGAGCCAGAGACCACTGTGGTTCCAGGTGTGAATCTGGGACGTTCAAGAGAATAGACCTGAGCCAGGACCTATGCAGGTCTGGGACCTCTGAGGGAGTAGCAGAAACCAGAAATTTCTGAGAATCTGGATGTGAGTCTGGGACCTCTGTGGGAGTAGGCCTGAGCCAAGTCCTCTGCGGGTCCAGGCGCACCATAGTCTGGGACCTCTGAGAGAGAAGATCAGAGCCAGAGACCTTTCTTTAGGACCAATCCCAAGCCAGGAACCTACTCAGGAGCACATCCAGACCAAAGACATTTATAGAAACAGGTCTGAGCCGACAACCTAGACAATAGCAGGCCTAAGACAGCAAACTCCATGGGAGCTGAGCAAACCTGGGAGCACTGAGTGGCCTCCAGGAACAAGGAGTGACAACCAGAACCATGGTACTGACTGTACCAGAAGGAACAACCATCTGAGCCTTGGACTCACTGGCACCTGCAAGACTAATCACCAGAGTCACAGACAGCCCCAACTACACCAATTAGAGGAAACGATGAGTAGACAAGGGAAGAACAGATGCTACACCACAAAGAACAATACAACCCCAGTAAAATCTAGAGACCCTACAACAGCAAGACTTGAACAACCAAATATAAATTAAGCAGAAGAAAATGACCTAAAAAATAACTTCAGAAGAATGTTTGAGACTCTTAAAGAGGAAATGAAAAATTCCCTCAAAGAAATGGAAGAAAAGACAAACAAAAAAATTGGAAGACATCAGCAAATCCCTTAAAGAAAACCAAGAAAAAGCAACCAAACATACAAAAGAAACTATTCAAGACTTGAAAACTTAGAGACAATAAACTCAGGTGGAGGGAATTATAGAAACAGAAATTATGAGAAAACCATCAGGAACCACAAATGCAAGCATTAACAGCAGAATACAAGAGATGGAAGAGAGAATCTCAAGCGCTGAAGATACAATAGAGGAAATAGACTCATCAAAGAAAACAAATCTAACAAAAGTTTAATGCAAAATATCCAGGAAATATGGGACACCATGAAAAGACCAAACCTAAGAATAATAGATATAAAAGAAGTTCAACTCAAAAGCACAGAAAATATATTTAACGAAATCATAGAAAAAAAACTTTCCCAATCTAAAGACAGATATGCCTATGAAGATACCCCTTGCAACATAGTAATCAAAAAATAAACATATAGAATAAAGAGAGAATATTAAGAGCTACAGAGAAAAAAGGACAAGTAACATATAAAGGCAGACCTATCAGAATTACATGTGACTTCTCATTGGAGACAATGAAAGCCAGGAGGTCATGGTCAAGCATTATGCAGTCATTAGTAGACTATGGATGCCAGCCCAGACTACTATACCCAGCAAAACTTTCAATCACCACAGAAGGACTAAACAAGATTTTCCATGACAAAACTAGATTTAACCAATACCTAGTCACAAACTCAGCCCTACACAAAACACTAGAAAGGAAACTCCAACATAAGGAAGTTGGTTAAATCAATAAAAACTCAGGATATTGATGATCTCACAGCAGCAAATCCAAAAGAAGGGAAAAACACAAAAATTAATATCACCAACAACGAAAACTAAATTAACAGGAGATAGCAATTACTAGTCATTGATATCCCTTAATATAAATGGACTCAACTCACCTATAAAAAGACACAGTCTAACAGGTCGGATATGAAAACAATCCATCCTTATGCTGCAGATAAGAAACATGCCTCAACCTCATAGACAGCCAACATCAAACTAAATGGAGAGAAACTCCCAGTGATCCCACTAAAATCAGGAACAAGACAAGGCTGTCCATTCTCCCCATATCTACTCAATATAGTTCTTGAGGGTCTAGCTAGAGCAATAAGACAACAAATGGAGATCAGGGGATACAAGTCGGAAAAGAAGTCACACTCTCACTATTTGCTGATGATATGATAGCTTACATAAGTGACCCCCAAAATTCTACCAAGGAACTTCTACAACTCATAAACACTTTCAGTAATGTAGCAGGATACAAGATAAACTAAAAAGAAAATCAGTAGCTCTCCTGTACAAAGATGATAAATGGGCTGAGAAAGAAATTATAGAAACATCACCCTTCACAATAGACAAATAGCATAAATTATCTCAGAGCAACTCTAACCAAGCAAGTGGAAGACTTGTATGCCAAGAACTTTAAATCTTTGAAGAAAGAAATTGAAGAAGACACCAGAAAGTGGAAAGATCTCCCATGCTCTTGGGTAGGTAGAATTAACATAGTAAAAATGGCAATCTTACCAAAAACAATCTACAGATTCAATGCAACGCCCATCAAAATTACAGCAAAATTCTTCACAGACCTCGAAAGAACAGTACTCAACTTCATATGGAAAAGAAAAAAAAGAAAAAAAAAACAAAAACAAACAAACAAAAAACGATAACGAAAACAATTCTGTACAATAAAAGAACTTCTGGAGGCATCACAATCCCTGACTTCAAACTCTGCTACAGAGCTACAGTACTGAAAACAGCCTGGTATTGGCATAAGAATAGTCAGGAGGACCAATGGAACGAAGACCCAGATATTAATCCACACACTTCTGAACACCTGATTTTTGACAAAGAAGCTAAAATTATACAATGAAAAAAGAAAGCATATTTAACGAATGGTGTTGGCATAACTAGATATTAACATGTAGAAGAATGAAAATAGATCCATATCTATCACCATACACAAAACTCAAGTCCAAATGAATCAAAGACCTCAACATAAAGCCAGCCACACTGAACCTTATAAGAGAAAGTGGGAAGTACACTAGAATGCACTGGCACGGGAGAATACTTCCTAAATATAACCCCAGTAGCACCGACACTGAGAGATACATTTAACAAATGAGACCCCCTAAAGCTGAAAAGCAAAGGACACGGTTAACAAGACAAAATGACAGCCTACAGAATGTGAAGAATCATGTAAATTGTGGCATACCAGCAGTTAACCCAAAGACAACAGGAGCACAGAAAAACTGTTTGGGCCTCATAGGCAGTGAGTACTATCAGTTTATGAACAGTTAACAAGAATTTATTTATCTATAAACCTTAAGGTGATATTCTGTAGATATTCTTTGAACCTTCTCTACTTGCTAAAAAAATATAGTCATAGGGCCAGGGAGATGAATCACTCAGCACGAGGGCCTGGATCTGAGATCAGGTCCCTATCACATACTCAAAAAAAGCTGGCATGCATATCTGTAACTCCAGGACTAGAGCGGTAAAGACAGGTAAATCCTTAGTGCTCAATGACCAGTCAGCCTAGCTGACTTTGTGAGTTCCAGGTTTAGTGAGCAATCTTTAAAAAAAATAATGATAATAAGGTGGAGTAGCTAGAGAGAGAACTCATTGGGGAAGGTGCTTGCTGCACCACCATGAGAAAACATGTAAATGCTGGGCATGGTGGTGGGCATCTGCAACCTGTGGCTGGAAAGCAATGACAGCGGCAGATAGTAGGGGCTCCCCGGCCATCTAATCTAACCATAATGGTCAACTCCAGGACCCATGAGAAATCCTGTTTCACATAAAAAGATAGAGAGCCTGGACAGATGCTGTTTAAGCCTGGGAACCCAAGCTCAAATCTCCAGCACCCACATTTTAACTGAGCAGGACTGCATGTTCCTATAAGCCCCAGTATTGGTGGGGAGAGAGGCAAAAAGATCCTGAGAGCTCATTGACCAGGCATTCTCATCCAAAAGACATGATGTTAGTTCAAAAGACATATCTTAAAGCAAAGGAAAACAACGAACAGAAGAAGGCATCTCTTCTGTTTTCTCATCTTCTATAAAACATGTCTTATAGTCTTCACATATGCATCATGCATTAAGTGCACCTTCATACCACACACACTCTACCAAGACTCTGTTAGAGAATATTCCTCCAAAATCACTAATTATAAAAACTAGCTTTAGACATAAGGAATACAAACTGTACCATAACTATCATCAGCTTTGAACAAAATGAAGGAAAGTACTGGCATTTAGTTGTATACACTCCACTTTATAGCTTTTATTAGCCGTTAGAACCAGGCTCTGTGCTTATCTGACACATTTATGGAAGATGTTTGAAAGTTACAAAGGAGGAAAGTGAAACCAATGAACAAACCTGTAATAACTCATCGTTTACAATCTCACCATTCAACAAAGGGGGAAAGTGGTGTAATGGTCTATCTAAGACACAAACTATAATGAGCAATAGCAAGCCTTCCATATCTCACCTTTATCACGATCATAGAGCAAATCTTCTGTTGAACAAGGGCTTCCATCCTGGGATTCCGGAGGACAAAATGGAGACACACAGGGGGAGTGGCTGCTACAGCTACTGCTGCGCTCTTGGACAGAAGGAGTCTGGGTATCTATGCTGCGAGTACTACTGCTCCGGTAGTGAGCAGGGAGTGGAGCTCTTCGACCATCTGGTATATCCAAAGGCTGCACGGGGAACACCAGCAAGCATGTGGGTGACATCAGAAAGAATGGGGCATGTCTTCAGATGTCATAGTCTCAGTGAATAAATACACCATTTTGTATCGTAATTTCTGGGCATGTTACAGGGTTCCTGTATATCCTCCCAGGCAGTTCCCATGATATTCTTTAAGACCAGTGTAAGTTTAACATCAAAACTCCAAATACTTAGCACCATAAATGGCACGTACACATTGAGAATAAACTGAACATTCGAAGAGACAATTTTCACTTGCTAATAAGGTAAAAATGAAACATCATATTGGTGAGTATAAAATTTTAATTTATTATTTACTAATTAGAGCTCAAGAATTTCTATTTCCTTTGAAATCACTTAAATTTCTAATAAAACTGCATTCGTATTCAACGGAGAATAATAAATCTCAACAATTCTGTTAACACAGCATACACAAAGTATGATGATTTATAATCTTGCATAGATCTAATATACTGCTCAGATGGGGCAAGAGTAGTAAACAGGAAATTACAATCACATGCTTTGAACTGTGGAACTCATTAAAGCTCATCAGTCCAATTATTTTGCTTCCATAAAGGAAGAACCTATAGTTTAGAGTTGATGGTGACAGTGCCAGAGCCTGCTGAGTGGACACCTTCTAGTCTTCTTAGCTCTCACCCCATTGTGCCTACTTGTCTGCAGTCAACAAGTAAAACTCTGTAAGCTACAGCTTTTCATAAATAACTTGAACTGTTATTCTTGCATAGGAAGGATGACAATGCTAGTAAAATGAACCAGTATGATGAATTAGTATTCATTTTCACTGGTGTGCCTATTCTACTTGCTCTCAGCCTTGCCATTTTAAAGATTCAGAGACAGTGTTAGAGAAGAAATAGAGGAAGAAAAATTAGGTAAGGTTAAATATCAGTAGATTTTATAATGCTGATTGAAACAGAAACTTTATGTGATGTTGCTGGAACAGACACCAACTTTACAACTTGATAATGACTATTATAAAGAGAATATCCAACTAAGTCTCCAGCTCCTTCATTACTAAAAGAAGTTTCCAATTAAGGGATGAAGTAAAAAGAAAGACTTCACTAGGCCAAGCTCTGACAAAGAAAATGTTAGTTTAAAAAAAATTGCAGTGCTGGGCAACAATAAAATGATACACTACTTTGGAACAAAATGTGACTTACATTTTATTTATGTGCTACTTAGTAAATAAAATTCTTCTTTATTTCTATTTTTTAATCTACAACTAGATAGCATATATTTATTTATCCTTTTTTGAAGGTAGAATTACAAAAGCAAAACAAATTTTACAAACCTACATATTTACAAAAAATAATTAAGGGAAACTGGAAGGTTTATAATACTGATATCAATAATAGTGCCAATTTTCACTTTTCGATATAGGCATTTTGGTTTAATTTTAATAAACTGATATAAAATTAATTGTAAATGTACAATTTTCAATCAATAGAATAAGTCATTACTCCTATAAGCAGTCTTTCTACTATAGTACCAGCAGGTACATCTTACCTGTAAATACATTACTGAAGCATTCAAGGTCCACTACTGGGTAAGGCCTATGATGTCTTTGCTCCCCGAGAAGCCCGCATAGCACTTTCCAATACTATGTAAGCTAGCAAGCAGGGAGAGAAATTCCTGGCCAGTTCAAAACTTATTTCTATGTTCTGCAACTGAAGTGTGTGGTACCTTTAGTAACAAGGTCTTACTTGTTAATGATGAACAACCAAGAACAAGAGCAATAGCCTAAGTCTTGAGTGTCTCTAAGGCATCCTTGACCAATAATTCACAGGGAGTAATCTGTGTCTGGAACTAATATTTCCATTTAATAACCCATGTTTTCTCTGGACAACACTGTTCACTCATTTAAGACACCTTTGTTCAACTACTTTAGAAAAAAGTATACTTTAGTTTATGAACTAACAGGGTTTCATTCGGCATCTGCATACGTTCTTATATGCTTACGTTTTTTTGGTTAATCATAGCTGGTACTGTAAAACATGTTCAAGACGCATGTTTAGGGAAGCCACAGATCCTATGATGCTGCTTTGCTAAATGGTCATGTTGTCCAACTCCCTTCTCAATATTTATGCTTATGTCCCATAGAGTTCTGATGCTTTCAACCTTGACCAGAGAAGCTTTGTACTGCAGAGGGTAGAGGTTAATGTAAAGACTCAAAACTGTTCAAAATGCTGAGAATGAACTCCTCTCCCTGAAGGATCAGCAACAGCATAGAGAAGGTGACAGAGAATGTAAAAGCTGAAGGATTAGGAAAAAGTGCTGTGAAAGGCCTACACCCGTGACCTCACAGTAGCTGTGGCTAACTGTATAAAATCCCCACAAACTCTAGAGTTAAAAATTCCAGTATGGATAGGAAAGGGCTACTGATATCCCAGTCTTAGACAAGGAAGGGTCACTCAGTTTTCTTTGAGGGGCAGGCAGGCCATTAGTAGATTGCCCCATACCATGAACCTATTAGCAGCACTATTGGACTTAGTGGTAGATAGATAGATAAATGATAAGAAGTCAGATGGGTAATGAGAGGTATTGGGGGAGGAGGAGGGAACTCAGAGAGAATATAACCAAAGTATATGCTATATAAGTATAAAAGTTAAAAAATATTTTAAAATGCAGAAAATATCCAAAACATACAATGCCTAAAAATTTGATGGTATTTTGTTTGTGTTAATTTTATTTCATGTGCATTAGTGTTTTTCCCTGCATTCATGTCTGTGTGAGGGTGTCAGATCCCCTGGGACTGAGCTTCCATGTGGGTGCTCGGAATTCAACCTGGGTAATCTGGAAGAACAACCAGTGCTTTTAACTACTGAGTCATCTCTCCAGCCCCAGTAAGGCATTTTCTTAATTAGTAATTGATGGAGAGGGCCCAGCTCATTGTTAACTGAACAAAATGCATAAAAGTAAGTACTATCTGTCAAGAAAAAGTAAGTACTATTATGTACTGCAACATAGATCATTTTAGACATGCTAAGTGAAAAAAGTCAGTTACCAAATGCCATATATTATATGATGCTATTTATTTATAAAGTCTGGAACAGAAATATCCATAGACCCAGAAAGTAGATCAATGGTGGCCTATAGCCAAATATATTAAAGGGATAGGAGAGAACCCTATGGTCTGTATTTTATCTCCATAAAGCTGTTACCAAGCCCACAAGTGCTTTTAAGAAATTCTGTAACATTAAAGAAAGAAGTATTTAAATATCCTATGTAATCTTACCTTGGACACTTCTTCCTTTCCGTTGTTTTCTTTGATGAATACCTTTTCCAGTTCAGGACTTATTCCTTCTACATTGCAGGGCACACGTGAAACAGATGATTTTGGCACAGATATGTTTGACAAAGGCATAGGTACTGACCTTGATCCAATAGCCTTTGAGGCAGAAGATAGAATAGAGTCAAATTATTTATTGTCAAATAAAGGATTGGAACATGATACATCTTTAAAAATGAAGAGTTCAGATGTAGCTAAGTGGCAGACCTCTGTTTAACATATGTGACATGCCCTCTGTATGCCCCCACCATAAAAAAAGAAGCAAACAAAAATGCCTTAAAACACAGAATGAACAGTTATTTCTGACACTTCAACAAAAATTCAAATACATATACAGAAATTTAATTTCTAAAGGAAGGTAAAAAATAATATGGAATGAAAATCCTTCAAAATCCTTTTAAGTGCAAAGCAAAGGTATTACTATATAATGTATACACTGGTCGAAGAATGGCAGATAGTAGTATTTTCAGCACTTTTTAATGTCTCCTTTTTGTTTTACTGGGAAGTAGAGTTGAAATTCTTTAAGTTATCATGGGACTTCACTGTAGTGCTGTGGAGATACCATGATATTTACATTTTAGTACCTTTGTTTTCATTTTGTCAGCTACTTAAAACAATCACTGGATTAATAAGCAATATAAAAACAATACCATGTTAAATTCAGCACTCACTTAGCAGCTTTAAGGTTGTTTTCAAGTGTCCTCTGCATGGGTTTTCAAGAATTAGCCACTTCTAACAACTATTATAAAAAGTCAAAAGCTGTCAATGAACATTTTGCAGCTCAAGGAATACAATAGGAAGGAAATAAGGGGGAAAAGAACCAAGGTGTCAAATAATAATAATAATAAATTATCTCATTAATAGTAACTAGAATTTAAACATGATTTGTGGCAGTCAGCATGTTAATATTTCCCATACTTCCACTGTTGCCTACTAATGTGCCTCATATTTCATTAACAAATGAATAAACACGTTGAATCTTTAGCTCTATCATAATTTTCCATTATTATCAAGTGTTTAGTTGTTTTATGGTTTTCATAATAAAATATTATACCTATCATGATTTATTTCTATGTATAGTATAAGACAGTTTTAGTATTGCTTCTATATTAATTCAGTTGACCTCACATTTCTTCATGAATTCTCTATTTGATTCAAATTACCTAATAATCCTCATACAAAGTTTGTTTTAATGCAATTTTATAGCAATTTTGGCATTTTTAAAAATTATTTTATTGGTGTTTTAGCCTGTATGTATATCTGTGTGAGCATGCTGGATCCTGGAGTTACAGACCATTGTAAGCTGCCATATGGGTGCTGGGAATTGAACCCGTGTCCTCCAGAAGAGCAATCAGTGCTCTTAACCACTGAGCCATATCGCCAGCCCTGCAATTTTGGTATGTTATAGAAAAAGCCTTTTCAAATTTTTTTCTGCATGACGAGTGTGTTTATATGATCTTTGAACAAAACTCCTTAAATAATAAAAGAAGTTTTCAAATTTTCTTTCTGAGCAATAGATATATTTACAGTATATTCCTTGAAAACAATTCGTTAAATAAAAAACAATTTATTTAAAGCGTCAACTGGAACTCAGACATAATTTATGTACTAATTTAGAATAAATTGTTACTTTAAAACTATCTTCTCATCAACAATGTGTTAAAACAATCAATTTTCTCTACTTTTCATTTTATAGCCTCAATAAACATGTATAACTTGCATATTTCTTTTAATTCATATTAGTGGGATTTTATATATATATATTGGGGGGGGATTTTCGAGACAGGATTTCTCCATAGCTTTTGGTTCCTGATCCGTGCCACGCCTTTAATCCCAGCACTCGGGAGGCAGAGGCAGGGGATTTTATATTTTTTACATTAACATAATAAGACTATTGAGTTTTTATGTTTATACTTTTAATTATCTCACTAAACTTCAGTTATCATGAAAAATTCTAATCGTAAGTATAATTAGAATATTGGTGTGAGTATATATGTATATCAGCAAGTGTAAGTTATTAAAATTTGTCAATTTTTAATTTATTCTATTTAGGTATTTTTGTTATTAAGAGTACTTTAAAGCATTCTAAACTAGACTTCATACTTCATTGACAAAAGTAATTTCTATGAATAACCAGACACCAAAAAATTAAAAGCAAGTTTAATCATCTTAGTATTTTTTTTTTTAATTTTTTTTCGAGACAGGGTTTCTCCACAGCTTTTTGGTTCCTGTCCTGGAACTAGCTCTTGTAGACCAGGCTGGCTTCGAACTCACAGAGATCCGATCTTAGTCTTTTTCTAAGAACTTAATTGAGATAATAAGATAATACTGATAGTGCTTGAAAAAAACTAGCAAATATATTAATTCCACAAGATTAAGAAGAAAAAGGAAAGCACACACAACTCCCACTTTGGATGTCTAGAGCATACCAGTTTGCTGTATAATACTGATCAGGTATGATCAAGGTACAACATATCACCCATTTTAAACACCCAGTTAGTTGAGTTTGGCTAATCCAAGTACCAGTATAGTCACATTTAGAGTCTTCCATTACTAAAAAAATATTCTTTGGGGCCTCTCTGCATTCAGTTCCTATTCCTAATACTTAGTTTATATAATTATCCCTTGGGATTTTAATGCAACAAATCATACATTACACAGCTTTTACTCATACCTTCCTTCACTTAGCAAAATGGTTTTGAAATGAATTCTGCTGTCATATTTATTAGCTACTTTCCATTGTACTGTTGAATACCATTACACTGTACAGTTATGTAAAGTATCTGTCTAATCATCAGTGAGAGAATATTTGTTTTCATTTCATTATCACGAATAGTGCTTCCTCAAGCACTCATGCAAATATGTTTTAATTTCTAGTGGCTACTTGAAGGGAGAAATACTGGAGATAATGGTCAGTATATGCTTGCCAAGTGGTTATATTACCGTGTTCTCCTAACAGCAATGCACAGCTGCTCTTTTGCTTTACATTCTCAATTCCACTTGGTATTGTTAGTATTTTCCATAGTAATGATCTCAGAATTAGTTCTAATAGTCTAGCTAATTCACTCTTATTTTCTAAATATACAATGTTATATACAATGAATGATGCCTTTCTTAGTCCCTTATGTAGCATGCCAATAAATGTAGACCTTTGTGATCATCTTTATCTTGATATTAATCAATCTGATCTTAGGAGATATACAATTAATAGCAATAGGATGTTTTGCTATTTTCAGTTTAATAAAAACTTTAGTAACCACAAAGGATATTATATCAAGTGTTATCAAATCAATTTTATCAATATCAAGCAAAATCTGATGCATTTCCTATGTTTTGACTTTCTGAGGTAGTAAGTTATATTAATATGTCCTAATGTTGAATTATCCCTATCAATGCACTACTTGGTCACGACATCAGATTTAACTATTTAAGATTCATCATTCATGGCAGCACTTTTCAGATCTGTTCAGTAAGATACGTTAGCACAAATTTCTTGGGGGGAAAAAAACTCTAGTTTTAAATTTCTTCATATGAAATAAAATGCAAATTGCCTGGAATACAAAGTTGACAGTTTAAGGTGCTACTAGAAGGATTGTTCAGCAAGCACATTTCCTGTGACTTCATTTCAGTTCAAGGAAATATCATTCTTAGGCCACTCTACTCTGTTATGTGTTACAAAAATAGAAATTCAGTAAAGATCAAACTTTGGTTATAGTATAGGTTTCCCATTAAGAGGAATTAAAAAAAATCTGAACAATTAGCCTACCTGAGTATGACTGATTGTTATGTGGTTGCCATGGAGAGGTGACTGCCGATCTTTCTCTTTACTGTGACGACTACTTTGCTTGCTGCGCTGTAGCTGCTGTCTCAGTTTGGCAATCTGCTTTGGGGGAGAGAACAGAGAAGAAAGCAAAAGTGAACACCAATGCTGTTTTCTCCTTCAGTTTTTTTCTCAAAAGATTTAATAGAAGATAATGTTTTAGCAGAAGTTGTTAAGTCTAAGATGATTGAAAATGAGAAATAAACGTACAACACAAATGCTTAATTTCTGCAGTTTTATTTGGTGGGGAGGCTGGTAAGCAGGTAGACTAAATTTTGTCAGATTGCTTCAGATTTTATCTTCATAATGCTCTTAAAAAAGAAACTTCGATAAAAAAAATATTTCAGATAGCTACTGTTGAACTTGTCAAACCTGAAACTTAAACCTTCTTTTTATTTCTGTTTTTCCTTTTAGACAAGAGCTTACTGTGAACATCTCAAAATCAGAGACCTGCCTGCCTTCTGAGTATGAGATTAAAGGCATGCATCACTATATCTTAAATAGAGGCTGCATTAATTTCTATATTGCTATCTTTCATAAAAAAGAAATCAAGCTTATCTATTACTAAATATTCTAAATTATATATCACAATGGTGGTAAAGGCAATCAAATCTTATTAGTATTTAATACTTTTCATTTGAATTTACTCATTGTGCATAAGGTTTCATAAGGACATTTTTATGTATTTAATCTTACTTTGTGTTATCTTTTATTCATTTAAACATAAATTTACATTTGGATATATTCTCCTAAAGAAATCACATTCCAGATTTACTTACAAAGTCTTTACAGTAATATCACCTAAAACTTACTAAACTGCTAACATACTTTAGGTTATGCATAATGTACTTTAAAACTTCCCACGCATTTTTAAAAGGCTACGAATATTGTTCAAATGTGTGGATAAGAATACTGGTCAAATGTGTTGTAAAATTGGTCCTTAGTGCAGTTCTGTTAGTTAGTAGTAGTAGTATATGCTGTATACTGGAGAGATGGCCCAGAATGAACACCTGCAACAAAGTTCTGGTCTCAGGAACCAAATAGTGACTCACAACTATCTGTAATATCAGTTTCGGGGAATCCAATGATTTATTCTGGCTCCATGGGTACCAGGCACACACATGATGCACATACACAAATAACATGCATATGAAACACGTGTGCACATAACAATTTAAGTATATTTTTAAAAAGAAATAGTAGAAAGTGTTTAAGAAGCAGAGCTTAGTGGGAGCTGGTATGGAACCTTTCTTTAAAAGATAGGGGCCATGGAATATGACTTCACCACTTAGAAAATAATGTGCTTTTTATGGGACCCTAATTCTTATGAAGATTCTTGTTTCCTCATGCAATTTCTCTTCCCTGCACAGCCTCCTACTTGGTATTTGATCTTCCATGATATGACTCACCAAAGGCCAAACAAGACGGAGCTGTCTATTCTTAAGACTTTTGACCTTCTTCTCATCTTTATGAGAAGATTTATGAATCAAAATTTTTGTTTCATAAATTACTCAGTATCTAATGGGTAATCTCTAACAAAAGAACTACTAACAGATTGGGAGATGTAATTAATACTAACATTACTTTTTTTTTTTAAATATTTATTTTATTTTATTTATTATGTATACAATATTCTGTCTGTGTGTATGCCTGCAGACCTCTTTACAGATGGTTGTGAGCCACCATGTGGTTGCCGGGAATTGAACTCAGGACCTTTGGAAGAGCAGGCAATGCTCTTAACCACTGAGCCATCTCTCCAGCCCCCCTAACATTACTTTTGTCATAGAGAAGATGGCAACATTAATCAACAATGATTCCTTGAAAAATCTAGAATAAGTTTAGTTTATGCTTATATTAGATAAAATATAAGTACAAAGTGAAGTAGAAAATGCACTAATTTTTCTCAAGAATCTATATAGTAAAAATACAATGTCCTATGAAATTATATAAATATGTACTGTAAATAACATTATCCTCTTCAGAAAAACATAAATTAACAACAAACAAAATAGTAAACACCAAATTCTGGCAAAGTTATAAAACAACTGTAACTCTCCATGTACTACTGAGATGGAAGTTGGGAGTGTCTTTTATTTTAACATGATAGACTTGACTGGAGATTTTCTTCTGCAAGAACTACTTATGTGTGAAGATAATAGCACAACAGTAGGAAGTAGTGACAAATATATTAAAATGTGTTAATATTGTTTTATAGAAGAAGAAAATGGCAGTTCAAAGCTAACATTATGTTCTAACAATCCTAATGGAAAACAGTGTTAATGAAGAAAAATCTTGATACTACATTAGAACTGGAAGCTATGGTTCCCAGAACTGAGCGATCAGGAAAAAAAGACCTCTATATAGCCACAAAATTCTATTTTTGTTAATGACATTTGGAACATGCAACACAATATAACAAACCTTCTTTGTGTAAAGAAACATTGTTATATTGTGAATTTATCCTTTGTCAAATGTAGGTGACAAAATTTTAAACATTTAGCTATGCTGAAATATTCTAATGGCGCATACCCTGACTGGGAGCACATACTCTCTAACCATTGTTCAGAGTACCTTGAATGCCAGTTTGATGCCTGTGTCAACCACTAATAAAAATTATCATTAAATCTAATAACTGCTTACTGAGCAACAAAGCACCACAGAAGCTACTGTTCCATTTGATTTTCAACAAAAGAATGTGAGATGGATACTATTATTATTGCCACTTCAAGGGATGGACATGGGGTAAAAAAGTTTTTAAAGCATAACACATTTGCATTAAGTGATGAATCTCAAATTTGAAACAAAAACAGGATTCTGCAGGCCACTCTCTTAATTCATTATAGTTAAGATCCAGACTGTCCTCTCGAAGGTCGATAGGTGTTACTATGGAAGCTTTAAGAGTTAATCCTCAGGGGAAAGGTGAGGTCACTGGGTGTGTGCTACGAGGATAAGGATCCCAATCTTCCCTGTCTTTTTCTTTACTTCCCATTCACCATGAGGTGACAAAGCTTCAGTATGATGAGTCACACACCACAGGCTCAAAGCAAAAGAGCCCAGTTATCATGGACTGAAAAATTTGAAAAGATGTGCCAAAATAAACCTTCCTTCCTTTTAAGTGGATTATCTTATGTATTTTAGCATAACAATGGAAAACTAATGCAACCACCATCTATCTATATTGACTGGAGGACTAAGATAAAAAGAAAAAAGAAGATAAATCTTATAAACAGATGAGAATAAAACATTTAACAAGAGTTGAATTATATCACTCCTTTCCCTAAATAATTAAAGATAATCTATTTTTTTTTTCTAAAATGAACTTGGTCATAAATCTCAGGCTGTTACTAGTTTTGATTTAAAACAGATTATAACAAGATCAAGTATCTTCACAGAAAAATTCTACAGTTTGAGTAAAAGCAAATTGATATACACAGTCACATGCCTGCCCATATACAGTTTCACATAAATGACTCAGGGATAGACAAAGACAAGTCACAAACAAACATCTCAAACTAGGCTTGCTTTGGGAGAACTTTCATAAGCAGTAAGTTTTAATACAAAAGCAAATTTACAACTATAATACAGCATTAACAACTGTAACAGAGTGCTGATTAGTTTTTATTGCCAGGTTGGTATAACCTAGAGTCATCTGGAATGAAGGACCCTCAACTGAAGAACTGCCCAAGTCAGACTGATCTGTGGCTATGGCTGGGAAAGATTGCCATGATTGATGATTGCTGTGGGAAGACCCAGCCTACTCTGGGCAGCAACATCCCTAGGCAAGTGGACTAGGGTTGTATAAAAAGCTAGCCTATCGAGCTGTGAGGTGGTGGCACACACCGTTAATCCCAGCACTTGGGAGGCAGAGGCAGGTGGATCTCTGTGAGTTCAAGAGCCTGGTCTACAGAGCTAGTCCAGGATAGACACCGTCTGAAAAAACAAACAACAACTAGCATATCACAAGCGAGGAGCAACAAGAAGGCAGCCCAGGAAGCAGTGCCGTGCTAGCCTGATGTGGGAGTGTCATATATCAATCTGTTGATTTCATTGGCTCTAAGCAATAAAGAAACTGCTAGGCCCATTGGA
This sequence comes from Microtus pennsylvanicus, assembly GCF_037038515.1. Taxonomy (NCBI): domain Eukaryota; kingdom Metazoa; phylum Chordata; class Mammalia; order Rodentia; family Cricetidae; genus Microtus; species Microtus pennsylvanicus. The sequence continues at coordinate 5,870,396 of NC_134597.1, read as the reverse complement.
TAGGCCCACCCTTAGGTGGGTGGAGTAAACAGAACAGAATGCCGGGAGGAAGAGGAAGTGAGGTCAGACTCCACAGCTCTGCTCTCCGGAGCAGACGCAGGAGAGACGCCATGCTACCTGCTCCAGGGAAGACGCACACCATGCCCCAGCTCCGACCCAGGATGGACTTAGGCTAGAATCTTCCCGGTAAGACCGGTGCTCACAGATTGTTAGAGATGGGCTGATTGGGATATCAGAATTAGCCAGTAAGGGCTAGAGCTAAGGGCCAAGCAGTTTATAAAAGAATACAGTTTGTGTGTAATTATTTCGGGGCATAAGCTAGCCGGGCAGGGCAGGCGGCTGGGGTGTTTGGGGACGCAACCCTGCCGCCGCCCATATTACTACAAATGGCGCCCCACGTGATGGACTAAACCTACTTAAAAAACCTGAGAAGGCTTAAAAATAAGGGAGAGAGAGTTTAACACAGATTTTTGCTGTTTGTTGGTGGCGTGCTGTAGAGAGATTTCCTGATTCGGCAACAGCAGCAGAAAAAATGCTGTGTCATTTTAAAGCACAGCTCCTTGGGGCTGTGCTGCCAGTGCAAACTCTGGCTTTATGTTTGTGTTCCCGCTTGGGATCGGAAGGAGAGTGCTCTGAGACCGTGCGATGACTCAGAGCTCCCCGCCTGCTCCTGGGAAGAAGGCAGAATCAGGTTTAGGCAGGCGGAAGAGCATGGCGGATTCCTGCCGTCATACAGAGACGTGTTTTCAGACTGCGCAGTGCTCTGCGTGTCAGATTTGAATGTAACTTGGATCAAAAGAATTTCTGTGCTGCACGCTCAGTCTCAGAATTAAAGTGCTGAGTGCCGCTCCTACCTGGTAGCCCCAAGAGGCTTCCTGACTCAGCTTTAGCTGCAAAACCTGCAGCTCATTAAGAGGTCCTGCCACGAAACACTTAAATGGTGTTGACGAAAAGATGAACACATGCTTTTCGGTTTTCAGCCGTAGCAGGAAAAAAGCTGCCGTTTAAAAATGCCGGCTTTCTGGGCCATCCTGCCAGGGCAAACTCTGACTGTTTGAGGCAGGAGGGCCGGCTACAGAGAGAGGACTTGAGTGTTGTCTGTTGTAGTTCGCTGGCTGGCAGGGACCTTGAAATGCTATAAACATGGCTACAGCCAGTACCTCAGCCATGAGGCTGAAAAGCTAAGGAATGGGCTACATCTAGCCGTCAAAGCCACGCCTTTAGTCCTACTGAGTGAGATTGCTTGGTAAACTAAAGACTCATGTGGTCAAAAAACAGAGAGATATACAGTAAAGAGAGATTCAGAGACAAAGAAAATTTCTGGATGGTTTAAAGTGTGTTAAAAATATATGCAAGCTGAAAGTTGAAGTTCTTAAAGCAAAAAACAAAAAAAAAAGGAAGAGAGTTGTTGTGTGTACACACCTTTAATCCCAACACTTGGGAGGCAGAGGGAGATAGACCTCTGTGACTTCAAGGTGTGGTAGCACACGCCTTTAATCCCAGTGCCTAAAAGGCAGAGACAAACAGACGTCTGTGAGTTCAAGGTGTAGTAGCAAACACCTTTAATCCCAATGCCTGGGAGGCAGAGACAGGCGGATCTCTGAGAGTTCAAAGACAGCCTGGTCTACAGATATACGTCAAAAAGCAAAAAGTTAACTTAGGAATGTCACAGCTTAGATTCTTAAGCGCCTAGTGATTTAAAGGCGCAAATCAAAAGTGCTCCTGGATAGTAAAAAATTGCAGATTCACAATAGGACAGATTCAGACCACTAAATGAATCACACTGTTAGATGAATATACGTAGGCTTGGGAGAGAGAAGAAAAAGAATATAGAGAATAAAGTTAATGGTTTAAAAAGAAAAAAGTAAAAGTAAAGTCTTTAAAGAGACAGAGTACAGATAGTTATAGATATAAATAAAAATAAGCCGCGTAAAGATGGAAAATTCACAGAGAGTCTGGATTATGTACGTTGTGTTTTCTTTAAAATTTTTGACTGTTAAGGAGCTAAGTACAGAGAGACATTTCATTATATGGGCTGCCAAGTGGAACCAGAACAGATATCATGAGGGTATGATTTCAGAATTTGGATCTAAGGATATGATACTTTGGAAAAGAGATTCTTCTTTTGTTTTCACAGAGGATCAGACCTTGTGGATTGCATTTATCCCGATTTGGTATGATGGACCACGTCCTCCTGAAGGGTTGCTGTGAACATCTTCAGAAAATTGCTTTGCTCAACTGACAACTGAGATGAAACTAGCACACAGGTTATACCATGAAAGACCTAATTAACGACGCCCCCATTCAGCAGGAAGCAGTTTGGAGAGAAAAAACTGCGCCCATGTTCCCAAATATGGTTTATAAACGTTCTTTTACATTTAAAGGGGGATATGATATAGGTATGAATAATTTGCATTAGTATAGATTTTGCTTTATTGATAGAGATTTACGGTCAATTTTGTTATATGTATAAATGTTTCTGATGTAACTTTTACTTGATAACTGTTTTGTTATATGTAATTTTGCTATGTTAAGGTTAAAGCCTTTCTTTTTTTGTTTAAACAGAAAAAGGGGAAGTGATGTGGGAGTGTCATATATCAATCTGTTGATTTCATTGTTTAAGCAATAAAGAAACTGCTAGGCCCATTTGATAGGCCCACCCTTAGGTGGGTGGAGTAAACAGAAGGGAAGGCTGGGAGGAAGAGGAAGTGAGATCAGACTCCGCAGCTCTCCTCTCCGGAGCAGAAGCTTCAGAGAGACGCCATGCTACCCGCTCCCAGGCAGACACACGCCATGCCCCAGCTCCGACCCAGGATGGACTTAGGCTAGAATCTTCCCGGTAAGACCGGTGCTCACAGATTGTTAGAGATGGGCTGATTGGGATATCAGAATTAGCCAGTAAGGGCTAGAGCTAAGGGCCAAGCAGTTTATAAAAGAATACAGTTTGTGTGTAATTATTTCGGGGCATAAGCTAGCCGGGCAGGGCAGGCGGCTGGGGTGTTTGGGGACGCAACCCTGCCGCCGCCCATATTACTACACTAGCCCATGCCTTGTGCTCCTGCTCTGACTCCCCTAACAACGGTCTGTGACCTGTAAGATGAAATAAACTGTTTCTTTCTGGAAGGTGCTTTTGGCCATAGTGTTTACCACAACAGAAAAGTTAACTAGATCATTGTCTAACTTTTGAAAAACATACACTCTTGGTGATATCCACTTCACAGATGGGGAAACACTTGAAAATAAAATTCCTTTCACATGTGAGAAACCTAATGACAAATGGTCTTTGACCTTCAATTTGTAAGCCTTTTTTTAGTACTTCACAATGCTGTGCAAGCAATCCTGTATTAATTTTTAACTACAAAATATGTACCAGTCAGGATCTCAGCCACTTCACTAAGTAACTTCCTTGATGTCGAGATATTATGAGCTTATAAAACTAAAAGATGAACAAAAACTGACTAATTTACCATGCGTGTGTGTGTGCGAGCGCGTGAACATACAGAACTGCCTTTTAAGTTCTGGTCTTTTACAATCTTAACTGAGTTTTATTTCCACTGACATCTTCAATCTCCTTTGCAATTTTCTTTCATTTTGAACAAGAATACCACAATTTATACTATTCAAACCCCAAGTTTTCATAAGCAAAACTGCTCGATTACTTTGATTCCATCTAGAGAGATGAAACTGTTTGGTTTTATGGTTGTTTTCTAAGAGAACAATCAATTCTTGTAATTCAGCTGTTCCCTTGTAGTAGCATATGCCATGTTGCAATAAGCACTCAGTTCTAACAGAACGATGTGAAATATCAGCAGTATGTCTGAAACCATACTGAATAAAATGGAAGGTTTGTCATTATTTATAGTCTATACTTGAGTTTATATCCCTATTGCAGTCTAGATGCATTAGACTAAGCCCTTTCTTTTGCTTCCTCTAGGAGAATCTACATCTACTTATTATGTATATAGATAAGAGGCAGGCCAAAATTACGGATTTTCGACATAATAAGGAGGCTAAAAATAAAATCATAGCCAAAATTATGCTACCAGACCATTTGGATTAGATTACACAGTATATGAGTAATTTGGCAACCTAAAGTATATAAAATTAATACTGGTCAGTCTGGAACTCTGCATAGGAAAAACATTCAAGGAAATTCTGAGCCTAAAGAGATGGCTCAGCAGCTGAGTACTTGCTTGTATTGCAGAGGACCCAGGTATGATTCCTAGTAACTCCAGTTCCAAGGTATCTAAGGCACTTTTCTGGAGTATGTGGTTCCATACAGACAAGCAGACATACCCAAATACACATAAATAAAATGAGAGAAATGTTTATAGTTAACCTATACCAACACTGGTTTACTGGTAACCTTTCAGAATTTTAAGGGGACAATACTGACCCAAGTGTTAGGAGTCAAAAATTCAGTGATATAATTCTAAATTCAAAGTATAAAAGAACTGTGCAGGCTAGTATTTTGTCAAACTGACATAAGCAATAGTTACCTGGGAAGAAGAACCTCAACTGAGATGGGCCTCCACTCAGATTGGCCCATAAGCAAGTTTATAGGGCATTTTCTTGATCAATGATTGATATGGGAGGGTTCAACTCATTACGAACAATGCCACTTCTGGTGAGGTGGCCTGGGTTGTAAAAAAGGTAACTAAACAAGCCATGTGTAACAAACAAGTAAGCAGCACTTCTACATAGTCTCGGCTATATAGTCTTACAGGTTCCTGCCTTGGGTCCCCCAATGATAGACTGTAATCTGTAAACTCCAAGATAAAATTAAACCTTTCTTCCCAAGTTGCTTATGGTCATGGTGTTTATCATAGCACTAGAAAGCAAACTAAGACAAAAAATACTTGCCAACCTCAGCTAAAACCAGCACACTCATTCTCTTAAAAGCAATGAGTTGTTCCCACTAGGAAGATGGCAGCAGAGACAGGATAATCATCCTAGATATTTTAACTCTAGGTTTCCTACAGCTTTGAAAGAACAAATAGGTAAAAATTGATAATTTGCATGGAAAAAACTATCAGGAAAAATAATATATAGCTATATTTTGGACTATTCACAAAATATTAAGGAATAGCTCATTTCTACAAGATTTGGCTTCCACTGTAGTATGAGGTCCCAATGGATCATAATAAACTGGATATCATAAAAAGCTATCAGAAAACAAAAAGCACTATCTTATTGTAGAAAGCTATGATCTATGGCTCTGGTTGTTGTGATTTTTTAAAAAAGCAAGCTAAGGAAAAATAAAGATAACTAAAACAAAAATGATTACTAAAACAGATTATTACATAAAATCAGGGTTGATTCTAGAAATGTCACAATTGGTGGGGTACATATTTATTGAGAATATAAAGGCTACAAAAATAAGAAAAATTTACTTTTTACTAAAGTATGTTTCAACTCTGTGACTATGAAAAAAGTAGGTTATAACAAATAGAAGTCTCACTATATTGAGAAAATACTAAAAACAACCCATCAAGATCAAAACAAGTTATAAAAAAATAAAAAACATACCTCCTTCAGTTGATCAGCACTTCCCCATGATGCAGAGCGCTGATGGGATCGTTTTTCTGCTCCCTCCTCTGCCCAACAACTAGGTGTCTTTAAAAAACAAAAACAAAATCAAAATGTAAGAAACAGTAATAATGCTATCACCAAATTTCAGTCCAGTGCTCCAATGTGGGTCTCTGTCTCTGTCTCCTTTCATCGCCTGATGAAGGTTAATATTCAGGAGGATGCCTATATGTTTTTCTTTAAGTTCACCTTCTTATTTAGCTTCTCTAGGATCACGAATTATAGGCTCAATGTCCTTTATTTATGGCTAGAAACCAAATATGAGTGAGTACATCCCATGTTCCTCTTTTTGGGTCTGGCTTACCTCACTCAGGATAGTGTTTTCTATTTCCATCCATTTGTATGCAAAATTCAAGAAGTCATTGTTTTTTACTGCTGAGTAGTACTCTAATATGTATATATTCCCTACTTTCTTCATCCATTCTTCCATTGAAGGGCATCTAGGTTGTTTCCAGATTCTGGCTATTACAAACAATGCTGCTATGAACACAGTTGAGCATATTCTTTTGTTGTATGACAGGGCATCTCTTGGGTATATTCCCAAGAGTGGTATTGCTGGGTCCAGGGGTAGGTTGTTCCTGAATTTCCTGAGAAACCGCCACACTGCTTTCCAGAGTGGTTGCACAAGTTTGCATTCCCACCAGCAATGGATGAGTGTACCCCCTTCTCTACAACCTCTCCAGCAAAGGCTATCATTGGTGTTTATTTTAGCCATTCTGACAGGTGTAAGATGGTATCTTAAAGTTGTCTTGATTTGCATTTCCCTGATCACTAATGAAGTTGAGCATGATCTTAAGTGTTTTTTGGCCATTTGAACAACATCTATAAATCAAAAGTTCAATCTCAGGAAAAAGGTGAGGCAAAAGTTTAATATTGCCCATGAATATGCTACAGAAGTAACAAAGGGTAAATAAATTTAATTTGTAAATAAATCTTAAATTGTTAAATTTGAGTATTTCAGAAATGTTTAAAACTTATAAATAGAAAAATAACTGGACAAAGTAAGTGGAGGTTCTTTCCTTTGGTATCAATAAGACACAAGGTACAACTGCCATTTTTGTACACTAGCTAAACTAGAATAGAATTTTAGAAGAAGTGCTACTTGTAGCTTTGCTTCTAGATACTAGTAAAAATGTCTAATAAAAGGGTTCAATGGCCAATAAATTTGGGGAAAGTCATAATGCTGCATCTTTCTACTCCACATACAATGCAAGTTAGCATTCTAAAAACTCAAATACAAGTTGTTGTTGTTTATTTAAAAATCTGCTTAATTTCCCCTACTTACATGATTAATGGACACTTACAAGTATACTCACTAACAACACATATGGCATGTTATTATTCCATAGATTTTTTGGAAACAGTCCTCAATAATTTTACTATTGTATATAACACCATGTTCTTTGGCCACTATACTTTAGGATATTTCTCTTTCTATCCAAACTGCTTCCACTATCAAGGAGGAGAAAAAGAACCTTTTATGCATCTAAACAAACAAGCCTAAAAAAGTCTATCTCTTTAAGAATACAGATTAAGTCGGGCGGTGGTGGCGCACACCTTTAATCCCAGCACTTGGGAGGCAGAGGCAGGCGGATCTCTGTGAGTTTGAGACCAGCCTGGTCTACAAGAGCTAGTTCCAGGACAGGCTCCAAAACCACAGAGAAACCCTGTCTCAAAAAACCAAAAAAAAAAAAAAAAAAAAAAAAAGAATACAGATTTAAAAAAGTACTCAAAATCTTCCACGTTGTTACTAATCACTTATTTTCCTTGCTAGATTTTAATATATAATGCTTTTAAAAATCTCTTATGCCTGACAATGAGTAATATAGAACTGCTAGATACTGCCAAATATTTTTCACACCATTCCCAAAACTCCTACTTAAGTCATAAAAACCAACCATGCCCAGATAATGGCAAACATAACAGCCAAAGGGGAAGTTTTCATAATAGAAACTCAGTCTCCCTCCCATGCTTGAATCTCTAAGTCTAAAGTACTATTTTTATTTGCAAAATTAACAGTAGACATATAATAGTTGACTGAAAGAATTCTGACCTTACAATAATTATAGAATTTTAGGGCCCTTTCAGGATCTGAGGTAATCTATCATCTCTAAGCTTTTTCCTACCAGATCAGACTTACTGTTCATAATTGCATAACTGCATAATCAACTGTTAATACTAATAACGATATTTCTGAAATTTTCTTTAATATCATTGTATTTAATCTTAATGACAGTGAAATATTATATTCTACTACAAAAGCAGTTATTGGATCTGGACAGACAGCTCAGTATTGCATTTGCAGAGGATCTCAGTTCAGTTCCCAGTACCAACATGGTGGCTAACAACCATGGAAGCTAACAACTTTTCTTAAGTCCAGTTCCCGAGGATCCTATGAACTCTTTGGGTCTCAGTGGGCACTGCACACTCATGATGCCCAGACATACATGTAGGCAAAAGCACCCAAACACATAAAAAAAATAAATAAATAAAACAAAGGTAGCTAATGTTTATCAGTATCTTATGTTCTAGATAACTATGTTAGAACCTTAACATGAATTATTTTGCATAATCTTCACTGCAATATCAAGTTATCCTCCAGCACCCAGAAGCATAGAAACCTTTTCAGAAGGTTTACACTGTTCCTCTCATCTAAAAAAAAATCAATCATTTACACATAATAAGCATTAGCATCTAAAGATACATAATGATTTCTTACATTATTTCTAAATTTTTATGAGCTAATTCTAAACTATAATCCTATAAAGGAGTTGAACAGTAAGTAGGTCCATACCAAATTAGTCATGGTCCCAGTACAGAGAGAAATATTTTGTTTCTTTTAAGTATATTTTTAGCTATACTAAGGGAAAACTTAGGGTTACTTTCTTTTCTTTTCTATTTTTTTAAAAAAGAGAACAAACTATCTTTTTTCATTATAGCAATCCAAGTTCCCACTCCCTCCCTCCCATTCTCTCCACTTATCCCCCCCATCTACTCCACAGAGAGGGTAAGGCACATTCCTTTGGGGAAGTTCCAAGGCCCATCCTACTATGCCTAGGCTGAGCAAGGTATCCAAAAAGAACAAGTTCCCCAAAAGCCAGTACATGCAGTAGGTATAAATCCTGGTCCCACTGCCTGTGGCCCCTCAGTCTGCCCCAGCCACACAACTGTCACCCACATTCAGAGGGACCACTTTGGAACTATGCTTTTTCCTTCCCTGTCTGGCTGGAGTTAGTGAGCTCCCATTAGCTCAGGTAGACTGTTTCAGTGGGTGTACCCATCATGGTCTTGACCTCTTTGCTCATATTCTGATGCCTCCCACTCTTCAACTGGACCTTGGGAGCTCAGTCCAGTGTTCCAATGAGGGTCTCTGCATCTGTTTCTGGATGAGGTTCTATGGTGATATTTAAGATATTCATCACTCTGACTATAGAGCAAGTCAAGATTGCCCCCCTCCCCTCTACTGCTTAGTCTCATAGCTGGGGTCATCCTTGTGGATTCCTGGGAATTTCTCTAGAGTCAGGTTTCTTGCTAGCCCCACAATAATCTCCTCAATCAAGATATCAAGTTTCTCTATCCTTGCTCTCATCTGTCCTTCCTCCATCTTGACTATCCCGTTACCTTAAGTTCTCCTCCCACCTTGCCTTCTCCGCTCCCCTTCCCCTTCCACCTTCTCTTCTCCCCCAACTCCCCTGCTCCCAATTTTGTCAGATGATCTTGTATATTTCGACTTTCCAGATAGATCTATGTATGTTCTTAGGGTTCAGCTTGTTACTTGGCTTCTCTAGGATCATGAACTATAGGCTCAATGTCATTTGTTTATAGTTAGTATCCACTTATGAGTAAGTACATACCATACTCATCTTTTTGGGTCTGAGTTACCTCACTCAGGATGGTGTTTTCGAGTTTCATCCATTTGCATGCAAATTTCAAGACGTCATTGTTTTTTACCACTGAGTACTACTCTAATGTGGAGATGTGCCACATTTTCTTTATCCATTCTTCGGTTGAGGGGCATATAGGTTGTTTCCAGGTTTGGCTATTACAAATAATGCTGCTATGAACACAGCTGAACAAATGTCCTTGTAGTACAACTGAGCATCTTTTGGGTATATTCCTAAGAGTGGTATTGCTGGATCCTGGGGTAAATTGATTCCCAATTTTCTGAGAAACCGCCATACTGATTTCCAAAGTGGTTGCACAAGTTTGCATTCCTACCCAGCAATGGATGAATGTTCCCCTTACTCCACATCCTCTCCAGCATAAGCTATCATTGGTGTTTTTGATCTTAGCCATTATGACAGGTGTAAAATGATATCTCAGAGTTGTTTTGATTTACATTTCCCCATGGTTAAGGATGTTGAACATTTCTCCTTAAGTGTCTTTCAGCCATTTGAGATTCTTTTGTTAAGAATTCTGTTTAGTTCTGTACCCCATTTTTTAGTTTTGGGTTATCTGGAATTTTGATGTCTCAATTTCTTGAGTTCTTTATATATTTTGGAGATCAGTCCTTTGTCTGATATGGGGTTGGTAAAGATCTTTTCCCATTCAGTAGGCTGACATTTTGATTTATTTACTGTGTGTCCTTTGCTTTACAAAAGCTTCTCAGTTTCAGAAAGGTCCCATTTATTTATTGTTGCTCTCAGTGTCTGTGCTACATTTAGGAAGTGGTCTCCTGTGCCCATGCACTGAAGGCTACTTAACACTTTCTCTTCTGTCAAGTTCAGTGTGGTCAGATTTATATTGAGGCTTTAATCCATTCAGACGAGTTGTGTGCATGGGGATAGATATGGATCAATTTTTATTTTTCTACATGTTGACATACAGTTATTCCAGTACCATAGCTGAAGATGCTTTCTTTTTTCCATTGTATAATTTTAGCTTCTTTGTCAAAATCAGGTGTTCATGTGTGTGTATTAATATGTAGAACATATAAACTACTCAGAAAGTTAAATATCAAAAACCAAGCGATTGCTGTTACTTAAGGACATTTCAACAGAAAGCCCTTGAGCAAAGACACAGGAAACCCAAATGGCTCTATCAACTGTGACTTTAGGTCAAATAAATTTCTGATCTAACTGGTAAACTGAAGGAAGGCTCCCTACTTTTAATTATTATTATTAAGGTACAATCATGTATTCCTTTGATTTCCTAAACAAGTTCTTTTCAGGTAAAGGGGGAAGAGGCTGGATATTTTAATATTGTTTCAAAGAATGAATGAATATATTTTAATTCAGAGTAGTGATTTTACTGCGTAAGGACTACAGCCAACTGTTAAATACTTATTCTCAAAGACAGAGAAGGCTGCTGATGGAAAATCATGAAGCTCCCTATACAACAGATTAATGAGATTAAAAAATAATAAAATGCTAACTTATGTACCTTTTATCACATCAATGTTCCATAGCTTTACTAAAAGTAATCTAAAAAATAATTTAAAATAGTAAAATTCTAAATAAGAAGAACATCACCTAGAAAATAGGCACACATACACAAAAAAATTTCATTCAAGATTTTGTTCTTTGATGGATTTTGTTGTTGTTGTTGTTGTTTGAGACAGGGTTTCATTATGTAGCCCTGGCTGTCCTAGAACTCTCTTTGTAAACCAGGCTGACCCTGAACTCAGAGCTATGCCTGCCTCTACCTAAGTGTTGGGATTAAAGGCTTAGGCCATTTCATCCAGGGTCATTCAAGATTAAACAAACCCATTTCTTATTTTTAAGAGATACAAGTTTTGGTGGAATTGTTTGTCTGAGATAGGGTTTTCTTATATTGTCAAAGCTGTTCTCAAACTTCTAAGCTCAGATGAGCCTTCTACAAGTGCCTGGCTCAAAGAATACATGCACTGAAATTTCTTTCCCATATAGCCAAAGGAGATAAAGAGTGATGACAAAAATTGAGATTTTTTTCAAAGTAGTATAATCTATAAACATACTATGCTAGTAAATTTCATAGATCAAAGTTCTTTCAAACTCACCTAACAAATAATTCAAATTGTATTTACACCATGCTAGAACACAATGGAGGGAAATCTTGCAAGACCTTTTCACAAAGCAAGCATAAACTAGCCTTAGTATTATCTCACAAAAAGAACAAAACTTTGGGATTTAATAATGAACTTCTTAATATTTAATATCATAAATAATGTATGCTATTGTATATTTACTTTAAGTCTCTGTAAACAATGCATTTATCTAGAAATGTTAATGTTCAACCAAATAATAGTCTGTTAATGAAATTTACTACAGCTGGGATGTGGCATAGGTGAACTTTCTGTCTTTCATGCTTGAGAGAATGTGTTCATCTCCACCATGGAAAAAATTTGCTTAGAGACAAGAACAGTATTTGCTAGCATATTCAGTAGTCTGAATGGTTGAGAATATTAGCACAACACACAATTGTTGTTCAAAGAAAAGACTAAAATAAGGAATGGATAAAAAGAAGACAATTATTCTTTATATAATCATATGTCTGGAAAGCTAAAGAAAAGTATCTAAAGATTTATCAAAAACGATAACATTATATTTGGATACAGTACAAATAAATTAGAAGGTAATCAAAGGCCTGAATTACAATAGCAGATGATAAAATACTAAGCAATATAAGCTTAACAAGAAATTGAGTGAATTTAAAAGAAGATTTGAGGTTTTTGTTCTAAAGGATAATAACAATTTAATAAACAGATAATTCTTTACTTGGGTAAGAAATAATATGGTAAAGTTGATAATTTCACAGCAATATTATAGCAGAAAATAGTGTAAGATAAATTTAATAAAACTGAAGTAAGCCATAAAGTCAAGGCAGAATGTCTAGGATCATCAATCAAAAAGTTATTTACAGTATAAAATAGTTACATCAACTTGTACATATTTATTGTATTTCTACAGGCACAGAAATTCTCAAAGCATGTGCATCTACCCACTACCACATATAAAAATTCTATTAATAATGATTAAAGACGACTCACTAGTTGGCTACTATTACTCATACTCATCTAAAGTACAAGGACCATTCTGACCCTAAAAGGCCCTACTTATTAAACAAAATTGATAAAACCCAGAAACATGTAACTTGAAGTAGTATTACTGTTTCAATACAGATGAATCAAAACACCACGAGACAAGTATGGAACGTCTGTTAATGCATTCCTGTGAGAAAGGAAAGTCTGTGGGTTTAATTAGATATTTCAACAGCATGTTGGTATGACCCTGTGACAAGTGGTAAGGGTGGCATCCAAAGTTAAAATTCTCACTAATGCTGGGTGACTTGTTTCTTTTTCAAGATACATGTAAACAATGCTGTATCCATCATTTTGTTAGAACATATCTAATTTGAGATGATTCACATTTTCGTTTAAAAGGAGGTATCAGTGTCTCTTAAAACTTGAACACAGCCTATCAAATGGAATCAGCTACAGACCAGTAACATACCAAGTTCAAGCCCATATTTGGATGGATTACTCGCACAGAGAAAATTACCTCTACTGAATGAGAAAAAAGATCAAAGTAAAGCCCAAAGGTGAACAGGACAGTAAACTATTAAGACTTTTTTTTTTTTAATTTAAATAAGATTAAGGAAAAAGTAAATTTAAGCTAACAAAACTGGTTGGGGCACAACTTCTAGTAAGTACTTTATCTTTTTCATTCACTTTTTTTGATACTGGTTTTATGTTCACACTGAATTTTTTGCAAATGTTTAATAAAATAAGTAACCCTATGCTCTAAAAGCCCTGTAAAAATGGTATGAAGTGGTTATACACTGCATCACAGTACACTGATTATAAGATAGCACAAATAGCTTAGAACTCTAAAGTATTTTCCTGCTCATACCATAAAGATTAGGTCAGTAAGAATTTTATAGTTCCCATTGCCACTCGGTGACCCAGATGGATGGAGTAGCAATGGACACTGGTAATTTCACTTGCTAGAAAAATATATACCAGCTCTTTACAGCAAACAGCCATAATCATTACTATACCTGGAAATCACCGGAAACACCTTTCATTATTGCTGCCGACTGTTTTCACTGTTTGTCTACTTTACTAACATTTACACATACATATTAATATTAATATTACACATATACACATTTCCAAACACAAGTTTAAAATAAAATGAGAGATTATACTTCACACTGTGGAGCAAAGACTGAGAAGCTATTCCTATTGCTTGAATAGAGTAACCTTAACTCCAAGTTAACTAAAATATTTAGATTTATTTATTTATTTTTATTTTATATGAGTATTATGTCTACATGTATGTCTCCCCATGTTTATGCCTGGTGCCTGCAAATATCAGAAAACGGTGTTAGATTCCCTGAATCTGTAGTTATAGATGGCTGTGAGCCACTGAGTGAGTGCTGGGAACTGAACCTGCAGCCTTTGCAAGAACAAGTGCTCTTAACTGCTGAATCATTTTTCTAACCTCAAATTTTAAAGGTTGTAATTTTTCTTTAAAAAGCATTATACTTCCAAGATTAAAGGAAAAAGTTTCACAAAATTTTACAAAAGTTTTTAGTTCTTTCTGCTGAGCTAAACTGGCAACAACCCATTTCTCCAGTGGCTTTCAAAATCAGTAATCCTTATCTTTTAATGTTCAGAATGAATATGTGATCATTTCAATTAAACATCAACTTTTAAAAATGTTTTATTTTCTTGTAGTAAGATCCCACTATGTAACCACGATGGTCTCCAATGTTCAGTTTCCTGTCCCCGGGCCCCCAAGCACCAGGACTAAACACACATACTACCCAAACTAGCTCAGGGGATGACAATTTTTTGTTCTAAAATATCTAAGAAATTTATCAAATAGAAAAGTTAAAAACCGGTGGTGTGGTTCAGAGGTCATTCTCTCAAGCAAAATACTATGGGTTCAATCTCAACCACAGCAACAACCCCCTGCCACATACAAAGCACAAGTTCCTATACAATATTTTCTATATTTGCTTTATCATGTATGTATTCATCTATCAAACCTTATTTTTAATCCATTTCAAAGTAAACAGTATTATACTTTATCTAGAAACAGCTCAGAGTTCAGTGTGTTTCTATAGTCTATTCAGAAGGTAGACAATCATATGCCAAAATACACATGCACATTAGAATAAACTTTGACAAATGTATTCACAGCTAAACCTAAATATCTACACAGATGCACAATATTAAATTCATATGAGCACAATAACACTGTGCTTGTGAGAGGTCAGAGGCAAAGGCTGGAACAATGCTGGTCCAAAAGGCATCAAATCGCAATACAGAGAAATAAGTTCAAGAAATAAGTTGTTCTATAATGACTATGGCTAATAACATATTTCATATAGTCATGCATTCCATAATGACATTTTAGTAAATTTAGAAGGACCCATACAACAGGGAACCCATAAAATGATTAATGGGATTGAAAACATTCTCATTGCCTAATCATAGTGCTTTTAACATGTTCACAAATATATTTCACATTTATGGCGATGCTGATGAAAACAAACATTACATTGTCCTGAGTTGTATAAACATACAGTATACATAACTATGTTCCATGTGTAATAACTGATAATAAGCAATTACTTAATTATACATTTAAAAATACTATGCTTTATCATCAGAGCATACGCTTCAACATTCAAAAGAAAAACGTCTACTCAAACCAGCATGCTGTTCTGTCAACCTGAGCCTCAAACACTTCTTCACCAAGAGGTAAGAATCCAGCAATTGGCTAGCACACTTTAGGTTTGCCTTCACTCTAATCACTCACACAATGATGAAAATGCACGACACATTTCTTGGACTGTCTCTGTTGTTTGTTAAATGATGTGTGGATTAACAGAAAAACATTAGCATCCAAATAAATTATGAGAATGTATATATTTAAAGACCCACACATTTTAAAAATAATTTTCTCTAGCCATTAATTATCAGGTAATTAAAACATAGCAATGTGAGAGGAAGAAAATATTATAAATGCCCTTGTAGAAGGGTGAGTCAAATATTTAATATCTACAGCAAGATGAGTACATACTACCTACCTAACTCACATTCATTAAGATTATTCCCACAAGAGTTCAAGAATCAATCAATAAACAACAGATACAACACTAAAAGTGATTTTATATATTCCTCTCTGCATCTTCAATTAAACTTAGAGATGTTTTGGGAGCAAGAGCATTTCTTGGGCAAGTGAGGCAAACACTAACAAGCTATGTAACCAACCATCAGCTAACTCTTCTAAGCCTTAAATTCATCATCTAAGAATTAAGCCTTATATTTAATTTTCCTTTCAAAGTCAAATTTTAAATAAATGACCTCTATCCAGACCCAGGAATGGCAAACCCCCTTTTTGTACCCCAAGATTTATTGGCAATTAATTACTCTGACCCTATTCTTGACGTATGAAATTTGGACCCTCAGTGACAAAGCACATACATACCACAAGCCTACCAGTGTTGTAGGGAGAAATATATGGGTCTATTTAGAATAAACTACAGGAAGCCTGACCTCCATAATCTGATAGGACCTACTTACTGGATCTTACTTCCTCAGAGTATGAATAGAATTTAATTTTAAGGATGATGATGATGTTTGTGTGAGGGATGTATCCAAAATATCTATGATTGTAAAAAAACATTTCAAATTACAGAATATATTATGAGGTAAGAAGAGAACAGTTTAGACTTTAGATGGGTTTGGGCCCATATAAACATATCCTGCCATATATAACTCCGAGGAATCCCAGAATTTCCTGTCCAAACACAACTTTCTGGTCCCTTTGAAAATTTGTCAAAGGTGAGCTGTTTTTTATATAACTATATAATGTAGACTATATAATGTGATAAATGGGTGCTCATGTTTACTAAAGACCCTGAAAAATATCAAAAGTGGCTTTTCCTACAGCTAGTGTTAATATCTAAGGTGTTTATAACATTTGCCGCACTTAAGTATCATATTAATGGTGGAACAATGAATTAGGTTTCAATATACCAATTGTGCAGATAAAGAGACGTGCAAAAAACTTAGAACTTTTTTCTTTACCTCTGCACTACTCTCCACTTTCCAATTTCTTGGCATTCTACCCAAACATAACATTAATTCTATACTTTCTACGACAATGTGCCCTTAATACAAGATCCTTTGGTATCGATCAGTAATCTTTCTTAGAAATGTTTTCTCTTTTGGCTTCTAAGACTATATTATCCAGTTCTCTCTGCATTTCGTTCTTAAGGCTCCTGTTTCTCAGAGTTGTTTTAAAAGATAAATATTGTTTCTGGATAATGCCAGCACAAAGCATACGGTTAATAAACATAAGATTTTCTTGCTTTGGGGGGGGGGGTATAATCTAAAAAGAACAGCAACCATTTTCAGCACCATATCAGCTATTACACTAGGAAAGCCAGACATAATCTGTGTAAGAAATCTAGTTTTAATATGACTTAAATGCATGATCACGGGCAAATCATTTTGCTTCTCTGAGCTTCTGCTTCCCATCTGAATTATACAGCAACATTCTTGTGAAACTTAAACAAGATACAGGTAATAAAACAAGCAGTACATGGAATACAGTTAGTAAATGTTTGCCCCCTCTGCCTGTTTCAAAACAAATAGAACTTTTATCTTTCCAAAACTATGTTGAGTCATTCAACTTGTTTTCTTTTATTCTTTATATCTATACTTTATCATAACTGTGATTCCAATTCTTCTAGAATATGGTTCTCAGTCATCTCTGTCTGTATTTCTTTCTAAATGCCTAGGCCCAAGGTATACAAATTTTTCTTCTGAGAATCCCACTGTTTGCCATATCAAATTTATCCTTTTCCTTGCTAAAACAATAGAAAGCAAAAGATTGCAGCATTAAAAAATTATGAGGCAGAACTCATGGGATGGACAATAAAGCAACTCATTTCAGTTTCCAAGCTTGCCTAACATAACGACAAAAAACCTGATAGGTAGGGTTTTCATAGGCCATGTCCAAAATGCACTCTCCTGCATTCTCCCAATAAGAAACTGTAATTATTTTTAAAACTATTAAGCTCCTAGTGTACTTATTCTGAATGCCCTTAAATTTACATATTTGCCTAATCTAATACTTACTTACTATCTTCTATCCCTACCTGTATGATGTGTTCTTTATGCCCAATAACAATCACTTATATTTTAATATATTTCATGACTTTCAAAAAACATTTAGGCTGGACAGTGGTGGAGCACGCCTTTAATCCCAGCACTTGGGAGCCAGAGGCAGGTGGATCTCTGTGAGTTCAAGACCATCCTGGTCTACAAGAGCTAGTTCCAGGACAGGTTCAAAAGCTACAGAGAATCCCTGTCTTGAAAAACCACCAAAAAAAAAAAAAAGGACCATTTAGTAAAGATAAAGTCAAAGCTCCTATCATAACATAATAAACAAAGATGTTTAGATACTTGTTTCTAACATGAGAGGAAATGTTCTTCAAATCAAAAGGCTAGGAAGTCTTTTAAAATAGTGGAAATAAGAACATGGAAAATTTCCTACTTTACTAGCTTTATAAAGGTCTTGGCTTTGTAACAGGAAAATAACCTCTCAAAATAGTTCGTGCTGCTAATAATCTTGAGGCTATTTTTCAGGACCTGTGCAAACTTTTGTTCAAAAAACACATTTTCTAAAATGCTTCCCAGTCATTATCTTCATTTTATTATAGAACAATCTTTTTATTATAAAACAATCCTTAAAATGACAGCATGTCTCTAAAGTCATATAATACAGACTGAATTTACTTATTACATATTAAATAACTTAAAAACTTCTATAGCCAACTGAGAAAAATTATTATAATGCAGCATATTTAAAACAAGAAATTTTGTTTTGGTTGCCTTTATTTCATATCTAGGATAATTTAGTGGCATTCTAGTTTCAAAAATTAAAGAACTGGTTTTGCTTTGCTCATCTTACCTGAGTAGCTTTATCTTTCATGCATGAAGGGTAGTGAACATGAGGGTCCCGTGGCCACTGTCCTGTGAGGTAAGGTCCTGTTATCGCATCCAAGGAAGAGGTTCGCCTTATTGTACTAGAGGTTCGAATTTGTTGAGATTTTGGCCTGTCCACTAAAAAAGTAAAAAAAAAAAAAAAAAAAAAAAAAAAACACATTAGACGTCAGAGCATATTTTTAAATTAATAAACTTCAAAGTTTATAAATATCATTCTGTCACTTTTTCTAGTAATATACAAACTCTACTAACCCTCTTGTGTAAGCTGATGAAAGTTATGGACCCTTTTCCAAGGCAATATATTCGTGTGTGTGTGTGTGTGTGTGAAACACACCTTCTCACAGATCCTCAAAAGCCCAATCATTCTAGAGATCTCTAAGCTATGCATCATTTCTACTGTAACTCTAATTAAAATTCCATTGTGCCTCATAAACTACAACTTTTGTTTATAAATGCCATCTCTGCATTCACTTCAGCTAAATCTTACAATGGCTCTTTGGTACCATTGCTAAAATTAATTCCAGTTATCATCTACTTTATGACATAAAAGATTTTCACAATTTGGTTTGCCTTTATCTCACTGTTTGTTATTTTGCTACTCTTCCACATGACTATTCTAGAGTCATATAAATAATCTGTATTTTTTTCAAAGAGTAGAACGTCTCTGTCTCTGAACCCTGCATTTCCTCAGCCTATAATTCTGTTCTTCCAAGTTCATTTGACTCTTACTGATCTCTAACACCAGTTTAGATGTTAGGCATCAGACCAGTGCTGTGAAAGCTTGCTCAATATCCTTTTGTCTCCTTCCTTCTCTAGTTAAGAAATCCTCAATCCCCTCTGCCTTCATGGTACCCTAAATTTGTCTTTCTCTCCCACCATAACGTAATTTCCGATACTACAGAATGAAAGGAAGCTGATGTTTAACAGTTAATGAATTGATTCATGACCACACAAATAACATTTCAACACTCTTATTTGTGAATGAAGAATTCAAAGCAGTAAAAGGAATTCATTTGTGTAATGAAATACAGCAAGGTAAAAGAGACAAGGAGAAAGGGACAGAGATCTCTGAACATTCTATACAGTTCGATCAATCTGCTCCAAAAACGTAATTCTCTTCTCCATTCAGATAGCATAAATATCTGTTGAAAATCAACATTATCACATGGAAAACCTAACATATAAAGAAATTAAAAGATTGACCATGTATCTACCACAAAAAAAACCTTACTATTAATATGTACCTATAATAAAGTTCAGGGCATTAGGAACCAACCAAGTTCCCAAGACTCAGCCTTTACAGTCCTATTTTAAATCAGGAAGCACACTGCCCATATTACTAAAGATCAGAAAAAAAATATTTTAATTTGTCACTGTCATTTAGGTATTTTCTTGAAACCAGAATGCAATTAGTTTACCAAAATAGAGAAAAACCACTGTGTACACAGATGTTATGTTATCTAGGCATTACCATAGAAATGTAGCTTCTGTTTGACCTAAGGATTTTAAGAGAAAATCTAACAATTACCAAATTCAGTCTTTATTTTTATTACTTAATGAAAGTTTACTGTGCACAAAAGGTAGAAAATCTAATGCTGTCTATTTCTACTGTTTGTAACCACCTGTAATTTGCTTTGTGAAGAAAATTATTAATTTTCCTGAGAAATAAAGAAGCTACATTTAGCATTCAACTTATCAACTGAATTAAATAAAAATCTAGCCACTCGATCTGTTACTTAGAAAGGTACTCTAATTCTACTACTGAGTTCTAAAACTTTTCTCTTTTGGAAAAAAAAATCCATACCTATATTTTTGTTCTTTACAATTTAATGCATATCATTATTACTCATATGCACTGTAATTAAAATCTGCCTCATTTACTACTTTTTACTTTAAAATACCATCAAACTAAACATTATGGCTCCAAACTTTGTCTTGTATGTTTATTCTCAGTATCATCTAATCAAATTTAATGTGTATGTTTTATACACATAGACAAACTATCTAATCTTTTTCTTGTAAAAATTGAGTTTATCCCACAAATCCCAATTGTCATAGGCTTGTACTGTATTTTTTCCCATTTTCTAATGCTTCCTTCCTACTTGCTTTTTATTATTTTTTCCTTGTCCCTCTTTATTGCCACCTCCTTTCAATTGTTTCAGTACTTTTCCAAGTTTATAAAAACAATATTTACTAATTTTATAAACTGCGAAAAACAAAATTAATGTATATCTTACAATTTAATGGTATGCCCTTCTTAAGGTTTTTAAAAGTTACTTTATACTTCTTACACCAAAAAGAAACAGGATAAAAACAATTACTCCTTGAATGTCAGACCCAATACTTAACAGTAGCTGCCCACTAATAAAGACACAGAAAAATGAAAAGTAATGTGCTTCTTTCTCAGAAAGCTTCGTGCCTTTCTTTGAGGGAAACTCACAGTTCTATTAAGAAGCTAAATACATATCCAAAAGAATGTGCCTATTTTTCAAATTACAGCATATAGACTCTAGGTTAAAACTTCTTTTACTTTTAACAATGCTTTGAACAATTTAAAGAATTGTTCTCTTTATACAGAAACCCATGTTTCTTTCTCCCAAAGCTTCGTGAGTTTCTTTGAGGGAAACTCACGGTTCTATTAGTAAATGTGTATGTGTGTGTGTGTGTGTGTGTGTGTGTGTGTGTGCGTGTGCGTGCGTGTGTGTGTGTATAAAACCTGTACTTAACCTACTCTAAGCTTTTTGGAAGTTGTATCTAGTCTGTATGCTTTTCCAATTCTTTTTAAGCTGAATTATGTAGATCGCTTGATCAGCACAAGACATTGGGGTTCAGTACCTATCACCTCTAAAAAGTAAAAATTAAAAAATCCTCGTAGTCAGGCATGGTGGCACACACCTTTGATCCTAGCACTCAAGAGGCAAAGACAGGTGGAGTTCTGTAAGTTCTGTAAGACCAGACGGCTGTATACATTGAGTTCCAGGACAGCCAAGACTACATAATGAGACCCTGTCTCAGAAAAACAGACAAACAAAAAAGAGCAGCAGCAACAACAATCTCCAAATTTTATGGTAATTACAGATTTTAAAAATTGTGTGTGTGTGTGTGTGTGTGTGTGTGTGAACATGTGCTCAGATGTGTATGTGCACAAGTGTGCTGTCACGTATGAAAAGGTCATAGGTTGATATGGAGTGTTTGTTTTCCTCAGCTGACAATGAGAGTATTCGTCCATGAAATAGCCATAACGACTCCATTTATCAAATACAATTATGATCAGATTTATCAGATAATTTATCATAAATAGCAAAACAATTTCAACAAACTCAACTGTTCGTATTATTTAAATGAGTTGAGGTTTTGGCGGCTTCAAGATCTAACTCTAGATGTCCTTAGATTTTATTGATTTGTATATATTTTCCACCAATCCAGTTTTGATTTTAGCACAATAAATCCAACTTGCTAAAGTAATACAAGAGGCTATCCAGCTAATTTGCTCCCAACATTGTTTTCTTATTTTAGGGGCAATTACTGATAAACAGTAATTTTGAAAATCTGACATTTTAAGATAATAATCTCCAGTGGTAAGTTAAGAAAATGGAATTTCTACAAAAAAGTTTAAGAATGTTAGAAACATTAAGAACTTTAGCTATAGGGTAACATGATACAATTCACCATACCCTAAAAACAACACCTAGCAAGTAGTAAATATGTCTTATTTCTGAACATCATACACAATGTAAAGAACACACAGAGTTCTCCCATTCTTTATTAGACTCAGTCTGTTAACATATACTCAGTTCAGTCTGTTTGAGCAAATAAAAGCTATCAGTCCTCTAGGTTTAGACCTCAATCAAATCAAGATCAACTAAAGCTTTCCATTTACAATGACACAAAGCATAAACTTAAATAATTTATTTTAGATCTTTATTCCTAGAAGTATTGTACAGACAGTAATTCTATGAAACAGCTGTCACAACAGCACCAATAAGAATCAACTACTTTATCCTTAATTCAAGAACCTTATTACAACTGCAAAGAATCCTAAAAGTATTCAGCAACATGCTTAAGAAAACTAAGTACTAACATTATTTCTTCCACTTATTTTCTATACAGAAATCATACAGCATTTTAAATACAAGTACTGAACTAATAATACTAGCCAATAGAATCAGTAGTACATCATCTGTCATCTCAGTAACATATTCTTACATGGAAATGGGAAGCAGAGAAAGGAGTATCTTCAAAGACTTTCTCATGCCAGCTAGCGTACCTTATGTAACAAAGAAGTGGCCTTTCTCAATCAAGTTGAAAAAACTAATACCTGAGTTTTCCTCGGCCCTTCACAGACATGCCTTGGCACAAACATATCCAAACACAAGATCTGTTCTTGTTTTTCACCAAGCATTATTTGCTTGTTCATACTATAACACTCAAGAGGCCGAGGAAGCAGGATCCTAAAGTCAGGATCCTGAGATACACAGCAAAATCCTGTCTAAGAGAATTTGGTAGAAGGAAGCTGAACATTTCAAATGAACTGTTCAGGGTACCAGGTCACCCAAATTCTACAAAAGCTCAAAAGCCAATGGCTGGAAAACTGGAACTAAATCCTTAGGATCCAGGTGCTCAAACACACAGAGAGAGAAAGAAGGAGAGAGAGAGGGAGAGAGAGAGAGAGAGAGAGAGAGAGAGAGAGAGAGAGAGAGAGAAAATATATATATATATATATATATATATATATATATATATATATATATAAGGTTGACTCAACAAAACATCCTGCTACATAAAGGGCAACAAGTTTTTCAAAATTTGCAATGATATGCTAAACTTCTAGATCTACTAATTTTAATAACCAAGTCTGCTCCTTCAAGTCACTTTCCAAACTAAGCACTAGCCTTACAGCAAATTTTCAATTAAGAGCTCAGGAAAATACTTATGAACATTAGGAAGATAAAAGCTGAATAAAGATTTGGATAACACTAAAGATGTTTTGAAAAGCATACAGAAACATCTTTTGTTTTATACACATGCATACATTTATTTATTAATATAAAGAAGTTTAACTTGAGTTACCCTACACAAGGAATAATACTCCAGAAGCTTTATGTTGCTAAATGCAAACCCCAATGCCAGGTCCAGATACATCATGATTGTAATGGCTAACCCAAAGACACCCTACCCCTGCAAAAAGAATTACAGGCTACTATCCCTGTTCTCAGTTGAAGACGAGAACTTGATAAGACACTATGGTTGAAGACATCACATTTTTGCTCACAGGACATGGAGAAATCAAGTGGGTACTGACCAAGAAGCTTCTTCTTGCCATATAGCTTTCACACTATCAGAAGGATCTGATGTAGGCTGCTGGGAGGAAGTTAGCAACAGCTTTACCCAACTGAGAACCTTGTGAACCACAATGACCAGTATGACAAGATATGCCCATGGGTGCAATAGTAGCGTGAAATGTTACAACAGTGAACAGTTGCTTTACTAGTTAAGTCAGATTTAAGACTCACTCCACAAAGGAAAAGCATTTCTAGTACTGTTAATCCAGCTAAGAACCCATGGTTGATGTACTCACAGGCCACATGGGGTAAAGCTATTCCTATTATTACGTTAAAAAGACACAATATCAAACTGTCCTGTAAATTCATCTCTCTGTACCTACAGATTAGTGCGGCTATCCATCTTCATCATAAGTTTCTTCGCACAGTGGCGGTGGTTAATGCAAAGAATTAAGAGTTCATGAGATGGAGTGCTCAGTCACAAATAGGACATCTTTATCATCACCCCCTACCAAGCTTCAAGGACCATCACAGAAGAGAGGCAGAAGTTAGGGAGAGTCAGAGTGAAAACACTGTCTTCTGGACAGGACAAGATGCCTGCACTCATGAACTCACACTAGCCATGTCAGCCAGGTGGCACTCCTTTAGTTCCAGGACAGCCAGGGCTACAACACCAAAAAAAAAAAAGAGAGAGAATAGGAGAGGGAGGGCTCATGAGCCTCCCTGCAGGAGCTAATGATGTTGATGGCTTCTTGGCAAGGGTAATTAAGCATTCTTTAAGAAAATAGTCTCTGGCAGGTCAACCATACTCCAGTGGATGGCCTCACAACCATGAGAATATTAATAGTACAAACTGGACTCAGTAGGGCTATTTTTTTTAAAAAAAGAAAGTGATGAGGGTGGATCTGGGAAGAGTTATTAGAAAAAGTGGGAGGTTAAGGTGATCAAAATATTATGGGAAAGAGAAAAAAAGCTTGAGTAAATATTCAAGCACTTAAAACATTAGTAGTGCAATGAAAGTTGACTGTAATAAAAGTCATTTACTGAAAAATATAAGGTAGTCTCAAAAGGCTTTCTTTATACAAAGTGCAAAGGCAAAATTAGAGACTACTTTGATATGTAAGTAAGCTTAGATGTTTAAGCAGGCTGAAACTGCAACCGTAACAGTTTAGTTTTATTGAACGATTTAATCCTGACCCTAAAATTATGATACCGTATATCCATCTTAGAAGACAACTTTTACCCTTTAAAGATAGTGTTTTATAATGTTTAACCCATTTTAATCTTCATAGAAATAAAATCAAAATAGCAAATGCACTGAAACTGAAAGATTTTAAGTGGTTTTTCTCCAATTTCAAAATATTATAAATAATACTTTTTTTGGTTTTTCAAAACAGGGTTTCTCTGTAGCTTTGGAGCCTGTCCTGGAACTAGCTCTTTAAGACCAGGTTGGCCTCGAATTCACAGAGATCCACTTACCTCTGCCTCCTGCGTGCTGGGATTAAAGGCTTGTGCCACCACCACCCAGCTTAAAAATGATATACTTTTTAATCTGAGATTTGAAAATAGCCATAAGTTATATACAAGTAGAGAATGTATATGCCATTGGTTCACTATAGTTAAAGACAAAATTGATAAAATTCCACTTATAAATAGATTTAGCTTTAGTATATTTTAATAAGAGCTATTATCTTAGAAACTATAGGTTTGAATATAGTTTATTATGTATTACATGATATTTAAATATTATCACTACCAAATTATATTTTATCTCGCCTCATAATTACAAAGAATGATTTTTAAAAGAAATTAAAACTGGATAACTGAGAATAAGAAAAAAATGGGGACTAGGCATAGTGGTGTATACCTTTAAATCTAGCATTTGAGAAGCGAAAGCAGGCAGATTCCTATGAAGTTTGAGGCCATTCTAGTATACATAATGAGTTTCATGCCAGCTAAGGCTACATTATGAGACCCTGTCTCAAAAAAGAAAAAAACATGTAGGAAGGGGATATGTAACTCTATCCAATCTAATATATAATAATATTGATTATCTAACATAATTCTGACTAGTTTAGTTTTCTAGTCAGCATGTTCTAGGCATTTTACCAGCATCCTTTATTGGTCTGTCTTCCTTGGCACAAAAGTAAAGAAAAATTAGATCAATACATGAGCCACTGTCATAGTCCATTTTTGTTGCAACAAGAGAATATTAGAAACAGGATAATTTGTAAAGAAAGGAGATTCATAAGGGTTCATCGTTCATCAAGGTAGTAAATTCAAAGGCATGGTGCTAGCATCTGCTTGAGCTATAGATAAAAGTTACAACTGAGGGAACATCGCAGAAAGAGGATGCAGAATGAATATGAGCTGGATAATTGGGTAGAGTGCTGTGAAATGCTTTCTTCAGGACATGACACACTGCATTCATTAACTCACAGCTGATATGGTTATCTTCATAAGACCAAAATTTTAGCACAGAATGTTGAAGGAGATGCTCTCCAGGCCCCATCCCTTACTGTGGCGCCATTGGCTGCTGATGCCATTTTTCTCTGGAGGTGTGTGATCACTAGTTGGCTTCTCCTGTTCCAGGATATGGACACATGGGTAGCTCTGACTGGACTTAGTAGGTTATAAAAAAAATTAAAAGAAGAAAAAAGGAAGAGATTGTGATGGAGATGTGATAAAGAAATACACGGAGGTGGAGAGGTGGGGGTGGACATATTTCATTATTAAAAAGTTTGAAAGTATCAAAAATTTAAACTTTATATTAATGAAAACTACATCTGAGTTCTTGCTGTGCAAATCAGCAAGAATTAAAATAATAATTTTAATGTATTTTAATAATAATTCTTCCTGAATCTTTTTTGAAAGAAATCTACTTGAGAAGAAATTGAACCTAAAGTATGCAAGCAAAGCAATTAAGGACGGCTGGGATGTAGGAACTGTTCAGCTCGAATCTTTGAAAATGGACAGCAAGAGCATGTTCAAATAAATCAAATGAATATTGAACTACAGTCGAGTAAAACTAGTGACCACAGCATAGTAAAATCAGTGTTCTTCTTAACTATCCAGGCCTGAGTTTCTACAATATGTGACTATGTGATGCCAAATTCTTTCTAAAGCCAGACATCAAGATAATAGCTTTAGATATGTTTTAATGTGTGCGTGTGTGTGCACACGCGTGTGTATGTGTATACATTTCTCATATTCAATTATACTTTTGTTGAGTTGGCTAAGTTTAGAAATGTATTTTCTTCTTAGTAGAAAGACAAAAATTAGTTTCTACTTAGTCTAGAAAAGAAAGAAACTGAAATCTGAGCAGCCACCTGCACTCTACTAGTCCAGTTTTGACCTATTATTGCCCTCCACAGTAGATCATCAGAGTAAATTCCAAAGACCATCCTAGAGAAGCCCACAGCAGATACCACGAAAGGATCCAGAAACAGGAATCCAGGATTCCCTTTACAGGAAATGGTTGGTCAGGACTCACAGACTTAAAAATAGTGCTATATGACAAAGACATCACAGAATGAAACCTTGTCATGAAGGGGCTAAAAGTGACTCTGAAGAGACAAAGAATAATCCACTGGATGAGTCAAAAACGAAGAGTCTTTTTAAAATACTGTTTACAGCTGGGCGATGGTGGTGCACGCCTTTAATCCCAGCACTTGGGAGGCAGAGGCAGGCGGATCTCTGTGAGTTCGAGACCAGCCTGGTCTACAAGAGCTAGTTCCAGGACATGCTCCAAAGCCACAGAGAAACCCTGTCTCGAAAAACCAAATATATATATATACTGTTTACTTTTATTCAGAGAGAGTGTGTACAGAGATCAGGAAATCTTACAGAAGTTGGTCTGGCCTTCCACCACCAGATTTTTGGGGACTGAACTCACGTTTTCAGGATTGAGAGCAAGCATCTTTACTCTCATAACCATATCATCTGCACCTCAAAATTTTAAAGCAAGAATGAACAGAATTATTATTATGGAAACTCTATAAAAGAATAATCAAATTATATCAACTTAAGATACAGTATAAATCGATATAACATAAAAATGTAAAATGAGATATGTGAGCTACTGCATTCTTATAGTTTCTGTAATTTTTTAAAACAACATAAAAAAGCACTCTGGAAAAACTGTAAAATCTCTTCCCTATTTGAACAGCAACAAAATGACTTAATAAATTCCTGAAAACATCAGTCTGTCTAAACAAGTAAAAATTTGAAAAACTGTAGAAATGTAAGTCCAAGTATATTTTAGCATGGAACTAATAAAAGAAAAGGTTCAATTACTTAAAATACTTTGCTTGATCCTAGAGAAGCTAAATAAGAAGGTGGTGAACCCAAAGAAAAACATATAGGCATCCTCCTGAATATTAACCTTCATCAGGCGATAAAAGGAGACAGAGACCCACACTGGATCACCAGACAGAAATCTCAAGGTCCAAATCAGGAGCAGAAGGAGAGAGAGCACGAGCAAGGAACTCAGGACCGCGAGGGGTGCACCCACACACTGAGACAATGGGGATGTTCTATGGGGAACTCACCAAGGCCAGCTGGCCTGGGTCTGAAAAAGCCTGGGATAAAACCGGACTCTCTGAACATAGCGGACAATGAGAACTACTGAGAACTCAAGAACAATGGCAATGGGTTTTTGATCCTACTGCACGTACTGGCTTTGTGGGAGCCTAGGCAATTTGAATGCTCATCTTACTAGACCTGGATGGAGGTGGGTGGTCCTTGGACTTCCCACAGGGCAGGGAACCCTGATTGCTCTTTGGGCTGATGAGGGAGGGGGACTTGATGGGGGAGAGGGAGGGAAATGGGAGGCGGTGGTGAGGAGGAGGCAGAAATCTTAAATAAATAAATAAATAAAATACTTTGCTTCTAATAATAACAATTACAGATTAGCCAATAACAGCCTAATAATTGAAAAGTTAAATCCACAGTACATGAGATGAAGGGAGAAAAGGTTTAGGAAAAGAATGACTGCTTAAAACCTTAGGGATACATGACATCATTTAGGTTGATCTACTGATGCCAAGATTATAAACAGAAATCTGCACTAAAATATATGCAAACCCATCAATTTTCTCAAGATAAAACAGACTAGTAAATTAAATATACCCTACAAGTTGTATTTTCTCACAATAGTATCCTTAGACACAGCAAAGGTGAACAGACCATTGACTGGAAATGCAAAAATCTCACTTGTCTAGAGTAATCAGAATGAAGGCTTCAGAAACAGTGAGGCACAAATGTTTATTCTAACACCTAATTTAAAAAATATTGATACCAAAGAATCAAATATATAACTATGAAACAGTTTATCCAAAACTAAATGCTTCATTAGAGCTGATATAAACAAAAACAGAAGAAAAAGTCCTGGGAAATAATGAACAAAGTGAAAACAAAATAAAGTGAAATGAAACCTTCATCAAGGCTGGGTGGGAGTTAAAAAAAGAACAGATAAAACAGTAATTTGTGTTTGCATACACAGAACACATTCCATCCCAACAACTCTACCAATATTGTGCATAAAAGATTTCCAGGAAGCATTGGCAAGAATTGAAAACAACTTGAAAATAAAGCAAAGGCACTGACTGCTAGAAGTATTTCAGAATAGCATCATTCTTTCGTCCTCTAAGCATAAAACTGGTCATTCATCTTAGTCAACACTAGTCTAGGAAAGCAACTGACTGAACAATTGTTGAGTCAAGATGGCACTTCCCAGTAAATAGAAAAGGAAGTTCCAGGGTTTATTAACATCTAAGTTAAAAAAAATTAGCTTAAATAATAGAATAACATCATTCAATTCCAGTGCCTCCCAACATAAGTGAAATAATCAAGATTTTAGTTTGGGATACAACTTGTCATTAAAAATAAACATCAGAATAGGACAACTATAATATAAACGTTGAGCACTGCCTCCAAACCACACCAACCTAATTATACAAAAAAGATAACAAAGTGATTGTCCCTTCTTCTCTCTCCCTTTCCACGTGTTTTTCTTAAACCTTTCTATGATGTGTTGAGGTAAGATAAGAATTAAACAAAGTGTTAAGATCATTTAGCAATCACACTAAGATACCCTAGTAGACTCTGGTCTTATTTCTCTGAGGTTGCCATTACCTAAGATATCTCTAAACTTTTTTCAAGATGATTTTTCAATATTTTAATCAGAAACAGTTATAGGTGCTTTGGTAGGTGTTAGCTAATCATTCTCAAATAAATATATTCCATTGAAGTCACATGATCAACTTGATGAAGTGTCAGACATATTGACAATATACAATGGGTTGTACCCGCCTATTTATCAAATCAAAAAAGAAAGACAAGGACTATGAAGGAGAGCTATTAAAGTATCTGCAAAGATGATTGCTGGTTCATCACCTTTCTTCTAAGTTCTAAAGTATAGTAATGTGGGTTAGTGCTAGTTGCTGCTATTTGAAAAACCAAGTGGCTATCAGTAACAGGCTAAGGTGTGTCTTCCTGCTGACAGCTGGCCCTCGCTACCACCGTTCAGTGATGCAGACTTCCTTCATCCTGCAGATCACCATTCATCTAGGCCTCATCAGTCCTCTGCAGGAGTCTCTCGGGTGAGCTAGCAGAAGAGGGAAGATCGAGAATGAGGAAGGTTGAACTAACATTTTTAAATTGAGCAGGATGAAGTAAGTAATTTTGCTTCTTTAAAGTAAGGAGCAGGGCTATGAATGATAGTCTGGAAGTGGAGGTACAGGAAGATATAACAGGATTTAGCAAAAACAAAAATCTTTACAACAGAAAAGTCTAGATTTATATTTGGAGACAATTTGAATCAAATTTCAAAGTCAGTCTGTCTGGGCTATCATCATAATTGGTCATTGCAAACAGATAATCTAACCTAATCAACACTAAGTTCCTAATAACTTTCTTGGTTATTTTTAAAAGTTTTATTTACTCCTAAAAGATATTCACCATCATTGAGAATACCGTAAAAGAAAAGTTCTTTCAAAAAGGTTTAAAAAAAATGTTACGATACATAAGTATTTCCTCAATATGATCTCTTTAAGTAGGTTTGGAGAATGGTACACTTACCTCGAAGTTCTACGAATTTACAAGAGAAACAAGTGGCATGCCATTTCAAACAGATTATAACTATACTCATGTGTGTGGAATCTAATAGGGAAAAAAAACTCTGCGAAGCAACATTAATTTACAAGAGAATACAAGTGGCATGCCATTTCAAACAGATTATAACTATACTCATGTGTGTGGAATCTAATAGGGAAAAAAAACTCTGCGAAGCAACATTAAAACAAAATATTGAAGTTAAGTTTTCTGAGTAAGTTTAACAGTAGATTTAACTATAAATCACTTTTAAACTATCTTTTAATTGATTGTGCTTACTGCACATTTGCATCAATTATGCAGTTTACAAAACAACATTCATGGGTCCGCTATCCCCTTCTACCATGTGGGTTCTACCATGTGAACTCAGATTAGGCTCAGTGGCAGGCTTTTTTGCCTACTGAGCCACCTCACTGGCCTATAAAACAGCTTGTGATAAACTAAAGCCTCTTAGTAAGCAAGGAATTCAGTGCTATCATCTGTTCTAGGTTATAGGATTGGGAACCATTTGGAGACTGGAGGTTCTATTTTCAAATGCTTAATATCAATCAATCTTACTGAAAGACCACCACTTTCTATTCAAAAAGGATTATATTCATCATTCCCTCCTACTTTTAAGAAAACATTCAATCTCTTAGTACTCTGTTTTCATCTAAGTAGCACAAGGGAAAGAATATAATTGAATTAAGTCATACACATATAACAAGTCTCAATGTCCCAATCTACATAGAAAGTAGAAAAATACAAGATCTCCTGAGTAAATTGAGAGCATAGGACATGGGAGACGGGTGGAGAGGAGGGGAGAGGAAGGGAGGGGAGGAGAGTGGAAGGGAGGAGAGCAGATAAAATGTATAGCTCAATAAAATCAATTTTAAAAAGTTAAAAGTAATTGTCAACTGAAAAGAATCTTTAGTAAAATTTCAAACAAGCTGATACAACATTAAAACATTCAAATAGAGGAATATATTTGGTGGGCAGTGACATACAAAAGTGACTAAATTCCTACTCTAAAAAACCCTGACATTTTAAGTAAGAACAAATGTTCCTTAAATAGCTTCAACATAACAGAATTCTGTATATGGTGCTTAAATAACGTAGAGGAATAATAATTATCTCTACCTGAAAAAGTTGAGATTATCTGAAGGACGACTTTGCAAAGAATTCAGGAGTTTTCAGGAAAAATATATTAGAGAAAGAGACATTCCTGAAAGAGACCATGAATCCAAGGCAAAGAATTACAAAGAATACTAACATATCCTTAAGAAAACAAAATATTTAAAAAAAAAACAGTGAGTTCAAGCTAGTAGGAATACAAGTACAAAATGGATACATTAAGATGAGTGAGTCTTTTATGCCAAGCTAAACATGGTAGACTTTATTTCTTAACCGTAACTAAAAAATCTTTTTACAAAAAAAAAAAAACTCCTTTTTTTTTTTCTTCTAAAGATAGACTATACTTAATTGTAGAAAAATAGCAAAATAAAAATCTAATGGCAGGAAAAGACCTAAGAGTACTAAGCAGTCTATAGTGCAACAGGAAATAGTTGGAATCTATTGAGGGGACCTCTAGACCTCTAATAGGCAAGAGAAAAAAGACTCACAGACCAAAGAGAATTCTGAGATGGAATAATATATAGTAATCAGAGGGAGAAATAAGATAGAAGGAAAAGCCAAGCTTTATGCTGGCCCAACGTTGATGTAGGAGGGTAGTCTATCTATCTGTTGTTTTATTGGTTAATTAATAAAGAAAACTGCTTGGACTGATAGGTCAGAACATAGGTAGGCGGGGAAGACAGAACAGAATGCTGGGAGAAAGAAAACAGAGTCAGGAAACCGCCATGAAGCTCCGGCCCGAGATGAATGTGGGTTAGAATCTTCCCAGTAAGCCACAACCCCATAGTGATACACAGATTACTAGATATGGGTTAAAGCAATATATGAGAGTTAGCCAAGAAGAGGCTAGATACAATGGGCCAGGCAGTGTTTAAATGAATACAGTTTCCATGTAATTATTTCAGGCAAAGTTAGATGTGTGGGAGCCGGACAGGACGAAAAGCAGGCCTGCTCGCCTCCTCACTACACAAAGTAAAATAATAATAATCATCATCATCCAATACTCTAGGTCTGAACGTCTACCAAGACTATGTTCCACAGCGCCAACAAAGAAACCATTTAATCATTCCCACATCAAGTCTCTGAATCTAAACTTTAATCATTCAATATTCTGATCTTGATAATTGTACTTCTAAATCATATCTCTGTACAAATAAATCATTAAAGCATAATTCAATTGTCCAACTATCTATTGTTAAAATTTTATTAAATTATTTATTCTCCCAGTATCATAAAACAATACGAGTCTACTCTTTCAAAGCATCTAAACTGAACATTAATTTCCATGCTAAAAGAGCATGGTGTGTTCTACTCTGTGAAAATATAGGTCTAAGAAAAAAGCACTAACAAATCTTCTTTAAAATATTTAGATTTTTAAGTTTGTAGAATATCGGGATATCAGTTTTAATCTGCTGTTAACAAGTTCTACCTCTAAGAATGACCACTCTAGCCCACAGAAATGCCACACACACTTTCTCAAGATTTACTTCTTGCGGTTGGTGTGTCCATATGCTTATGGTTGCCTTCAGAAGCCAGATGAGGGGGTTACAAGACCTGGGCGCTTGGAAGAGCAGCAGGCACTCAACTTCTGAGCCATTTCTCAAGCCCTAGACTTTTTACTTTAAATTCCTGCAGGGTCTCTTGCTCTGACTGGCTCTAAGATCTCTGCCCTCCTGTCGCAGTCTCTGTAACACCAATATTACCAGCATACATTGCCATGTCTAGTTTATAAGTACACTTTTCAAAGTTTGTTTCAACTTTGAATGTAAAAACACAATTTTGAACTCGCTAATTATGAAGGCTCTAACAGAAAAGTATGATGCATTTGTTAAGAATAATAAATAGGCTAGAAAGACAGCTCAATGGTGAAGAACGTCTGAGTTTGATTCCCAGCACCCACATGCCAACTTACAACTATCTGTAACTCCAGTCCCAGAGGATCTGACACCCTCTTCTGGCCTCCATGGGCACCAAGCATTGTGCGGCGCGCAGGGATATATACATGCAGGACAAAATATCTATACACATAAAAAAATACCTTTTAAAGTTGGGCGGTGGTGGCACACGCCTTTAATCCCAGCACTCGGGAGACAGAGACAGGCGGATCTCTGTGAGTTCGAGGCCAGCCTGGTCTACAGAGCTAGTTCTAGGACAGGAACCAAAAGCTACGGAGAAACCCTGTCTCGAAAAAAACAATACATTTTAAAAAGTAATAAATTGTAGACAACCATGAATTCAAATTGTGCTTAATGATTCAGATTGAAACTAAATTTTTCTCCAAACCAAATCAACAAACCTATTTCTTATCAACTTTGAAGTAAGCAGTTTAGTCCACAGGCTCAACATTTAAAGCATCCCTCCAGGAAAGAAACATAATTGTAATGACATAAGTAGTAAATTACCCCATAATCACAGGGAAGAACTTCAAAACTCTGTCTAGTTGGGTCTCCACTGATTTTATGTTGTGTGAGTGGGAAAAATTTAAGTCATACCACTTGTATTCTAAAATTAAAGCACCACAAAAAAAGATGATCATAAACCTCTATGTGGACAGAATATCGGGAACTTTTCATTATCTGGTGATTGTTGAGAAAGGAGTGTGATCTTCAAAGCACACAGACATGTGTGTGCAATCCCATTCTCCTCTCCTATTCCCTCCTCTCTATGCCCAACCTCAGAAGCTTCATATAAAAAAAATCACCCTCTAGGAATATATAACTAAAAATAAAAGCATGCATTCCTACAAATATTTACTCCTTGTTGTGTCTTTCTGACAGTGATAAGAATACAGGGTTTCTACAAGTTTTTTTCCCAAGGAAGGAGGACTACTCCCTTAGGAAAAGCATTAGGAAATTTTGTTTGTTTGTTTGATAAGAACACAACATTCTAGAACAGAGCTTGGAATATTTACATAAAATAAACAAGTCTTCTCACAAGAAGAGTGAAAAGCAATTAGTACAAGAGTTCTTTCCTTTTTAGGAGTTATTTGAATACCAAATTTCTAAGAACTTTAAAACTCACAAAGTAGGGACGTAATGGAAATGATATATTCATATTTAGAACAGCTAATACTTGGGTATTAGCTAATTTTGCTAAATGTCAGAATAGTTATTCAGCAAAGAGAAATTACACTAGTCAGTAATATGTTTTAACAACCTCAGATAAACCTTGTGTGACTGACTTCTTAAATAGTTTGTGCAAATAATATTTTGGTAAATTAAATTATTTTGCTTACAGATAAGTAAAGCAAATAACCACCTGAATACCTGCCTGACAATTTAAGTTTTCATCATAATATACACAAATTAATAGAAAACTCACATTCTCCATATATGAGTTTTTAGAAATACTACATTTCAATTTCTAACTGAAAGAGCACACTGATTTTGGGGTGTTAAATTACTGGAAATATAATAAATTTGGTGCTTATTCCATGAAATCTCAATAGATAAAAATTCACTTGGCAGAATTCTAAATGATTGCTGAAAAAGAAAAAAATTAGTCTTCCCCAGGAATGAGCACCCTAATTGGCTATCCAATAACAGGTGCTCAACCCTGAAATCATATACATATAAGCAACACTAAATGTACTTGGCAGGTTGTATTTATATCATTATGCATTTCTATACATACACAAGTGTTACGTTTGTCACAATAAAAGGAAAACAAGCCATGAATTTGAGAAGGAGTGGAGGTGGAAAGAAAGGGACCAAAAAGATAATTAGTATATGTATCAAAAACTTACAAAAAATATTTATCTTTACATTTCAGACTTTTGGCTTCTTCGGGAATTGTCTCAAGGTCAAGGTCCATTTAAGTAATGGTTCTTGTTAGTCTTTTAAGTGACTTTGTAAGCGACTACTTTAAAGTCATTTTAGTACATTTCACACTCTATGTATCTACGACTAAAAACATGCATAGTTATGTCTAAACACTGTATGTCATACCAAAAAAAAACAACCTCACCCTGTATTATGTCTTTCTAAAAATAAACACTTGTGTAAAATTCATTTTTGTTCCAACTATTTCTACAGCCAACACTAGATCCTTTCACATTATACAATGATATAAATCCATCTTTTTTCAAGCTTAACCACAGCCACTGAATGTCAGGCCCGAAACAAAGACCAAAAACAGCTAATTATATGAAAGGGGCAGCATAAACATAATCTATTAAATTTAACCTACCACATATTTATAAGATTTCATGTGCTTGTGATCATTCTTCAGTGATTTAACTCCAGGTTATGCATACTTGTCTCTTAGTGTACATATATGTGTATTCATATAGTTCAAGCAGAAATCTCTGTAAATCCTGTATGTGAATTTTAACTATTTACTGTAAGGCCTTTTAAGTATTAGATACCACGCTACATACTGTAATGCTAAAAATAGGTGTATTAGGTAAAGCACACATATCCACAAGAATTACCTTGCATACAGAGATTTAGAAAAGTCATAACCACAGCTAAACTGCCAAGGAGTTGCAAACAGCTACATAATTATATTAATTATTTTATTTAGTTATATTCCATATAAATAATATAATTATGTGGAATAATAATGTGGATCAAACATGCAAACTATACTGTATATTTACTTTATATATTTTTACGAATGGAGTATTTTTAATAAATATAAAACAATAGTTTACTTCATCAATTTCTGAATCTTCCTATTTCCTAAATACCTATTTAAAATTTCAGATGCTTACATGATTATATTCAGTGCCCATACACTTTTCTTCAATACTCTTTTTGTAACATTAGAAAAATATGGTAAACTAAGCATCTGTTTATTCTTTCATATATTAGGTGTAAAATTTAATCCTTAAATAATAGTTATCTTCACAAAGATGCAAACTTTTGGTCACATGGCTTAATAAGTGAAAACACAGCAATCATCTTAAAGATGAACATAAGCAAAGAGCAAAGGTGAAGGCTCTAATGCTAATATTACTTTAAAATAAAAACTACAAGGGAATAAAAATAAAATATATAAATTCTGAGTATAAGAAATGAAAATAAGTCATTGAGCACTCAACTAAGACAGCACATAAATGGTACTATAGAAAAAGGCTTATACCTCCTTTTCTTACTCAGTAGCAGCAGGTATTTTAGTCAAAGCCAAGCCATGTTCATTTCAATAGTCAAAAGACATCATTAAGTATTGCTACACATTCTACAACACTACACAAGAAACCACGTTCAAAAACAATTCAGACTTCTACAACAAAATGCATGTGTGTCTGGAGCACATAAGGGCCAGTGACATCACCCTAAGTCAAACTACAGAAAAACATTATGTATATGCAATGATACGCAGTAGATCCAGAAATATTACAGAAGCCATTGGATGAAGCTATTCTCAGTTTCAAAAATAAAGGAAAAATTATATAAACAGAGTGGTAACTTTAAAGTAACCCCCTGGGCCACTCCACTGTTCAGACATCTGAAAGAGTGCTTTGTAAATGGACAACTAGAGTCAAAGACTAAAGATTCTCAGGAAGAGCAGAGTGGGTATGGTACAGCACCCTGTAATCCAGTAACTCGGGAACCTGAATCAGAAAGTTGGCCAGCTTGAGCTACTCTAAACTATACAGGGTGACCCTGTCAATTAAATATTCTCTTAAGAAGTGTATTAGCTTATGGTTTTTCTAAGAGTAGGAAAGATAAAAATCAGCTGATGAACTCTTCAAAAAGTTTCCCCATGACCATACTGGATAAGTAATAAATATTACTTATTACTATTAGTTGTTGGTGGTTTTGACCTTCAGCAAGACAGAAAGTAGCAGTGCTTTTTAGTTTTCTGTTATGAAATACTGCTCCATGACTGGTGAATTACTTAATTCCAATAACTTGGCAGACAATCTTGAACACTAACCTTGCCAAACTACTATGGTTTCACTATCTTCAACTCCTTAATTTGGACAAGTCATAATTAAGGTCAACATGGCAGTACTCCGTTCAATTATATATGTGGGGTTCAAAGTCACATTGCAAGCGCAGCTGTTGGCTCCCAGGAAGGCTGATTCAAGCTACTGAGACAATTACTTGAGACCAGTACCTGCTTAGCAATTCCTTAGGCATTAGCCAAGTCGGATCACCACCATTTATAACTAATCTAAACATGTGTGAAAGGAGAAAAGTATTCTGCACAATATAATGTGACAAGAGGCAGCATAGATTCTTGTTACATGTAAATGCGACCAGCTATAATAGCTTCATAACCCTGAGCCCCTGTCTCCTCCATGTGCATGTGTGAGTGCCCCTCCCCTGTAAGAAGCAAGCAGAGAAAGTGGCTATCCTTCCATATTCTACTTTAGTTACATTCACCGAACCTCTTAGAAGTGCATGTCCCAGCACTAAGGAAGAGGGCCATGGAAACACAAAAGAAAATCCACTTCTTTGTCGTTCTTTTAGCTAGAAAAATCCCAGCAGTTCATCAACTGTGGAGTCAACATTTCATCTACAAGTAAAAGAACAGAATTCTACACCCATTTTATTGGTGAATTTCAAAGTATATGCAGCTTGCCAAATAGTCACCCACAAATGTTTTCTTCCTTTCTATCTACAGCAATCAGAGACAGGATAATACAAAGGAAGTCACCAAGTATTCATGTACTTGCCTCCTCCTGCTATCTGCTATTTCGTGAACACCATTCACGAAAACCACAGTGATAAAGGTATCAGTCATATCTGTTTCTATAAAAACAAGATTTGCGGTACGTATTTTTCTATAATTTGTCCATAAATAATATCTTTAGATATTTCAGACTTAACACTAACCTATAAAATTTATTCTGCAGAATAAATGCAAATATTTTCTAAATTGCCAGAAAAAATTAATTAGGTTCTGGTCATTTCTAGGGGTCCAGATAATGGGTAAGGGAAAGTTTGATAGTTTTGGTCATTCATCAATTCCCTAGACTTTTATCAGTAAATGAGTAGTAATCTCTTTATTCAGTTTAATCTTAGCAGACCAATTAAGAGAACATACATTAGATCAGCTTAACTTTTTTTAAAAAAATAAATAGTATGTTGGACACAAAGAAAGGCTGTCAAAGACATGGTTTCTTAGACATTTAACAGGAGAACAGAAATACATACTGAAGACAAGCAACAACACACTAGGCACGGGTCCAGGACAGGAGCTATAGAAAAGCCTCTCTGGGTGGGGTATAAGAAGTCAAAGCTCTGGAAAGAAAACTGAACTAAAATTAAAACCCAGAGTCATCGGTCATATACACTTGACACAGTATTAGCTGCAAATGAAAGTTTTGGTAAAACTGAACTTTATATTTTTTTTAAATTTTAGACTTAATTTGAATGTTGTCTTTTGTTTACATTTATTTAATTTGTGACATGGAGCTAAGCTTTGTTTCTTTAGTTCAAATGTAGCCCACATTAGCACAAATAAAATAATCAAAAGAATGCCATTACCTTTCAATATTTCTCCAATGTAAAAAAAGTCTTCCAAAAATGTAAACCAGAATCAATTATTCTTTTGAAAAAATTACTCCAATTAATAAGATGATTTTTCAATTCAATAACCACACATAAAACTTTATATAGAGATAAAAAGTCACTAATCTACTTTATACACCTTAGGTTTTCAGAGTAAAGTGTTTGGGAAAAACGCAATCTTTGAACATAAAGTAGATTGATTAAATAACCTCTGCTACTCATACAACTGATTTTGACATCTTATGCACCATAAAGTAACTGACAGGGAGAAAAAATATCAGAGCCATTAATTAACACTGTTTAGTTCAATTCTAAGAAATTAAAAATCTTCCCCCAAATCAGAATTTGGAATCCTGGAAACATAGCTTAGTATACTTTCACTCTATTCAGGAAAGTTTAGAAATAAGTTCTGATAAGGACTCTGGGAAAGTAAATTTTAAATGGGGAACGGAGTACAGAGAACCTCAATCTCTAAGAATTTTAGCCAGATAATTAACTTTCAAAAAGAATATTGAAGAATATTTCTAACAGAGAAAAACTTATCAAAATGTTTGTATTTCACAACTAAGGACAGTATCAAAATGACTCTAGGCCGGGCAGTGTTGGCGCACGCCTTTAATCCCAGCACTCAGGAGGAAGAGGCAGGTGGGTCTCTGTGAGTTCGAGGCCAGCCTGATCTACAAGAGCTAGTTCCAGGACAGGCTCCAAAGCTACAGAGAATCCCTGTCTCAAAGAAAAAAAAAAAAGACTCAAAAAGGGAAATTAACAAAGAACTAAAAACTTAAAGCAAATCAAATGGTTATGCACACATATACACATTAATATAGTGCTACAGTTAAACATTCTATGTTTATTGGCTTTGTATTATCTTTTAATAATAGGCATAATTTCTTTATGTATAAGACAAGAGATTTTTCAAGATTCCTGAGGAAAATACATCTGATCAAATTTCACTCTAGGGTTGCCAATCTCTTAGGAGTATGAGGCCTAAATAAATCTGGAAGGTTAAATAAAAGATTAACACACTATTTTTCATAGAAGGAACTAGAAAGTTACAGGATCGTCAGAACTTCTGTTACTAGATTTGGTAAAATAAACATAAGCAGGGTTTTCCAACTAGCGTACTCTAATACAATAATTTTAATATTTTTATAACCTATAATTATTTAATGGTGGATATTTACACACACAACACACACGTGTGTGAGATTTCCATTTGCTACCTACTATCTTTATAGCTTTGTGTTTAGTGTTTAAATCCCTGGTTTCTGTCCGCAGCCACTTTATGTTTTCTTTAGATCACTAGTTTTAACTCTAGCACTGCGTTTTAGTCTCGTCTGAATTGTTCTACTTCTCAAAGGTAGAGTTTGTTATTACCATGACAAAAAATAACTATTTGCATAATACTTTATGATTTTACATCTATTACAAACACATCACAGGGAGCCAAATGATGCATTCAGTGGCTTGTCATTCACCACTTCAAACCCTTCAGAACCAAACAAGGGGAAGGATGATATTTTGCTAATAGAGCAGAAGTGAATATAAATAGTAAACCTTGAAGTTTTAGAATACCCAGGAAAGAAAAACATACAAAATGAGGATGATCCAGGAACACCAACAAAAAACAACTTTCAATTTGCAAATATCTATGTTTTTTAAATAAAGCATGAAGTTAGCAAGTCTACGCATCTTCTGTTATAGTAACCACTTAAGTTATCTAAAGCTATGGTCCAAAAATAAAGGGAATTGTTATCTTTCTGCTGGATCTTATATATTAATGTGATAAATTTTAAAACTGATTGTTTCTATTTACAGAATTCAGGTTTCTAAGTATCAACTTTATTGCTCTAGCCTTAACCCCATAAATATGCATGCTGAGTGTATATGAGAAAAATATTGACATTATGTGTTCAAAATTCTGTTCACATTTCTTGATAAAATAATCAGAAAACTTAAGTTTCTCTATTTTCCTCCATAATCAGACAAAATATGAATATAATTCTGAATTTTTAGTTATCACCTACAACCCAAATGCCCGTAGCTTTTAAAGCTTTCCATAAACAACATATCTACATGAAATACCCCTTCAGTCACCATCTACTTAAATATTTTTTGTGTAGTTTCAAAGTATAGTACAATGTCTAACCCCACACCTTAAAATGTGCAGAAAAAGGAAGGACAGAAGAACCGAGGAAGGAACGGAGCACGCTGTTGTTTTTCATTCATGCAGCAGAGTGATGTCAGTGTCTGCAGCAGCAGGAACAGCAGCAGGCGCTTTGGTCAGTGGAAACTAAAACCCACTGAAGTCAGAACCTTAGTGAATTCAAAAGAATTGAAATTTCAAGTCACAGGATAGATTTTTAAGCAGCTAAACAGATAGAACCTATTAGTTATATGTTGTAGTTTCAATAAGGATGGCGAGGAACAAGGCAGAATGTGAACAAGTAACACAGGGCAATACAATCAAGGAACCAGGAGCAAAAGAGCCTGTATTCAATAATCCCTTCAGTGCGAGAAACTGACAGAAACACCTGATGTTATAAACAGCAGAAAAAGCCCTTCAATTCCCAGCACAAGCTTTGACCCTGCAAATCTGCCTATTGCACAACCCGACTCAGAACTGTTTTCATCATGATTGCATTAAAATTGCGTTAAACTCTGATGTGCCATTCTACAACAAAGAGTAGAATTTAAGCCTGATCACAAATTTCATTAAAACTACTTCATGATGGGGCATGTAATTCTTAAGCAATTAGGGCTTTTGAGGGATGTAGAAAAACAAGTTGTACTATTATCTATGGTAAGATGTTACTGTTTATCAACAAAAGGGAAGGTGGCCATTAAACTGATGCAGCAATTGCCAAAACTTCTCTAACTCTGCCCACAAAATCCTCTGCACACAATCTACAATTCTTATTTTTCTTACATTGTTCTCTGAAAGAAAATCCCCAAACTCCATTAACAAACCGTTAAAGCCAAATCATTGAAAAATGTCTATGACTGCTGCCTTCTTTTCTTCTGTAACCTCTCATTTAAAGCAGCCCCAGAAACTGTGCAAGGCAGTTGCATATGGCATTAATCTGTTAGAAAATGGTGGACTTTTCTATAAAATACAGCCAGAGATGTGTGCTCAGTTGTGGTCATTATTAGGGCGATCACGTTGTTTTCATTCATTCATTCAGGATTTGCTGGAGGATGTCAGTTTCTGCAGCAGCTGGCTTGACCTGGGGGAGTAGAGGGGGAGCAAATTCCTCCCGGCATACAGATTGCAGGATGTGCTTCTTGTGCTCCTGCACTTATTCCGTGGCGCCTCATCCTACACAGGGGCTTCCCATCAAGTGCTCTAAAGCAAGTGCTTTAGCAGCACGCTAATCACAGGTCTAAATAAAGCAAAAATACCTAAACATTGATCTATCCTATCGCAATCACTTTCTCCAGCTCTAAACACTTTAGAACGTCCATCTTATGCAAAAACTCCACACACCATCTAAACAGTGTATGGAGCTTGGTAATATTCTCCTTCTGAGTAGTTTTTGTTGTTGTTGTTGTCTTACCCTACTCCGTATGATTCCTTCCTTCCACAAGGTAGCGGCAGCAACCGCAGCTCTAGGCTGGTATCTCAGAATATTAGTACTTGACTCTCCCTTATGGCCTTACGTCCCTGTTATGCCTAATTTTCTTCCCTCCCCCAGGACTCAACTAGATCATGCACTATGTCCCTCGACATAAACAAAACCAAATCCAAACAGAAAACATTAAGGAGAGTCCACAGCATCCACCCACTCACCATTCCCTTTGACACATAACAAAAAAGAAACTTGAGAACCCTACACAATTCAGCTGAACTGCTAAGTATACTTAAGGATGGAAGGAAAAAAGTAAACACACTTCGCAAACAGGCTTCAAGAAATTCTCTATGAAAATCACCTATTGGGCAGTAAGCCCTTTGTAGTGCAGTAGCGACCTGCGGCATGACTATATAACACAGAG
The DNA here is from genome assembly GCF_037038515.1 of Microtus pennsylvanicus. NCBI lineage: Eukaryota > Metazoa > Chordata > Mammalia > Rodentia > Cricetidae > Microtus > Microtus pennsylvanicus. The sequence goes on along the minus strand of NC_134597.1, from coordinate 5,826,891 downwards.
GAGAGGGTGGGTTGACCCTACACACTTCAGGTGCACATTCAAAACTGTCTCCCCTACACATGCAAAGGAGAGCCTGCGCCGTAACTAACGCCATCAATCCTCCAAAACACAAAACAAGCAACGCATACTACAGACTAGAACTTCGTGGGAAAGCACAAAGGCTGCAGAGATTCCTAGTACCACCTTATCCGCCGCTAGAGAGTTTGTGTGCCTGTTTAAGGGTTTCACCCAGCAACTCCTACCCCGGCTACAAACACAGAAAGCTAAGAAGCTATTCAACCGAAACACTTTTCCTGGCAGACCAGGGATGCAAGATAAAATCGGAGGGGCAGTGTGAGGGTCAGATTAAAGTTGATTTTCAGGTCGCTCCTCCAAGCCCTGCAGCGACCTCAGGAGGGGGGGTGGTGAGATTCCCAAAGCCACTTTCACACCTTCAGTAATGCACTAGCAAACAGAAGCCCGGAGAGGCTGAAGTTTCCACGCAGGGCACCGTCGGGGAGACGCAGCCCGGGAGGACGGGAGGGTTGGGCTCGCTACCTCTGCACACGGGCGAGCCGGGACTCCGTCTCTCAGGTGAGCTGCTCCTCCGCTGGCTCTCGGGGGACCGTCTCGGGCGGCCCTTGGCGCGAGGCGCCTGCTCGGCCGGGGCAGCGACCGGCGGTGGAGTCGGGCTAGACGGGCTGGGGCCGCGGGCCGCGCCGGACCCGGGGAGACCGGCGAGCGCGGCGGCGGCCGGGCGCGTGGGGCTGTGCTGGCTGCCCCGCAGGAGCTGGTAGGGCACGGTGGCGCGGATGGGCTGCAGCAGCCGACCGGCTCCCGCAGCGGGGGCGCAGCTCCCGGCCGGTCCCGTCCCGCTGCCGGCAGCGGCGGGCGGGGAGCCCGCGGTGCTGCGCCGCATCCTCTGCGGCGCGGGGTGAGGGGTCTGAGAGGAACTGGAGGACGCGGTGGACATGGTGGCTCCGCGGGCGGCGGGCGGCGGGCGGGCGGGCGAGCGCGCGAGCGTGTGAGAGCCGGCGCCGCGGTGCGTGCGATGTGTACGGGGGAGGGGAGGCGAGGGGCGGAGCCGCGGGGCTCCCTTTCCGACGCGCACCCCGCCGCCGAGGGGGAGGGGACGCCGCGACGGCCAACGTCCAACGGCCCCAACCGCCCGGCGGTGCTCGGCGGGGCGCTCACGGCCCGGCCCGCGTCGAGCCCATGGCCGCCGCCGCCGCCGCCCCGGGCATCGCGCTGACAGGGCACTCGCCGGGTTCCCGCGGCTCCTCAGCCCCCGTAGGGGGTCGCCCGCGCGTGAGGACCCGGCGGCCGCGGGTGGCGCCGCGACTCTGGCCTCCGAGGAGAGCAAAGGGCCTCGAGGCGCCTCCTCGCGCTGCGCGAAGCCCGCGCCACCGCAAACGCCGCTGCCGCTGCCGCCGCCGCCGCTGCCGCCACCTCGACCCGCTTCTCGCTCGGAATGGCAACTAATCCTGGGCTGGCGCCCCGCCCCTCGCCCCGCCCCCGGCCCCGCCCTCGGCCCCGCCTCCGGGCGGTCCGGACCCGGCTCCTGCCGCTGCGAGCGCCCCGATTGGCCGCGCTAACCTCCCTCCCCCCAGGATTCCAGGCATTGGCTGTGCAGTCGGAGTGAGAGGAGAGCTGGCCAATGACAGTACGGCGTTTCCGCTCTAGGGGCGGGGCGTGGGAGTGGAGGAGAGAGGCGGGGTGGTGCGCCGGAGGAGGGACCGCGGAGTTGACAGCCTCTGAGGTGAGACTAGAAAAGTGGGTCCCTGGGTGTCCTGCGCGTGCTCCGACGCCCACAGACACGCGCACGCCGCGATAAGCAGGTGGTAAGGGCTCCACCCTCCCGTGCCGTCCACGACCTGAGGCTGAGGACGCCGAAGGCAAGCACACCTGCATCCGGTGTGATGCGTTAGTGTCAACCGAAGAAAGGATCCCTCACCCCTTTACGCATCAGAGTAACTTCGGGAGTCATGTCTGGAAGCTAGACTGAGCAAAATGCACCTGCCGTGACGGCCATGTGTAGTTACAAACTGGTGTGGAGAGCATCAGATTCTGAATCGTAGACAGACGTCACTAAGAAATTTTACATAATCACATTCATTAATGCAGGGCACCCAGTTGGCTATCCAGGAGCAGATGGTCTCTTGGAAGGGAAAAAAAAATACCTGGCATAATATAACAATTCATTGTGGTAATTTCCTGGGGGTGGAGGGTGTTTTATTTTTCTGCAAGGAAAGTGAGAAGTACAAAGATTTTACATGGGCGTAAGAAAGTGTATAAAACCCTAATTAGGTATAATTATGGGTCTACATCAAATACCTACTATAAATTCCCGTGAGGGAAAAAAAAAGATTTTAAAAATGAAGAAGAGGGATGTCTGATTGGTCTACTCCTAGTGTCTGCTCACACGGACAAGTTTCCTCTGATTCCAGGCACTAAATGGGCCAGTTTCACCCACAGGAGCCAACTCTCTGTGCTTCCTGTGTGCTCAAACAAAAAGCACACTAAATTCTTTTTTGAGAAAAAAAAATCGATGATGTCTAATCAAAGTGCAAAAATAGTATCTAGTACCATATTCCACTAGATTAGTCATCGTCCCACGCTTTATGACACATTAAAATACCAGCTAACATTTACTAAATATTTACCACGTGCCAGTCCCTGTTCTAAGGACATTACTATGTGTTAACTCATCCATTCTTCATATGACCCACAAGGTATGTACTATTATTACCCCACTGTTTTCCCAGCTGGGGCACAAAGACACTAAATGTCTTGTCTGAGATTACTCAGCTAGTAAGTGGGAAGCCGAGAGTTGCCTAGAGGCCCCGACTCAGGCTGAGGAAGCCCTGTGCTTTAGTGCCCCACAACATAAAATGTCTGATGTGAGCACACACGATCAATAGGATTTACAGTAGACCACAATGCCACCTGTTAAATAAATTCCCAAACAAAGAGATTTTTGTTTTGTTTATCGAGACAGAGTTTCTCTGTGTCTGTATCCCTGACTGCCCTGGAACTCGCTCTGTAGACCAGGGTGACTTCAAACTCAGAGATCTGCCTACCTCTGCCTCTGCCTCCCTCCTGAGTGCTTGGATTAAAGGTATGCACTACCACCACCCAGCTCAAAAGAGATTTTATAATCAAAAGCCAGCTCCCTGTTTTTACTTTCTTGAACAACATATATTTTAATTATATAGAGAACAAAATGACTCTTTGAAATTTGACATAATTGACCTATTATATAGATTTTCCATCTAAAAATTAATGGATCCCTATTAAGAAGTTATAATCTTTCATGATTGGTGTTTTCTTTTTCAGACTAGCAAAAAAAGCTATTATACCAAGTTCATATTAAAATTTATAGCTTTCAAAAATACTGGCAAATATCTAAGTTGATGATTTGATTACAGCATAGTTTCATTATAGAAATATCATCTCTGGTAACTCCTAAATCTGAGCTTGAAACAACCTCAACACATTACATTATTATAATTCTAAATTCATGCTAAGCCACAGTTGGCCATGATCAATACTTCATTTGGTTCTAAAACAATATAGCTGGCCTAATTTTAGGTTTCCTGTCCATCTAATGTAACAAACTTCAATTGGATCTAAACTCTAAATGAACTGCAGAGAGAATTTGTATGACTTTTTAAATGGTCTTCTGTTGGTATCTGATGCGAAAATTTACCCCTGAGCCTTGCATAGGCTGGGTAAGTGCTGTGCCACTGAGCTCCATCCCCAGGTACTATCTGGTGTGGGAGTTCCTTCTGTGTGCTGTGATTACCATTAATAAATAAAGAAAACTGGCTTGGCCTCTTGATAGGGCAGAACTTAGGTAGGCGGGGGAAACTAAGCTGAATGCTAGGCGGAAGAAGGACTGAGTCAGAGAGACACCATGAAGCCACCACTGGAGATAGATGTGGTGAAAATTTGCTGGTAGGCCATGACCTCATGGTGATAGACAGATTAATAGAAATTGGTTAAATTAATATGTAAGTGTTAGCTAATAAGAAGCTAGAGCTAATGGGCCAAACAATGATTTGATTAATACAGTTCCTGTGTGATTATTTCGGGGCCTAGCAGCTGGGAACTAACTAGCGGCCTCCCTCCAACAAATCTGATCTTACAATGCTATTTTCAGTTGCTGGTAACTCACCATGACCTCTTGAGAACTCCAATCTCTTTGTCTTTATTTAAGAAACCATGGTTTCCTTTTAAAGCTTTATTTTTATGAACCAAGGAGTGCCAGTCAGTCGCCCCTGAGGAATTCAAGTGATCAAGAGTAAATGTAGCACCTGCATTCAAGGGTCTGTTAGTTAAATGCTTGGTGCTTTGTTCTTATTGAAGGTGCTAATGAAAGCCAAGAGAACACAGAAGCATAAGGAAAAGATTCTTAGGAAATTTAAAGCCTGTAGCCACAGTGTGGGTTGCAGGAATTGAAGCCCGTTGTTGTACGACTATTTGAGCTGTGGCATAGAAGGGCCCACTGCAGTTTCTCTGTTTGTTGAATGCGAGTGTAATAAGCTCTGAAACTTTTGCATAATGCTTAATGTTAGTTATGCATCTGTTACAACACTGTGCCGCCTTGAAGGAGCGAAAGCACAAGTTGGTGACATTAGACAAACCTCTTTGGCTCAGTGGGAAAAGCACTTCTGACAAACCTGACCACACGAGTGTGATTCCCCAGAACCCACAGGATAAAAGGAGAGATCCAACATGCCCAAGTTATCTTCTGACTTACACACACACACACACACACACACACACACACACACACACAGTCACCACCTCCACTACAACCACCACCACACTGTAGTAATAAGGGCAGCGGCGGGGCTGCATCACCAACACCCCAGCCGCCTGCCCGGCCAGCTTATGCCCCGAAATAATTACACGGACACTGTATTCATTTAAACACTGCTCTGGCCCATTCCTATCTAGCCTCTTCTAGGCTAATTCTCACATCCTGATCAACCCATCTCTAATAATCTGTGAGCACCGGTCTTACCGGGAAGATTCTAGCCTAAGTCCATCCTGGGTCGGAGCTGGGGCATGGCGTCTCTTTGAAGCGTCTGCTCCGGAGAGGAGAGCTGCGGAGTCTGACCTCACTTCCTCTTCCTCCCGGCATTCTGTTCTGTTTACTCCTCCCACCTATCTCCTAACCAATGAGAGCCAAGCAGCTTCTTTTAATTTAACCAATGACCTTCCTCCATCACCACACCACATACACTATGGCACATACACAACCCTCCATCCAAACTAAATAAAGTGTAATAAAAATTATAAGACAAAACACCTCTTTTTTTAGGCTTAATGCTTTAGGTGTCTGTGCAACAACAGTTTGCAAATCTCAGGACCATGCATACACTTACTTACTGCAGGAGAAAGAAGAAAGTCTCTGACTACCTGAGATTACCAATACTGCCCTTCACAGTAAGAGAACAAGTTTAAAAATTGTGCAGCCCACAGAGCTACCGAAATCATCTGCTTGGTTCTTCTAGCCATGTTTCTCAGGCTTAGTATCATCCATAGTTTGAATAAATTTGTTCCCCAGAAGTCATGCTGAAATTTATCCCCTCTGTAAGATATTAAGAAGGTGGAAAGTCAGAGCTGGAGAGATGGCCCCGCTGTTAAGAGCACTGGCTGCTTTTCTAGAGGCTCCAGATTCAATTTCCAGCACCCACATGATGGCTCACAATTATCTATAACCATCACCCTATCCTGGGTCTCTGAGGGCCGGCACACACATGCTACACGGCTATACACGCAGGGAATCACCTATGCTCATAAAATTAAAATTTTACAAGTTGTTGTTTTGCTATTTTAATGTTTTTAAAGTACATGGAAAACTTGAGCCAGTGAGCTAACTCCACAGATAAGGGAGCTTGGACAACAGATCTCAGAGCCAGACTTCAGTCCAAGAACCCACCTGGTGAAAAGAGAGAACCAGCTCCTAACAACTGTCTTGTGCGCACCATGACATGTACACTGGGCACGCGCGCACACACACACACACACACACACACACACACACACACACACACACTCTATATATATATATTGGCTTAAGAGATGGGGCCTTTGGAAGATGATTAGGACGCAAGAAGGACATTAGGGTGGAGCCTCTATGATTCAATCTGGTGGACTTCTAAGAGGAAGAGAGACTAGACATACAAATACACAGGCTTCCTGTCTCTTGGTCCACAGTGCCTTACATCACCAAAGGACACTGCCAACAAGAAGACTAGCATCAGAAGAAACACCCTTCCCCAATTTTATACTTCCTGAACAACTAGCCAGCTGAGACAATTTGCCAAATAAGCTGCTTCGGGGACTTTGTTATAGCAATGGAAAACAGGCTAATACAGCCAGCATTCAGGGCTCACCCCAGTCGGAGTGGCAATCCAAGCAGTGGAGATTAACAATGAGGTCATGGCAGGGTGGGGGGGAGGGGAGAACAAGGAACAGATCCGCACTGATGTTCACCTTAAGCTGATTACGTTCTCTTGTAGTGGATCCCTAACCACAGCAACAAAGCCATGCCTGGTTTGTATGCCTGGCATATGCTTAAAGAAAAACTCCGCACTGCTCGCAAGCCTAGCTTTAGACTGGTATCGCCGTCCTATAAATGCCCTTCCTTACACTTGCCGTGTTTCCTCCCTCATTTATAACAGTTCCCCCTGAAATATCGCCACCCTCCTGGTTACCCTCTCAAAAATTGCAAGCACTTTTTGTGCTTCCTCTGCTCCCTTATATTTCCCTGATGTACCTATCATCATCCAAACCATTATATAGTAAGTTTTGTTGTGTCTACATAAAAGAGTCATGAAGATTTATCAGATTTACAACTGCTCAGTCTCTACAATGCTTAGGATATGACAATAAATGCTTGTTCAATGGTGATCAGAAAGTGGCAAAATTTAGTCACCGTTTGTCTCATGAACTAAAAATTGCACTTTTCAAAAGGTAGTTGAAACTTACCAGAAAAAGTAAGAACCGAATTGCCAGAGGACAGCTGAGGAAGATTGGTTAATGCATGACATCTGCTGAATGGTAGGTGCCCTGCCTTATTTTATAATAGCTATTCCCAAGAGCTTGTATAAGGGAACTGAAAAATATTTAACTCTCTAGCATAGACCATCACCTGTAAGTTAGGAAAATTTTGTTTTGCTGCTAAAAGAAATTCAGAAGAAATAATAGAAACCAGAATATATTTTATTTTTAGCTGGTAGTGTGACAAAATTCACAAGTGGACAATGGCCCTACAGGGAACCACAGGATTTTAGCTTTAAACCCCGATGGCAACTCTGGCTGCCAAGAGTGAAGTCAATGGCGCATCCCAGAGGCCGTATGACAGAAATAACCCGAGACGGGGCAAAGACGTCAATGTTCTCTTCTGTGACACTGCTTTTGTTTAATCCCCAAAGGCGGGGTCTGTAATATATTAGAGCAGTGGTAGTCATGGGGAAGAAATGTGTTTTATTATATTTTAGATGACTGTATAAGGATTAACATGTGCCTCTAAACTAATTTCTTCATCTATCAATGACTTTTTTATAACCCAAGTGAGTGTGTTGAAGATTGTTCTTAAAATGCAGGCAAAGGCGAGAGAATTAGCTCCTCGGTTAAGAGCACTTGTTGCTCTTCCAGAGAATTGCAGGTTCAATTCCCAGAGCCCCCATGGCAGGCTCACAACTAACTAGAATTCCAGTCCCAGGGGATCCAATGCCATCCTGTCAGCTCCATGTGTACCAGGCATACACATCATACACAAACATATATTCAGGCAAAACATCATATAACAGTACTTGATTAATGAAGTTTATTATTTTGATCTTTGGTAGTATGCAGTTTTCACAGTGCCTACTAAGCATAGCATTCTATTTAAAAGGTCTACACTCATATATCTAATAAGCATGTAAGAAGACTTAGTAGCAATAACAGCACAGCAAGCCGTAATAACTCTTCATGAAGTTATTCATTAAATATCCTTGAAGTGTCTGGACTGTCTTCTACAGACCGCAGACTATACCCATTCTCACACTTTGGTAAGGTGTGATCTATTTAGGAGCAAAAGAATATGCCTCCAAAATAACAGGGATACAAATAAAGTATCCTTGAAACCATGGGAAAGAAAAATTCCCTTTTATGGGAAACTGTTAAGAAGTGCATAAAAAGTCATAGAGTAAGGAATGCATGGGACCTTTGAGAAGACTGCAGTGTGCCTTGGCTGATTGTCAATGAAAGATAATGTTGCACCAGAGGAACGTCTAGCTGCCAAGGAAGGCGTGCACTTTACTGAGCATGCAGTGAGGAACCGCTGGAAATTCTTGAACAGGTGCAAAAGCATGAGTGGAGAAGACGAATGTGTGAATGGTTTTCAGTACGAATGGAGACTGACAGCTGGAAGATAATGGAGGAGGCTTGGAGGATGCTCTGTTTTGAGCAGTGGGCTCAATGGGGAGCAAGGCAGAGGGCATGGAGATGTGCAAGGATTCAAGTGGTCTTTCTTGGCTGATGATCCTCTGAACCTTCAAATGTGGATGCCCAAGAAGACAGTGATGCCTTTGACAGGAGCATGCAGCCAACACAAGGAAGGGGTTGGGGAAAAGAGGAGTCCAGCTATTAATTCAAAGCCCAGAGGATATTAAGTTAGAGGTTTTCCTCCTTATCACCCTCCTCCTCCTCCTCCTCCTCTTGCTCATTCTCCAGCCCCAGCAATCACCACCACTTTCTCTTTCTCCTTAGTACTGAACTTGAAAACGGCGAATATATGGATTTGGGAATTATACTTGTACACACAGTATTTGAATTCACCAGTAAATTTGGCAAAAGAGAGAAACATAGCAATAAAGGACAAGAATGTCAAAGAAAAAAATTGATTGAAAAATTATACATGAATGGGAAGAAAAGAGTAAACAAAAGGGGGAGAAAACCAGAAATAAAAGCCAGAGAGGAGTATTCCTCACAAAACAGAGTTAGCATCTCAAAAAGTAAGTTTAGTAGATGCTTTGTACGGTAGCTAGCAAGTTAATGTCCTTCTCTAGGACTCCTCTCCCAGCACCCAGAAAGCCTGGGCCTGGCTGCTATGTTTGTACCCAATAATCTTGCCCTCCTGACTATAGTTGATTTGACTTACGTTCAATGAGTAATTAAAACTCTTGCAATCATATTTTCTCTCCTGGGAATTTAGAACTAGGAATTGAAAGATTAAGCTATACCACTTTAAAGTATACACCCAAAACAATCGGTTACTTTTTTTTAGAGATACCCGCATGCCCATATTTTTGCTGCATTATTCATGACATCCAGGTTATTGTATCTAAGTGCCTACCAGTAGATGAATGGAAAAAAATATGATGAATATACACAATAGAGTTTTATTCAGCCATATAGAAGAAAGAAATTATGTCATCTCCAAGAAAATCAATGGAACTAAAGATAATCATGTTAAGTGAAATAAGCCAGACGCACAAAGACTAGGACAGCATGTTTTCTCTTCTGTGGAATCTGTGCGTGGGGGACAGGAAGGAGGAAAGGGGGAAGGAGAGGGCAGGAGGGAGGGAAGAGGGATAAGAAAGAATAGGGACTAGAGAAATGGCTTAGCTGTTAAGAGAACCTTTTGCTAGCTACCCACCCCTGAAACTGACCAGTATTATTGGCTGCTAAAGTCCACTGGTAAGCTATGGTAAAATACATTTTTTACTAGGCAAAGATGTGTTACATTTGTTTCTGCTGCCTTTGTTAATGATGTAAAGATGTGTTACGTTTGTTTCTGCTGTATTTGTCTAATTATGTAAAGGTGTGTTGCGTTTGTTTCACCTTGCTTGCCCAAGGCACCTGATTGGTCTAATAAAAAGCTGAATGGCCAATGCTAGGTAGGAAGGGGATAGACAGGACTGACAGGAATGGAGGATAAGTAGGAGGATAAATCTAGGTTCAGAAGGAAAGGAAGGAAGAGAATGAGGGAGAAAGAAAGGGACAAGCCTAGGGCCAGAAGCCAGGCAGCCACCAGGCAGCCAGACACAAGAAACAGTGAAAGTAAGATATTCAGAAAGACAGGTAAAAAGCCCTGAGGCGAAACATGGATGCAGAGAAACAGGTTAAATGATAAGAGCCAGTGGGGCAAGCATGATATAAGGCTAAACATTCATAACTAATAAGAAGTCTCTGAGTCATTATTTGGGAGGTGGCTGGTGATTCAAAAGAAACTTGCAGTGAGCTCTCAGTAAGCCCCAGCTTTTAGGAAACAGGGTTGTCCTACATCACAAAGACTTTGATAAAAAGCATGGAAACAGCCCAGAAACCAATAAAAAAGAAATCCTATGATCTTGTCTCAGAAGACTGCACTAAAGCAGAGAGAGAGAGAGAGAGAGAGAGAGAGAGAGAGACACGGAGAGAGAGAGACGGCAGGGGGCGGGGTGGGGGAACCTGTTGTTCTTAAAGATCTAGGTTCAGTTTCCAAGCACTCCCATGGTAGCTTACAACCACACATAACTCCATTTTCAGAAGGTCATAACCCTACTTCTGACCTCTGCAGGCACCAGGCACACACGTGGTACACATACATACAGGTAGGCAAAACACTAATATATATGTATATAAGAGTAAAATGAATAAATCTAAGACAGAATTTAAAGAAAGAGTAATAACGTAAATATGATAAAGTCCATTATATACATATATAGAAGTGTTACAGCGAAATCCCTCTGCAAATTAATATATGCTAATAAAGGGAAACAAAATTATTCTATTAAAGGCATCGTTTGGGTAAACACAGAAACCATACCTTAGGGCCCAGTGGATCCCCACCAGTCCTGGTCCTACACCAACGTTTAACCATTTCTCACACACTTGGTCAAACTCAACTCATTGAGCATTCTCTACTGTTGAAATCTAAGACACTTGCCGGGTATGTCCTCTTCTTTAAGTGCGACTGCCCGGTGCCTTCACAGATTTTTTTCCTGTATGTATCTACAGGAACTGGACTGCATTCTCTACTTTCTTCTCTGTCACCCAGCTTCCTGTTAATCTCAGCTTTAAATACTGTGAAATACGGACAACTCTTAAATCCATTTCTCCAGGCCAAACATTTCCTCCAAGTTCAAAATTCATGCATCTAATGACCTCCATGAACGTGAAATCTTCATGAATGCCTCAACCAAATATGTTCACAATGAAAACAAGTTCTTAACTCCTGCATTCCTACGTCCTCCTAACAACCCTAAAGACTTCTGTCTTCGTTTTCCCCCGATTTCTATAAATAGTGTTACTACCTTTCCATTCATTAAAATTAGAAACCGGGACCATATTCTGGGATTGTCACCTCCCTCACTCCCCATGTCCAGCCCCTCAGCCCAGCTTGTTTGTTCCTCACGCATAGGTACCTAGTCCACCCACTTCCATCGCTTCTGCGACTACATCAATCTGAAATGTCGCCATCTCTTCTAAGAGCTTGTTACAATTGTTCAACTGCACTTCCCTGTTTTTTCTAGGTATCAGTTATCAGTCCAAGTACCCTAGAAAGTGTGCTGGACAACATCTTCCAGTAACTTTTCAGTGAAATCCAGGTTCCCTACCAGTTCAGAAAGCCTGGCCTGTTCTGCCTCCTGCCTCCTCCCCACCTCATCTTGCTCTGCTGCGGGCTCCAGCCACATGGCTTCCTTTCACTTCCTCCGAAACACCTCGGCGAGCCCCTGCACAGGTGTGTCCTTGGCCTACTCAGATCCCGAGCACTTCCTTCACATGTTTCAGGTTTCAAAGGGCAGATATTTAAAATGTCGTTTCTGAGTTCTCACTTGTCACTAATAATTCATCATGAAGTCACTTTGTTTCCGCCATAGGACTCATTACAGGTTATAAACATGCATTTCTCTGCTTCCCCATGAGATTGTAAAGTCCCCAGGTGCAGAGACCTTGCCTTTCCTATTCATTAGCTGGTCACTGAACACTTACACGGAGACTAAAATACAGCAGGTGCCGGTAATTACTGACTGCAATTTCACTGGTTGTTGATAATTTCCTAGTTCCTTATTAACACGTCTACGTACTGCACTTTCCGGGGGAGAAAATCATACTGTCTTCTGCTAAGCTACTCCTGGTTCGGCTCTCTGAGTCAGTGTGTTAAAGTGCGCATTGCGGTGACAAGGACTTGTGAAGATCCACTAGAAGGAGGGGACATGAGCTCATTGTTTCGGACATTTCAGTCTAAATGGACCTTCAGGGAGGTCCATTGCCTTGTCCAGAAGCCAGCAGCATATCATGGAAGGTGAGGCATGACAGAGCGGAGCTGCTCAGTCCAAGAAGCAGAGACACATACAATGTCAGGGGACAAGATGTGTTTCTGCATGATAGCATATCCTCAAAGACCAACCAAATGATCCTCTTTACTAACTCCTAAAATTGCCATCATATTATGATGATCTCGAGAAATTAATACATTGGTTAGCTTCAAGTCCTCAGGATCCAGTCTCTTCCCAAAAGCTATCAGCTGGTAAACAAGCCCTCGACACATGAACCCTTGGGGGCATCCCAGATTCAAACCGTATCAGTAGGCTTCTGCTTTTACATCACATGGTCACTTTTGATGAAGATTTTAGAAGGACGGGGTGGTTAACAATGGCATATGATTTTGGACAGGTATTATTATTTTACTGGGGAAATGTGAGCAAACATCTATTCTACCCTGATACTGTGCTAACCATAAATCAAAGTAATGATTCCACACAACTTTAGATGGTGAACCAATATATTTAATTGAGGTTGCTTATCCTCAGAAGGGTGAGCATCTTATAAAAAAGCCACCCGCCAAAGAACATTGGCCTACTCCACACCAGGAGCTGTTGATGAGTATTGTTTATCACCTTGTAAGCCTTCCCTCCCTTGCACAAGGGAATGCCAATGGCTCAGTCTTCTAAGGGTCTCAAGGCTGCCCCGACTTCAAGGAGGCAATGGCAAAAGCTTTAACAAGTTCCCTTGCAGACTATTATGATCAGGCAAATCTGGTAAACAGTAGTTTGGAAATAAATATAAATTTCCCACGCATTATTGTAGGCCCCAAATATTTTCTCTTTCTCAGTGAATTGCAGATAAACACTGATATATGCCATCAAGTCATGAAAGTTCCCAAAAGAAAGCTGCCAAGGTTCTACCTGACTTCCTACAGAATAATCTAAGCGGTCTGGCATTTTCTGTAACTGGCATCCAATCATATGGCTCCAAATAAGCTACAGTGATATCCAAAATGTAAATGAGAGTGAAACTGTATCTTTAATCTTTTTATTTTATGACTTTGGGTGTTTGGCTCGCATGTATGTCTGTAACACATGTATGCACGGTGCCCTGTGAAGTCAGAAGAGGAAGTTGGATTTCTTAGGACTGGAGTTATAAACAGGTATAAGCCACCATGTACTCAACAGAGTCCTCTGCATGAGAAGCTAGGGCTCTTAACTGCCGATCTACCTCTCCAGCCCCAGCAGGACAGATATATCTTAATTACAGAGAATTTCACTGAGAAACAGGTAAATGGGCCGGACTTGCCAGCAGCTATTATTTGTAATAGGATAATGACTCCAATGTTTTAAGAGGCATTCTGTTTCTAGTTTGCTTACATCCCGGATTAGTAAACTAAGTATAATAAAATCTAAGGCTGTCACTTTGTCTCAACCACTCTAGTGGCCAGGGTGCTGAGGGGAGAGCGAGTCTGTAAAAAAACCTTTTCTCCCTTCAGAGTGTCTTGGCTCAACGTATAACCATGGTAGCCTGGTCCCTTTCTGGGACAACAGAGCCACTGATTTTCCCAAGTTTTCTTCCTTTGTAGCTTGCCTTGACCAGCAGTTCTAAAGCGGTGCTAAATCAATATTAGCTGCTATTTCCCCATAAGCAGGAAGGGAGAAAACCCTGATCCCATGAGCAAACTCAACCCTTCCTGGCTGCATTTAAAGTAAGATGGCTTGAATTATACCATTTGGGAGGATAATCTCTTTTTGTCTTAATAAATCTTCTGCTACTTCAATTTGTATTAACTAGATATACTGGACTCAGTAGTCAGAACGAAATTCCACTGATTATAGACTCCCCATCAGCATCCTCATGTCCTGCCTTCCTCCTTCTTCCCACCCCAACCACGGCGGATGTTCCAACTCCCCTGCTTCCTTCTGGTACTGCTTCCTTATGGACGGGGTAGCTGAGTTTACACACCATCTCTAATTGCTCGCCTTGGGTGGAGCTGTGTCTACAGAAGCTTTAGTTTTGCCACAGCACCATTACTCAACCAAGTATTTGCACAAGCATCACTTAATAACGCGAAAACAAACAAGGTCCTTAAAGTGACTGAGGAGAGAGGTCTGAGCTACCTACCTCTCTTCCTCGAGGACCAACCTTCCTAAACTTGTTCTTAGAAAACTCTCAAGGGGGAACTTGGAGGAAAATCAGAGCACAGGTACACTGGGCCAGGGCTAAGCTGCCTCTCCCCTTGAAAGGATTAGTCCCTTTGTTCATTTTCAAAGGAACGTGTGACTTCTCTCAACACTTCCCAGTCATCGCTTTTCAGAGGATAGTTATGCATTTCATGTTTCCATAAACATTACACACGTATGTGCAGCGCTTAGACACAGGTGTAAACTGAAACTATTCAAACATTCAAAGTGCCACAGTTCTAAGTAACTTCTCCCCCCTCCGCCGCCTCCCCCAGCCCCCCCTCTCCTGGATCTTCTAGGGACCGCATGGCATTCTTTCAAGTCTATGGTGCTTTTTTATCACACGTCTATGGAGTAGTTAGACTATGAACACTATCTTCCTTTTACAGTTGGGGAACCAGACCTACAACCTTGGCTGAGGTCACAGTATGCAAGAGAATGACTGAGACACAGAAACCAGGTCTCCCTGACCTAAGCCAGTGGTTTTCCCTCTCTCAAACTGTCTGTAGCAAGACTCAGGGCACCGATCGTTGAGGCGGGCAGGGGCGTGAGCTTTTCCCTTTTGGTCTCTGATGACCTGTGATTTAATAACAGGTGGGTAATAGGGCACCTGGTGGCCAGAAGATTGATTACCTACATTCAAGGCAACCCAGAAGCTCGCCCTGATTAAAAGTGGTCCTCGTGCTTTAGGCCTATGAAAACACTAACAAAAAAGCTGAGTGTGGTGATCACTGTTCAGTTGGAGCCTCTGACTTCCCCTCCAGGGTCTTGAAAGACCCATTCCTGTCTCTTTCTCTTTCTGAACCAGCGGCCAGAGAGTCTCCGAACAAAGGGAAGATGTCATGAATTCTTGGTGGCTATTTGAGCTTCCTCCCCTGAAGTTGCCAGTGGCCTTAGTCCCTGCCTAAGTGCCCAGGTTTTGACCATGCTTGGGCAAAAACCCAGCTTGTAGCAGACACGTCAGCACCCTTACCTGCAATCTATAAAACCTTCCCTCCCTGGCCTGGGCTCACCACTTCCCTGTCCTCAATCTCTGGGACTGGAGAACTCGCCTGAGAGTTTCTTTGCTCAATAAACCTGCTATTAGATTTTTTTTCAGTTTGATTTGAGCTTATTATGGGAGGGGGGCAGAAAGCCTATTAATCACATAGCTTGCTTTTGACTTCTCTCCTCGGTAGCCCCCCTCACAGATGCCTTTCAGACATGGTAATTACAGACCTCAGAGCCAATGCCTGCAGATGCAGAGCCACAGAGCTGCCACTCTAAGATCCACGCAAGCATGAAGCAATGGGGAATGGTACTTACCCTGGAAGAAAGAGGCAGCTTTCATTCCATTCATTGGGTCACTTGTATATTCTACTACATGGATGTATCCTCTTGACCTGTGGAAGTGTATATAAATACATTGCCTCAAGAACTTTAAAAAAAAAGCAAAGTTCATGCATCCCTTAGGCCTTAAGAGTAAACTGAAATCTTGGAAGACTAACCTTAATTCATGAAGCCAACTTGAAACAATGAAAGACCTGGTTTGACAAAAGATGAATCGGTATCAAGAAATAACTACAGTACCAGGGAGCCAGCTCAATAGATTAAGGCACTTGCTGCCGAGCTTGATGACCTAAATTCAACCCCAGGACGGAACCATATGATAGGATGGATAGGCTGTTCTCTGCCTTCCATGTGTGTGCTGTGGTACAGACACACACAGAATATAAATAAATAAATAAGCATCTTTAAAAAGGAAAGAAAGCAGAGCAGAGCAGTCATCACTGTCATGGTGTAGACATGTCAGGTCTGAGGAGTTGCCAGCACCGTGACTTCTCTTAAGGAACATAGCAAGTTTTTGCTAGAGTTCAATGGCTGCACACACCACGCGTGAGGTTGGGTGGAACCTCCCACCATCACTATCATCAGCAATATCAGTTGCAATATGTTCATTGAATTTGGTATCCCACAACTTTGAGGGCATAGATGTTCAAAAAAAAATATGAAAGCAGACTTTAGGAAGAGTCAAATGGGTTAGGTCTCACCTTGGAGAAGCAGTTCGGAGCAGGCTTAATTCATGACTTCTGTGTATATTTAGTGCCATAGATGTTGGCGTTTGGCAGTAGTTCATTTTAGAATGAGTGTATAGAAATGGTACAGATTTCAGGGTAATGGAAGGAAGTAGTGAATATTTAGAACCTGCCCTAAACATGATGTCCATTATCATAGAAAAACAAACTACAAAATACTGCCACACAGAAACTTAGACTAGATAGAGGGAAGTAGAGTCAGGGTTAAAGTCCACTCCCTGGTATTGGCAATGACTTCAGAGCCTTGCTACCACACCGAATCACTGCCAAACTACATCAGGCTAGCCTGCGAGATCTTCTTCCCTTATTAAATGCAAAAGCAGTTTTTTGAGACTATATCTTAAATAGTGATCTAGGCCAGTCTAGAAACAGAAAAATGAGCTAAATTCCTATGAGGCTAATTGCATTCTGCCTTGAAATTTTAGATTAAAATTCAAACCAACACAAGTGTGTTCTAAGATTTTTTTTTAATTGGGCACACACTTATTTCAATCAATAAAGTTTTGAATAGGTTGGTGGTGGCTCACACCTTTAATTTCACCACTTTAAAGGCAGAGGCAGGCTGATATCTGTGAGTTTGAGGCCAGTCTGGTCTACAG
The DNA here is from genome assembly GCF_037038515.1 of Microtus pennsylvanicus. Lineage (NCBI taxonomy): Eukaryota > Metazoa > Chordata > Mammalia > Rodentia > Cricetidae > Microtus > Microtus pennsylvanicus. The sequence goes on along the minus strand of NC_134597.1, from coordinate 5,809,800 downwards.
AGTGTGTTTCAGGACAACCAGAGCTACACAGAGAAGCCCTGTCTTGAAAAACATAAAACAAAACAAAACAAAACGAAAAATTTTGAGACCTATAGCATGAGTGAGATTTCGATATTTACATTCCAATATTTTCTCCACCTACTTAAATATGCAAAGCAAGGAATCAGGCCAATCAATTAGAGCATAACCAAACAATGGGCTTTCTATATTATGGCTGTATTTATGTGATAGAAATTTTGATGACTTATGGAAATGTTTACGATATATTGCCAAATAAATAAAATCCCAGAAAAACAAAACCAAACTATTAGGTGTATTTTAAATTTGATTTAAACATCTATTTATATATGCATGTATGAAAACAACTGGGCATATGTAAACCAAAAGTTAACAGTAGCTACTTAATGGGTATTAGAATATCTAGGGGCTTTTGTGCTGCACTTTTGCAAGCTGAACATGTCCTTACATATATTGCTAGAAAGAATGCTTTACCCAGTGCACAGGCACTCACAGTGTTTCCTGCAAATTTCTTGAAATTTATAAATAGGATAATAATATATTATGAATACAATTATATAGGAAAGTTTATTAAATGGCAAAGAGCCCATGGTTGGCAGCAAACTCGAACTTCGCCCACATTGCAAATAAAATTGGCTCTCCGTGTACTTTCTTCTTGTGCTAAAATGGTCACATGTAACTGCCAGAGTTCCTTTAACTCTTGCCTGAATCCCTTTATTTAGAGGACACACAGGAACCACAGCAGAATGTACAGAACTCTGTTTGAAAATTGAAATAAATAATACCTAACTCAGGAAGCTTTTAGAAATAAAACAGTAAAGAAAGACTTCTAATGCTCCCAGCACAGTGCCCAGAACATGGCTAACATCCAACAAGGGTTATCTGTTTGCGGAATTCTGCTCTTACTATTGAAGAATTCTACAGAAGAGAATGGTTGTGGATCCAAGAAACTCCTGCCAACCACCTAGTACACATACTTCTTTTAAAATAGCCTTCAATTAATAAAGGTGGAGTCCAAAGAAATCTTTGACACGTCATAATTATATAGCTCATTTCACTCTCCTTACTTAATGAGTTCCCAAAGCAAGGAATTTAGTCATGACATAATTCAGGTTTTGCCTTAATTGTCTGACTTAGGTTTGTGCAACCAAAAACTAAATGAGATAAAAGGAAAACCTTAGTACTTTATAAACAGTTCTGAATTTAGATACATCCTGTACAATTATTTTTAAAAGCATATTTAAAATTCTTTTTTTAAAAAAATATTTTTATGGTTTATTTAACTTTATTTTGTGTGCATTGGTGTGAAGGTGTCAGATCTCCTGCAACTGGATCTTCAGACAATTGTGAGCTGCCATGTGGGTGCTGGGAATTGAACCCGGGTCCTCTGGAAGAGCAATCCATGCTCTTAACCACTGAGCCATCTCTCCAGCCCCTTAAAATTCTTTGATGAAAATACCATTGCCCATTTGAGGACACATACTTGTTAATATGATTTAGTCATCTATGTTAGTTAAAAACCGTTTAGTCCTACATTTTATAAATGGTTTAACTTAAGAATATGGATTAATATATATATATATATATATATGATCAGTGTCAACTTGATGGGTCTAGAATCACCATAGCCACAACCTCTGGCATGTCTGTGAGGGGGTGTGTAAACTGGGTTAATTGAGGTAAGAGTCTGTCCTAAGCGTGGGTGTCTCCATTCCATTAGCTGAATGAAGAGGAGAAAACCCGCTGAGCACTAGCATCCCTCCCTTTCTACTGCCTGACTTGAGACGCAGGGTGGCCAGCTCTCTCGTGCTCCTGCCTCCCCCTTTCTTCTTTGCCATGATGGACGGACTATAACCCCACAATGGGAACAAAATCAATAAGTGCTTCCTTCCTTCCTTCAGTTGCAGGTTTGCCCTTTCCTTCCCTTTTGACCCAGTCTCACTGTGAAGCCCTGGTTGGCCTGTGAGTGTGCAGACCAGGTTGTGCTTGGATTTACAATCACCTGCTGCTGTCGCCTGAGTGCTGAGGCTAAAGGTGTGTACCACCATATCTAGCCCTCGAGCTGCTGTTCCAGGTGTTTTCTCCTATCATTGATATCACATTTCAAGATTAGGAATAAAAGCCTCACAGACACTTACCTAAACTAGTATCATATCTAACTGCATCCTAAATATTTATCTTAATGCCCACAGATAAGTTTAGCTCTCACCACTCATGAAAGGAGTTTCCTCTGGCAGCTGATGGAGGCCATTACTGAGACCCACAACTGGCAAAGAATAAGGGCTCATGGGATACCCATTTCCTACATCAACCTCAGGGGAAACTGGGGAGAGGAAGAAGAAGAAAGATCACCAGAGCCAGAGGACCAAAGGTATCTGCTCCCAGATAGTGTCTTCTATGTGGTAGGTAAGCCGCACCCATGAAATCGCAGCAATATGGTTGCCTAAACAAGACCGGCATGATGACCAGTTGGCATGCCAACGTGAGCAGGGAAAATGTCACAAGGCCCCACTCCTAGATGAAAAGATATAGGCAATCAATGGCTTCCGAGAGAGGGAGAACCAGTTTTCTTCAGGGCCTAGTCACCTAATAGGTTCTCCCAGCCCAATCGATCAGTCCTACGCACATGTAAATGTAAGCAACACTAAATAAACTCAGTAAGTTTTTGGATATACATAAATACAATCATATATGTATATGTATGTATAACTTTATATATATATATATATATAAATATATGTGACAACAATAATTAAAGAAGAGGTTATGAATTTGAGAGGGCGTTGGATCGGAAGGATGGGTAGAACTGCTATAAATACAGTAAATTCCTGAAAGGAATTCTCAAAAAGTGATAAATTTAAACAAAAGAATAAAAATTCCAGTTACCTTATGAAAACTTACAATTATAGTTGATAAAAAGAGTTCCTCAGAAATGTGGGGGAGTTTTAAACATCTAAGTTTAATCTTATTTATGGACATTCTCTGTTTGTGAGCTGAAGATAACTTAGGAGATAAAAAAGAACCAACGACCAAATGACTTGGTGGCAAATACATTTTTGTTTGAATTGAACAATAAGAACGTCTCCTGTGCCGGGCAGTGGTGGCGCACGCCTTTAATCCCAGCACTCGGGAGGCAGAGGCAGGATGATCTCCGGGAGTTTGAGGCCAGCCTGGTCTACAAGAGCTAGTTCTAGGACAGGAACCAAAAGCTACAGAGAAACCCTGTCTCGAAAAAACAAAACAAAAAAAGAAAAAGAAAAAGAACGTCTCCTGCCAAATGGAATCATCTCAAAAATGCAATTAGGAGTCAAGCATGGCAGTGCACACTATAATCCCAGCCCACAGGAGACTGAGGCAGGAGGATCGCAAGGGTAAGGTCAGTCTAGGCTACGGAGGGAAGAATCTCAAGAATAATACAATTAGGGTATATACCTCACACAGCATCCCTACCCTTTCTGACCCTCAAAAACACTGTGTCGACTTCTAGGACCTCTGCTAATGAATGTTATTGGAGGTGTGATTATTCAGGGGAGGTGAGATCCACCTCTCTGTGATTATTCAGGCTTCTCCTTTTCCCAGGAAGAAATTTTGGGAGAGGTATGCCAACCTTGCTCACCCTCACCTCGCTTGTTTATTAGCTAACAGGTTCATTTTGTGCCCCAGGAAGCACAATACTGAGGGAGGAAGGAGGAGAAGACTGGAGGTGGTTCCCAGCACCATCCAGTAGGAAGTTAGGCAAACTGGTACTAACAGGTTTCAAGTTCCTCGTTATGTGCTCAGTACAATTTTCAAAAAACTTCATTAAAATTTCAGATTTTAAATATGCACATTTATGTTCCTTTCTGTTTCTATCATGTAACTTAAAGATAAGTTTAAAACAAGACATTCTAGATAAAACTCAAACGAAAAAAGATGAGAGCCTAAGAAGGATTGTTCCCATTTATTAGAGCCAATTTATATGATTGCCTGGTGGTTCCTTGTCTGTATTCCAAGTACTATGGGACCCTTGTGAATAAGGGGCTCTTCCTCCCTCCCTCTCCCCTTTCTCTTTCCTTCTCTCTTCCCAGGGGAAGCTGTGTGACTCTAGATTTGGAAAGCAAACAGTAACTGCCAACATGAGGCAGAATACTTAAAAAGAGCATGGATTTCCATTTCAGAAGATCTGCCAGAGACAGACTTCTCAGGAAACAGAAAGAACACATTTGGAGCAGTGAGATTAAAGGAGGCTTCAGGAGGACCAGACTTCTGTGGATAGACTTTCCCAGGCAGCGTAAGAGCCCATCCCAAAATCTGCCTGGCCTGGCTTTCGTTGCTCATCTGTAGAATCTGGTCATTAAACTGCTCCAGCAGAAGACATAATATTCATAATTAGAATGAGTCTGCAATCCCTATGCCCGATGAATTTTTTAAAACTCTATTAAGTGACTAACAGGAAATGTGAAGATCAAAGAAAAGAACGAGTCATGCTCCTTGAGGTAAAAGGGTATCTGACCGATCTGTTGTCTCTGAGGAAAGAAAAATAAAGAGTTCACATTACAGGATGGCGTTTTAGTCTACTCTAAGAAAGCAATGGAAAGCATGAAAAAAAAAACTTTACAGACACATAAATGTCAAAATGTTAGCATTTTGCCTTTGTCAGAGAGTCCTGTTTTCAGTTGAACTTCACTGTACATTGATGAATATGCACTGAGTTCTGAAAATCTGTTCACAAAATATGACTGAATATTTTTTATGCAATGGGTAGGTGTTAAGCAAATTGCCACAGTTCCTTTACTATAAGACACTGGTTCACATTTTAACATCTCTGAAAGATGGATAACGTCTAAAACGAACAGTAAGTTCCGTTAACAGTGTGGCTTTCTGCACTGCACTTTAAATGATGGGATAATCTCGGGACACAGGTGACAAGCTCCGTCAGATGTTGGGAGACATAAGGAGCTGAAACACCGCCCAGCTAAATTCAGTGTGGTCTCTCTACTTCACCCACTAAGCTTCAGAAAGCTGAACCCAGTCAGTCTGGGACCCTTCAAGCTGGACTGGAGATTGTCCCTATACTGCAACCCATAGATGAGATTCTTTTTCCCCAAAAATGTTCAGATGCCCCAAATAGTCCAAATCCATCCAAGGTTTGGTTGGAAAGAACTGTCTTATACTCTAAAAAAAACTAGAACCTTTGAGACTCATATAAATAAGATGAATTTTTAAACACATAGGTGAGTTCTTCATTAAGGGTGTTAGAGACCTTAAGGGAACAAGGCAGATAACTATCAGTATGGAGTGCAAGCAGCACAGTGTTTTATATTTTTAAATTTTATTTATTTTATTTGAAGTAGTGAGAAATGAATTTAGAATGTCTTACACACTAGGCAAGTATTCTAATACTGTGTTATATTCCCTACCCCAATAATCTACAGTTTTTCAAAAGAAGAAAATATAATATATATGTATATTCATGCACGTGCATGAAATTATTTAGATGCATAGATAAAACTTAGAAAGTTTTGCATGAAAATTATTGGAATTTGTTTTCTATTATCTCTTTTTAAATTTAGCCATGATCAACCTGTACTGTATCATATAACTGTATCATATAATTATAAAAGAATAATAGGGTTTTTCTTTTTACACAATTAAATAATGAGTATTATAAACTACAACTGACATCTTTAATGATGCATCTTCAAGGACGAGGTTGCTTCATATAATTCCTTCCTGAGAAGTTGCAGGAATGAAACACCTCCAATGAAGCCACAGATTCTAATCTACGTGTCGCCATATGTGGGACCACTGGGGCCCACACACTGATGCAGAGTGACAGCGAAGGAGACCTCCACAGATTCTGCACTGACAGTGGACGTGTACAAGTGCAGTTTGTCTTCTCCTGCCAGGACAAAAGGGAGCAATTGACTTGGAAGCATAATTTTTTAAAATCTGGATTTTGTTCAAAATGCTGGAGCTAAAGAGTCTTTTATTTAAACGTTGCTTTTATACCTTAGAGCATAAGATCACATTAGCACAGGTCTCCCTCACTTGCTCCAAATTTAAAATACTAATAAGCACCGTGTGAACAAATTGACACAGTAACCAAATGGCACTTCTTTGTCTGACCAGCACTGTAATTTTATGTTGCCCTGACCACATATTGGGTATAAAATTATATTGCTGCTTTGCATGTTACTCAAACATAAAAGTAGATTCTTTGGGTTCTTCGTTTCCCTCAAAATACACCTCTGTGTTTTCTTATCTTAGGTGTATATCACTAGCTTTACAGAGAAGAACAGACATCTATAGCATCTGAATTGGCATTTAAAGAGATACGCTCACGTTTACTCTGGGTCAATAATATTACATTATTGTTAGAATGAGATAGCAGGCTAAGCCTTAGAAATTTAATATACTCTTGCTGTCATCAAACAACAGCTGAATTATTCTATTGATAAACACCAGGGCTCATATTAGACTATGCCTAGGTAGGCTGCTCTATTTTTCCCAATTAAGAGCCCAGAAGAGCATGCCAACCCCAGCAATATTCATGCAGTCCGTTGCTCTTCACAAACTGTTCAGGAAACATCCTAGTGGCAGAATGAAAAAGACTCAGGGAGAATTTATTGGCTATTTGTGAAACTGATAACAAAACCTCTCTAAGCCTCCCTGGTAAGTAAAGATAATTCCTCCCTTCCATCATGGCTTCAACTGTTACATAGGATGATGCGGTTAGAGAACCATTTGTACACTCATGCCGGTGTTATCATTATTGTTAAACATGAACACTGAGCATGTTAAGCCAGGCCTCATTAAATTCAGTGCTTTCGATGTGGAAGAGAGGGTTGCAAAGGAAACAGACTGAATACCGTTAACACTGGTGTTCTAAAAACACTCTGTATTTCCTTGCCTTGTGGTGGTACCGTTCCTGTTCTTTCAAGGTAAAGGACTTGTTCTGCCTCACAGAACATGAACTCCTCTTTAGCAAAGGTGTCAGACACTGTTGATCTGGTCTTAGTAAACAGGATTAGTAACAGAGGAGAGGCTGGCAATCTTCTGAGGGAGTTGAGGGAGGCGTTTTCAGCGAGACATTTATATGGGCAGCAAAACATGATTTAGACCACCAATGAAAGTTAACAATAAGCCACCAAAACAAAGGCTTGCCTGTATCCAAACACACACCGAATTCCCCTGAGCACAACAGCGAAGGGCGTAGAAGGCAACTGTCCTGAGCTATGACACTTAACACAGGCTGAAAAGCTCCGTCCTGTTTTCTGGAAGCAGAGGTTCTACTGCCATCGTTTTACTTTGTGACAACAGAGACAGCAAAAGGATTTTCCTGAGTAGTTTGAGTGAAAACGAAATGAGGCCAGATATTGAGAAACTGCTGGACAGTCCCTGAAAAGCAGCGAACATGAGTTATAAGCCCGAAGGGTCTGCCTTCCAGAGGAAGATGGAAGAGGAAAGTCTCTCAGCACGGCCACCAGGGGCTAACCATCAGCGACTGGCTCATTGACGGCAGCCAAGATGACTTGAAGGGTTAAACAGCATGGATGGAGAGAAGCTGTCTAGTGTCGTCCAAGGGGACAGGAGAAGGAGTGATGGAAATCAAAGTCAAAATACAGATGATTAAGGTGGCAGAGCAGGTCACATGCCGTAATGGAGAGGTCTGTTAGCGGCTGTGCGGCACTGTCCCCTGAGGAGAGCCAGAAACCCTTTCTCTTGCACTGTTTGCAATTGGAAAAGGCACTAAAATGTAGGCAGGCATACCAGGGAAGGCAAAACCACCACGAGCCCTCAGACAGTCACTGAGCTGGCTTAATAGGTCTTTCCTAGCTCAAATGACTGTGATGTAGCTGGGGTACACAGGGACCTGAGCTGCTGGAATCATTTTTCCATCATCCCAGCTCTTTATTGTTATTATTAAAGAGGTGAAGAAATCATCACAGGTAATGGAAACAGAGCCTGTGCTACAAATAGAAGCCTACAGGGCCCTGATGCTTCTGTGCACAGACGGAACAGACCAGGATTCGCTTCCCATTGCGAGGTCAGCATAAGAAAACTTGTCTACCAACTGAGACCTGAGGCAACATGTTCATACTGATCCAGCCCCAAGACAAAGGGCAAGGGATTTTTTTTAAATCACATTTGGATGGTAGCTACAAAAATAAAATTTCTCTAAGACTCTCTAATCTTGAAAAAAAGACAGTCTATCTTTTAAAAATTACTTGGCCATAAAAAAAAACAATGAAAAATCAATTACTGCGTAGAAATTAAGGAACTCACATGTTGAATGTGTGCATATTACTGTTCTGTTTACAATTGCAGCTGTAACTAGCAACTGACACGAACTAGAGCCTTTGGTGGCCCAGGAGGGCATACTTGGGCACAGGCTTGTGTGCACCTGGGATGGCGGCTGCAACGGAAAGGAATGGGTAAGGCATGGTCAGATTAAAACTGGACTGGGAAACCCTCTGGCAATCACACAACGGTGACCATCACAGCCTCTCTCACCCAGAGGACAATGGAAGCAGGGGTGGGGAACAGAAATAGCAAGAGAGGACCGGGAGGGAGGTGGCAGTTGAGAAGCAAAGCAAAAGGAGCCGGAGCTGGGGAAGCCCGCAGATGTCAGCTCTTCACAGGTGTGGGGTATCTCACTTCCTGATAAAATCGTGCTACTGCGGTAGGGACTAAGCTAAACTTGGTGTTTTAGAAGACCGAAGCTTCTACAAACAAATTCAGGGGTTGACCTAGAGAGGACAGATGTAGGTCAACCCTCAGCCTGCTGCTCTCCACAGCTGTGACCAATGAGAGACACAGCTGCCTGGCACCGTGAGTCAAGCTGCTGAGGGAATCAATAGAAGCGATTTCCTGCCTCTTTGTTGTCTTCAGTAGTCTGGTCAAGACCAGTTTAGGTAGGAGCTGAGCTGCTGGCTTGCTGGAGTTCCTGAAACTCTGCTGAGTGGGGTGGATTCTGCCGCTGGCAAGCCTATTACTATCTCATCGAGCTGAAAGAGCTGGCTCTCTCCTTAAAAGGAGGCTTAGGAAGCAACGCTCCCCCATGACCCCACCACATGCTACTGCAAATCCCTAGAACCAGGGAGACTTCACCTATTGCTTTGCTTCAAAATATGGTTGAAAGAAAGAACAATCTACACAGAGACCTATTTCCAGAAAGGTCACAGTAGGAATTATTAGGTGGCTGATTTGAGATAACTCAGAAAGGCCATGATTAAGTCAGAAAGACAACTGGGGAAGTGGGCTGGGAATGAGGAAATTTTGAGACAAAATCCAAAGACAGAACATTCCTGGACCAAACTAGGTTAACTAGTTGCTTGAGATCCCAGCTCCAAAGCACGCATTCCTACAGCATAGCTGGTTACCAGTCTAGCACTCCCAGCCGGAGATTTGAACCACGTTGGTACTAAATTCATTAGATATGGCTGAGAAGGAATGCTTTCCTGTCACTGCCAAGAAGGAAACCCACGTCTCTGAGGGGCGTGGTAAGGAAGCATTCTGGCTCTAGTGGCTGCTGGCTGCCTCTTGGCATCCTAGAAAAGTCCTTCTGGGTTTCTAATTACATAAGGCAACAGGGCAGGGGGAGTGGCTCAGTGTGTAAAGTGCTTGTCACAGAAGCATGAGGACCTGTGTTCAAGTATCCAGTATTCAGGTAGAGACTACACAACAACAAATATCTGTAACCCAGAGCTAGGAGTGCGGCAGGCAAGCAGTCAGAACCTGGGGTCCTGCTGGTCAGTGATCCTCATCATTTATTGAGTTCTAGGTTTGGTAAAGGAATATCCTGGCTGGTTTTGTGTGTCGACTTGACACAAGTTAGAGTCACCAGAGGAAGGAGCCTCGGCTGAGGAAATTAAGATGTTTTCTCAATTAGTGATCAGTGGGGAAGGCCCAGCCCATGGTGAGTGATGCCATCCCTGGGTTACTGGTCCTGGGTTCTATAAGAAAACAGGCTGAACCAGCCAGGGGAAGCAACCAGCAAACAGCTCACTTCCATGGTCTCTGCATCAGGTACCGCCTCCAAGTTCCAGCCCTGTTTGAGTTCCTGTCCTAACTTCCTTCAGTGATGAACAGCAATGCTGAAATGTGAGCTATATAAACCCTGTCCTCCCCAAATTTCTCTTTGGTCATGGTGTTTCATTGCAGCAATAGAAATCCTAAGTCAAAGACCCAGTCAGAAGAAAGAAAGAAAGAAAGAAAGAAAGAAAGAAAGAAAGAAAGAAAGAAAGAAAGAAAGAAAGGAAGGAAGGAAGGAAGGAAGGAAGGAAGGAAGGAAGGGAGCAATAGAGGAAAATATTGCTCAATACTTCAACCCTCTTCATGTTCTTCATCCCATATTAATCAATTTCTGTTGTGTGATGTCTTACTCTTTTGGCTTTTTGGGGGGCCCATGAACCAGGTTCCAAATAAATCACACACAGAGGTTTATTCTTAGTTATGAATGTCCGACCTCAGCTTGGCTTGTTTCTTGCCTCCTTTTATGAACTTAAATTTTTCTAACTACCTTTTGCCTCTGGGCTTTTATCTTTCTCCATTCTGTATACCTTCTTTCCTTATTCGGGCTTGCTGTGTAGTTGGGTGGCCGACCCCTGATGTCCTCCTCTCCTTGTTCTCGTCTCCATTCTTCCTCATTTCTCTTCTTGTTCTCTCTGCCTGCCACCCCCGCCTGTCCTTTCTCCTGCCTTGCTATTGGTCATTCAGCTCTTTATTAGACTATCAGGTGTTTTAGAAAAGCAACGAATCACAGTTTCATAGAGTTAAACAAATGCACCCTAAACCAAAGCAACACGCCTTAAAACAATATTCCCCAACAAATTTTCTCAGTAACTGATGGAGGAAGGTCATTGGTTAATTAATAAAGAAACTGCTTGGCCTCATAGGTTAGAACATAGATGGGTGGAGTAAGCAGAACAGAATGCTGGGAGGAAGAGGAAGTGAGGTAAGACACCATGCTCCCCTCTCCCAGGCAGACGCGATGAAGCTCCGACCCAGGATGGACGTAGGCTAGAATCTTCTGGGTAAGCGCAACTTGGTGCTACACACATTAATAGAAATGGGCCAGGCAGTGTTTAAAAGAATATAATTTGTGTGTTGTTATTTCGGGGCATAAGCTAGCTAGGCGGCTGGGAGCAGGGCTGCAGGAATGCAACCCGCAGCTCCCACTACAAGTAACTAGGTCAGCCTGACTGGTGGCTCTAAATTTTCCAAGAAGCTGTCACATACTTTGGTTCTGGGGATTCTTGTTTTGTTTTTATCAACAATTGTTACTATCAACAATTGTCAATGTTTCTGTATTTCTGTTTTGATGTGGACATTTTGTTTTATTTTCTTCTTGTTTTGTGACAGGGTCTCTTTCTAAAGCCTGGTAGCCCAAAACTGAATCCCACTATGCAGCAAAGACTGGCCTGAAATTCAGGTAGTAATCCTCCTGCTGCAGACTTTCAAGTGCTGGCTAGGGTTATAGATACAGGTAGAAGCGACCTCACCCAGCTGACCTAGAGCCATTTTTCTCTCTGCTGCTATGTCCAGAGAGACAGCACTGCAGAGAACAAAGCAGCGTCCCACTCCTCACCAGCAATGAGCTCCCTTGTCTTTCGACTTCTATTTAGGTTCAACAGTAGGAGGAGAAGAGAGAAGAATGAAGGAAAGAGTGAAGTGGGAGTGTTGACTCCGTGTCAGTACCAGACTGCATCCTTTCCTCCCATCCTTTCTGTTCTATTCTCCCTACATCCTCTTCCTCACACTCTTCCATCCCACACATCCTTTTCCGAATCTCCTTTTCCTCATCGCCACAGTCCTTTCCCCTTCAACACATCTTCCTCCAAGCTCCTTCAGGATCAAGGCGGTGATTGCTCCCTGTCATCATTTGATGCTCTGTAAATGATCTCAACTAAAATGTATTAATTACAATTTTGAATATGCCACTGTCTTCCTCCATGGGGCCTGACTAACATTGGTATTTTAGAAATTGCTAAAGTATGGTTAGATCAGTGAGCCACCTGAATGGAGGTAGAAATGTGAGCTCTGCCTAGGTATGAGAGTACTTCAGGAGAAAATCTAGAGAAGGACTGAGCCCTAAGAGATTCAAACATGTGGGTCTTCAGAAGAGGATGGTCCAGTAAAGGCACCAGGAAAAGAGTAGCCCAAGTGCTGGGGGCAGTCAGTCTATTATGAAAGCAGAAAGGAGAAAAGGGTTAGTGGTCAAAAGCTGCTAGTAAGTCACACCATTCTGAATCTAGAACATAGTTTTTGCATTCCTTCCTATCTATAATGTGTTCTTCTTTTATAATCATTTATTTAGAATTTATTTTGGAATACAACTCAAGGTAAGAAGGTATCCACCTTCTAAAAATTATTGTTACAATGTTGTTTAGCAAATGATTTCATCACATTTTTCATTGCATTCACTTCACCACACACTTTTAAAAGTACAATGACCCTACCGGTTTTGACACCTATGAACCACGATAGCATGACACAATAACCACAGGGTGTAGTAGTGGCACAGACATCTTGGCAGCAACCAACACGTCACTAATTGTACTTAAGACCCCTCCACAAGAGGAAAATCATGCCTTTGTACTAGAATCATGGCCAACTACCCAGGAGTACCCAAGTCATGGATCTTCGAGAAGGACCAACAACCACCACTTTATTAAACTAGCATAATTTCTTTATGACGTTCTAAACATTTGTCTTTATACCCATAGATGAGTGTGGTTCTCACCCTTCATCAAAGAAACATCTCTTTGCAACAAAGAGAGACTATCACAGAAATTTACAATCAATCAAAATGCAGAGTTGTGGAACCTAGTCCCAATGGATACATCTACAAAACAGTTCTCATACCTAAAGCTCAGGAACCATTATGGAAAGGGGGGGCAGAAAGATTTTCAAAGAAGTATAAAAGTAAATTCCCAGAGGACCAGGATGCTTGCTGTGAGACTGTGTCTCCTAGCAACGTCAGAAGCTTCACTTTAAAAGTCTCACCAACACGGCTTCCAAAACATGAGCTGAACAAAAACAATAGCAACAGATATGTCAAAGTGAACATGGGAGAGCCCAACAAGCCTCAGCCCTACACAACCAAGGAACTCTGAGAGTGGGAGAAATAGTCTTCCCCAGGGAAGAGTGCAAAATTGGTTCTCCAGTATCAAACGGTCAGCCCTGAACACACACACACATAACAAGACTGAGCAGGTTGTATTAGAGCTACTCTTACCTTGCAATGCCTTAATTTTCAGAATTACATTATCAGTAGTGTCATTTATTTTTTTCCAGATGAACTTTAGAAACATTTTATCAGGGTTAAAGCATCAGTTAGGGTTTTATTTATGATTACGAAATTGAGAAGAATTTAACTTTATTACACTTAGTCTTTTTAGCCAGAAACTTAATGCACCTCCCCCCACACTAGCACATGCACACAAGCATGCACATGCATGCGTGCACACACACGCACACTTCACTCACTTTTAAGACTTATTTTTATCAGCTCAAGGAATACAGTAGTTTTCTTCAAGTACAAGGCATATTTTGTGAAGGTCATCTCCACATATTTTATAGTTACATTTATTCTAATTTTTCTTAGTCTTTGTTATTTTTTCTCTAATTTTTTTGGTATGAGAGGGGCATATGTTTATGGTAGAAAAATAGGAAAAATCAAGAAGAAAATCATGTATATATAATCTTAGCAAACCACACTCTGAATTCAATATTATTAACTTTCTGGTGTGTCTACTGAACAATTACAGACTTATATATGGGAGCCTATCTTCCTGAGCAGAGGGGTGTCAGATGGGATAATGCCTTGCTCTGCACCCCGTTCCTTTTATCTCCCGTACGAGACCTGTCTTCTCATATCAGTGTTTCATTGCTGAATGGATTCTTTTATAGAGTCTTGGGATCTTCGCCATTTCTGACTTTAACATGAAAAAATGCTATGGTATTATTTTTATTAAATATTGATTACAGGGGCTGGAGTATAGCCCTGTGGTAAAGCACATGCTTATACATAAATGCATGCCCAAAAATATTGACTTTTTAAATTACAACTTTCTAGGAATCTTAATTCTGTTTGGTGTACATTTGCCTACACTGTCTTTGTAAACTATTTCATCATCCACAAACCTTTATAAACGATGTATCCATTTCCTACTGTCTGGGTTTCTCATGTCTGACTGAAATTTGTGAGTGACGTTCAGTGCTTCTGCTATTTAACTGTGGGTTCGTATTTCTATGGGAACTCTTTGAAGCCAGTGCTGGAGGGTTCATTTAAAGAGGATTTGCATTTGTTTCTGCCAGATGCCCATGGGTACTAGTGAGGAAAGGCTGCTGTAAACTGAATTCTCAGCTCGATTTTTTTTTCTCAGACTACCTAGGAAGTGAGATTAAGGGAGCAAAATATTTAAGAGCTGCCTTGAGCTTAGAGACTTCTAGGGAAGTTTTTCTCCTGTTTTTCCCAGTGCCAAATTTTGAGTTTTTCTTGTTGTGTACTGTGGGGGACAATTTTATGTTTAGTACATTCTTTTGAGCTTCATACACATCGTTCTCTCTCTCTCTCTCTCTCTCTCTCTCTCTCTCTCTCTCTCTCTCTCTGTGTGTGTGTGTGTGTGTGTGTGTGAACCTATGAACAAATGAGCACCCGTGTGTACATGCATGTAAAGGGCAGAGGACCATCTCAAGCCTTACTCCTCGGGCACCATCCAACTTTTCAGGCAGGGTCTCTCACTACCCTGGAGTTAGCTTAGTAGACTAGACTAGCTAGCCAGGGAGCCCCAGTGATCTATATGTCTTGACCCTTCCACCTTCACCGTGTGTTTAGATTACAAACTGAGCCACCACACCCAGATTTAAAAAAAAAAAAAAAACACGAGTCTGGAGAGTGAGCTCAGGTCATTTATTACCTGAGCTAACCCCTGCCCTAGGATACTGTTTCGGACTCCCTTCTTTGGCCTGCTTCTGAACTATGATTGAGGCCTCTCTCAAGGCTATGGAAACTGGAACTCCAGAAGACCTAAGTCTGTTGAACGTCCTCAGTGACTTGGCCATCTCCTGGAACTCTGGATTCATTTTGTGCTGCCTTTGTTCTAGTTCGCGGATGCATTTAAAAGTGTGTTTTCATGGGACTGGTGATAATGTTCAGAAGTAAAGTTTCTGCCTAGCATATATGAGACCCAAATTTCCAACAGCAGTATAAAATATTCAAATAAATGTATGAATTATCCATAATTTAAAATTATTTTCGGTGGGAAGATTGGTGAAAGAATCAGGCTTTTCATCCATCCCACTTCAGCTATATAGTCCCCCACCCCGGCTGAAAGGGTTTCATTTCCAGCCCCTCTTTTACCTCCTGATCTCAATTCCAAATGTTTACTCCATGGCCATTTCCCCCTGTCCTGAGTGCCTCTAATTGAACAGCTCCTGGCTAGCAATTTGTCACCCCTGTTGAGACTCCCGATTCAATTACTCTGAATGCTTACAGTCCACCTTTTCAAATCTATACAGGGTCACAAGGTGGCCAAGTACAAAGTAAATTGTGTCTCCCAGAGCTGTCCCATGCGCTAGGGCTTAGTCTGTAATCCATACCTTCTTCTCTGCCCTTGTGCCTTTCTAGCCAAGCTGACGATAACACCTGAATCTCCCTCCCCA
Organism: Microtus pennsylvanicus; assembly: GCF_037038515.1. Lineage (NCBI taxonomy): Eukaryota > Metazoa > Chordata > Mammalia > Rodentia > Cricetidae > Microtus > Microtus pennsylvanicus. The sequence goes on along the minus strand of NC_134597.1, from coordinate 5,794,131 downwards.
ATCTGTACTCCTGACTGGTTTCCACCCAAATTCTCATGACTTCCTGAGAGAACAGTCCCACTGTTTCCTTCCAATCACTTCAGTGCCTTTCAAAGCAAGGTTCAACCCCTTCCCATCACCAGCCTTCCCGACCCTCTTCTCTCCTGATTGAACCACTCCCTTCCCATACCATTAAGAAAACGACAGCTAACCGTCAAGACCTTCATACGCTATCACCACACCTCTGGGCCCAGATGTGTAATCTAATCTCAGATCGCTCTTTTATGGCTTGTGAACTTGGTGTGGCTCCCAGACCCTTCCTACCCTCCTGGTTATAAATTATGCTCCACCCGATATCGTGTTCCTGCTTCTGCTCTGAATGTGTGCACTTGCTCTCGGATTCCTCAAGATGCAGCAGATGATTCTGCTTGTAGAAGAGGAAGTAGTAATGTTTCCCCCTTGCTGGTTCACTGGGAGAAATGGGGAAAACCTGGAAATTACATGTAAGAAAATAGAGGTGGAGAGAAGATCGACCCGTCAGGAGCACTGAGAAAACCCAGCAGCTGATTCCTGTGGTGCTTTGTTCTTTTTCTTGTATTCCTAGAAGTTGATTAGAACATGCTAGCAAATTGCGAACTTAAAAGGCAAAGGCAAACGGTCATAACAAAAACCTGTTTTGTCTTGCCAAAGAACAAGAAAACATCAGTCTAGCCAAAAAGAAAACTCCTAGACAATCTAGATTCTACTTCAGCCAAAGCCACGGGAAATTTAAAAAAATAAAAGTGTTCCCTGTCCCATTCACACCAGCAAATCATGATGGGGAGGCTTAGGCTTGAACCTTCCACTAGGCTGTGTAACACATGCAAATACGCAAGCTAAGAAGAGAACGCTGTGTAGATTTCCTATCAGACACTAAAGACCCATTCTGCCCACAGTGCGAATGGAGACCATCTGGGGAGTCTGACCTTCACACAGAACCTGCTAGTAACAAAGTTTCTCCTCCCTTCTTGTTGGGGTACCATCAGAGGCGGCAGTGTGGTGGGGGAGTCATGAGGCCATCTCTGCCACTCACTCGACCTCAGTAGAGGCCACGTTGGGGAAGGATAAGGTTCTCCATTCCTCTGACTCTGCACTGCCGAAACAAGATGCTAGCAAAGAGGGGTGACTGTGTCTGCGTCTCTGTTCCCATGACGACGCTAGAGCACTGCTTGGACTCTATGTTTGTCCTCACTGCGCTCATTTAGCCCTTCTCTGCTTCAGGTTTTTTTTTTCTTTGATTAAATGAGAATGAGCTGAGCAGTGCCCACCTATGGATTGCTGGACACTAAACGTGTTGCTACAAATAAAGCCTTAGGCCAGTGTCAGACTCTTAGGAATCAGCCTCTGCTGCTGCTGTCTTAGCTCACTTCTTGATACGATGTGCACCTTCCAGGTAACGTTAGGCAAAAGCCGCGACTTCTGATATGTAGTGTTTTCATTATTCTTATTTTCTATAAATTTATAATCATAATTGTAGTTCCCTCTCTATACCCAAACGTATGTAGATGAGTATTTTTTAAGCTTCTGAAAGTCAGTAAGGAGACTCTAAGCAGAAAGGCTTATGGTGCGTGTTTGGGCCCACAGACCCAGCTGAGCCATAGGTCATGTCAGTCGGGAGACATTTAAGTGACCCCTCAGCGGATCCCAGAGTGAAGATCAGAAACAAGCCATTGCCTAAGTGCCCGGCGCTAGGGTGAGGCACAAACTCGGTGGACATATATATCTTTGAGTAGTGGACAATTTATTTCGCAGCTATAGTAATCAGATCATTATCAATGAAGTATCCCCAATTTAACAGAAAATTCCTGTAAAATGGGGGTGCTATAATGAGGGAGACACTGAACATAGATCGTAGGCTTCATTAATGCTTGACTTCCCGTGGTGTTGGACACATCACGTAGCCTGAGTTTTTTTTTTTTTTCTTTTTCCAAGGCAGGGTTTCTCTGTGTAACAGTCCTAGCTGTCCTGGAACTCACTCTGTAGACCAGGCTAATCTGCCTGCCTCTGCCTCCCAAGTTCTGGGATTAAAGGTCTGCGCCACTACGGCCCGGCCTCTGGGTCTTCTCTGTTTCTCAAATATGATGTGCGGACCTTTAGATTCCTTCAGTTTCTACCATTAACATATCCATATAGAATGCATAAGTCTTCACACCAGAAATGCTTTCCTTAAAATGTATATTTTATTAATGATATTTATAGCTAACTCTAGGAGGTTAATCATATTATTTGCTATCCAAACTTTGTGACTAATACTCCAACATGTTGATAGCACAGCAGAAGGTCATTTTAATGACCCCAGTTATAGCGTACACACATTAGAAAGCCAGCAGGGATCCACAGCGTCTGCTCATGGTAATGTAATGACTATCATTTAGATTCCTGACTCTTTTTTCAGACAGAGTCTCTCATAGTCCAAACTGGTTGAATTTTCTGTGAAAGAGAAGATGACCTTGAACTTCTCATCCTCCTGCCTTTTCCTCCTGAGTTCGAAGATCATAGCTATATGCCACTATTCTTGGTTTATCCAGTGCTGAGAATAGAACCCACAACCTTGTCATACAAAGCAAGCACTCTACAACCAAACTACCTCCCCAGCCACAATTACTGACTTTTCTATCTCCCAAGAATCTCTGCCTGTTAGGGGCACCCTTCTTTAGTTACCAGGTGACGTGTTGTCAAATATATGCTCTCTGAAATATTATTGTCTCTGTCTACAAATTCAGCAGCTTGAGAATTCTATGTTGATTTAGTAGTCCCAAATCAGCTGTACAAGAAGCCAGGACAGTTTTCCAGAGATACACCTCCCTAAAAATCACGGGGTTTGTAGGGATGATCTATTAGTCCATGCACTATGTTCCAAAGAAGCTAAAGGACAGGTTTATGCCTGGTTTCCCACATCCAGTCCTCCCTAGAGTGGGATGAGTTGGGACAACTGCCCTAAGTCAATATTCAGGGGACGCAGTTTTTTCAGTGACAGGCCACAGCTGGGGCCTGTAAGCGGCTTGCACCACCCTTGATGACAAACACTTCTAACCGGACCCCGGTTCCTGAACTTACCAGAATGACTCTTTGTCCCCCTTCTATTATTACACTGCAGAATACAGAACACAGAATAAGGTCCCTGACAATCTCCACATTGCTAGTTCCCTGAGATAGTTCAGGTCGCTCTTTCTCGATCTCTCCACAACTTTCCACTCCCTCATCCTTCTGGAAACCTGTCCGCTCTTCGCTCCTGTGAGTTCCCATGATTGCTTTCCTGATACGGCCACAGCTACTCCCCAGCTGTCACGTGTCTCCTCTTCGCAAACCCTGAATGTTGGCATGGCTCAGGGCTCCGCCTGGGGTCGGCTGCTGCTTTCCCCACTGTTTCCCTAGGAGACCTCATCTGTTCCGTCACTTTAAATGGCATCTTTATGTTCCCAAGTTTATTTCTTCAGCTTAGCTCTTTCCTCCTGTATCAAATGCCAAGCCTCTGGATGTCTTAAACACAGAGTGGTAAGGAAATATTATTGAATACATAAATTAGTTTACCTTCTTGCCTCAACAGAAACCAGAACCTTGTCACTACCTTCCCTTTGGGTTCCGCTCCCATTACTAAGATGCAGGCTTTCTCTTTCCTATTTATCTCCTTAATGTTTCCCAGGCTAGCTGCATTTTTAAGGAAAATGCTGAAAGACTTCTAACACTGGTTACAAAGAGCAGCTGGCCCCAGTCCCTGTCCATGCTTGCTCCACCTCTGGATACAGCTGGCCCTGCAGAGACCCACAGACTCTGCTCTGGTACCCAGGCCAGCAGCCATTCATATGGGTCAGTGCTGGAGCCAAAAGGGTTGTTAAATACTTGACCATACTTCCCCCTCACTTAAAGCTGCTGTTGCCAAGAGATTCCAGCACTCAGGCGTCAACTCTCACCCAGTCGAGTGGAAAAGCCATCTAACTGGTCTTCCTATCTGGTGTCTTGTTCATCTGCAGGCTTTGCTAGAAAGGCTTGTCTGAAACAGCAAACTGACTCCGTCTCTCCATTGCCTGAAGCCTTTAAACTGGATAAGGCCCAAGATAAAAACCCCAGCGTCCTGAGAAGTCTGAGACCTTCAGGATCTGATTTTTCCACCCCTCCAGTCTCATCATGAAGACAGGCACTACCCTGACCACTTTCAAGCAGGTCCTCCCTGTCACTGTCTTCCAGAACCTGTCTGCTTTCTCCACAGGGTTCTTAAATACTGAACACTGTTGTGTGCAGTTGTGGTTTTTGTTTTGTTTCCGAGACAGGGTCTCACTATGTAGCTCTGACTGTCCTGGAACTCATTATGTAGGCCAGGCTGACCTCTAACTCACAGAGATCTAGCCGCTGGGGATAAAAGCATGCATCATTATGTCCAGTGTATGAATTATTTTTTAAAATCATTTCTCTTACTAAACTATAAGATTTTTGAAGACAGAAGCCATGTTTTGCTTGGATATTGATAGATTCCTACCAGCTTTAATTTTTTTATTATTGTTTGACAACTTCTCTGTGTGTGTGTGTATCCCTCCTCCATCTCTCTCTCTACACACACACACACACACACACACACACACACACACACATACATATACACACAAACACACACATGCACACACATGCACACGCACATGCACACACATGCATACACACACACACATGCACAGTGGTTTCATTTACCCTCCAACTATCATCTCTTATCCATCTCCCCACCACCAAACCTTCTCTCCCTTTCTGCAAGTCCCCCCCCCCCCCCGCTATCACATAGATTAATTTCGTGACTCACTGAGTTTAAGCAGAACTGCTAACATAGTCATGGTGTGGAGTAGCCACTGGAGCGTGGGCAACTCACCGAGGCAAGGACGCCCAGTTCACAAGCAGCCGCCAATTGCCAATAATCCCTAGGGAGGGTCAGGCTCCAAGAGCTTCTCCCGGATCCGTGACGGAATGTTGTGTTCAGTCTTGGGCTGGCCCTGTGCAGGCAACCAGAAAAGGGGTTCAGTCCTCTCCCGTTGTCTGGCTCTTACATTTTCTCTGCCCCCTCTTCTAGGATGTTCCCTGTTCCTTGGAAGGGGTGATATGGATAGCCACTCAGAATCCCTAAATCCCTTTTGGTTTCATCTGTTGCTATAGTTTTTCTAGTAACTGATGTTCATGGAACTAATATTTACTTAATAATCTAAGTATAAATTATTCTCAGTTTTTAAGCATTTATGTTAGCTACTAATCTTTGCCTGAACTACTGGGCTTCATGGCCTTTCCTCTAGTAAACTTACGTCACATTTCAGGCATCTATGCTGTTATGACACCAGGAAGCCTTGCCTGCTAGTACCTCCTTGGTAGAACTCTTTAAACTGTAATCTAAACATCAGATTCATTTATCTTTCTTACTACATTTGTCTTTTTTTTTTTTAAACCAGCTCTATCTGAAGCGCTGGGCTCTGAACTCAGTAACTACATTTTAACAGAACCATTCAGAGAAAACCAGTGAACACATCAGTTTTGGTAGTAAAGATTTCTAAGCGGCTGTGAAACAGAGGAGGGAGTCGTTGATTGGTTGCTATGCGTTGGTGGCTTCTCTCTGACAACGCAATTCCCCTTCCCTACATGGTTCAGTTCTGGCTCCACCTGCAAATTCACTGCTTTTCTGCAAGGGCAGAAATTCGCTCATAAACTGCTCTATTTATTTACAGCCTGAGAGAGCCTTGCAAAGTACAGATTCATGGAAAAATCTATTCATAGCAATGTTTGGGGGCCAGCACAATGGCTCAGTGGGTAAAGGCACTCCCTGGCCAAGTCTGAAGGCCTCGGGTCAATACCCCAGACCCACTTGGTAGAAGGAGAGAAGCCACTCCCAGAAAGTTCACAGACGCACGCGCGCGCGCACGCGCGCGCACACACACACACACACACACACACACACACACATACACACACACACACACACACACACACACAAGAACGCAATTCTTGAAAGAATTAAAAGGGAACTTTGCTATCCCGAGGAGGCAGAGCAGCAAAGAGTGGCTACTGCTTTCTGTATGCCTTCAGCGTAAGTCGGTGCGGTTTAGTAAAAGCCAGAACCGCTTTCCTCTTCTTGTTAATGGCAGTTTTACGGTCTCATTCTGCCAGGCATATAACTATGTTATAATATAAACAAGCCCACGGTGTAATGAATCATTTCAGTCTTATTGTTTGTATGGTTTTACTACAAGTCTTAGGGGAAAAGTTATTTGAGTTCTGCATTTGAAAATTATGCTAATGCGATTACTCATTACGGTCCTGCTTACTCTCTATGATGGATGCAAGATGTTTACATCCTCAATAATACTCGTGATGGTCCTGATTAGTCCATGAGACCCAATCAAGACATTGTTGATGAAATTCGAATAACATATTTAAAAAGCTATATGAAACAGAATACTTGATGGCTTAGATAAGATTTTATAAACTAATAAAATGAACGTAAATTGAATTAACATACATTTTTATTCTTCCACAAAATGTCAGCTGCTTTAAAAGGCATTTTTGCCTGGCTGTCCAGGTTATTGTGTTCACACCAAAAACAACAATGACAGAGTAAGTCATCCACGTCAGCCAGTAAGTATCCTCGAAATCCAGGCTTCAGAGCAGCTCACTGCTCCTGCCTTTGGTTGCTGTTTTAGTTAGGGAAATAAAAACAAAGGGGTTGAGTGACATTTGGACTCTTTAGTATGACTGAAAGCCAGTTTGTTGCTGCTAGCTTCTTGCACAAGCCCTCAGCTCAGAGAAAGAAGTGGGGATCAGGAAGAATAGGGATGTGTGCTTTTAGAATTATAAAAGAGGTCACTTGGTAAGCAATCCAAAAAATAAAACCCAGGATGTAGCATAATATCTTTTTTTTTTTTTAGAATTTACTTAACTTATTTATGTGCATTGGTGTAAAGGTGTCTGGAACTGGAGCTACAGACAGTTGTGAGCTGCCATGTTCTGGGAATTGAACCAGGGTCCTCTGGAAGAGCAGCCAGTGCTCTTAACCACTGAGCCATCTCTCCAGCTCCGTAGTATAATATCTTAAGAATTTTGGCCGGGCGGTGGTGGCGCACGCCTTTAATTCCAGGACTCAGGGGCAGAGGCAGCCAGATCTCTGTGAGTTCAAGGCCAGCCTGGTCTACCAGAACTAGTTCCAGGACAAGCTCCAAAGCTATAGAGAAACCCTGTCTCGAAAAACCAAAAGAAAATAAAAGAATTGAAAAAAACACTTTCAGATGAAGAATTCCATGTTAGAAGGACTCTAATGAAGAATAACCATCCATGTAAGGATGATATGAAAAATGAGACCTTTGTATTAAACAGTTCAAATTTATCACAATTATTTAAATTCAGTGAGTTGGAAAAGTAAGGCTTTTTTTTTTGATAAACACCAAAAGTTGAAAGTAAAAATTGGGGCCTGTGATAACAAATATTTCCCAGGAGCCTCAGCAGCCCTTTTGCATCTGCAATGAGCTCCCGTCGGTTGCACAGCACCAGGATTTCTTGGTGACAGAACTACGCTGGGGCAATGTTTCCCAAAATGAACCTTTTAGGCCGGTTGCCTTGCGATCTAGGGTAGTGTTCCATTTACAAAGAACAAGAGGGAATTTCATTCGTCTTGAGACTTGCACCCAGAGAGCTAACCCCAGGGAGAAGTTAGTATGTTGTCGGTCTCTACCACACAAAGAGTTTTGTAATAGTTAAAAATTAAGTAAGATTCCAGAGGAATGTTTTCTGATCCCCTCGAGTCTCTTCAAGGACACACGAGTGTATAGCGTGTTCCTGCTCAGTTCCTGTTGGTTTGTCGTTGCTGCTGCTGCTGTTTTTATTTTTTACTTGAAATGTCTCTGCTACGTAAAGACTTTAACCATCCTGTCCGTCTCTGTTGCCTCCTCCTACAGCGCGGAGCCATGGCATAAGCGATGTTTCTTTTCTGTAGCGTTCTCTATCTCAGTGGGGTCAACGTGTTTGGGACTGGAGTTCTGTTCAACTTTTCCCTCTTCCTCACCCTTAACATCTAACAGCTGGTCAAAATCTTTTCATCCCACCGCCAAGAATTCAGGTCTATCTGAATGTCTCTTTTCTATTGCTACCCCAAAGGCCTCCTCTGTAGAATTGCGTCTTTCCCTTCTCCTCACAGCCAGAACTTCTCTTCTGAAATACATTGGACTGTGCCATACTCTGACTCCAAAGCTCGCAATTCTCTTCCACTTGACTTGATGAGGTCGAACCCCTTGGCACACACGGACTACCTCCACAATCAGATCCTACCATTCTCCAGCCCCTATCTGGTGTTCCTGACCATGCCCCCAGAATATGTCATGATGTGTACACCATAGATTTTGATCCTTAGTTTGCTTGACTGGGAAACTCGTTTTCATCTCTTAAGACTCAGTTCAGCTTCTCTCCGAAGTCTTTGATTTCTCCGAAGTTACAGGCTCTTTAACTTCTTTTATGTGACATTTCCTTTTAGCATCTGCTTCAAATATTACTGTGCTCATTGACTAGGGCATCTCTCCTTTCTCCCAAACGCTATAAGCTTCCAGAGAGCAGAGACTGGACATCACCCATCCTTTTACTTGGAGCCATCATGCTTGGTGTGGTCCGGAACCGTGGAATAACCTTGGTCAGTATTTCATGTGGGGTCTGCTCCTGACTCCTCCAGGATGACACACACAGAAGCCACAGTGGAATCCCAAAGACACCCTGTCACAGCGAGGACACAGGTGAAAAGTCAGTTTTTTACCTTTCTTCAGTTTCTTTTGGACTTCATTCTGCATTTTCCTCTCAGTTTGTTAACACGCATTGCATAATTGAATTTAAAAACCTCTCTTTGGTGAAATTATCTTTCCCAAATTTCTTTTTCCTCTTTTAAAGATCTGTCAGACTGATGAATCAATGACTATTACATTTTGTTGTTTGCATTTTTGAAACAGGATCTGTCTAGTCCTGGCTGGCCTGGTACTTACTCTGTAGAGCAGTCTGGCCTTGAACTCAAAGACATCTGCCTGCCTCTGCCTCCTGAGTGCTGTTTCCAAAACTTTTTTTAGCTTGTCTGTCCCCAGGTTCTATATTTCATGGTGTTTGGTACCTCAACCAGAACTCCTTCTCCGCTTAGTGCCCGATTACATTTTGGAGACCGTGCTAGTCCTGCATTAGAACAGGATGGTTCGAGGCCCCCCCCCACCCCATTATGACATCATGTAGAGTCATTCCCAAGAAAGCTTTCACTCAAGCAATTTGCAAATGTTAGGTCTTCTGACTCCATAAGCCTGGGAGGTTCTAAAGCAAAGCAAGCTAACCTTTAATTCTTTTTATATATTAGTGTGTGCATCCCTTATCATTACATTGTATCCTTTGATTTTTCTCTTTAGGAAAACTCCGTGATCTCACTTCTTTTCTTTATCATCTCTGATCACTTGGATATTTTATAGATTTTTATCACTTTTATTTGCTTCATGGTTGTACTTGGAGAGAAGGTAATAACACTTGGTTATTCTTGCTCAGCCACTCAACCATCCCCACCCATTTTCTAGCCATAACATTTCCTATTTCCAATCCTCCCTGGGTTTGGGGGAAAAAATAGCTTGGCAATGGTTCATTAGAATTGTAATTTAATCCTTTGGAGTAACAGGCTTTTCATCTGTGCTCCCTGCAATGATCCGATGATCTGCCACGCGGTCATTAGTTCCTTAGAAAAGAACAATCAGCGCAAAAGAAAAGAAAAAAGTGCTAGCAACCTGGAAAGACTAGGAGGCCTTTTATATAAAATGTCTAAATCAAAATTAACCTTGAGAGTAAATGGCATCGTAATATTAATTATTGCTCCTTAAAAAAAAAGAATCAAGACTCTTCTGGCAAGTCAATGCAAATGAGCCCAACTGTCTGTGCTTTTGCTCCTGGCTGTGCAAACACAGGCTCATAACTAGGTAGCTCTATGTTTATGTTGGTGGAGTCTCTAAAGTCCTGCATACAGACCCAGGAACAATGCAACATTGAACAAAGGGCAAACACAGCCTTAATTTTCCCCTCCCAAGGCCCTTGACCTCAGAAGTGTTTGTCAAGTCCTTCGGTGCCCCTGTGTTTTATGAAGCAGATTATTGTAAAGCAGGAGGAAAAATTGAGTTATAGTCCTAGTAGGCCTATTATGTTGTACATGTATTTGTCTGTGGGGTTTGGTGTTATGAAAAGTCCTTCTTTTGAGGCAATTAGAAGCCACCCACAATCTGCACAGTAAGTTTTCACCTCATTTTCAGTCATTATCACTGCTTATCAGCCATGGCTGTAACATCACAGAGAGTTCACCAAGATTCCGTAGGTGTTTTAGGATTCATTATCTTCACTGTTATTACTACAAATGGCACCATTTCCTTAGCGCCAACAATCTGCTGAAGAAAGCAGGTCAGTCCCATTTTAAATGGGAAGAAGAACGAACACTTTGCAAGAATCCTTTTTCCCCGTTCCAATCTGACCCACAGAAAGGGAATAGAACTGATCAGAGCGCATATTTAAGATGGAAATTCTGGGGAATTGCTTATGTGTACGTCACAAACTGTTCATTTTATATGTTTGCAAAGTCTATTGAGACTTGGAATCTTTCAAGTTTGTCTGAGTCTCCCAAGTTCTCTCTCTGACCACCCAGCCCCTCCAGCAGAGGGGCCTGTCTCTACCCTGAGGCGGCGTAGAGAGAGGCTGACAATCGGATGTCAGCCCAACAAATATTACAATATAAACATGAATTGTTTTCTGATCAAACTATCACTGAAAGAGATTGAAGGTCTCACCTCCAATTTACTAAAGAAACCAACTTTAATACTATTCTTCCTTTGCTGTAAAATGTAAATTACTTTTTCCTGTTTATTTTTTTTGTTTTTAAGACAGAGTCTCCTGCAGCCTAGGCTGGCCTCGAACTCCCTCTGTGGTCAAAGATGGCCTTGCACTTTCTGCCTCCACTTCCTAAATTTTAGGATTACAGGGTCCCTTCTGTGTGCTTTAAATAAGGCTGGGAAGCAAACCTAGGGCTCCCACACACACTCTATGAATCAGGTTCTGCTACTAGATATCTAAGGTAAAGTTAGACGTTGAATGCCCATAGAAGTGATCATAAGTTAGAAGCTTAGAATTCATATTCCTTCTTTGCTTTCCATAGACTTGGCAATCTTTAAGCAAAGCTGGATAGAGGTGGTGATTTGGAGGTGATATTTATACTGCTTGTTTATACTTCATAGAGCGATTCTGAAATTTTCCAGTAAAGAAACAATACCTACTCAGTGAACTGAGTTTGTATTTACTTAGAAACCATCTTATATTTGCTAGTGACTGAAATCTGAGTGACATTCTCAGTTCACGTGAAAATGCTAGTTTTTTTTTAAAAAATATATTCGATGTAATATAATAGATGTTACTTTCAAAGATACAGGGATAAATACTTATGATCACTAGTGTCTGATTTAAACAAGGAGCAAATATTTGATCTTGACAAACCCTTTGGACTTGTGGTTATAGCAATACTGAGGAGTTATGTCCAAAGACTCTCCATATTTTAATATGCCCAGGTCACCTATATAACATGTCACAGTTCACAGCCCTTTGTTTTCTTCCAGGCAGCCTAGAAATGAAACTAAGGGAGAAAGGACAACCAGTTTGTCATAAAGCAAGAATATTTTTGTAGGAAAGCTTTCAGGAGGAAAAGGAAGTAGTGTTTGAAAAGATGACAGAGTCAAGAATTTTTAATAATCTGGGCAATTGTTAGAAGTAAATACAGGAAAGAGATTCGCTAGGCTTTCCAGAGAGCAGCATGAGCCAATTCATATCATTACGCATTTACAGTTTGGAATTTAGTTTTTTACTGTGGACCCACACTGGCTAGAAAAAGAATCGCCAACAACATAGTGACCGGTGCCATTTGTGAGGCTGTGAGGTTGTGACTGGCGAAGAGAGAAGATCTTCAGAGGACAGGGTGTGTGGGGGGAGTGAAGTACAAATATTGTGGGTTTTTTATTGTCTTCATGAAAAAATAATATTTTTCAGACCTTGGACCTGGGAGGCGATTTTCCATGGCTGATTATGGTAGTTCTCACGGAATGACTGCACACCTGCATTTGGTGAAACAGAAAGAAAAACTCCCTTGTTCGGTAAGGGAACATATGCAAATTAAAGGATCTGGCTAGCAGGACAGCTGGCCGTAAAAGAGTGTTTTACCATTCTGAGGAGCCCTTGGCTGGAAGCACGTGGGGTCGCCACCAAGCTGGTAAGGTGTGTGGAGCAGCTTCAGGAAGCTGAGCTCTCGAATGTGAGAGCAAATGGCTTTTGGAGAAACAGGTAACTATCCTGGCCCAAGTCCAGAACTCACTGACAGCGAGAACTGAGAGTTGAGCAAAGTTGAGGGAGCCATTTTGCAAATTCATGAACCAAGGCAAGCATTGTATTCTGATGCGCAACTGAAAATATGTGAAACTGGGCTCTTTCTGACTTACTTCAATCTTTAATGTCAGACAATAAAGGATCTTTGCTTAAATTTCATAAAGATACATCAGCAGCACGCTTCTTATATTTTAGGGCACATCTTTGGACAGTGTTATATTAAATGAAGGCTCAGCCCTTCTTTGAACGAAGAGGTGATTTTTCATCAAGAGACCGCTCCAGATTTAAAGGCGCCATGACCCATGCAAAATCACATGGACTGCTCAGAGCTTCCATTTGCTCATCTGTGAAATGGGCTGAATAAGACCTGCCCTGCCCGCTTCACAGGCCAACATCAAACCCAGTTATGTGCCAATGTAAGATGATATATAAATGCAAGGGATTATTTTTATGGAATCAATCCACTGATGGCTATTTTTTATTCATAGACCTTACTGAAGTCCAAGACCACCAGAGACTTGTATATTCAATTATAATTTACGGACCCTTTTATCTATTTAGATTAATAATCACATGTATCATTTATTTAGACAAGAAAACCCAATTGCCTTTTCAGGCCACCCCTTCGGCCTCATTCGGGCTTGTTTCTGTGTGCGTCACATCCACAGGGAGGTCCCAGTGTTTATTAAAATGGGCTATTCTGGGTGCTTAGGTCCTAAATTTAATCATAGTGACAAAACAAAAGAAAACAAACAAGATGTCCATGCAACTTCAGAGACCAGATTCCCCCAAATTCTTGGTTTACCGACATAAACAAAGCAAACAAACAAAACATCTGCCATTTTAGGGGAAAAAAAAACCTCACACCCAACCTTGTCTTTCTATGCAATGCAATCATAATACACAAGCAAGAACCAGCAGCTATGTCAAAGTTTAATTGTGCTTACAGAGCAGAACTGAAAAAGTTGCAGCTTTTACTTTTATCCTTCTAAGAAAAAACATAATCATGTGCACCTCGTTTGCAGTGCCTGGAAGCTCTTGGCTCGTACAGAGGCTGGGAGGATGAGAGGCTTTCCTCTAGCCTCATATGCTTGCCATTTGGCAACTCATTTTTCTTGCTTTTGTCCTCGCGCATCTGTTCTTCTAAAAGGGCGGAGGCTTTAGTCGCTGAGCAGTTTGCAAAGCAGTGGTGACTTTTGGTGGTAATAAGCCTGTATTAGAACAATAGCCGTGTGCGAGGCAGTTTTTCTTCCCTCTTCTGCAAGTGGCCTGAGAGGCCGGATGTCATCAAGCGAGTGGGCATTTTCAGGTTTTATAAGCCCAGGGCAAAAAGCTTGGTGAGGAGTTGAAGCCATTTATTTGTTGTTGTTCTTCATTTCCAAAACAAGCACCCTTGAGCAGTGGTTCCCCATTCTCTATTTGCCTCTGAGATACTTGTTTTATTCTGAGTAATGCCTCCAAAGATGACCCACCGTATTCAGTATGTGAGCCTGGTAAGTAAACTCACACGAACTCCTATCATCTACTGTGAAAGAATGCCTCTCTCCCTTTAAAGACTCTTTTTATTATTTTTAATTATAAGGGTATGTATATTTGAGTGTAGGGGCTGGTGGATGCCGTGAGCAGTAGGAGATCACGGGCATCAGGAGATCATGGGCAGTAGGAGGCCATGGGCAGTAGGAGGCCATGGGCAGTAGGAGGCCATGGAGGTAGAAGATCATGGGCATCAGGAGATCATGGGCATCAGGAGGCCATGGGCATCAGGAGGCCGTGGGTGAGGGTGCATTCACTCTTGTTTTTGTTTTGTTTGTCCTGGCATTAGCTCTTGTAGACCAGGCTGGCCTTGAACTCCCAGAGATTTGCCTGCTTCTGCCTCCTGAGTGCTGGGATTAAAGGTGTCAGCACTACCGCCCAGTTGCATTTGCTCTTTGGGGACATTAGAAAAACCATTTAGTACTAGAGCCATGGTTTACTAATGCCGCCCCAAATGGCCCTAAAGAGTAGATACATTTTCCATATACCTCTGATCATCTCCATGTAAATCGACTTATTAGATGGTGCTTTTGACAAATCAGTTTGCTTGACTGAGGTGGACGTTTTATTCCCAGAGGACTTGCCTCTTGGTTCATAAAGGAATCTAGGGCCAACCCCCCATAGGCCCGCACCACCACCGAGTACCTGTGATGCTTTCCAGGACATGGTATTGTGAACTGCTATAGCGGTGTTTCCTCTCCCACAGTCATGGCCTCTGGTCTCTGGTCTTGATAGCTCCGCTGAAGGTGTTGGAGTTACTAGACAAATGGCTTGGACAAAACCATTCATTAGCAGTAGCTATAGGATATGAACATATGTCTACCACACATCCTTTTCTCCATGGAGACGAATATTTAATGTGGAATTTTGTACATGTTCGTGTTTGCTATAATATAGGGTAGGAAATCTAGGACCCAGCATGGCCAAGTTAGGACTATGAGAGGACACTGATCAGATGAGCTAATTGTCACATCAAATAGACCATTTTCAGTCCGTATTAAAAATGAAGTAGAACTTGAAACCATTGGCCATGGCCACCTTTCTCTCCTCTTGTTTCTACAGTGTCACCACCTCCCTTGTGACCAGTCTCCCTGACAACTGTTATTTGCTCAGTCTCTCCTGGGTTCCTGTTTATAGCCCTGGAGTTCCTTCTGGTTATGTTTTGTTTGTTTGTTTAAATGGGTTCCCTTCATTCATGCTTATATTATTTATTCATTGGCTGATTTTTGAAACAGTCTTATGTAACCCAAAGTGAGTTCCTAGTCCTCCTACCTCCACCTCTAAATTTCTGGAATTTCTGGTATATACCACTATATACACCACATTTCTATACATTCTGATCTCTGCTGGTCCATGACGGCTCCTCAACTTCAATTGTTTCCTTCTTTAGTCCTAAAGTCTGATGTTTGCCTCATGAATAAATGACACATGGTCTTTTTCAATAGCTCAATCAGCAGATCCAGATCCACCTATTCTTTCATGAGACAGGGGAGTCCCTGAACCTCAGATCTAGCTGGTAGCTCACCACCATTAACATTACGGCACTCTGAGAAACTGAAACACTGATTTCCAAAGTGAGCGAGCGGAAGGAGGGAGAAGATGAGCGAGGAAGTCACGACCACGAGGGGTGCACCCACCCACTGAGACAGTGGAGCTGATCTATTGGGAGCTCACCAAGGCCAGCTGGACTGTGACTGAAAAAGCATGGGATAAAACCAGACTCTCTGAATATGGCGGACAATGAGGGCTGCTGAGAAGCCAAGGACAATGGCACGGGGTTTTGATCCTACTTCATGTTCTGGCTTTGTGGGAGCCTAGTCTGTTTGGATGTTCACCTTCCTAGACATGGACAGAGAGGGGGAGAGGACCTTGGACTTTCCACAGGGCAGGGAACCCTGATTGCTCTATGGACTGGAGAGGGAGAGGGAGAGGAGTGGGGGAGGGGGAGAAGGGTGGGAGGAGGGGGAAACTTTTTTTCCTTTTCTCAATTAAAAGAAAAACAAAACCATTACGGCACTCTGAATTACGCTGCAGTATTCATTTCCTGCAACTCTCCCTTTTAGTTCCTGTCCAATGTCCATCTTCCCGTCATCAGAGCGCCGAGTGTCTGCCTAGCATTTCTATGTGCTGGTGTTCCACACCTCACCTCATTCTAACCCTCACAACCACTTCCAGTCTCTATTACCTCCCTGTGGAGTCATGAGCGGCGGGGCTGCGTCCCCGGCATCCGGCCGCCCACACGGCTAGCTTAGGCCCAGAAATAATTACACAGAAACTGTGTTCTTTTAAACACTGCTTGGCCTATTAGTTCTAGCCTCTTATTGACTAGCTCTTACATATTGATCTAAACCATTTCTAATAATCTGTGTAGCCCACGAGGTGGCTTACCAGGGAAGATCTTAACCTGTGTCTGTCTGGAGTGGGAGAATCATGGCGACTGCCCTGACTCGGCTTCTTTCTCCCAGCATTCTGTTTTGTCTACTCCACCTACCTGATTTTCTGTCTTATCAGGCCAAGCAGTTTTCTTTATTAGTTAACCAATAAAAGCAACAACAGATAAGATACAAGACACACCTCCATCACCTCCCAGTTAGTACCAGGACTCAGACAGCCTGTATCCAGAGCCTATTTCATATCTTATTCCCTCAGTGGAACAGTGAGCCCCAGTAAGTGCAGACGCCAACTTGGGAGCCTAACAAGAAATT